>NC_141069.1:28841444-29441444 GCF_041138505.1 Cibotium barometz | reverse complement strand
TTGTGGTCTGGATTACACTCTGCCGGCTTCTGCTAGTAGATTGTGATCTGCTCGTGGAGCCCTAGCATCTGCTACTTTGAGCACCAGAACCACCAAATGTTCTTTGTTGCTCATGATGTTGGTCTCGAGGTTCTTCTTCCCCTTCAGACTCTACAATTGTGTACTGATGGTTTACCCGCTCTTCATACATCTCCTCCTGGTGATGTCTACCAAATCTTTTCTGCTCTTCTTTCAGCTCTCCTGTCTCTCTCAGTTCTATCTGCCATTCTAATTCACTGCTAGTTTCCCTAATAGGATTGCCAAAATGGAAAGCCTTGGTATTATGATGGTGACTTAGCATATAGCGGGTCACTATGCTCAGAATGTGCAAAACTAGTAAAGCTAGGTGATCTGACAAGAAGTACTAGTGTTGTGAAATGTGAAGTGTTGGGAAAATGGCCATCTACTATGGCCTACTGCCCACCCATTGACAACTAACATATACTTGTATTTTCCACTCATTGTAAATACATTCGTGCTAACCTAATCTTCTATGTGTGCTTCTCCTTCCTTACACTCTCGCACACTTGCTTGTCTGCTCTGCGTTCACGTCTTCTCTCTTCAATCTGGTATCAGAGCATGAGGTTTGGCACTTTGTTTGCACCTCGCACGTGAACAAATTTTATGGCAAGGAGTGGATGAGCAAGAGAGTGATTCTGTGCAAATCGATTTTGCATTTTGTGAGTGTTTTGAGTGTGTGGGTTGCTTGTTTGCTTTGCACACAGCCTGTGGACTACTCTAGGAGCAGTATTTACACTCCATTTGCACTTTGAAAGCATCTCTTGAAGCCTGTGCATTTTCATTTTATGCATTTGTGCTTCACCTACTCCACCTTCTACAGCTTGAGAGAGCTTGTGGCAATCATTGGCTTGCTTCCCAGCATCACCAGCAGGAGATTTGCAGTTTGCTTTTTCATCTACACACACACACATTTCTCTGTTTCATGCATAGATTCTTCCACTAATGCTTAATTAATTTATTAATTAAAGCTTAAGCAGCCTTTCACACAGATTTGCGCTCCAGTCGCATTTTTGGTCTGTTTTGAGCCATTTTCATCATGTCTACTAGCATTTGACTTTGTCTTCAAGGTTTCTCATCCTGTCTACAAGCTTCGAGTCCTCCTTTGGCTTCTCGACCATGTTCATCATCGTTCCCATTTGTGAGTGACCCCGCTCCCGGGACGCCTAGACTGGGTCTTGGTTTTGGATACTCCTATTTTTTGCTCTTCTAGCTTGTAGGTCAAGCTTAGCCATACAATGGCTAAGCCCTTTTGGTGCATGTATAGAGCAGATTGATGTATGTATCATTGTGGGTCCGCTGGTTGTGAGTCACGCTAGTAGACACGATCGCCGCAATGATCTTTCAGTTGTTCTTCTAGACAGACAGGATGTACTATTTTGTGGTTAGCTCACAGACATTTTCATAGCCTATTTTGTGAGGGACATGTTGTGAGGTTTTCTAGATGGGGGATACCCATGTCCGGGATCCTTTCAGTGATGTAGGTGGAAGTCCCTCGAGCACCCTTTTTCGGCATCGACATAGGATGTATTGAGACTGTGGATAGTCTGGGCTTGCATCTTGTGCTCTTACATGCCTTTGAGGCATTGTTTATGGTATATTCATTGTGACTTGGTCATTTATAGAGATAGTTTGGTTCTCTCATGTATGCAAAAAGTTTGCCAGACAGTGGGAGATATGGTATTTGAGCTATTTTCAGCTTCTGTTTTTTGTTTTTTAGCCATTTTTCTGGGGAAACTCTGCCAAAATTTTTCCATTATTCTCGATTGCTTTATGCACATGACTTGTTAGCACATTTATTGGGTCTCTTACAGCCATTTTACTACCATTATACTGCCAAAATTTTGTCGTATTTTGGTTCAGTTTATGCCATAGTTGTAGTGATTCCTTACATTCCTTCTAGCAGACATTTTGGATAGGGTAATTCATTTGCATGTGATATAGTTGGCATTGGTGACATACCTATGGTGCTTTCCAATGGCATGCATTTTGTCATGGAGAATGTTCGTCATGTGCCATGCCTGACAAGAAATTTGATCTCTATTCTGTAGCTAGATGACCTTGGTTATAAGGTCACTTTCTCTCAGTCATCTTGGAAGATCAGCAAAGGCAACATTCTAGTTGCACATGGAATCAAGGTTGGCTCCCTCTATCCGCTTTATGTGTCAAAGAAAGATATTGTTTTATCATTCACCATCAGTTTCTTTATGGCATAGCCAGTTGGGACACATGTCTAGAAAAGCTATGGAGACACTTTCTTGTTTGGGTTGTTTGCCTGAGTTATGCTTTTCAAAATTCATATTTTGTGAGCATTGCATGTATGGAAAACAAACATGCATGTCAAGGAATATTTCTTTTGACAAAGATAGACAACCGTTAGAGCTAGTACACAGTGACATTTGTGGCCCCATGCCGATGAGGTCTCTTGGTGGTGCACAATATTTTGTCACTTTTATTGATGATGCTACACGCAAGGGTTGGGTTTACATGATCGAGTCTAAAGATCAGACATTTGCTTGCTTTCAACGATTCTTATCAAGCATGGAAAACCAATCTGGCAAGAAAGTTAAAGTTGTGAGGTCAAACAATGGTGGTGAGTACATCTCAAAGGAGTTTGCAAGCTTTTATGCAGGAAAGGGTATTAAACAAGAGTTTACTACTCTATATACTCCTACCCAAAACGGTGTTGCAGAGCACATGAATCGCACCATTCAGGAAAGGCTTATGTCTATGCTGTCTCGCAGTCTCATTTGCCATAGTCATTTTGGGCTGAAGCTTTGATGATAGTAGTTTACTTGATTAATAGAACACCAAATGCTACATTATAGTTCAAAGTGCCTGAGGAGTTATGGTCGGGATATCCATGTTAGGTAAATGGCTATCTACTGTGGCCGGCCGACCGCCCATTGACTACTAACATATACTTGTGTTTTCCACTCATTGTGAATACATTCATGCTAACCTAATCTTTGTGTGTGCTTCTCCTTCCTTGCACTCTTGCATGCTTGCTTGCTTGCTCCGTGTTCACGTCTTCTCTCTTTAATCTAGTATCAAAGCATGAGGTTTGGCACTCTGTGTGCACCTTGCGCGTAAACACATTTTATGGCAAGGAGTGAATGAGCAGGAAGGTAAACAGAGAAAATCGATTTTGCATTTTCTGTGTTTCTGGAGCTGGTGGGTTCATCTCTGACAGTCTCTATAGCTTGTGGGCAGGTCTGGGAGCAATTTGGTTGCTGGAGAACCGAATTTCCTATCTTTGTAGGAATGGGTAGTAAGACTACTAATCGGTTGTGCCCATTAGTGATATCTCTACCACGGTCATTCGGAAGAGCTCTAACCTGGCTAGTGCATGACAATTTATCCCTTTTGAGAGAGAAGCTATGACTATGCTTAATTTACCCACTCTCAACTCTACGCTCAATAGCTATGCTACCACAAAAGCATACACACATAACTAGATCCATCTACACAAGCATACACTTCTTTACCACATCTCAACCAACTAATCAATCAATAAGCAATGAATTTGTATCCATAAGCTCTTCTCATGCATACACACACACACTCCTTTATTCATTGAGAACAAAGAGGCAAGCAATGCACACCCACATTCCCTAATGTAAGAAGAAAGAGAAGCAAGCAATGGGTTCAATAAACATGCACACACACTACTCAATCTCACTCATTTCCTACCCACTTAAGCAATGACATTCCCTCTACAAACCCACAAGCAATGGCAAGCAAGAATGGTGCTTAAATCAACTAATTAATCACTTCTTATTCTACTTCATCAAGCATTCAAAGAGAATCAACTACAAGCAAGCACACACTCTCAAGGTGGCAACTACTCAAGTAAGCTCAAGCAAAGAGAAGAGGAGCTCAAGGGCTCTACCATTCACATACACACAGACACACAACAAAGCATGCATGAATCAGTGGAAAGCTTAAGCTAAATCACATTAACATAAAGAGATTAACTAAGAGAAAATAAGAGAAATAGATTGCATTGATTAATTAAGTTACATGGGCACACAAGCCAGAAAGCTTGTTGCTCTCAAGAGGTTACAAAGCTAGAGCTCTCAAGGAGAGTGTAACTCATTTCATCAAAATGATAAGAGTCTCCCATATCTCCACACAAAAGTGACTTATATAGGATTTTTATAAAGTTGTTCACACTTGACCGACCGGCCAAATAAACCTAAACCCTAAAAGCACTAGCATTACATCTTGGAACTGACTTGAGCCCATTTTACTAACCCATAATAATTACAGGACAACCCACGGCTCATTTGCACATTCCTGCAATAATCGCAGCATAAATGCTATAATTACACTTAAATGAGTTGTTCCTTGCTGGGGCATCCATTTCATGAAGTTAGGTGCTTGAATCAAAGATTTTTACATAATCTTCACAACAAATGAACCCACATATCCATCCGACTTTGTATGCTCCATTTATGGCTAAAAATGGTAAATAGCCCATTTTTGCATCCCGTATAACAGCATTCCTGCATACATTGCAAGCATGCTTGAATATTCCTTTAACATTTCCCCCTTCCAAAATTGTGCACGTCCTTGGGCACGTGTTCTAGAAGTGCTAACTCCCGATGACTTTGATGTGAGTGTTGTGGAGATTCATGTTGTTAAAGACTTGAAGTTCATTGGTGCCTTTGTACCTATAGTGGTGAAGATGAAGCTTCTTGAAGATCATTGTTGGATGCTTTCGGTTCTTTGCTCTTTGGATATGCTTGATCAATGCTTTTTATTGAAAGAGAAAAGGGAAAATAGTGGTGCTTTACACCGAATATTGTCAAGGGGAAAAAACCCTATGGGAGAAAAGTGCCCTCGACTTGTCGATCTTATTGTGAGAGTCTTTCATGTGGTGCATTTTTGCATGGGTTTAAGCAAAAAAGAGTGTCTAATGCATGTGTTTTATAGCCAAATGGAGAGTTGAATTCCCTATCTTTGTAGGAATGGGTAGTAAGACTACTAATCGGCTATGCCCATGAGTGATATCTCTATCACGGTCATTCCGAAGAGCTCTAACCCGGCTAGTACATGATAGTTTATCCCTTTTGAGAGACAAACTATGACTATGCTTAATTTACCCACTCTCAACTCTATGCTCAATAGCTATGCTACCACAAAAGCATACACACATTACTAGATCCATCTACACAAGCATACACTTCTTTACTACATCTCAACCAACTAATCAATCAATAAGCATACACTTCTTTACTACATCTCAACCAACTAATCAATCAATAAGCAATGGATTTGCATCCGTAAGCTCTTCTCATGCACACACACACACTCCTTTATTCATTAAGAACAAAGAGGCAAGCAATGCACACCCACATTCCCTAATGTAAGAAGAAAGAGAAGCAAGCAATGGGTTCAATAAACATGCACACACACTACTCAATCTCACTCATTTCCTACCCACTTAAGCAATGACATTCCCTCTACAAACCCACAAGCAATGGCAATCAAGAATGGTGCTTAAATCAACTAATTAATCACTCCTTAATCTACTTCATCAAGCATTCAAAGAGAATCAACTACAAGCAAGCACACACTCTCAAGCTAGCAACTACTCAAGCAAGCTCAAGCAAAGAGAAGAGGAGCTCAAGGGCTCTATCATTCACATACACATAGATACACAACAAAGCATGCATGAATCAATGGAAAGCTTAAGCTAAATCACATTAACATAAAGAGATTAACTAAGAGAAAATAAGAGAAATATATTGCATTGATTAATCAAGTTACATGGGCACACAAGCCAGAAAGTTGTTGCTCTCAAAAGGTTACAAAGCTAGAGCTCTCAAGGAGAGTGTAGCTCATTTCATCAAAATGATAAGAGTCTCCTTTATCCTCACACAAAAGTGACTTATATACGATTTTTATAAAGTTGTTCACACTTGACCGGCCGGCCAAATAAAGCTAAACCCTAAAAGTACTAGCATTACATCTTGGAACTCACTTGAGCCCTTTTTACTAACCCACAATAATTACTGGGTAACCCACAGCTCATTTGCACATTCCCACAATCATAGCATAAATGTTGTAATTATACTTAAATTAGTTGTTTCTAGCTCGTGCATCCGTTTGATGAAGTTCGGTGCTTGAATCAAAGATATTCACATAAGCTTTGCAACGAATGAACCCACATGTCCATCTGACTCTGTATGCGCCATTTATGGCTAAAAATAGTAAACAGCCCATTTCTGCATCCCATAACTGCATTCCCGCATACATTCCAAGCATGCTTGAATATTCCTTTAACATTCCCCCCCTTCCTAAATTGCGCACGTCCTTGGGCGCGTGTTGTAGAAATGCTGACTCCTGATGACTTTGATGTGAGTGTTTTGGAGGTTCAAGTCATTGAAGACTTGAAGTTCATTGGTGCTTTTGCACCTGTAGCGGTGAATAGGAAGCTTCTTGAAGATCATTGTTGGATGCTTTAGTTCTTTGCTCTTTGGATATGCTTGGTCAATGTTTTTTTTGAAAGAGAAAAAGGAAAATAGTGATGCTTTACACCGAATATGGTCAAGGGGGAAAAACCCTATGGGAGAAAAGTGCCCTCAACTTGTCGATCTTATTGTAAGAGTCTTTCATGCGGTGCATCTGTGCATGGGTGGAAGTAAAAAAGAGTGTCTAATGCATGTGTTTAATGGAAAAACACCCTATATGCTTGCAAAATTGGCGTTATAAACAATATGATGTGCAAGACAAAAGTAATGAAGGGTTCTTTTAGGAATAATTGTAGCTGAAGGAGCACTTGGAAGTGCTCTAAAAGCTTGCAAAACACCTAAAAGTGTTTTCGTTGTTGATGAGGCTTACATTTCAATGTACCTATCAACATCAAAAGGTGATTCCTTACTTGTGGATAGTGTTTTGAACCTGTTATTCACCTGTAAAAAGATGTAGTCAATCTGTTATTTTGTGGTATTGTGCTTGGGTAATCTAGTAAAGAGTGCCTAATGCTTTATGTCCAAATGGGGGACATCCTATATGCTTTTCATAGATCAATGCATTTCAAAGAATATGCAGTGCAAAATAGTCTATGGGTACTTAAGAGATAAGTTGTAGCAACTTTAACACTTTAAAAGCGTCCAAGTGGCTTTCAACCCTCAGTTAAGTGGCATTTGTTGACAAGGTTATCACACTCTATTCACTTCATCGTGAATTTGTGCTATGTGTGAACTTCCAACTCCTTCGACGCATAAATAGACTTTGACTTTGACTCTTATACTCACCCCGTCCAGCATGAGCAACTGACATACTTAGCTCAAATCTCCATCTTGAGCAGTAACCTAGTAGCTAAGACTCATATTCATAGAGTTATTAAAGACTTGAAGCTCTGGGTCTGATACCTAAGCACATTTTGGCTTTTGGATGCCTGACTCTTGACACATTTTGGCTTTTGGATGCCTGACTCTTGACTCATATGCCCATAGTAGTTACTACTGGCGACTTGGACTTCGTGTTTGTGTCTTGGAGTACACAGAGAGGACTTGATTATTCTTTGACAAGGCTTCATATACTCAGACATCAGTGCTAGCAGATCAAAAATTGGATTGAACATTTTGAAAAGCCTTGAAGTTGTTGTGTTGGTGGTGGTTCTTCTAGTTTTGCTACATGGGTAGTGCTTTTCACACTTGCTACAGTAGAACTTCTTTTTGGTAGCCACTGTTCTCGTATTATTGGTTTTGGCTTGGAAGACAATTTGAGATTGACTGTAGAAGCTTTCTTAGGGACCCACTTTTGTATCAGCTTTGGGTTTGACTTTGAATGTGTCTTTGGCTTGCTGATTGAAATTGTTTTAGGAACCCACTTTAGTTCTTGATTGGCAACTCTGGTCTGATTGACTTGAGGATTGATGGAATTGGTGATTGGCCTCCATTGTTGGGTGGTCTTTTGTTGGCATGGCTCCTCTTTTAGAAAACATTGATGGTTTGATTGACTTTGAAGAAGATACTTTGGTAGCCACAATTGTGTGTTCCCCTCATAGTAGCCTTGTGCTTGGATGAGATCTTCTGGGACAATCCACTCTTGGTACACCTTTGAGTTGTCTCTCTTTGCAAGGATCCAGACTAGGTGGCTCTTTCCTTTAGATGATATTTGAGATACATTTTCCTTAGGAATCCATGTTTGAGCATACTCAATAGGTTGACCAATAGGTTGTTGTCTTCTTCATGGCTTTGATCTTCTTTTCGTTTGCCTTTTTTATTGTGTTCTTTGTTGTCTTCTTTCAGCTTCCAATGTAGAAAGATCAATTGTCAAAGGCACTTTGTATGCTACAAACTATGGCTTTAGTAACCATAATTTCCTATTTCCTTGGTTGTAGCTTTGTGCTTCCAATGATCTTCGAGTAGAAATCCATCTACTTGAATGATCGCTTTCTATTGCTTTGCATTATACCCACTTGTGCTCGTCATCCTTGCATAGTCTTTGTGCCTTTAGCATGTGTTTTGGCACTAAGACTTTCTGTGATTGTTGTCTTTATTGGGCTCTTGGTGAAGGATACTTTGGATGATAGATTTTACCTTGCCACTTATTAGATGATTCTTTGATTGTTGATGAAGAACTTGCATATGACTCTTGAATGAGTTGACGTGGAACTGATGTCCTCCTGTTGATTCTACTTTGGCTTTGCCTTTTTCTTGGTAAGTTGGAGTGGCCATGGAGGAAATGGACTCCCCCCTTCCTTGTTCTTGTGTTGGCTAATAATTATTCCCCCTTTCTACACCAACATGATTTGAATGGTCTTCCTGCATGATCGTCATCAATGTCGTCACAGGCTCCTTGAACGTGATCTTCTTTTTTGATGGTTTTGCTTCCACTATTGGAGTTGCTATGGACTTTGAAGAAACATCTCGAAGAGATCAAAATTCTTGGACTGATTTAGGCTGATTTGAAGATCTTTTTCCTATTAGGGTTATAGAATTTACCTTTGCCATGTATTCATTGTCCTTTTCTTCCTCCTGATAATCTGTTCAACACATCTAAAACCATCCCAAAGTAGCATCTTCATCTGTTTGACCAGGGTTAGCAACATGAAAAGTACAATATATAGGCTGTAGTTATATTCTAATTTTCAAGATTATAGATCCCATGCATTCTTTGTCTTCTGGTTCTAGAGGCTTTAGAATCGGCTTACTCAATGCTTCCCAAACTTCATAAGACACCATGCTCTGATTCCTTTTATGATTTACATTTGTAGACACAAACCTAATCATCTTTTTAGACACAAGAATGACCTTTATGTGAGAGTGTTTTCTCATCTAATCTATTCTCTCTTCTACAACCTTTGTGATAGTTGGCATTGGTGGGTGGTAATTTCTGGTATCCTGATTCTTTGTGTTTTCAAAACCTAGTGGAACACCCAGTATTGCTCTTGGAGGAGATATAGAAGAAGAAGCTCCCCCCTTCCCAGACTACTCTATACTCTTAGGAAGTTGTACCATCTTGTATTCATTGCCATAGTCATCCAAAAGAGTTAGCTTCCCATTCCCGTGACTAAATCAAGGTAGAGTTAGCACCGGGCTTGGTGGATCGACATTTTGGCATGCCTTTTTTAACAAGTTACCCTTATCATCCTCATACTTGTAAAATTATGGATAAATCTTCTTGTAAACCAGTTCTATTTGGCATTTTGGTATTATGGCTTTGTTGTTTGATAAGATTTCAACTGATTTTGTTGGCCATGATACTATTGTTGGCAAGATACTCCCAATCTGCCTTTCTCTAGCAATTTATAGCAAGGAAACATGTTGTCTCTCTGGCATCTCGGACATCCTACTTGACTTGGAATTGTGGTCTATTTCATAGTACTCTTCAATAGAGCTTTCATTGTCAGAGCTCGTATTGTCAGAATCCATATAGACTCTCAGCATTCATATGGGGACAATATCATAGCCATTTTCATTATAGAACTAAGTTGTCTTTGGCACAGTACATACATCCAAAGTGGCTAAGACATGGATCCACTCTAGAGGGTCAATGAGGTGTTCTAGAAATGGCATAGGAACATAGGGTTGTTCCCTAATTTCTTTAGCTCTAGCGCTCTCTTTTGGTCCTATCTTAATGGATCGACATGAAGCTCCACACATCCAGAGTTCAGTAGGCTTACCAATGATGTCCTTTGGGTTTTCAGAGGAAGAATTCGAGTCAAACTCATCGATTGGTGATTTAGTGACATCCCTATAGTTGTGGTTCTTAAGGTTTATCGTTGTCATAGCGATCTCTAGGTGGAGGTACAAATAGTTGTAGCCTCATCCTGAACTGTCTCATGAAAGGCCGTCCCAAAATAACCTCATAGTTTGTGTTCTTGCCAAAGTTTACTATGGCAAACATATGCTCGTACTCAATACCGCAGGATTCCACACGGATGTTCTCAAGTAGTCCTATAGGGTTTTCTAGAGTTCCATCTATGAGTTGTAGATTCATTCTTGTTCTTCTTATAGTTGGTGCTCCCCATGCTTTCCAAATAGCTTTTGTTGCTATACTAACTCCTGTCCCACTATCTAGAATAGCTATGGATTTCATTTTGTTGATCAGTATTGGCAGTGTAGTATTTCCGTCATCGCCCTCATATTGTCCCACTTTGTTGATAGGCATAGGAGTAGGCTTTGAATGCACATTCAAGTGCTCATTCATAAGGTCTTTTAGTCCTAAGGACCTACTTTTTGATTCTTGCCCACTCATAAAATTTGCTACCTCGTCCCAAAGTTCTCGTTTGACCTTTAACAAGTCTTTCAAAATGGAAGGGTACATGTTACATGTGTTGACAACAATGCCTAGAAGTTCAATGTGTCTTTCCTATTAGGAGAAAAATTCCTCATTGATGGCACTCGCATGACTTGAGAATGATCCTCGTAGTCACCTATGTACGATGGCATTGTCCTGAGGGTTTGCTTACTAGGTGTTGAACCCGAAGCTTGCTCATTCATTGGCCAGCTACCTCGTCCCAAAGTTCTCGTTTGACCTTTAACAAGTCTTTCAAAATGGAAGGGTACATGTTACACGTGTTGACAACAATGCCTAGAAGTTCAATGTGTCTTTCCTATTAGGAGAAAAATTCCTCATTGATGGCACTCGCATGACTTGAGAATGATCCTCGTAGTCACCTATGTACGATGGCATTGTCCTGAGGGTTTGCTTACTAGGTGTTGAACCCGAAGCTTGCTCATTCATTGGCCAGCTGATCCGTGAAATCCAACATAGAAAGAGGTGGAGAGTTGACAACAGATGTTTTCCCCACATGCTTCCTCATTGATTCCCACATTTCATTAACCAATGCTTCTTCCATTTCAGGTATCTCATCCCCAAATTCAATCATAGTCATTGGCTCCTGAGTTTCAACCATTGGTGATTTTTTAGCAAGCACATTCTCATCCACCAAAGGTGGAATAATAGATGGATCACTTCCCTTTTCCACACTTGATGTGACTTCTTGTACCGTTTCCAAGCTTGGCTTTTGTGCAATTGGTATTTAGATTTTGTGTATCCCTAATCAGTTGATGATGGATTGCTAGTCTAACCTTTTCCTCTCAAGGATTAGGATACTCTTGTAGCTTTGGTGGAATTTCTATCAAAGTCATAATCCGACTTTCATAGGCTTTCCTTATAATATCCAATGGCCCATTGACCTTGTCCACTAGCTTCTTCAGAACTCTTTTACTTAGTAGACTTCTTGCCACGCCTACTTCTAGGTCGTTTTCTTTTTTGTTTGCTCGAGGATGGAGTATCCTCTTGCACTTGTTCCTCCATAGGTTTTTTTGTCCCCTATTCTATCTTTATTTGCATGTTCTTCTTTGCTTGAGTGCGTGTGACCACTCGCAAAGGAATCCTCTCCTTTTCAACTTCCGACGTATTTGGGGTAGGTAGTACTTCCATGTTCTCTAGCGGTATTTTGCCTTTCCCTTTGGCATCTCTCGATCATAAATCACAGTGCCTTGGAAGGTGTTCTAGATAACACTCTTCACAATACCTCTCTATAGGTAGAAATGGTATGTTGGCCTCTACTATTTTGACTACCTATGGATCTTTATGTGGACAATCCTTCCTCCAATGGTCCCCTCCGCATTCCATGCAAGGACCCATTTCTGTATACTTCAATTTTTTGTGAGCATTTTCTAAGTTTTCTTATTTGTTTGAATTTTCCTAGAATGAGAATGTTTCAGCCTGTGCATGAAAATTTTGATGCAAGGGATTGGTGGGGTTCTCATTAGGTGGCTCCATTAGAGATGTCTCCTCCCTACCTAGATAAGACTAAAAATTTCTTAACTCGCCCCCTACATAGCTTTATTCGTACGTGCATCTGTAAAAGATGTAGTACCATGCATTGGAGCTTGGCTCGTGGTTTAGCTCACTCTTCAATCTATGGTGTCACAAACTCTCTGTCATTGTTTATCACAGGTTCTCTATGTTGATGCAAAGAAATTGCCAAAGCTCGTTCCTGCAACAATCTTACAATATGATGGCATCACCGTTCACATAGCAACGACTGAGGTGCATAGCCCTAGTTTTAAGCAACATGTGGTGATGATCAAAGACCGATTTGATGATCAAAATAAGTGGGAGCGCTCTACCTTCGCTCATAGGTGACCGTGTTTGGCAATTTTTCCAAAAAAACAAGCATAAATCTGCTCGTGCACATTCAAACGGGATCTGATTGGAATGAAACTTTATAAACACATGCAATAGCATTAGTAGAACTTGGATGGACCATCTCATCCCATTCCAACATGATTCGGGTCCAATCGACATCAAGGACGGCCACTTTTGGCTCCCAAGATGCCTTTGTCGGCATCCGAATATAGACCGCATGGGAACGTGTGATTCAGTAATCCAATGCGGGCAAGGATTGGTAGGAGTGAATTAGGGTATGAGGGGAACATCTGTACAAAAGAGCTCGGCAATCCGATCCCATATGGTCAAGTTATGCTCGCTTGAATCTAGGTGTGCGTCGCTTTAGTGAACGGTTGAAAATCATATTTTTCGCATGCATATATTAAAATTTTTAATTTTCAGTGATGGAATAGTGATCTCCTTGTTGAGCCAAATAAGTTGATACCCAAGTTGCCCGTTTCATACTCGGGATCGCCCGCCCGTATCTAGCCACCCATCTGGGCGCTCACTCGTGGGCCGAAAAAAAAAGAAATTCAAAAACATTCGTGGTGGCATTTTATTCATTTTTCTCTTTTTATTTTTTAATTTTGGCACCGTTGAGCGCCGAAAAACTCACTCCGAGCGCCCGTCCATAGCGCGTGGAATGCATCCCACACGCTCCGCTGCCCGCCCGTAGTGATTTTCCTTACGCAGTGTTGCGGTCCCATGCCTTCTCCCCACGTGGGAATGCATGTGCAAATTTTTCCAGCTTTTTTGTGTTTTTTTCTATTTTCTATTAATTTTTTGGACCTTTTTTCTAATTTTCTTTTATTTTTATTTGTCATTTTTATTTTTTTTCTACTTCCCCCACGTGCATCCACCTACACGTCCACACGAATATTCTTTTCTCACCCCACACCCTCCCATGTCCACCTTTTATTACTCTTTATTTTTATTTGTTATTTTATTTTTATTTTTATTTTTACTTATTTTTATTTTTCTCTCTCTAACCACCCCCCCCTCTCTCTCTCTCTCTCTCTCTCTCTCCCGTCCTTTCTCCTCTCTCCCCAAATTCTCTTCTTTTCCCCGAACCCCCTCTCGAGAGGGCGGGGAAGACCCCTTTAGAGGGTGTATTTCTATTTTTT
This sequence comes from Cibotium barometz, assembly GCF_041138505.1. Classification (NCBI taxonomy): domain Eukaryota; kingdom Viridiplantae; phylum Streptophyta; class Polypodiopsida; order Cyatheales; family Cibotiaceae; genus Cibotium; species Cibotium barometz. The sequence goes on along the minus strand of NC_141069.1, from coordinate 29,427,621 downwards.
ATTTTATTTTATTATTTTATTTATTATTTTTTATTCTCTCCCTTACGCACTCTCTCACGCTCTCTCTCTATCCTGTGACTCCACCTTCTCTCTCTATCCTGTGACCCCACCTTCTCTCTCTATCCCATCTCTCTCCCTCTCCTACCCTATCCTGTTGTCCCTCACACCACACTCCCCCTCTCTCTACCCCCTCGCCACACACCCCTTCCCACACACACACACACACATATATATAATACAATTTTTTTTAAAAAAAACTTCCCGCACCCCCTCTATCTTCCTCCTCCTCCTCTCTCTCTCTCTCTCTCTCTCTCTCTCTCTCTATCCCTCTCTCTTCCTCTTTCTCCCCCTCTCTCCTCCTTTCTCTCTCCTTTTCACTCCCTCTCCCTCCTCGTGTGGAAACTCCCCCTTAAAATAAATAAAAAATAAAATAAGTAAATAAAAATCAAAACTCCCGCTTCCCCCTACCCCTCGCGCCCTCGCTCGGACACCCCCCGCCCCCTCGCTTCCATCCCCTCCTTCCCTTCACCCGCTCGCGCTGCTGCTCCCTTCCGCGCCAACTGCTCCCTCCTGCGCTGCTGCTCTCTCCCGTGGCTGCTGCTCCTTCGGGTGCCAGCTGTTGCCGCGCCCAGTTCTGCACACCCCACGCCTCTGCTGGCCACCCACGTTCCCTTGCCAGGTAAACACACACATCAAACATACTCTCTCTCTCTCTCTCTCTCTCTCTCTCTCTCTCCCCCCTACTGCTGCTCTCTCCCGCGGTTGCTGCTCCTTCGCGCGCCTGCTGCTGCTGCACCCGCGCTCCCCTGCCTTGTAAACACACACATCACACACACACACACACTCACACACACACACACACAGCCTCACACATGTACACAACATTTTTAAATTAAAAATAAAACTGAAATTTTAAAAAAACACAAAACAAAACCAAAATAACAACAAAAAAACAAAATATGTGTGTGTGTGTATATATAAAATAAAAAATAAAAGCTTCTCTCCACTCTCGCACAAAATCCCCCCCCCCTTGCTCACAAGGTACTCCCTCCCCTCTCTTGCTTTCACACACGCACATGCACTTAAACCAAGCACACACATGTCCCCCCCTTATGTCAGCAGAAAGAAAAGAGGCACCTACACACGCCTGGGCATGCGTAAGCAGACCTAGGTATGCGTGAGTATACTTGGACAGTGTTGTATATTGTCCACACCTGTCCGACAGACCAAGAAAGTACACACGTGCATACACACGCATACTTGTAGACCGAAAAACTCAAAAAAAGCAACAAAAATAGGATCATTTCTTCGTCCCCCCGTGAACCCGGCCAAACGAGGTCAGATTGAGACCAAATTTCACACGCTTGTTCGACATATTCGGTCTGGACACAGTGTCATATACCTTTGTTACCAACGTGGGCTCATTCCAACCTAGTTAGGTTGCGTTCACGCGCAATATTGTCCTTTTGATCATAGGGCATCATTAACTGGCAAATCCTCGTCGGAATCAGACAAGATCTTATAGGCTTGTAAATCTTATCCAAAACAATAGTGCTAGGCCCCTATTCACCCCGTAGGACCCAACTAGACCGTGTTCACATGCAGAATACGTTTGGGAGTCTAAAACCTTTGTTTGATGTCCTAAGGGGACACAAAGCATTCCAGACTTAGTATGCCTATCCGGGCTCTGATTCTGGGGTACTTAGTCCTACACATTGATAAGGATTCTTGCAAGATCAAGTCAAGTTAGTTTGCATTCGCATATAGAAATAATTTTCAGCCATTTGGCCTAAACGCCTGACCAAACGAACTCGATTTCAGACCAACATTGAAACAAGGCAACATCACGTTGCCATACACAACTGAAATCAAGGCTAGCTCATTCCGAGTAATTTAGAGTGCCTTCACATATACAAAAGGCTTTCAGATGCGAGGCTCCCTATAGAAGGCCAAACGTGACCAAAAAGACTCCATACTTGGTGAACCCCTTAGTCGAGCTTAGTGTATCACATCTATATCATTACAACTTGGATTAAACTGAGTTAAGCCGCATTCATGTGCATACACAGGTTTAAGTTATTTGAGATACACAACGAGCCTAACAGGCATCAGAATCCAACCCAAACTAAAACGATATATTATTACATTGCCCCCTCCAGGTGCAATCAAAACTTGACTGATTCCGATCACTTTAGGCCTTGTTTTCTCACAAACCTAGCTTTCTAGCAATAACACCAAAACACAGGACTTAACAAAGTGGAAAGGTTGCATGTGTTAATAAGTTTTAGGTAGTCCTAACTATCTATATCACTTGGCATGCAATCGGACACTATCTGCAAGGTCCCTTGAGAAAATTGGGACACTACGCGTCGCCTAACGATTTTCCTTGTCAAACAGGTGGCCCTTGGTGTGAAGATATATGTATGTACACCCTTTTTGTAATGTTTTTTTCCCATTCTTCAGCACATGTATACTAGCACTTAAGGAGCACATGTACACATTGAACCCTCGGTGGATGTAGCTGAGTGCTCTAACTTGCAAAACAGTTGTACACATATCAGCATCAACCGTCAAAAAAAGTGTGTGCACAATCTCTTTCAATACGTTTTTCTTTGTTAAGCTTTCATTTTATCTTTCTAGCAGAAAATCCACAAAACACCAAAAACATCAAAAAAGACAAAAACATCCATAAAACTTCAAAAATTAAATACAACAAAAATCAGGGCTTACAATTTGGGCTACGTTTCATCCCGTATGTGTAGGGTTAAGTGTAAGAAACACGAACAGTGCTTGTGCGAGTGTAGAACCTTACATTGTTGGGTAAAGGCAGTGTGCCTGCACCCAGTGTCCGCCGGCCCACATGTGTACACATTCCTTATTCTTTATACATATAGAATAAGGGGCTCACTCACCTTAGATTGTGAGGATAGCTCCACCCTCATCGTGTCTGCCTTCTCTTCTCTCTCCCTCTTGTTTGCTCTTGTGTACGCTCCCACCATCCTCATCAATTGGTATCAGAGCGCAGGTGTGCGGGGTGTGCGTGACGCTCGTGTGCGTGCATCGCAGTCACGACAGGAGCTTGAGTCTCGCGGCTATGGCGAGCTTGTAGAGCTTGTGTGAAGTGGAGAGATTGTGAGTGTGTGGGTTTATCAAGTGTATGTGTGAGCCTGGATTTAAGTGTATTTGTGTGTGTGGAACTTGCAGATCAGCCCATAGGTTGCAGATCAACCCACAACTTTCAAATCATTGAAGTCGCTCAATAGGGCAGCTGGACAGCACTTCACTATTTTGCTCATAACTTGAGCTAGGAAACTCTAATTCCATAAAATACCTCACAGAAGCCAGCTTTGAGCTCTACGACTTGGTAGAAGAAGTTTTAGTATGATTCGAAGTGCAGGTTTGTCAAAAAACCAGAACACAGAAACTATTTTTTGGCTCACAGTTTTGCCCTATTGTCACTTGTTGTCTGCCACACATCCAATTCTTAAAAGGCTTTCTCATAGGTGTTTGCCTTTTGGTTTAAGGGCTTCCATCACCTTATTTTGAGCTCCCACATCCACTTTTTTATTGCAAGTACAGGTGTTTCCTCTTTGCAGATGTTTGCCTTGCAATGGCAGGTGTTATTCACAGTTTGTAGGCATGTGAGCAATGTGCTCTTCTATGTATTGTGGATGACTTTTCTTGGTAGCAGGAGTTCTTGGACACAGGTGGAGTTATTTTATGGTCCTTATGCATGCTCCTCTTGCAATGAGTTGAGCTTCCTCGTGCGTGACCATAGTTTTGTTGTCTTCTTTGAGTGCAGGTGCTTTATTGTGAGTCCACAAGTTGCAGTTTTGGCAGCGTGTATGCTCTTGGTGCCCGTTGTGTTAGCTTAGAGCAATGGATATCCTGTTGAGCTCCAAGACACTATGTATGCATCTTGTGGATTGCATTTTTTGGTCGATTGAGTCCCAGTTTGGCCATTATTTGGCATTCTCTCACACATTGCAGTTTATGTAAGTTACTATGGGAGCTCTATGCTCATGTGATCTGGTTGAGGGATTCCCAGATTGGTTACGATTGATTGTGGCATTGCTTGAGACTTGTGATTTTTTGGTGGGGATGCCATTTTACTGCGTCAAGGATTCCGCACATGTTTGTTGGCAGCTGGTTGCTCGTGCATTGAGCGTTTTGGCAGTGATTTGCTCTCGGGTGGGAGAGTGTATAAAGTCTCTAGCACATTTGCTTTGCATACAGTTTTGGCATTGTTTTGTATGCCAGTTGTTATACATCAAGGATTCTGCACATGTTTGTTGGCAGCTGGTTGCTCGTGCATTGAGCATTTTGGCAGTGATTTGCTCTCGGGTGGGAGAGTGTATACAGTCTCCAGCACATTTGCTTTGCATACAGTTTTGGCATTGTTTTGTATGCCAGTTGTTATACATTTGCTACAGTTGGTTATGTATGCTAGTTGAGGCTGATTTGAGTCCATTTTGTCCTACAATTTGGTAGCAGCTTTGATGCCTTGAGTTGCCATTGGGCTTGCCGTGTGTAGCACACTTTGATGCGAGTGGCAGTGGCTGTTGCGGTGATTGGCAGGTCATTGTTGGCAGGCATCTTTTGTGTTTGGTTTGCGTTGAGGATTCCGCATCCATTCACTCTTTCTATTGACTGTACATTGCTCATCTTGTTGTCCATTGTTTCCTTGTGCGCTCATGGCTTCAGAGATGGAGAATGTAGTAGCCCGTGTTCATGGTACAGATGAGCAGGTACATACACAGTCGTAGGTTGAGACATTGAGGTCTCGTACACATCGTTCTCATTCTTCCCATCATATGCACTGTTGGCATTGTGGCCACACACGGCACATTAGGCATCATTGCTTCAGGCGTATGAGGCGACAGAGATGGAGATATATGCATGATGCATACACTGCTTTGACACAGGTGAGAGAGGTAGCTACTGTGACTGAGTACACCCGTGAAGGTGATGTCACCTTTGCCTCTAGTGTTCCTCCTGCATACTTTGATGGATGCTCACTTTCTCCACGTTGGTTGCTAGATGCAGATGCTACGTTTCATGTCACATCTCATCATGAGTGGTTTAGCAGATTTTCTAGTGGGAGACTTGGTTGTATGCATCTACATGGCTTAGTGTATGAGATCGCAGGTGCAGGAGATATATGTTTGTCATTGCTCAGTGGTGTTTTGTACACACTTTGTCATGTACGTTATGTTCTAGATTTGGGAGGACAGAGTCTCATTTCAGTGAGATAATTGTTTGACAGTGGCTATCATGTACTGCTTGCAGAGCAATCTTTTTTGATGCAGTTGGGTTCCTTAGTCATTGCTCGTGGAGCTAGGACTTATGTTGTTTACCCATTGCTCATACCTTATGTCCGAGATGGTAAAGTCTTGATTACAACACTGACTTGTGGGGAGCGAGAGATGAGAGGTGTCTCATTTGCGAGTACCCTCCAATACTATGCAGGACATGTCAGTTGTGGACTCAGACACGACAGAGTTAGAGCCAGTTGTGCAGAGAGTCTGTGGTGTTACTCATGCAGATGGTGAGATCTCTGGCGATGCACAACTTGGTCAGTCACTTGAGGTGACGATTGAGCCAGAGATAGATGCATTGTTCTATGATGCGTCAGATTCCTTTGAGGTTGAGGACGACCTAGATGCAGCTATGCATGATATGTCTACAGTTGAGTATGTGATTGCAGAGTTAGAGCGTCTTTGCACTTGTGAGTCACAGCAGTGTATCGGAGAGTCCATGTAGTGGCCGAGTGATTGAAATGGTGCTGATTCTTTGGTTTTGCAGTCATTCTTGTCTTATATGCCTTTGTCTAGTGATGCTGACATTTTGCCAGGACATTCAGAGGACACGCAGGCTATTCCGGTGTTAAGTGGTCCTCAGGATGCACAGTATGTATATGGTGTTGGCTGACAGAGTGAGGTTGGCAGAGACAGCACATGTTTTGTCAGTATTCGGGTCTCTCATGTATGACCTATTATTCTCGAGACCTGAGTTAACAGCTGCAGTGGTTTCATTTGTAGTGGGAGTTGTTAGTCGTGCGATGGCTGACACTGGCATTGTGCATTGTGGAGCTTTGCAGGTCCTTACTAGATACCTGCATAAGGTGCATGTTAAGCCCTTCTCCCACCCGTCTCCCCTTACGCAGGAAGAGATGATGCGGGAGAGTAGTTTAACTCACCTCTCTCTTGCTTCACCTCCTTATGCAGGAAGGCTAGGCAAGGGAGAGATAATCGATGCGGGGACTTGGGCTATGGCCGTGCATGCGTATACCTTCATATACGCATACACAACAAGAGGGTTGCTCTTGCTAGGAAGGAAAAGAGAGGGTGTGTCACTCACCCTTTCACCTTCGGTCGATTTCGTTCGCGATGAGCACTCCACGCGCATAGAGGGCGGCGATGAGATGCTTCTCCACTACTCCAAGCGCCTCCCTGCAAGCCTTCTTCTTCCTCTCTCCCTCTCTCACACACTCAGCAATACACAGAGAAAACAGAGAACAGGAAAGCTCTCACGTTTTTTGTCAAAAAAGTAAAATTATCGGTCCCCAAATTATAATTTTTGGCCCTTTTATGCTTTCAAAAGGTGCCCGGGCGCCCATACTATGACCCTAGGCCATTTTGAACATGTTTTGGCGCTCCCGGGACACTCAAAACTCCTACTTTTTGGCCGTTGACGGAAAAAATTAAAAATTACAAGGTTTGACGGGAAATCCCTAAATTACAAGAATCCGGCAAGAATTGGGCACGGATTTTACATTAATTAAAATTACAAAAATAATGGGTGTGGCTTTGCTTTTATTCCTCCTTTTTCTTGTGCTTGCTGCTTTTATTCCTCCACTGGTCCTTTGAGCTTCGATCCTTCCTGCTTCTGCTTCAATCCATCCCGCTTCTGAGCCCATCGAGATGCCGAGTTAACATTGCCCCCTTCCTGTTCTTGATGCCGTCCTCGGCATCAACCTTGGGTGTTGGCGTTTCGTAGAGAGACCTGGGCACGTTTCCTGAGTGTTTTGTTGGTGAAGTTGGTCTCATACCTTGCCAGTGGACTAGGGGTGTGCCTTGTAAAGAAGAGCTCCTCCTTTGTATCCCAGAATCTTGTGTCGAACATATCCTCAAATGTTATCATATAGTTTCCACCGATGTATTTTACCTTGTGGAAATAATGATAAATTTGTTGTAATTCTGGGCCCTTGTGAAGATTGTAGTTCATGCGCATGGAGGTAGCTTCTAGCTCATTGTAGTTTGGGAGCTTTGTGAGCAGTAGGATGAGCTTCAAAAAGCGGCATGTTGCCACTATCGCTGGGTCTGGAATTAGATTCCATGCTTCCACCATATTCACCATTTCGCCTTGGAAGGCACTGAGAGTTGTGTACTCTTTGTCGGGTAGCACTGGGAAGTTATAGGAAATTCTTTTATCTTTGGACCTTAGTGCTTCCCATTGTCCCCATTTCCATCTCCTCTCTATTGGGTAGTAGAGTGGATCAGCCCGTATATCCTTTGGTGCTGCTTTGTACACTTCGTACAATTCTTGTACCTTTAAGTACCTGTGCCTCCATAAAGGTTGTTCTTCAAACATTTGTTCCCATTCAGGTGTCCCATATAGAGGTGGCTCTTGCTCTTTTTGGCGCTTGTGATGGTTACGTATCCAGTGGCGTGCCAGGTATTGGATCTCAGTGGTGACAATGCGTATCTCCATGAAGTCCGTCAAGTTTTGGGCTGAAAATGAAGTGTCTTGGAATCGCATCCATGCCCATCCAATACCTTCCTGGCGAGCTTTACTATCACCAGTCCCATGTGAGCCAACCTCATCTGACATGTAGGGGTATACTTGGAAACGATGGGACTTGTGAGGCCACTCTGTGTAGGGGATAGGGGCTATCTTTTTTAGCCGAATATGGAGAAGGAATGGATCTGATGTGAATTTCCATTTGTCCCCATATTGTGCCTTGAGCTCTGAAATGTATTGCTCCCGATCCTCTGCATCTTCATCTCCAAAGAGATCCTTGAGATGTTTCACCTGTTCTTCAACCTCGGACTCTTCCAGGATGAGTTGAAGTGGGAACTTCTTGTGGAAGAGCTGCTTAGGGGCATGATCCGCCTTTTGAATTAGATGCTCAATGTTTTGAAATGCATCTATTCCTTCAGCTCTCAAGGGCGAATGTGGTGGAGTATGTAGTTGTGCCCATTCTGGATATGCATGGGGTGGACTTGCATGACCTTTTGAAGTACTGCTTTGGCTAACTTCCACTTGAGTGGTTTGCTCGTCAAGCAAGGAAGTTCCTTTGACAAATGAACTTGAGGCACTACCCATGCCCTGCATGCTACTAGCTCCGAGACCTGTTTTGTCAAGCCCTGACCGAGGAGGCAGAATATCAAAGAGCCGTACGCGCTTTGGGTCCTCGAGAGCATCCTTCATGGGTTGCAGGAGTTTGGAGCCATGTTTCTCAATATCGAAGCCCTGCTCCCCAATGTGAGAAACTCCTTTTCAGGGGGTTGCAATGCTTCATGCTCTTTCAAGGTCCTTATGATGCCTTCCATTTGCTTGAAGAGCTCCCTATAGTCCCTCTGCTTCTTTGGAAGCTTGATGTCCAGAGACTGCATCTTCAACGATTTGTTGGAACCATTGAAGGGTTTGCTCTATACTTCCATGAATGTAATACCATTCTTCCTTTGGGAGAGGTGAAGGATGGTAATGTGCTTGAGAGACGACAGGGTTCTTGCAAAGCTGCTGGTTCCTTTCTTGAAGTATGTCTATGGATTTCTTGAGATCTTTCTCCTTTGCCAACAGTTCTGCATTGCTTTTCTTGAGTTCTTCTACTTGGTCTCGCAGGTCCTCCCTATTTTGTCGCACTCTTTGCAGTGCTTGAGCATCAGTTTCCCCACTTTCTTGTTGTAGAGACTTGGAATGAGGAGGGTGAGATACTGGTGCTGACCCCTTATGTTCTTTTGCAGGAGGCTTTGACTCTTTTGTTTTCTTTTGCTCCAAGGCTTTCATTTAGTCCTCCAGCTCCTTCCTTCGTTGATGCTCTTCAGCTAGCTTCTTTTGTAGCTCTTCAACTTTGGTGTTACATTCATCTAGGGCTTTATCTCCTTTTTTGGATGCCTTGAGCTCGTCGAAGGCGTTCTTCCAAGTATCCCTCTGTTCTTCTAGCTCCTTTATCTGCTTGGCAGCAGCTCCTCTTGGTGCTCTTTTGGGCTTTGAAGTGCCCGTCTCCAATTGCTCCTTAGCTTGTAGCAATTCTGTGGTTACATTGGCTAACTGCTCTTCATTCCCCTTTATCCTGCTCTTCATCTTTTCATGTTCTCCTTCTATTTCTGCACTTGACAGGCGAAGGCTCTCTAGGAGGCTTAATGAAGACCCTAGTGCTTTCTGCAGCAGAATGCAATGATTGCAGAGTTTAAGGATTGGCATCGCTTGTAGCTCCACATAATGATAGAGCTCAATGTGAGGGTCTGTTTCCTTGCCTGCCGAAATTTTAGCACTAGATGGGACCATGTTTGGTATGCCAAGTAGAGGGTTAGCGATAAATGTTGATCGTGCTTGACCCTTCATTGCTGCCTCCATGACTTTAGCAGGCTCTAATTGCAGTAGAGCTTTTTCTTTGGGAGGGGGAGATTTGTTTTCATGGCCTTGAGCAGCGCCTTTTCCCTTTTGGGGTGTTTCCTTTGTCTCTTTAGCAGGAGGGGTGCTTGATGGTCCAGGCCCTTCTTTATCTGTGCCTTCTTTGGGTGCTCTCTTTGAACTTGGGGCATCATCATCATCGTCGTCACCTTTGTTATCTCCCTTGTCATCAATGTCGATGACTTCCCCTGGAATTTGTAACTTTTTGAACAGAGAGAACACTTCTTGCGATTCCACCTCCTCACTAGCAGGGTACTGGACATCCTTGTTGTTGATGCTATTGGGCTCACCCTTTATCATCTTTTCATATACACATGAGAACAAATAGCAGAGTCCATTCTCCTGGTACACTTTATCACTTTGCTTGGCCATCTTCGATCGAACTGCCAGGATTCTTTTCTTCAACGTGGCCATGAGCTTCCAGTTGTGGGGATATTGTGCCTCTGTAGTTGGAGATGAGGGGAGATTTGCAGCCTCCACATCCAGTTGGATCATCTCACCATCCTCCTCCTTATACTCCTCAGAGTTTTCCATGAGAGTGCACCAGGCACGCAAACATCTAACAATAATGAAAGTGTCCTGTTCAGTGAGGAAGCTCCAGTCGGCGGGCACACTGATGTGTTGTGTAAAGGCTGAGAAGGCAATGAAATCAAGCGTTGTTGCCTTGCCATAAACCTTTATTCTCTTGCAAGCAAGAGCATCCAAAGCAAAAATGTTGACGGCGTATTTCATTAGGGCCACTGTGATATTGCCTTGGACCAACTCTAGCGCTTGGGTCACTGTCTTGGGTTCCCACAAGAGCTGTCCTGTGGCTCTGAGTGCATTAAGTACCACCGTCAGCCGCCTATTCGCCGAATCTATTGCTTCTTGGGCATGCATATCTGGGGTGAACTCCTTGAGACATGCTATTTCTCCATCCTTGGAAGCATTTTTCTTTTTGCACACCTCAAGTTCTGTTGCACACTGCTTTAATTGTGTGTCCAAGGTATTACATTCTCCCACAACTTGGTCAAGCGTGATTTTTTGCTTGTCATTCTCCTCCTTGAGTGAGTTGCTCAGCTCTTTTAATTTGCTAGCTATGGTGGACAATTCCTCCTTTTGCTTCTGCTCATTATCGAGTTCCTGATGAAGATTATCCACCTTGTGTAGGGCCTCTTCCGCCTTGGACTTCATAGACACCAGCTCCTTTTGGACTTGCTCCTTTTCCCCCATAGCAACCTTCAGCTTCTCTTCGTATTTCCCTCTTATCTTGGCCTTCTTTGACTCCACATATTCTCTTGTCACTCTGGCATAATGCTCTTGATATTGTCGTAGGAGCATGTGTTGACTGACAATCAAGGCATCCGTTACCCCTATAGGACTTTGAGATGGATCCGCTTATGTTGTGGTAGGGTATCCTTCTTCAGGGAACACATCAAGATGTTGTAATTTTCTGGAGAGTGAATTAAAATATTCAGAGGCTTCACCCTGGCGCTTTCGATTGTGTAGGGTCCCTTGAAAGACATCTCTGATCTCGAATGGACCTTCATCTTCTTCACGTTGCTCCTGTCTTTTTCCTTCAAGTCGGGGTGGAAGTCCTTCCTCTCCTTCTGGAATATCCCGATGAGGTTTCTCTGTGAGCTGTAGAGGCTTTTCACCCATCATGGAGCTGGATGTCCCTTGTTGTTGTTCTTCTTCTTCTACCTTCTCTTCCTCACTTGCAGGGTCCTCCAGAGGTAACTCCTTGATTTCTGTGAGGTGGCTTTGAGGAGCACGCAATGCCCTTAAGGAGGCTGTTTCTGGGCCGCAGAAGGGAATGGAAGCCATGAAGTATAGAATTCTTGTGAGTAGTTGCGGGTTGCTCAGCACTGGCTGCCTCTTCTTTAGCCCTTCCAAAAGGCTCGAATACACATATTGAAAACAAGGTTTTCCTTCCATGACGATTGCTAAGGCAGTCTGACTTACACGATTGGCATGATCTACCAGTGTCCATGTAGTCAGAAAGTCGAACCCTTGCAGTTTGATTGCTAACTCCTTGTTAAGCAGCTCACTGTACTTGAACCCTTTCTTTGTCCCTTCTTGGACGACTCCTTTTGCCTTTAAGGTGGGTAGGGCTATTGGATTAACCTTGGGTGTGGTTAGATCCATCTGCAATGCATCGGCCACCAGTTGAGGGGAGCCCTTCATGACTTGTAAAGGTGCCGATTTGTGAGCTGGCATCATAGGTAGCCATGAAGTCAGCACAAGCTTGAAGGTCAACTCCAAGTGGAAGCATTTCCAGCACTCCTCCTAGGCCCACTGTGATGAGAATGTGTCTATACTTCTCCTCCTTTAGAATCTTGTATGTTGGTGTCGTATAGACACAAACGCCAATCTGTTCACCTGAGGTAGCCGTGACCTTCCCTGAGAGGAACTTTCCTCCCATAGCCGCTATATCTTCCATAGGTAGAGTTGGAATCTTGGGTATCATACGCGTACTAGCAGCCATTTCTGCAAAAGAGCTTTATGAGAACCTGTGCATCATAAATGGATGCAATGCAATTCCGTAAAAACCTCCTTTGTGAAGAATGCAGTGCAGTGATAACTAAAATAAAAAATAGAAGAGAATGAAAGACTATATACACAGAATACTACCCCAAAATTATTAATAGAAGATTCATGCCTTTTTGGGTTTTCATGAATCTCCCCCTTGTGCATGTCTGGAATCCAGATTTTCACGCATCAAGGACTGATCACGCCCTAGTGGGATTTTCGTAACCAGTTTTATTTATTATTATTTTTTTTATATTTTTATTTTCTTTCTTTTCTCATCTCTTCCCCCTGTTCATGTCGGTAGCGCTGCATGTAGATCTGCCATTGCTCTTTGGTATGTGGCTGGAGCATTGATAGCTCCAAAAGGGTAATGTCTACGATAGTGAGCTTTACAGACTAGCACCCTGACCTTGTTTCGGATCTCCCTAGGCAATTCAGGCCAAAACTGTTGAAGGAATAGCCGCTCATACTCCGCTCTTTCTTCTGCATAGGGTATCCAATGTTGGAAGGCTATGAGAAGATCTTCTTCAGGATCTGCCTCGGCGAAGAACACTGGAATTGGTTGTTCTGTCAAGCGGGCCATAGATGCTTCTGGAATGGTTGTCCCGAGAGATTGTGGTCTTGAGAACCTGTTAACCCACCATTGTGGGGGTTGGATGTGGCGTTTGATTATCTCCGCTGCATGTGACAACTGTATTCTTGGCGAGATGGTGGAAGACGGGGCTATCCCTAGAGCATCTATTTCTTTTAGCTTTAGTTGATCTTGATTGGCTAAGACCCTTTGGCGTGGGGGTGGAAAGACGAGCACTTGGTTATCGTCATCTTCGTGGCTTACTGTTATTGTGTGCGGGTCTCCTATGTTCATGCATGCTGAATCCAAATGAAGAGGTGTAGAGGTTTGGGTGGTTTCTATGATTTGGGGCGGGCATGGTATTGAAACCTTACCCGTATCATCGGGTGCTACTGGCTTGAAGACCTGTGGGACTGAGGATATGAGTTGATTTTGGTCCTTGCGAACCCAAATACAACGCTTGCTTCTAGCTATGGGTTGGGTGATACTGTGAGGGAGTGGTTGAGTACGAGACCGATCCTTGGAGATCCAAACTTGTCCATTTCCCTCGTAGAAGGAGCGTGGTCTTCTAAAAATCAAATCACCATAGGGTAATTGATCATAATTTGGGCTACTAGTCTTGATTCCTAGAGACAACGCTTTTTTCCTCATCCATGCAAGGCACAGCACCGCTGCCTAGTCTTCTAGAATAGAATTGCTCGAGAACCTATTTATCTAACGTAGGGCTTTCACTTAATATGTTGGAAGGCTACCCGACTAATCGAGTCCACCCGTCCATACGATGGTGCCGTTGGGGAATTCCATCCAATAGCTGTATTCTTCTAGGTCTCCAGCTAGGCAAGGTTCAAGAGGAGGGCTTGTTATGCCACATCCATTTGTTCCTTCTACAGAGCCATATAGGATGTCAATTTACCTACCACGTTTCGGCGAAGTGGGAGAAGGTAGCTGGGAAGTATGGAAGGTGGCCTTGTGTGGGTGGAAAAGGGATTATGAAAAGCTTTTATTGGTTGAGGATGGGTTTCCTTCCTAGACCAGCAATGTGCCTCCGTGATGTTATGTGCCTCATGGTATGTGAAAAAGGGCTTGTGGTTTCAAAGTGGACTTCTCTCTTGGCACTTTGGATGCGTCAATGTGCACATGGAAGATGATTTCCCAGTTAGGTGATTTTAAAATGGGAGCAGATGCTAGAGCTTGCTTCAACCTTTCGTAGGATTCTTGACATTCATCAGTCCACTTGAATTCAATGAGCAATTTGTACAAGGGACGAGCAATTTGAGCATAGAATAGGATGAATCGTCGGTAGTATCCTACATGTCCCATGAAGCGTTGAACTCCTTTAAAGTTTGTGGGGGGTGGAAGTTCTAATATCAGTTTGACCTTCCCTTCATCTGTGGATATCCCATTCCTTGACACAATGTGACCTAGGATCACACCGTGCTTTACCCAAAATTGGCATTTATGGGGATTTAGGGATATGCGATAGTAGCGACATTTCATAAAGACTTTTCGTAGGCACTCAAGGTGCTCTTCCCAAGATGAATGCACACATAGGTCATCCAAAAACACTTCTAAGAACTGTCTTAGGAATTCCCTGAATGCATGGTTCATAAGCCTTTGAAATGTTGCTGGTGCATTAGTCAAACCGAATGGCATTCGCTTGAAAGCAAACACTCCGTATTCAGTGATGAAAGCAGTTTTTGGCTGGTCCTCCTCAGCAATAGAGATTTGGTTATACCCGAAGTAACCATCCAAAAAACTATAGGCTTCCTTTCCTGCCACTCTTTCAAGAACATGCTCACTAAATGGTAGTGGGTAATGATCACGGCAAGTTGCAGCATTCACCTTCTTGAGATCAATGCAGACTCTAAGTTTCCCATTCTTCTTAGGGACCACCACGATGGGCGATACCCAAGTCGGATGTTCAATCTCATAGATGAATCCGCATTCAATTAATTTATTGATCTCTTCCTGGATTTGGGAAGCATACTTGGGGTTCATTGGGTACGGCCTTTGATGCACTGGTTTGGCATCAGGCTTCATAGGTATTGTATGCTCGCAAACCTCAGGGGGTACGCCTTGCATGTCCTTATATGTCCATGCAAAACAATCCCTAAACTCTCGAAGCAAAGCTAGCAACTCTTGCTCTTCTAGATGGGAGAGATCAGTGGCAATGAAAACTGGTTTTGGATCTTCCTGTTCATCAGCTAAGTCAACTTCCTTGACTTCAGCCGGGCCATCATAGCCTGTGTTACTTCCTTCGGATGGCTTTCTTTGAGCTTTATCAAAAACGAGGTGTCTATCCCCAACAGTAAAAGCTTTAAACCTATCGGGTACAGGGTATGAATCTGTCTTCAGATCCTTGGCTTTGTTTTCCCTCAGCTCTTTCTTAGCTTGTCTTTCTGCCTGTGCAGCCTCACGATTCTTTCTCCTACGCGATGCTTTACTAGATTTGGAATCCTTTTGCGCATCAATCTTTTTTAGTTCAATGTGGGGGGATTTACGATGCATCAAGTGCTGTAGCTCTTCCCCAATCATTGACTAATTTTTGATTGGCATCAAAGGCACCTACGTACTGGAGCCATTGGGCTGAAGTAGTACAATCCTTCACTTTCTGATTACGTCGGGCAATAGTCCTTTTGCCCCTTTGCCATAACTTGAAGGATTTCCTACTCTTGGGTGGTTTGGTTGTAGATTCCTCTTCAGAACCGTTGGTGCTAGGGTCGGGACTAGGATCAGAATCATCTGATTCCTCTGTGTCATTTAGATGCTCTACCGAAAAGGTGTTTAAGGGAACGACTTCAGGAATGGGGGTTCCATCAGCCGTTACACACGTGATTCCTCGTTTTCCCCAAACATCTACGGTAGCTAGCAAATGATTCCAATCATCATCAAATGCTGGTCTGTAATCTATGGTATAGTCCTTACGGTCAGGGTCAGTCTCCTTTTTGCAAGTCTTGCAATAGTTAAGAGACGTGGTAGCATCCGAGTCCGAAAATACAGTGGTATCGGAATTCTCGTGGAAGAATCCGTGGGCCAATGGATGTGCTTTTCCGGACTTAAGATCTACTCGTACATGCTCACCATTAAGTGTCAGATAGACATGATTACGAGACCAATCATGGACCAAACTATGCTCTCTCATGAATGGCCTTCCCAAAATCATCTCGTAAGAGCCGGGCTTATCATTGAAGTCCATAACTGCAATGGTATGATATATATGATGATCGAGGACCTTCATCTTAAGGTTTTTGAGTAAACCCAGAGCCTTGACTAGGCCTCCATTAGCCAGCTTAACAGTGAGATTGGTCACTTCCATAGGTGGGCATGCCATTTTTTCCCAGCATCGTTTGGTGATGATGCTTACACCAGCTCCTCCATCAAGTACAGCCAGAATGGTATTGCCTTTGCAGACAATTGGCAATACTGCATTAGAGTCATCACCTTCAAAATAATCACCAAGCATGTTGACGCGAAGTCGAAACAAGGACTTGGGATCAGTCTCCGCCACCACTGTGTCATTTTTAGGTGAGTTCTCAGGAGCTTTATCATGTATCATCTCTTGAGGGGGCATGTGTACTAGAGGAGCCTCTTGAAGAGTTTCTAGATTGACAGTGAGTTCATCATTCAGGAAGGAGCGTAAGGTTTCTGCCAATTCCGGATCCCCTTTGAGCCTGACTAACATGCTAGTGGTGGTAGGCATGCCTAAGAAATTAATGAGTTTCTGTGCATTCAATTGGGCACCTACCACGCTGCGTCCTTCTGAGGGTGTTTGGGGTGGGAATGGCATATTCCATGGTTCTTGCTCATCGTGATCCGATTGAGGTATACTATCCAATGGGGGGTATGTAGCATCAAGGGGACCAAGTTGGGACTCAGTCTCCCCGAACCGCGGGCTTAATTCATGCTCCTCGGGATTAGGATGTTTGAGCATGTCTTGATACCAACGCTCAAATTGGGCTTCGTGCTCTTCTTCTGATTTCTCAGAAATTACACTTGGTACTTGTAGGGGTTTTCCAGTTTGGATGGGTTTGTTGATTGTAGTGGGTAATTTCCAAGCATCAGGAAGGGGTTTCGGGTTGGGCTCTAGAGCAGCCTGAGTTTCTTGGACTAATTCAATAGCCTCGTGGAGCTTTTGAATCTCCTGTTCCGGTGCTGGATAAACACCAGGTTTGTTGGGTTTTATTTTCTTAGGCTGTCTCACATGGTTTGGTTTGTTTGCATCCCCAGACTGCTGATCATGGTTAGATTCAGAGACTGACGAGTTATCTGAATCATCACTTGCGTTTTGTATGGTGACGGGGTCTGAGGTGGTACCCACAATTTTCTTTTTTGATTTTTTGGCCTTCTTTTTTCTGTTTTGTCTCTTGTTTGAGGTAGTACTTTTGGCGTCATTCTCGTTCTTGGCAGCTAGGACTGGGTCAGCCTTAGCTTGCAATCTTGTTAGTTGATAGACTGGTTTTGGTCCCTCGGGGTCATTGACATAGTACTCGGGATAGATCTCATAGTCCTCCTCGCCCTCGGGTGGGTTGTACTCCTCTTCTGGTTCCTCCTCAGCTACTACTTGATTGACTGGTACTATTCGTGGCTGAGGGGGTAAGACTGGTGGCGGATAAGGTGTGTAGGGGCGGTAAGGACGAGCCGGGGCGTAGGGCCTTGGTGCCTGAGTTGGGACAATGGCGGCAGGCTGGACATTAGCAGGTGGTGCGGGTAAGGCAAGTGGGGCTGCCACAGGCCTAGGAGCATATTGATAAGGGGGGCGAAATCTATGGTTTTGGCCCTCATAGCCATACCTATGGCCTTGATATCCAGGATGGAAATATTTGGGTCGAAGTGTGGGGCACTCACTTGTGGGATGGTTCTCATTGCAAGTAGAGCAAAAGACTAGCTCACGAGTAGGTTCCTTACGCTGTTGGGGCGCATTTGCACGAAATAGTTTTTGGATGTAGGCAGCTACCATCTGCTCCATGGTGGATGGGGCAGTAGCCTGAGAAGGCGGGATTGATGCAGTCTCACTAGGTGCACTAGTTGCCTCTTTAATCTCTAAGTTATCTTCTAGTTCAATTACTGCTGCAACAGTGTCATCCCATGTGGTTATTCCCCTCGTGACCAAGCTATTGTACAACTCGGTGTGTTTCATCCCATTGATTAGACGATCCAAAAGCTGATCATCTCTGAACCGTTCGTGGGGTTTGCATTGCGAGTTCAGGTGCTTGAGACGATTGATGAAATCACGCATGGACTCACCATTGTTTCGCTCAGCCGAATGTAATTGGGATGATAATCCCCACTTAGGTCCTTGCTTAGCAAAAGCTGCTATAAATGCAGTCTTGATGGTGGCCATGTTTCGCTTCTCCTCGGGTTTGAGCGTGCGATACCATTTTCCAGCCTTGTCATCTAAGGTGAGACTAAAGGCGTGGCTTTTCGAGACATCATTCCTCTCGCTCAGGGCCTCACATACTTGCTCAAAGATCTCTAGGTGCTGCCTAGGATCTCCATCACCAGAGAACTTGCTCATAAGCTTGGCAATATCTACTGAGCGTCGTAAGTCAGCTCGATTAGGATCCCTTGCTCGAGGGGCTAATTGTTCAGCCATAGCTTTCCCTACAGCAGCTGCGACAGCGATGGGGTCGACAGTTGGGGTAGCAACTGCTGGGGGAGAATGGTAAGGACAGTCCACCCTTTGGAAAGGTGATGCCGCTCTGGTAGTGGTGGGTGCCGGGGCACGAGCTGGAAATCCTGGGGGTGTACGGTGGAGAGGTATGGTAGTAGGCGGCATAAATCCAGGTCCTACCATAGGTCTTGGAGCATATGCAGCGTACATGGGCGGTCTAGGAGCGGAGCCTAGTGTATTTGGTGAGCTGGTGACGTAAGTGTAAGTGGGTCCAAATGGGGGTTTGGATGTAGATGGCTCTGCGGGGTTCCTTGGAACAGACTTACTAGAGCTTGGAACATTACTCGCAGGGGGTGGGTGCGTGACTGTCTCTTCGTAAGGTATGTAGCTCAAGGGAATGGAACCATCATCAATTGGAGCCTTGGTGGAGATGGAAGTAGAAGCGCGAGGATTCTCTTGATAACCCGGAGAGATCATCATGGGAGGATCCTTTCTGCTTTTCTGTGGGGTCTCCATTTCTTCTAAGGTTGGACCTCGTGACTCGCTTGTCTGAACAAACAAGATGGGGCCCTCACAAGGATAGTCTACTCCCAATCTCAGACGTTCTTGCATGAGGATGTGATTAAGACAATCTGCAAGTATCTTCTTGAATAGAGGGTAGGTTGGGGCAGCTTTCGTATGCTCACTTAACTCTTCCCACGACACTGGGTAGGTAAACTTAGTGACCTTGTCATGGAGAGTTTGTGTCTTGACAACATATTCCCAATTGTTAGTGTGGAACACTCTTGCATCAATTGGTACAGTGTCGTCACCTTTGCCTTGCCCTTGTCGGCGATAACTTTGGCCTTAGCCTGGCGCTCGATTAAGCGTTGCTGCCCTCTTAATGTGTCTTCCGCTTCCAATTGGTGAGCCAATTGGAGAGCTTCTTCAATCTGATGCAACTCCTCATTAGTCATGCCATTGTCAGCAAGAGGAACCTCTTCATCCATGGCTAGCGGTGGAACTGTGATCTCTACGTGGGGTGGTTCGGTTGGGGCTTCCTTAGCGAAGTAGGAGCTAACTTCCTCATCTGCCACCCAGTGGCTCAGGGGAAGCGTTGGCGTTCGTATTACCCAAGCCGATGAAATTAGAAAATCTGTCTTATAGGCTTGCACTGTTTGTGGGTGCCTCGACCCTTGGGTTATCTCCTTCCTCGTAGTTACTCATGGTATCACTAGAGAAAGAGGATTCACTAAGGATCCTACGGAGGTGGGTTGCTTCACTTGCTTGTGACCCTACAGATGGCCCTGTTCCAATACTAGGAAGTGATCTTGGATCGTTCGAAGCACTCTCTTCGTGGGGTTGGATGATGCGTCCAGACCTCAAGTTCATAGGCTTCTAATTATGGTCATGGATTGGGGGTTTCTGTGCCTTCCACGAAGGATTGCCTGGGTAGGGTTGGTTGCACAAGACAAAGTGTGGGTAGTTTCTTGACAATCTACGATATCTTGGGCAACTTGCTCGCATACAATAAAGGGTACGCGATTCCCAACTCCAATTAGAACAAATTAGGCTTCTATCAATGGCTATGGCAAGATTTGAGACACGGCTAGTGAATCCTGCCGAGATCGGAAGAGACGGGCCTTGCTCGTGAAGTGGTTTGCATTCACACTTGCATTGCCTGTGTTCCTCACAGAACTCTTCACACATGGGTTAGGGGAGGATGGGACTCTTCTTGGTTTTGTGTTGGTATAGATGGAGTATCGCTTGGGATATCTAGTACTGTCAAAGGTCGAGAAAAACGATTTCTACGAGCTATTTGACAGACTGTTCTCCCGTAGCGTTTGTAACTCGCATATACATACGAATCCCAACACCACTGTGTATGGATTTGCCTCTGTTCCGTGGATATTAACAAACTGTGGGAGACTTTGGGTACGTGGTAAAGTGTGGTGCGTCGTTGGAAATGGAGGGGTCTACACTCACAGGCACACTGTTGATGTTTCTCACAGCGCACCTTGCACATAGGATGAAATGATTTCTCCCTTTTGCATGTTTTCCCAAAGTGGTATTGTTCTAGAGGTTTAAGTCTCTTGTGGCCTCGGTGATGTTCCAAGTGTTAGAATCCTGATCTTCACGGCCGGGAGGGAGAAGGGTGCCTAGGTTGAGGTCTAAGTCAGTGATAGGTCTATCCCGATGACTCTTATGGGCTGTGATTAACAGGAGTTTGCCACAGTATTCCCCAAAAGGAGTATCAGGGCAGTACACGTAGGAATCCCAACCCCAACGGGCGTGGATTTGTCGTTGTTCAATGGCCGCTAATACGCTCACAGTTTGACTGGGTGGATGGAAGGGAAAAGACGGATAGTTTTGCTGGAGGTGCAAAGGTCTGCACTCGCAAGCACACTGGTTGTGTCTTCTACACTTAACCCTACACATACGAGCTGATACTTGACCCTAATTCGAGGTCTAGTTTTTGTTGTTTTCTAAATTTTTTGTGATTTTCTGAAGTTTTATAGATGTTTTTGTATTTTTGAATGTTTTGATGTTTTTTTGGGGTTTTGATGTTTTTTGCTAGAAAGATAAAATAAAACTCTAAACAAAGGAAAACGTACTGAAAAAGAAATTGTGCACACCTTTTTCCGACAGTTGATGCTGATATGCGTACAACTGTAAAACAATTTGGAGCGCTGGCCTGCATCCACCGAGGGTTCAATGTGTACACGTGCTCCTTAGGTGCGAGTGTACATGTGTTTAACTAAACGTGGGTGAAGAAACATGCCAGAAAACATTAATAAAGGGCATATATATACAACTTCACACCTGGGTTCACCTATTGACAAGGGGTGTCATTTAGGCGACACCGAATGTCCCAATCTGCTCGAGGAACCTCACAGCGCGTGAACGTGGCTTAACTTAGTCCAATTTGACTTATAATGATATAGATGCAATGTACTGGGTTGGACTAAGGGACTTATCAAGTGTGAGGGTCCTTATAGATCACGTTTAGCCTTTTCTGGAGAGTGTTGTATCCAAAAGGCTTTTGCGCATGCGAACATGCCCAAATTGACTCGGAACAAGCTAGACTTGGTGACAACTGTGTATGGCAGTGTGATGATGCCTCGTTTCAATGTGGGTATGAAACCGAGTCAGTTTGGTCAGGTGCTTATGTCAAATAGCCGAAACTATCAATTTGCATGCGAACGCAACCTAACTTAGCTCGATCCTGCAAGAATCCTTATCAATGTGTAGCACTATGTATCGCGGACAGGCTTATCAAGCTTGAGTGGCTTTCAGTCCCTGTTAGGCTATCCACGGACTAGTAGGCTTCTAGAGCGTATTCTGTGCGTGAACGCAGCCTAATGGGTCCCGACGGGATAACTAGTGACCTAGAGCTCTTGTCCTAGATGAGACTTACAAGCCTATGAGACCTTCTCCAATTCCGGTGAGAATTGACCAGTCAACGAAGCTCTACGGACAAAAAGACACCACTGCGCGTGAACGCAGCTTAGTGAGCTCGGAATGAGCTAGCTTGGATATCAATGGTGCAAGGCACTGTGCCCTACACGTGTTTGCGTTTTCTTTCTTCATCCTGCACTTTCCCACCTGAAGATCCTGGTTTGTCTGTTATTGACACCTCTCCGGTTGGCTCCTCTGTGCATTCCATAGCACAATCAAAAGGAATCTCTCTCTCTCTCTCTCTCTCTCTCTCTCTCTCTCTCTCTCTCGTTTCCTGTCGAGCAATGCGCATATGCTAAAACCAAGCTCGTCTATGCGCGTTGAATGGCTGAAATCTCTTACTCACTCTTTCTCTCCCCCAATTCTCTCTCTCTCTCTCTCTCTCTCTCTCTCTCTCTCTCTCTCTCTCTCTCTCGTTTCCTGCCGAGCAACGCGCATGAACGTGCATGCTTTAAACAAGCACGTCTATACGTGTTGAATGGCAGAAATGTTTGCTTAAATCATCGAGCACGTTCATGTCCCAATATATTCTGTTGTGTGTATAATCTAGGGAGAGAGAGAGAGAGAGAGAGAGAGAGAGAGAGAGAGAGAGAGAGGAAGATAGTGAGGGAGAGAATTTTTCTAATCTTTTTTGTTTGCAGATTTCGAGAGTGAAACTCCCAAAAGAGTTTTAATTGATCCGGAAACTTGTAGTGTAGCAAGGATGGAATCAATGCCTTTGAAATTTAGGCTCGTTCAAACGAGCAAAAAAAGGGATATAGACTTCAGTGTGCAAGAGCCTGACAGTGATAATGATAGTGAAGCGGAGTCTGATGCCCTCATTGAAGGCGTGGTTGAATACCCAGAAGAGGAGGTGTAGGCAAAATTTTTTCACGAGTTAGTAGACACCGAAGAAGATTTTGATGCAGATACAGCATTGGATTTAATAAAAGAAACCCTTCAAAAAACTCCAACAAGACCCTCACAGAAAAAGGATATAAATTTCTCTTCTTTTGGGAAAAAGGAGGCTTCAAATAAAGAACCGAAGACAGCAGTCTTTTTTCAAAATCAAGATATTTTGTGTGACGAGGCTCTCTTCGATTTTGCCCGCAAATCCGGAGCCACTCATGTATTCCACCATCTTGCAGATAAATTTAACAAGCCTATCCCCCTCGAAGATATTATTAATCAAAATATTATGTACTTCAGAAAGGAAATGGACGAATACCAGAAATGTGTTGGGAAGGGGAGGGTCATTGCAGATGGAAAGCAATGCGTTCACTTGATGGATTGCTTTAAAGGGAATAAAGGCGCAAATGCATTGTATAAAAAATACACATAGCTAAATCCCTCTTACAGGCCATTTTGGTGCTCAAAACACAAAAAAGACTGTAAAATTGTAACTGAGCTCATAGGTTTTATCTGCTTTCTCCATTGTTTATATCCAGAGCTTCCTGAATCAGGGGAAGACCTCATTTCTGAGGACGTTATAGAGGAGGATGCTGAAGGTGAGGAGGAGGAGAAGGAAATAGAAGACCTAGAGGAGCAGTTGGACGAGGAGAAGGAAGCTGAAGCCACCAAACAGCTTGACATTACTGAGATTAAAAATACGCTCTCCAGGAATGTAATGGATGTTGACCCCCTCAATATAGACGTGTGGGGTTTAATTTTACCAATCTTGCCTGAATTCTATTTCGGGGACAGGGCATATCTTTTGCTTGCAGATATCCAAAATGTTTTTAATATTCGTGAGGATTATGCCTTATCAAAAATAGCGAAGTTCCACGACCTTGAATATGGGTGGGTGCCAGATGATGCGAGTGAAGACGAGAGGATGGAATTCAATTCTAATGCGAAGGATTGCCTTAGAAAGTGTTTTGACACTAATGATGTATATAAAAGGGGGAATGCTCTTCTGAATGCCAAGAGTTTTCTTTCTTTCCAGGAAAAGAAAGGCTACCATCTCCTACCTAGCTCAGCTGACAAATTTCTCTCTGTAGAGCCATCATTAGAGGATTTAAAGAAGGAATGTTCTAGCTCTATAGATCTTTATCGGGAGGAGACTTTTCTCAGTGACGAGGGCGTAGAGGTGTAGATCCTTCCCCCCCCACCCCTCTCTCTCTCTCTCTCTCTCTCTCTCTCTCTCTCTCTCTCTTGTAGTAACAATCTTTTTATATCTCTGCAGATTATAGAGGCAGAGAGGGATGAATTCCTTTTGCGCCACAAAAGAGTTCATACAAGAAAAGACGCTACTCTGGGACATTACCTGAAGGATCTTGCAAAAGCTCCTATAATAGTATTTCACAACACACTGAGCAGGGAAGGGAGAGTTGGCACGTTTGTATTTAAAACGTTGTCATGCTTTTTAGGTGGAACCATTGTACCCAAAAATTATAGTAAGGTAATTCTTATAGATAAAATGAAAGCCTTGGACATTTTTGGGTATTTGCCTGGATATACAAGGTGTAGACGAAGTTTTTTCTATACCTACACTGCGGCAGCTCTATCAGCAGGAATAAGTAATGTCGAGGAGCTTGAAGATTATGGCAAATAGCAGCTTCTACGCTTTCGAGGACACAAACCTTTGTTACTTCAAGACAAGCCAGAAATGGCTGATGTTAATACTGAGAAACAAGATGTAAAGGAAGAATAGATCTTATCAATTGATTCCAAAATACATGTATTGTCTTAGTTTTTTAATATAAATGATTACAAAATGGTTTCCATCTCATGGCTCTAAGATACAGTCAACCCATCGATGATTTTGATATGTTTTGTTCTCTCTCTAGATATGCTATTGTTCAAGTGCTTTGGATTTTTTGAATGCTTTGATTCGTTTTGCTTTCCTCTCTTCTGCAGTCTTTATTGCCTGCGCCACTTCAGAAGACCTTAACATTTGTTTCTTTCGTTGTTGCTGTAGAATACGCCTATAAAACCATTGGTGCAACTCCAAAAGACTATTTGCTTTGGATTTTCCTCCACCGTGCTGTGTATGCCTGAAGTAGGCATTTCATGCCATATAATGTGATTTTTCCATACCTTGAGTATTCCAAATGCTTGGATTAACATATTTCTGAATAAAGAAAGGCATGTGATTGTACATGATTGTATCTGGGCACTAAATGCCTGATACTTGGTAATGGAAATATCATAAAAAACAAACACTAACATAAAGACATTCCCTTTAGCAGAAGATCATAACAGTAAAACGGAATACAAAACATCATGCAGAAAATACGCTACACACAATAACCCTGAATAGATGATCAGAATTCATTGATGTCATAATCATGTAAGGGATTACATTTCCGCTTCTTCATCTTCTACAATACTGAATATCCGTTATGCGCCTTCCCATGATCAACTAACTACATCTCTTCATATCTCTCCCTTCTCACGAATTCCTAAGCAACTACCCAAAAGGATCATTCACATACATAGAATTCGGATATTCCAACTTAGGTAAAGTTAACCCCTAACACATGGCACAGCCCGGTGGTTGGGTTTTCGAGAAAACCCGACTCGAACCCATAAATCCCTGATCAAACCATCCATTGTCTTTACATTGCTTCAAAAAGAAAACACAACTACAAACTGAAAGCAAAATCCTACTAAACTAGAAATCCTAAAACACTAGAAAAGCATAAATTACTAAGGTAACACCACCGGCTCCAACGGCTTCGGTGGATCATCTTTAGTCTTTGAATCTTCCACCGGCTCCAAATTGACGACTGGAACAGTAATCTGATCTGCAGGTATTATATCCTGTGACACCATCTGAATGACTTCAGCCTGGCCAACTGCTTCCTTGTCAACCTCCGACATAATCTCCACAGTTTGTCCATGATCCCCCACAGTAGCCTGCTCTGTATCCAACTGTCCCTCATTAGGCAACTCCATAAAACACATGGCTTGAACTTGCTTCTCAAACTCCAACAATTTCAACATTAAAGCATCCTTTTCCGACTATAAACCTGCTACTTGATCCAACAATATCTGCTCAGATTCAGAAATGAAAGCTCCACTTAATGTATTAAATGGCTTCATCACCCAGGCTTCAATCCGATCTCGGATACCTTGCCACAGTTTGACTCCCACCTCAGTTAAGCTCCTCCTAATCACTGCTAAATCAGACTCTGAAACTAACACTCCCTCTACATCTTCATTACTCTGAGATAGCATCTGTCTTTCAATAGCCAACAATGGTTGAATACGTTGAGTTAACATCTGATTCTCCACCTGCAAACCCACATTTTGCTCAGACAATACTTCCAACTCTTTATGCATCTTCTCCTGCAATTGATTTGTCCATTCTTGAAACAATCCCAACGACATCTTTGTCTTCACCAAATTTCTCTGACACTCTGCTACCTGGTCTTTCTCTTTAACCACTGCCTCCTGAGCCTGAACTAACAACATCTTAGTTTTCACGAACTCCTCCTCTTGATACTTGACTTTAAGCTGATAAGTAGCTTCCGATCTCGACTACTCCTGGATAACCCAAACCTAGTGTTTCCAATCTGCAATACTACTCTCCTGCTTCCGAACATACTCTTGGACCTTATTCAAAGACCAGAGCACATCCTGCAACTCTCCACTCTGAACACTCTGTTCTGCTTCCTTGGCTATAACTATAACAGAATCCCACTGATTTGACTTAACAGGTGTAAAATCCATCGTCTTTACCACATCTTGGATCGCAGATGAATCCACATCCAATTTTCTTTTCTTGCTAAAAGTGAATTTCTTACCCACTGAAACTAATGATGGATCAGTACCAACAGACTCTGTGGCCTGATGCAACAAATCTAGCCCTTTCGGAACATCTGGTGAGACCAACACCTCCTTGGCTTCGAAGCGAGTATAGCGTGCTTCCAGCAAATCCTGAAACACCTTCATCTTCTCAGGCTGATGCTCAAACCCCAATGGAGAATCCACTGCCCCCTCCGGGACAACGTCATCCTGACCCGGTTCTTCAGGACCACCATGCACTGGTTGAGTCGGCAAAAGAGGCAATTTGCTGGCAAAAATCATAGGAACCTTCTCAAACAAAGCTGCTAAGAACGCCGACAGCCGAGAAGTGACTTGAGACTTCCTCTTATCAGTGATTTCCACCTCCTGCAGAATTCTATTGTGCACCAAAGAAGCCCAACTAACTTTTCCCCCTTTCTCAGCATACAGCAAAGGTGCAAAATTGTCTTTTGACATGTATTCCAATTTGATTACCTGACAAATTCGCTCAAGGTACCATCTTAAATGCTGACGACGGGGTTCAGCGACATTCTTCACCATGTAATAGGCTCTAGACCCCTGTGGAAGCCCAAATTCCTTCCTCATGGCCACATCCGAACACTTTGCCACAGCCACAGTTTCTTCATAATGGAGATGAAATACTTCTGCTATCAATTGAGGTGTCAAACCCACAGTCGCAGAGAGGTAACCATTCCTCTTACGAATCACCTCCAACTGCGTTTTGGCATAAACATTCTCCCGCCATCTGTCCCACGGCAAAGATGCAAACTCCCATAACCCAATGGTCTGCAACCACTGAGTAGTCGCCTCCTCTGACAGATCCAGATGAACAGAAAAATCCAAGAAAGGATCCATTAAAGCCTGCAAAGTATTAGCTTCCAACCCCCTACCTCTGCAGACAGCGCATCCTCAGGCTCGAAATCTTCATCAGCCTCCACAGACGCACGAACAGAAAGCTCCTTACTGGCGGCGGGTTGTTGCCGCAGTCGTCGCCGGGGAGAAGAGCGCTCCACAGGAACCACCTTAAGCGGCATCGAACGCCCCATCTCAGCCAGCGCTTGACGCAGGGAATTCAGCTTCGCTAAGCGCTCTGCGTTATTCATGCAAAAAGTCTCCTCCAAGCATGCCAAAATTGAAATGTGCATGAAAAAACCCCCACACGTGGTGATATAAAACACAACGTCACCCAGTCGGCCAAATCTACCACACATGCCCGACTTCCCATCAATATCCTCCACTTGTACACTAGCGGACATTCCCAAATTTTCTAACACATCCCCACTTACACCTTCGCCTAATTTGCCCACTGGTGCGGATATTCCTCCATCTGCTAAAACTCCGACCTCTGCGGTTACTCCGACCACTGGTGGCTGACCCACAAACTTCTTCAATCGGAAACCATTAATCGGTTTCTCGACCAGAGTCCCAAACATATCAGCAAGTCGGAAAGTACCCTGACCACAATCCTCCATGATTTTGTACGGCCCTATGTACCTCAGCTTTAATTTACCCGGATGAGGACCAAGCTTTGAATTATACAGCAAAACCCAATCCCCAACCTGAAAAACTTTGAATTTAATCTGTCTACTTACCCAAGCCTTCCGCCTTTGCTGAATCACCTCTGTGATATACCCACTAACAATCCTATCCTCTTCGGAGCTGATACAGCATCTGCTGTCGGAACTGAACAGATTCTTCCGGTGATAACCGATCAGCAATAGCCACCCGCAAACTAGGAACTACATATTCCATTGGAACCACCGCCTCCAAACCATACACCAGCTTGAAAGGTGTCAAACCTGTAGTGACTTTAAAAGCTGTACGGAAT
Organism: Cibotium barometz; assembly: GCF_041138505.1. Taxonomy (NCBI): domain Eukaryota; kingdom Viridiplantae; phylum Streptophyta; class Polypodiopsida; order Cyatheales; family Cibotiaceae; genus Cibotium; species Cibotium barometz. The sequence goes on along the minus strand of NC_141069.1, from coordinate 29,399,292 downwards.
GACCATAGAGCAGAATCAAGCTTCACATCCCAGTCATCCCTATTCTCTGCTACTATCTTCTTCAAAATCTTCACCAAGATCTTGTTGGAACTCTCTGCTTGACCATTGGCTTGAGGATGATAGGCAGTAGACTTCTTATGCATAATCAAATGAGTCTTGGTCAACTCCGCAATGACAGCATTGAGAAAATGAGTACCCCGATCACTAACCAATTCCACTGGGCACCCAAACCTGGTCATAATGTTGTGATAGAGAAACCTAGCCACACTGTTGGCGGTATTATCTTTCAAAGCAACAGCTTCCACCCACTTCGTACAGTAATCAGTAGCCACCAAGATATAACGACAACCTGTCCGCTTGGACTTAGGCTTGATTGGCCCAACAAAATCCAAACCCACTTCTGAAAAGGATCTAAGGGCAGAATCGGATTATCCGCCATGCGGTCTGAACCTCCAGGCTGCCCCAACTGTTGACAAACCAAGCAACTCCTAGCATGATTGTGTGCATCCTTCAGCACGGTAGGCCACCAAAGCCCAGATTGAAGAATCTTCTTACCTGTAATGTCTCCAGAAAAATGCCCACCTGCAATGCCACCATGAGCCTCTTGCAGAACTGCTGATTGCTCAAATTCTGGGACACAGCGACGGATAATCTGATCTATCCCCCTCTTGTACAGAGCACCTGCAATTACCAAAAAAGGTTTACTCCTGAGTACCAGCTTTCTCCGTTGATCAGTGGAAAATTCCACTGGCATGGTGCCATCTGTCAAGAAACTCAACATCTGATCATACCAAGAATCCAATATCGCCACAGTAGTAGCTGAAAACAAAACCGAATCAGGTAAGTGATCATCCACCCCTACAGCTACTTCCCCAATCTCCAACCTACTCAAATAATCCGCTACAGCATGCTCCTTTCCCGGGGTATGTATGATCAGAAAGTCAAACTCCTGGAGTAGAAGCATCCACCTAGCTAACCTACCCGTCAAGTGTGGTTTCTTGACCAGATACAATAAGGCCTGATGATCTACATGGAAAACCAGCTTATTGCTCAACAGATAGTGCCGGAACTTGTGAAGAGAATACACCATCCCCAAAGCTTCCCTCTCCGTGAGACAGCATAATTCCGTTCGGCACTTGTCAACATCTTGCTAGCATAGTACACTGGGCGAAACCAGCCTTTAATCTTCTCCTGCATGAGGACAGCCCCTACGGCAATGTCCGAAGCATCTACAAAAACATGAAATGGTAACCCCCAATCAGGAGGTAGCACTATCGGTGCCACCACCAACATCTTCTTCAGAATTTGAAATGCCTTTTCTTGAACTGGAGACCACACAAAATCCACTCCCTTCTTGGTCAAATGAGTAAGGGGTGCACACACATCTGAAAGATATCGCAAAAACCTACTATGCCACTTAACCTGCCCCAAAAACCTGCTTAACTCCTTAAGATTACGTGGTGCGGAAGCCTTCTGAATGGCCTCAATCTTCTTAGCATCAATCAAGATGCCTTCCTGGGACACCACATGGCCCAAGAGAATCCCACGCCTTACTGCAATAGCACATTTGAAGGGATTAAGAGCTATGCGGAACATCCGACAGCGCTCCAAACAGAGTCTCAGGTGCTGTAAGTGCAAAGCCTTTTTACCAAAAACACTAAAATCATCAAGAAAGGCTCGCATAAAATCCAACAGATATGGCTCAAATGCCTTCTGAGCCACAAATGAAAATGATGGTGGGCCATTCTTTAATCCAAAGCTCATCACCGTGTAAGCAAATGCTCCCCACTCAGTGATAAAGGCCGTCTTATCCACATCCTCCGGTGCCATCCTTATCTGATTATACCCTGAGAAACCATCCAAAAAACTATACATCTCATGACCAGCCACAGCATCAAGGAGGGTATCACAGAACGGTAACGGAAACGGGTCAGTAATTGTGGCAGCATTCAACTTCCTGTAGTCCACACACACCCTGATCTTGCCATTTTTCTTTGGCACGACCACAATGGGAGACAGCCAAGTCACCTCATTGACCTGCTTGATAAACCCTACCCGTAATAGCTTATCCAGCTCCTCCTTGACCTGCTTGGCGAAATTTGGATTCATGCGATACCGCTGTTGGATAACAGGAACAGCATCACTCTTCAAATTGATGCGGTGCTGATGTAAAGCTGGATCAATGCCCTTCATATCAGAATACTCCCAAGCAAATACATCTCGAAACTCCACTAACAGTTTCTGCAAGTCCTCCTTAAATTGACCTTCAACATGCACACTGACTCGAACCATCTTAGGATCGGATACAGTACCTAAATTCATGTCCTGTAATTCATCTTCCTCCACCCTGATGGACTTCTGCAAACGCCGTTCATATTGCTGTTCAGCTGCTAGAATGGCTTCCTGCTCGGTTACAGAATGCACCTGCTGAGCCTTGGCAGCTAAAGCTTCTTCCACAGCCCTCTGAAAAGTATGGCCTTCCATGATCTGGCCTGGAACCACCTGGATCTCCTGCTCGGGCACCACACTGTCTTCAGTCGGAACATCCGATGATTGTTCCACACCCTCGACACTCTGCGGAACTGCCGATACAGGGTGTCCAGTATTCTGATATCTGGTGACAATAGCTTCCACATCTACATCAAAGACCGGTACTACCGTTGGATTTGCTTGCATATATGCCTCCTCCTCATCTTCGCCTACATCACTTGCCAAATGAATGCCCTGAGCACATAAAGGCTTCTGCCCCTGCTTCAAGAGAACTTTGGATAGCATGGACAAGCGATTTGTCTTCTTGCCCTGCCTGATCACCACAGTATTATCCTCCCAATCCTGCTTGACACGGGCAATTTTAAACCAGGGGCGGCCTAGCAACATGGCATAGGCAGACCCGCTATCCTGCATCCGGAGCACCACAAAATTCACAAGAAACGACAGACCACCCACCTTAATAGATTGATTCTTGAGAATCCCCAAAGGTTGAAGTCGCCGCTGATCTGCCATCCTTACTTGAAAAGGTGCTGGTGCTAACGCTCCCAACTTCATACGGATGTAAATGGTCTCCGGTAGAATATTGACTCCGGAACCCCCATCCAGTAAAACCTCTTCAAACTTGTGCCCGTGGAATGCCACCTTAATCACTGGGACTTGAAAATCCACATCTGCGGACTCAGCTTGAGAAACTCCCACAAACGGGGCTTGATCCTCCACCATCTTTGCTGGAACTGGCTCCTGCAGCTTTCCCAACAGCTGTTCCCGGAAAGCCGGTACCATGCTTAACAGCTGATCGAAGGAAATCTGAATAGGCGCATGCATTAGTGCATCAAATAGATCCCCAGAACCTGGTACTGTTTCAGTTACCTTAGGAACTGGATCGGAATGGACCACCGAAATCTTTCCTGGAAGTGGATCACAAGGTGGCTGGGCTGGAATCGGTTCCTCCGACAACTGTGCCTTTGGCAGTGGCTCCATCGGTTCCACCGGGAGCTGCTTCTGCTGGAGTTTCTGAACCTGACTGGAAACTTTTCTACGAACCACCTCCTGGTCCTCCCAACTGATAGGTCCCTTACCCTTTGCACGGGTAACAGCCAAAGTATCCACTAAATCTTGCCCCTTACAATCCCCAACGAGCATACCCGTGGAGCACGCACCCTGCGCATCAACAGAGCTAGAAGCTTTCAGCACTTGGAACTGCTGCGGCACACCCTGAAGATGTGAAACCCCCGTGCTGGCCCCCGCTGCTTGATCTCCCACCATCTCTATCAGGATGGCATTTGCTTAAGCTGGAGGTCGCTGCTGCTGCTGGTCCTGGGGAGGTCCCTGACCCCGATTCCCCTCATTGAATCGAATGACAGGTTTCCCTCTTTCCTCCCTATGCTTACACCATAATTCACAGGCCGGACCAATTCGATGCCCGTCTTTTGCACAGTAATCACACAGTGGCACACCCTGAGGTCCCCTCTGAAACCCTTGCTGCCCCTGCCAATTAGGCCTTGGAGCATATGGTCTTGGAGGCCTATTATAGGGAACATGCGGAACGGTCGGAACCACCGGATTAGCCTCTGCAACTTGCTGAGGTGGTGCTCTCTGAACCACATTGGGTGGCACCTTGCCTCTGTAGTTGGGGTTGTACCAACAGGCACTCGTAAGATGGCCGTCCTTCTCACAAATATGGCAGTACTGTTTCTCCTTGGGCAAGACTGCTGCATACCCTAAGGCTTTAAGTTTGTGAAGAAGCTTTTTCTCCTTCTCCGCCCTAACCTATTTCTCTTTATCTTTTTTCTGCTTAGCCTTCCTTGAGGCCTTTTGCTTCTCACTATGCTTCTCATCCTCCGATTCATCAGATGAGCATGCCGACTCGGCCTCACTATCCGAGTCTGACTCAGTCGAACTATCCGACTCTGAGTCATCCTGCTTCCTGCCCTTCCGTTTGTCCTTCTGAATGCCCAGGCGCTTTTCCACCCGAGAGGCAGCTGTCACGAGGTTATCAAAGCCGCCGGCAATATCCACATTTGCGACAGCACTCTTCAAGTTCCTCCGCAATCCTTTGATAAAATAACTGGCAAGCATTTCATCCGAGGGTCTTTCATTACCCTGCAGTCTGGCAGCCAATCCCCGAAACTTCTAAGCATAATCCTCCACTAACAGATGCTTCTGTTCCATGGCCTTGATCTTTTTGACGATATCAGTAGGAGTTTTCTCCTTCCTGAACCGGGCCAAAAACGCATCCTTCAAAGCATTGAAATCTGCAAAGTGGGCCAAGCCATATTGGCTAAACCAACTCATTGCTACCCCCTCCAGGGTTGCGGCAAACTGCTGCAATTTCACCGGATCTCCAAAATGGGCAGGGTACCCACTGGCTTGCCATCGGGTCTCGAATTGAGCCACGTGACAGTCTGGGTCTTCCTTAGGCTTTGCCTTAAATTTAGCAGCCTTAACCGTTGGGTTGGGTGGTGGTGCAGCCATGTTCACAACTCCTGGTAGTGGATTAGCTGGTGGCGGATTTTTCAATGGATCAAATTGCAACCGTCTCTGACTCCGAACAGGCGGTCTGGACAGAAATAGGGCACCAACAAATTGATGCAAATGCCGCCGGGCTTGCTCCGGGCTAACGACATTCTGCCCCGGCCCTTCTGCAAGTGGTGTTGTATGCTCGACAGCGTCCGCCTCGTCCACGCCGACCTGCGCCAATTGGCCCTCAATTACGCCAGCAAAAACCGACGTAACTGCCCACAGGTGGCCCTTTCGCAGCATCACCGCTTCCACTGCTAGAAGCTTCCGACCTGTCATATCTGCGCTTCCTAGCTTGTGCCCTCGTGAAATGAATGGGACTAGTTTGCCTCTCCCTATCTGACATTCATGCAAGACCCAAACAGCACAGCACAACACAACCCCATACCCAACAAGACAAGACAATGCTGAGTATGCGAACACCGCAGGATCGCCAATGTGTATCTGGGCACTAAATGCCTGATACTTGGTAATGGAAATATCATAAAAAACAAACACTAACATAAAGACATTCCCTTTAGCAGAAGATCATAACAGTAAAACGGAATACAAAACATCATGCAGAAAATACGCTACACACAATAACCCTGAATAGATGATCAGAATTCATTGATGTCATAATCATGTAAGGGATTACATTTCCGCTTCTTCATCTTCTACAATACTGAATATCCGTTATGCGCCTTCCCATGATCAACTAACTACATCTCTTCATATCTCTCCCTTCTCACGAATTCCTAAGCAACTACCCAAAAGGATCATTCACATACATAGAATTCGGATATTCCAACTTAGGTAAAGTTAACCCCTAACAATGATATGCTGCATACATTGAGGATTCAGAAATAACTCAAATTCATCATGTTGTTAAGTGAAACAAAGCATGTTGAAAATAAAGATCTTACCATGTAATGTGTAACTTGTGAATCTATCCATGATGCAGTATATGCTTTCTGAAACCCTCGTAGGTTCTCTTCGAAGGCTTTTCTATCTTGCAATGTCCACTTTGTTTTCTCACACATCTAGAATAGAACATCAATCTTTTGCCAAACTTCACTCTTGACATTGCGTGAGGCAGATTCGTGATCTTTGACTGCATTGTGTAGCTTTTTCCATTGCTGATACTCAATTTTGCATGTATATGTGACCCTCTGAGTATTATTTTGTTCGTCACTTCCAATTTTAGAAAGAAACCTTCTTGCCTTGACTCCTCCGATGGTTCACTTCATTGGAACATCTTTCTCATGTGTGGACGACCTGTTATCTTTTTGAATGTGTACATTTCCACCATGTAATACAATCTTGGACAAAACTTTCTCCAAAGCACTAATAGCACTCTTTCTTTCTCCAAAGCACTAATAGCACTCTTTCTTTCTGAAGCATCATTGATTTTCCAAGCAAAACCAATATGGAGATGAACTAATTTTTCAATTATTCTACACAGAGCATGTAATGTGCAGATATGTACGTTAGTAAGAGGAATATCAAATACTGGTTAGAAATTCTTATCAAGCTCATTTCGATTTGGGGTTTTTTTCCACCAATTTGGGTTCAAGTTTTTTGCCAGCTCCATACAGTAAAGACAAGGCGAACTAGCATTAGCTCCCATACTGCAGTTAAATAAACATTTTAGGGTCTTCAAATCACCTGCAAGATGCCACATAACCTTAAACTCTCCTCTATTCTCCACATTGAGTGTCTTTTGGCCCTTCATTTGATCACTGATTATCTCAGGAATTGATGTATGATGAAATACCCAATAAAGAAACTCATGGTCTTCTTTTAGTACCTATCCATACAATATGGAAAGCTTAATATCATTTTAAATACTCACAGTGAACATTAAAATGATTGTATGCTACCTGAAAAGCTCCAAGCCACCATACTTGGACTGCACGCTAAAATAGAGATCCGAATCTTTGCTTACATTGGATAGTGCCCTATTCATAAGGGTAATTGTCACCCTCTCCATTTTCTTCTCTTTTAGGATCTCGCACTCATCCATTTTCAGTACAAATTGCAGAACCCCTCCTGTTTCCTGAAGGCTAATGTTGTAATATTCCACCATCCTTTGTTGCAAAGTTTCAAGATCCATGAAAATATTGTTGAACTCATCATAACTGAAAGATTTATACTGATCTTTGATATGAAATGGTGGGCCAAAGTATTGAAACTAATTTGAGTTTAACTCACCTCGTAGTTTCCAAACGTGTGACGGTTTGGGAAGCATCCTTTTCTTTATTCCCTTTGCAGCAAGAGCTCGTGACAAAGACCTCTAAATGGCAGAATAACCCTTATAGCTAACTCCACTAGAGTCCATGACTTCTTGAATATCAACTGCTGAAACAACATTTGTGCTTACAAACTCATCAATAATGCGTCTTTGAACCACCTTGAATTTCTTTTCCTGAATCAGTGCCTTCGCTACTCTTGATGTTACAAGTGGTTTGAGTTGCAAAGCAGGGTTCAATAGTGGGTCGATATTTTCCTTGTCTGGTTGTATCGCAACCCTGAAGTATCATACATTTATCAATGATTACACACTAATAATTGTCCAATGAAAAAAAGAGAGCAGCAAATGAAATGACGTGACAAGAAATTAAACCACAAATTAAAGAGAAACACTTATTATGAAGTGCACTTTATAGAACCTAATACTTCTATCAAACTTAATACAGCGAAACGAACAAATGTGACAGCAAGAATAGATCAAAAAAAGATTTTAGTGTACCTTATGGCCTTTATTCTTTTCTTTAGTTCTCCAGATCCAAGTTTCAATGCTTCAACATTCTTGAGTTTTCGTTTTCGCTGCCTTTTGCCCATGCATGTCTCCTTCTCTCAGTACATTTTAACCTATTGTGAAAGTCTTTCTATCTGTTCTTTTTGTTCTTCAAGCTTTTGTCTTTGCATCCTGCACTCTTCCCTTAAACAAAACGATTCAGAAGTAAAATATTGCATTTGAAGTCTCTCCAAATCTGAGTTTGAAGATATTGCCTTACAGTATCCCAAGAAACCTTCTTCACCATTTCCTATAAATCGCAATACGTTAGTCGAATTTGAGAATGGGGGGTGTGATTGGGTTTTAGGGTCAATGGGGTACAATCTGCCATCACAACAAAGATCTATATGTTTGTGGCGAGAGAGCCGCATATTCGCTAAATCAATAGAGGTTGAATGTGTGCTACTACTATTCTTGTTGCATCGTTTCTGAAATGGCTCATACTCAGTATCGAGATCGATGTGAAGATGATACTTTCTCTGAGTTTCTTCCATGGATGTACAATCATTAACATGAGCTTTTTGATGCTTTGAGGTTAAAACTTTGAAATCTTTTCCCTCCACGAACTTAGTTGTTGTCACTTCTTTATGGCGCCGAACATTCTTTTTCAATGTCCTTTAATCTTGACCGGTACACAATCTCACCCTCAGATAAAAATTAGCTGGCGTTTTCTTTTTTCTTTTTCACTCGTGGAATAATTTCTAGAGAGAGAAATATTCAACTTGAAACATTCTTACAAGGCCCTCCAAATGACCTCCGAAATTTTCTAATGTACTCTCACGAAGGTGTCTTAGGAAGGGCAATATGTTAGTGTCAAAGAATATGAATTTTTGCAAGGTTGTAGTGACATGGCTAGTGCTCTTATGTTTATGTCATTCAAAACAAACAAAAGTTCATTATAATCTAGCAGTATAAGTAATATAGTGCCTCCTTTTGTAGTATAAGTCATATAGTGTTGCATGGTCTCGGGGTCGTCACTTTTGAGTAGAGCACATCGACAAGAAGCGTGTGACATTTGACTTTGGCATGATGGCAAAGTTTGAGCAATCTAGTTGACGACACACAACACATCCCAACATTGTCATTACAGAGATGCAATACTTTGGTCATCTGAACGAGATTATAAATGTGGACTATCGAAGCTTCCACATGCTTCTCTTTGATGTACAATGGTTTAAAGTGATTATGGTAGGATCAAATGCCACTGTTTGAAGAGATGTGTCAGGGTTTCTTGAAGTGGACTCAACAAAGCTCTGGAACAACTTATGAGATACATTTGTCCTTCCAAAACACTGTGAGCATGTTTGTTTCTAAACTAAAAGCATCTATATTTTACATGACAACAAACACTAAAAGTTTAGCTCAAAATCCTTAGGTTATTTTCTATCCAAAGCCATCTAATGAGAGATGGTGGTATGCAATCTAAGTGGCTCCATGAGCTGCTCGAGTTTATGAGGGTTGCGACCTAATGCCCAATGCCCCAATTATGGATTAGCAAGCAGGCATGCAACCACAAGAGGATGTGCCACAAGAAACACTAGAGGAAGACAATACAATAAACTTGGAAAATGTAGCAAACTTGACAGATGTAGCAGAGCTAGAGGATGATGTAGCAAATTTGGATGAAAATGAGTTCTCCTTAGACAGAGAGCTAACCATGGACCTCAAAGCTATTTTAGAGTTGTATCAAGATGCTATAGATGAAGCTTAATATAATATTTTGTACTAGCCATATCCTGAAAAAATGGCCTCAGATATTTTGTACGAGCCATGTCTTCAAAATATGCCACAACTTTCTTAATTACATGCCACAGATATTTAAATTCTTACTACAGTTTTTTAATTATTCAATGAGAGAGATGCAAGAGAGAGAAGTATGTCTAATCTATTTTGTATATATGCAAGTTTTTATATTCTATTGTAGATGCAACTTTCTATCCTCTTTGATACAACACTGTCTCTTTGATACAACACTATGAGTGACCACGACAGTAGTGCTCGCCCAAGTGATGCTGACATTGATCTCTTCCTACATTCTCTTTCACCCAATCAGCTAGATCGGGTGATGGGCAGAGTTGTGATGCTGAGTAGAGCCAAAACAACTCGGTCATAATAGCCCTCTTCTTTGCATTCATATTCATAGCAAAGCTCTCCTTTGTAGTCAAAGCATACTGTTGCATCTGTAACGTACCCAAGTCACTAAGCCTTGGGCACGCATGATAGACAACCAAGGCTCAACTCGATCCTAGATAAATACTTTCCAGACCCCTGTTGGATGCTGAAAAGTGAGTGCATGAGAGAACCCTAGTCCTATCTCACAGGGGGAGCGTAGAGATCTAACAACCTTATGGTCTCAGGATAGTCGAGTATCCTGTCTGAGTGACCCTTGGTTCATGGAATTTGCGTATTTTTTCCCATCAATGCGGGGCACAGTTGTGAACTCTTTCCCTTAAGATCCACCCTTGATTCAAGAACTCCTTCCCCTAAGGTGAGGTATTTCCTAACTAAAATGTTTGGAAAGTTACCCAACTGATTGGGTCCACCCAGCCATAGAATGGCAGCCGTTGTGGCAACCGTTCTCCCACTTTCCTTTAAAACCACATTCCTATTTAATTACTACCACACTCTTTACATGTAAAAGCACGTTCCTTCTTATCAACCTTAGAGCAATGTACATTAAAGTAAAGACCTTAATTGAAAACAAGGGATGCATGTACCCCACCATCAACCCAAGTTCCCCAGGTGGCTACATACACATAAAATCTTTGCACTGCTTTATCTAGAATGCAGTCATCATGAGTCCCATTGGAATCCATGGGCACCCTTCCCTTCCAATCCTTGGCCGGTAGAAACTTCAACTCCAGACCCCTGCGGAGTGTCCTCGCCTATGGAAGGTTTGTAACCTTCATGGTTGCCAAATTCCACCACTAGCTCCTTGATCAGGGTATCTAGCAGCTCATCCATCTAGGCCGGCCCCTAGTTACCCCGCACCTAGAGGGTCCATACCCAACAAACTAAGGGGTTAGCTCTACCGAGCCCCTTCAAATTCAAGGGTTTGAATATAAATACCCCGCCCACTTGGCAAGCCAAAGGACGAGTATTTGTCGAAACAAGTAGATTTCGACCTTGCAGTCTCAAACAGTTAGGGGGATAAGAAATCACCTAGTTTGATCATACTCTTGTCCCATACCAAGAGTAAGGTCAAACGTTAAAATGGAATATTTGCCCCCCCTTTAAACTACAATAACAAGCATTATTCTAGCCTCACCAATGTAATTTATCCAATTACCATGGCAACTATGTGAATTAACTTAATTCATGCACACAAAACAAGTGCAAATACAATTGTGATACGTATGGCCAAATCATGTCCGGGTCAAAGGAGAGGACATTCGCTAATTGAACTTTATGATCTTTCCTTGTGACATAGGGTACAATTTACCCTCTAGTATCACTTAATCTCATTAATTACCATTTCATAACACTTTTCTATTCATCATCTACTTTTGCTAATCTACCTTAGCGTAAATTAAAACAAATTCATATAAGCGGTAAATAACCTTAAAAGGATAAAGCACCAACCACATTTCTAGCATGGCCACCTTTTTCTCCATGTGTGGATGCCAAGGGAGAATCCCTAGGTAGCGCCTCATCATTAGGGTTACGTCGCGTGCGCTTGGGCGCCATCTTTGATTTTTCGCCAAGAAAGTGGAAAATCAAGGTAAATTATGCATAACTTTTATCTAGAGATACCATAAATGCATTACTGAAATTTTTATCTCAATTTTGAATTTTTTGGTTTTTCCCTATTTTTTAGCTATTTTTTTAATAAAAAATGCAGAAAATAGCATTTTTAGGCCTGAAAAATGCTAAAATTCAGTTTTTTAATTCTAAAAAATCCATGAAAAGTCAAGAAATTCAGAATTTCAACAATGAGGTAATTTCCCAAGCTTTCTTCTCATGAAAAAATTAAATCCCTTCACAGAAACAACCAAAAATGGCAAAAAATGACCCTATTTTGGCCCTAATTCTTCACTAAAACTTCACTACAACACAAGGGCCTATTAGTGACCTCTATACCGATGCCCTATGAAGGATTTTTTAATATCCCCATTGTCGCTATGCATCTTTATGAATGTCGCAAAGAACATGTCGGTATAGCCGTCTCTGTCAGTGTCGTTATTTGCGTTGAAAATAGCAACGTGTACAGAGACATTTATACCGACGCTGACAAAGACATCCATACCGATGACCATAAATAAAAAATTTGGATGGCATGCCCTCTTGGCCATGCCATCCCCAAAACAGTGACCTCTTGGTCATTATATATCAAAATTAACAGAACAGAGTAAGATTTATCATTAAAATTGCAAAGAACAACAAACTTCTTAAAAAAGTAACTTGAACATACACTTGAGTACGTATGAATTTTAAATTACAAATTGAACATTACATAACAAAAAGACACCAATTTATGTGAAGAAAGATAACTGCATATAACGTGATACATGTACAACGCATCAAAAATATACAAGTGTATGTGAATATGGTCGTGACCATAAATATGAGCTCAAATCGATGATACATAAATAACATCGTCGATACAAAAAATGACTATATGTAAGGGGTATAACAAAAAATGGCTGACGCCGCTACAAAAAATGACTATATACAAAAATGACTACAAATGGCTGTGACGACAGCTATGGTGAATCGGGTAAGGGACTACAAAAAATGTGCTCCGTGTAAGGGGCTGCAACAAAACTCCACTGAGCTCACAGCTGAGGTGGATCCGATAGCTCTGCCCGTGTCAAGGGCTCTGTGTAAGGGGCCTGCAACAGCAGAACAAACGTTTTATTATATAAGTACTTAAACATATACACGTCAATAAACTACTTATATTAAACACATATATAAGTAAACAGTTTTTTCTCACCTCTCCACCTTAGCGATCGAGGAGCTCAATCACCCATGCCAATCCGTGCTGTGCTCCAAGGCTCCTCTCTAACCTGCTGGCCGGTCTACCTGTGGTCCCTTGCTCTTTTATACAAATTCAAATTAAAGATTAGCTTTATTGCAACACAATTAACATACACATAAATCAAAGAGTGCTCAAGTACAAGAATCTTACAAAATCCTCATCAAAACTGCCTCAACCGCCACTCCCGAGGTGATGTGAGGATCCAACATTGATCCTCACCTGTGCTGCCCTCCTCTGCTGCTCCCACCTGTTCATATTAAAAAAAAGTGTATATATATGTCTCTCTCTTAGTCTCTCTCTCTTAGATCAAACTGTGAAAAAAAATAGTAAAAAGCCATATCATTGTGCAAATAAAAAGATAGACATATAGAAGACTCCTTGCGAAAATTTAAAGAAAGATACAAAAGCCATGTCGTTGCACATATAGTACAAAATATTTTGTTATTGTAACCATAGTACAAAAGATTCGATCAAGTATTCTCTACAGCATCTTGACACAACTCGATGCCAACTTCTAAATCTATGGTTAGCTCTCCGCTACTTCGATTTCAATGGGTTCTGCATCATCCTTTGGCAGTGTCATGTCTATAACTGGCAGCTTCGCTACTTCAGTTTCCATGGGTTCCGCATCCGTGACAGTAATTAGATTGCGATTCTCATAAATTTGAGCACCTCGTGGAGCCACTTTGATGACATACCACCAATGCTCATCGGATGGCTTTGGATAGAAAATAACCTGGAATATTTATGCCATTCATTCAGTTACCTCCACTTTCATCTTATCATCATTGTTTGCATTGAATTAATGAATGTACCTGCTCGCAGTGTTCCGGAAGAACAAATGTATCTTGTAGGGCATGAGCGTGTGCTTTTTTTAATGCTTGGGCATGGGCATCTTTTTTTATGGCCGTTGGCCTCTTCCGTGTGAGAACCAGTCCTTGGAGCTCTCTTTTCCTTTACACAAGGGAAGGGGTGGGAACCACCCCTTGTACCCGTTACTTTTTGAAATGGGGGGCTAACTAGCCCAGGCGCTAGTGCCTCGTGAAGTGCACCATCATCATCATCAACACCATCTCATCATGCTCACGGCCTACACCATAGCCATGGACTGCACAGGATCCATAGCCATGGAGCTTCAAACTCCATTGTTCCCCTCAATAAAAAGGGGTGCGCACATGTACTCCAGCACCAACAGAGCAACAACGTCACCGCCAACAACATGCATGGCAGCACAGCAGACCAAGCACAAGCCCGCCATAGCTAGAGCTCGTGAGAGCTCCACACTCTCATTTGAGAGTTACTAGGAGAATGGCCACACTTTTGCAATATAAAGAGTGCGCCCCATGTAAATTTTTATGCATGTGGGATTATCCCACTTCTTTTCCATTGCCACATGGCAGTCTTTGAGGGCCTCTCCACAATACACAACTTAAAACCCTTCTCCTTTTGGAACAAAAAAAATAGTGCTAGGGGCACTTTTTCTCTCCCTGCCACCTGCAATTGAGAAGACTCATAGACAAACCCAATACATTGCCTTATTGCCCATACACTCGACATCAGTTCATAAGCTCTGCCCCACCTCATGAGACCATTTGGCACTCTGAAACTTGTGCCAAAAAGTAGTCCCTGGCTAGATCCCGCAACATTAAAAAAAACAAAGAAAAGCATCTCCCCAATTGCTCCACTTTGACCTGCTAGTACTCCGTGCTCAAGACTCCAATTCACGAACCCTTTTGGTAGGCTTGTAGCCTACATATCCAAGTACATTCTATAAGCTCCATGTACCTTCATCCCACCTGTAAGGGCCCCATCCAAAGAGACCAAAACTGACCTTTAGTCACTTGTTCCCCACCTTCAAAAAATTTTATAAGTGTTAGGTACACATGGAAAACTGCCAACATTGGAGCGTCCACAACTTACTGCTCATGCACCCAAATGAAAAACCAACTACATAGCCCTAAAGCACATATGAGAGGCTATATCTAGGCACCTTTATCCAGACAAATCCACTCTTATGAGGCAATACCAAATCCACATCAAAGTGGCCCTTCATCAACCTGTGAACAAAAAATTAATCCCAAAAGCCAACTGCCAAGGTTCAAGCATGCATAACTTCCTGCTGGGGTGTCCAAACACAAATCTATCTTCACAAGCCTATAAGTAGCATACTCAAGCACATTTTATAGCCTCCATCCACCTGGTTCCCACATTGCATGCACCTGCTCTACGTCCTCCAAAACTTGGCCTTCTCAATGGATTCCAACTGCATTAAAGCCCTGTTTCCTCATCTTTAAGCCACATAAAACCCTTGTAACTCATGCACATCAACCACAGATCTTCATCCACTGATTCCCTTGCACTATAGCATACCTAAACAAAAAGAAACACTGCACTGCTAGCATCTAATGCATAATACTATACCAAAAACAAAAGTGGGGGGCTTATTTTGCTACCATGCTGACATCGTGCACCATCTACACATGCAAAACCCTACTCTAGCTCTACCAAAACAACTGCAAGGAGCTTATTCAAAAAAAACACCACATAGTTTGCCCACCCACAAGCCCAGCTAGATCATTCATGATCAGCAGTCAAAAATAAAAATTGTAGAGCTGGTCCATAATCCTCCTCACCTGTAAGGATGGGGAGAATTGGTTCCCTTTCACCTGGTAAAACATCCTCCACAACAGTCATGAGATGAGCTACATACTTCTTCAAACGAGATCCATTAACCCTGTATACATGCAATAAACCATCTAAATCTGCAAGCTGGAAGGTACCATTGTTAGCAAACTTTTGAACCACCATGAAAGGCCCTTCCCACTTGATTTGAAATTTTTTACGCATGGTTTTATCCAAACGGCTATTGTACCTGAGTACCAGATCCCCTTCTTCAATGCCCTTTTCTTTTACCTTTTCATTTGCACTTTTGATGTTATCTTCCCTCTCCTGCATATAATGCTGCAAAGCCACATCTCTATCCAAAGTAGCTCTCTCCAAGAAAATTAACCTTTCTTTCAAACCATTTGAACAATCATCAGTAAGCTTCAACAACATCCACATAGTCGGAATCTCTATCTGTATAGGCAACAAAGCTTCCTTACCATACACTAACTAGAATGGAGTAAAACCTGTACCTGTTTTAACACCTGTCCTGTAAGCCCACAAAGCACAAGGAAGCTCCAAATCCTAGTTTCTACCATGATGCTCAGTCATTTTGGCAAGCATTTGCATAAGTTCTCCATTAAACCTCTCATTTAAACCATTACATTGAGGATAATATGGAGTTGTGAAACTATGTCAAATTTTTACCTTCTTGCAAAGATAATTAACAAGCTCACTTCTGAAACTTTGTGCATTGTCAGATAAAAGCTCCAAAGGCATGCCAAACCTACAACAAATATCCTCATAGATAAATTTAGCAACATCCTTAGCTCCAATCTGCATCACTGCCTTTGCTTCCGCCCACCTAGAAAGATAATCCACTACAGTTCAGATATAACATTTCCCCCTTGTTGTAATTGGCAATGGTCCTATCGCATCCAATCCCCACTTCTCAAAAACATCATAAGCAATAATTGTATTCCTCAAACTTGGTTTCAAAACCCTGGATGCCATACTTTGACACTTTTTGCATGACCTGCATCAATGATGTACATCCTTTTGCCAATACTTGGCCATACATACCCTTCTTGCAGAATCTTATGTAAGGTGATCTTCATAGCAAAGTGTCCACCGCATGAGCCTTCATGGTTGGCCTCCAAAATCTTGTAAATCTCCTCCTTCCAAGATACCTTTCTCAACACCATATCTGGACCTTTCATAAATAAAACATCATTAAGCATCATAAACTTACTGGCAACATTGGAGCGTCCACAACTTACTGGTAACATTGGAGCATCCACAACTTACTGCTCATGCACCCAAATGAAAAACCAACTACATAGCCCTGAAGCACATATGAGAGGCTATATCCAGGCACCTATATCCAAGCAAATCCAATATCATGAGGCAATACCAAATCCACATCAAAGTGGCGCTTCATCAACCTCTGAACAAAAAAATAGTCCCAAAAGCCAACTGCCAAGGTTCAAGCATGCATAACTTCCTGTTGGGGTGTCCAAACACAAATCTGTCTTCACAAGCCTATAAGTAGCATACTCAAGCACATTTTATAGCCTCCATCCACCTTGTTCCCACATTGCATGCACCTGCTCTATGTCCTCCAAAACTTGGTCTTCTCAATGGATTCCAACTGCATTAAAGCCCTGTTTCCTCATCTTTAAGCCACATAAAACCCTTGTAACTCATGCACATCAACCACAGCTCTTCATCCACTGATTCCCTTGCACTTTAGCATATCTAAGCAAAAAGAAACACTACACTGCTAGCATCTAATGCATAATACTATACCAAAAACAAAAATGGGGGGCTTATTTTGCTATCATGCTGACACCATGCACCATCTACACATGCAAAACCCTGATCCAGCTCTACCAAAACAACTACAAGAAGCTTATTCAAAAAAAACGCCACAACTCCAAGGCTTTGTGGAGTCGACTTCTATAAACCCCGATACATCTCTTTGAACGGTGGCATTGGATCCTTCCATAATCACTTTAAACCACTGCACATCAAAAATGAGAATTGTGAAGCTTTGATAGTCTGCATTTATGATCTCCTTCAACAGCCCAAAGTATTGCATCTCTGCAATCACAATGTTTTGATCTGTTGCATGGTGTTGACTACCTTGCTCAAACTTTGCCATCACACTGGAGTCAAATATCACTCACTTCTTATCGATGTGGTCCACTCAAAAGTGATGTCCACGAGACCATGCAGCACTATATGACTTATACTGCAAAAGAATGATATTTTCGTTCAATATTAAATTAATTACCTTGTGAATTCTAGTTTGTTTAGTACATTCTTGTATATTACCTTGTCAGAACAACCACGAGAAAATTTCCATTCTTCCAAGCTGACATGAACCCCTTCTTCCTCCGCCTTAGTGAGCTACTAATGTAGCCATAAAAGGGGCATAAAGCAAGGTAATACCTCCAGCTCCGGTGGATACCGCACTATTCTTCCACGTTGGTGTGCTCTAAATGCACGTCGTGCATCATATCTCTCTTCCTTAGCTGTTTCTATGTTGTGAGCCATTTATCCATTGTCAAATGATGCAACATAGAGAAGCAATTTATCTTTTCTTCGAGCATTATGTCCATTTGCTTTGAGGTACCTCCACCATGAGCCACATCTGTCATGAGTCGTTCATCTTCACCCAGTCGCCATAACATTGGAGACTCTTTGTCAAACTCGACAATCCATTCAATAATGTACACAAGAGACTCTTGCACAATCCAACCCTCAACCATGCTACCCTCTAGACGAGCCTTTTGTCAAACAAATCCTTTCAAATTCTTCATGAAGCTCTCTAAGAAAAACATCCAGCGGCAATGCACAGTGCCAGCCATCTCTATCTCATCCACAACATGCACTAGTAAATGAACTTGGATAGTGAGCATAGACGGAGGGAGATACTTCTCAATCATGCACACCAACTCAACAACATTCTTTCGTGCTGAATCAATAGAGGTGGTTTTAATCACTTTTTGAGAGATCTGCCGCACTAATTCTGCCAATTTGTAAATAATTGAGCGAATTTCCACTGTCAATGACCCTGCCACACAGATGGGTAGAATGAACTACAAAAATAGATTGAGAGCATTATCAGTGGGGCTACATTGAGAGCATCCTATGTCACAAAAGATGAGTAAGTTTGAGAGGATGTACCTGACACATCTTGTGCCAATCGTGCGATTTGAGACCACTCAGCTTTCCATCCTTAGTGAAAGCCGTTCAAAGTGAGTGCATGAGACCTGTTGGCATATGAATGGAACATATAATATGCTTTGCACTACGCTCCTCGTCCTTTGATAATACCCAAGGATCCTTTGGCAAAGTAATGCGACCATCTGCATGGGTCACATGCCACAGCTCTTCCATAATTCCCACTTCTTGCAAATCCACTCGGGCATGAGTCTTTTCTTCCGGTAATGTGATCCCACAATAGACTCCCAACATTTTTGAAGATATGCATTGGATCTAGGAGATGATTTGATGCACAAGTTTGTCCAATAAGGTAGCTCATATAGAATTGAAAACCTCTTCATCCCAGGGGGCAACCCTTCATGATGTCGTTGCTTCATAAGCTGCCAATCCTTATCTGTCATATGTAGGGGTCGACGCCCAAGGAATCCCTCATGATCTTCATGTGCCTTAGAGAGATAAGCTCAATGCCCTTGGTATATTATCTTCTTAAGAGCATTTGAGTAACGTGCATTTAATCTTGGCCCACAAATGCCACATGCATGATAGCCACTAGTGACAAGACCTGAGATTCAGATAATTGGAGATTCAGATCCATTAAAGCATTTCATACTAACAATATTATATTAATTATACCTAAGCACTCCCCATATCCAGGGTGGTCATGCATAGTCCACATAAGTATGCCTCTAATGTCGACTATTTGTCTATCAAGACGCTTACTTTTGTCTACCACCTCGATGCCAGACCACAACTCTTTTAGCTCATCAACAAGGGGCTGAAGATAAACATCCATATTCTTTACCTTGTAACAACTAGGCACAAGCAAACTCAATATCAAATGCCCCTTCTTGGTTGTCAACCATGGTGGAATGTTGTAGTTCACAACTACTACAGGCCATACAGAGTAAGTTGTGGAGCGCTGACCAAATGGATTATCCCCATCCATCGCTAAACCAAGATGCAAATGACGAGCCTCTTGTGAAAATTATGACCAACGCTCATCAATGTGCTTCCAAGCCATGCAATCTATTGGAATGCATTGAACACCATCTTGGGAGCAATTTTTGGAGTGCCAAGACATAAGATGTGCTATTGTTTTGCACCTAAACATGTGCTTGATCCATGGTATCAATGGAAAATATCTCAACACCTTTTCTAGCATAGTATCCCCCTGTAAATCTTTACGATATCGATCAGCACCACACACTGGACACTTTTCCAATTCTGCATACTCCTTTCAAAAGAGGACACAATCATTGGGGCAAGCATGTATGGTGTCATAGTCCACACCAAGCTTTTGGAGTATCTTTCTTGCATTGTCTCTATAGCTTGGCATTGTATTTTGTGCGGGTAGTATGTGATTTTTCAAAAGCCTGTACACCACATGATATTAAACATATATCTATGGTCATCAAAATTTATGTACTTCATATTTCATATACCGTCAATTATACCTGAATAGCTCTGTGACACTTTTATCACTCCACCCGAATAATGCTTGAAGATTTAGCAATGCAAGCACGGTCTTAAGGCAAGAAATCCTCGAGCCTTCATATAATGTCGTACGAGCCTCTTGCTTCATGTCATCGGCTATGGAATTGGTGGCCTTGAATATAGCCTCCACCATGTCATTCATTTCCTCTTGATGCATCTCCATAGGTGGATCTTCGATTGTGTGCCTATCTGGTGAAGATGGTGTCATAGGATGATGTGAAGAAGTTCCCATATGATGTTTGGAATGCATGCGAGCTCGTTGAATAGTAGGTTGCAAGCTTATGGGTGTGTACTCGTTGCTAGAGCCCTGTCATAAGCACATACAATGACATACACCAATATTAGAGACGCGTATGCCCAATATTTTTACTATCCTAATAATAGCAATTAAGTCTTTACCAATGTATTGAAATCTACAATGGCTTGATCAATGGTGTTCCGATCAAAGAAGCCATAATCTCGCACATGTTGCAACATTACACGACGTTGTCGTCGCACTCCAAATTTGCATTGGTTGCAAGGACAAGTCACCCTCTGTGAGAGATTTGCATCAAGTGGAGACGATCTATCGTCTTCAGTACTCGACATTTTTGTACCCAACATTCTATGCGTCAAGCGCTACGATAAAATATTTTCCACATAGCGCTATGTCGTAACATTTTCTATCTCTCTCTTTCTCTCTATCTCTCTCTCTTTCTCTATCTCTCATTCTCTATCTCTCATTCTCTCTTTCTCTATCTCTCATTCTCTATCTCTCATTCTCTCATTCTCTCTATCTCTCTCTCTTTCTCTCTATCTCTCTCTCTTTCTCTATCTCTCATTCTCTCTCTCTCTCTCTCATTCTATCTCTCTCTCTTTCTCTCTATCTCTCTCTATCTCTCTCTTTCTCTATCTCTCTCTCATTCTATCTCTCTCTCTCTCTCTCTCACCAGCTAGAAATTGAATTCGGAAGATTTAGGGGAATTCCACCTGAGAGTAGAATTTGCAAGTTATGTGGAATAGAACCGGAGACAGAGTTGCATTACATATGCCACTGCACCGTGTACTATGAGAATCGTGGGCGTTTCCATTGCCTATTTAAAGAAGGCTTTGGACCTCTAGATAAAGTCATGAAATACCAGGATCAAAGATGCTTGGACCTGTATCTACTTGAACTAAACCGACATAGAGATAATCTAATGAGAAGACAAAGAGCACGATAGTCTCAGAGGCAGATCACAGATTTCTTTGGATCGAGAGAAACAGGAGAGGAAGGAGAAGCAAGAAGCCAACAACCAACACAAAGGGCTACCCACACTCATACCAAGGCACCCTCATTGATAGGGCGATTGAGCTTGGGAAATCGAGATGACCATGATTGAGATGCAAAAGCACACTTCACTAGCAGAGACTACAGCAAAGGATTAGAAGCATTCTAGCCAGACACACAGAATGCTCTTAAGAAGTTTATTCAGTACTTGGTATTTAGTTTTTCACATTTCACATTTATTTTCACTTATTACTTTAGTACTAATGTACCCAGACATTGTAACAGATTCACCACTTTTGTATCAGTTTGGTCTCATAGGTCATTTTGGCCTTTTGAAGACGTTAATCTAACATTTCTTTTCATTTCTTTCTCTCTATCTCTCTCTATCTCTCTCTTTCTCTATCTCTCTCTCATTCTATCTCTCTCTCTATCTCTGTCTTTCTCTATCTCTCATTCTCTCTCTCTCTCTCTCTCTCTCTCTCTCTCTCTCTCTCTCTCTCTTTTTTGGACTAATATGTTCTCTCTCTCTCTCTCTCTCTCTCTCTCTCTCTCTCTCTCATTCTATCTCTCTCTCTTTCTCTCTATCTCTCTCTTTCTCTATCTCTCTCTCTTAGTCACATTTCACATTTATTTTCACTTAGTACTTTAGTACTAATGTACCCAAACATTGTAACGGATTCACCACTTTTGTATCAGTTTGGTCTCATAGGTCATTTTGGCCTTTTGAAGACGTTAATATAACATTTCATTTCATTTCTTTCTCTCTATCTCTCTCTCATTCTATCTCTCTATCTTTCTCTCTATCTCTCTCTTTCTCTATCTCTCATTCTCTCTCTCTCTCTCATTCTATCTCTCTCTCTCTTTCTATCTATCTCTCTCTTTCTCTATCTCTCTCTCTCATTCTATCTCTCTCTCTCTATCTCTCTCTCTCATTCTATCTCTCTCTCTCATTCTATCTCTCTCCTTCTCTATCTCTCTCTCTCTATATCTTTTTTTTTTTGAGGAAACACAGAGCTATAATACTGGGTATGAAAAAACCCCAAAGTGCCAGAGGTGGCCTACTGAGGGGGCATACAAACTGTGCAGTGGGAGGCGTGAAGCCTGTGAGCAGTCGGTGCTACATCACGGTGGATGATGTGATGTGTGCAATATGAACCACTGTGGGGGAGTGTACTCCCATCTAGCATGTCCTCCAACAATCCTGAAGAAGAGACCCATGCGCCCCCAACGACGAATGAAGGCCTGGAGTCTGTCCTGAGCTGTCTGTGAAGGCCGACAGGAATCATCATACGTGGAACGCAGTGCACGGATAAGATCGAGCCAAATCAGGACTAGAGTATCACGTGTCGATTGCCGCGTGTGACTAAGGACATGGAGACAACGAGCTCTCCAAATGTTCCACATCTCTCATTCTCTCTCTCTCTCTCTCCTCTCTCTCTCTCTCTCTCTCTCTCTATCTCTCTCTTTCTCTATCTCTCATTCTCTCTCTCTCTCTCTCTCTCTCTCTCTCTCTCTCTCCCTATTCTCTCTCTCTCTCTCTCTCTCTCTCTCTCTCTCTCTCATTCTCTCTCTCTCTCTCTCTCTCTCTCTCTCTCTCTCTCATTCTCTCATTTTCTATCTCTCTCATTCTCTCTCTATCTCTCACTCTCTATCTCTTTCTCTCTATCTCTCTCTTTCTCAATCTATCTCTTTCTCTCTCTTTCTCTCTTCTCTTTCTCTCTATCTCTCTCATTCTCTATCCCTCCCTCTCTCTCTCTCTTTCTCTATCTCTCATTCTCTCTCTCTCTCTCTCTCTCTCTCTCTCTCTCTCTCTCTCCTCTCTCTCTCTCTCTCTCTCTAATGCTTTCTCTCTCTCTATCTCTATCTCTCTTACTCACTCTCTATCTCTCTCTAAGTTCTCAATCTCTCTCTCTCTCTCTCTCTCTCTCTCTCTCTCTCTCTCTCTCTCTCTCTCTCTCTCTCTCTCTCTCTCTCTCTCTCTTTCTCTCTATCTCTCTCATTTGCTATCTCTTTTCTCTCTCTCTCTCTCTCTCTCTCTCTCTCTCTCTCTCTCTCTCTCTCTCTCTCTCTCTCTCTCTCTCTCTCTTCTCTTTCTCTCTTCTCTTTCTCTCTCTCTCTCTCTCTCTCTCTCTTTCTCTCTCATTCTATCTCTCTCCCTCTCTCTCTTTCTCTCTCTCATTGTGTGTGTGTGTGTCTCTCTCCCTCTCTCTCTCTCTTTCCCTCTCCCTCTCTCTCTCTCACATTCCATATCTGTTGTTGCTGCATAAAGATTCACCAAAGGTACAAAAAAGCCTCTCTCTCATTGAATGTGTGTGTGTGTGTGTGTGTGTGTGTGTTGTGTGTGTGTGTGTGTGTGTGTGTGTGTGTGTGTGTGTGTGTGTGTGTGTGGGTGGGTGGGAGGGAGAGAGAAAGAAAGGGGGTAGGGGAATATGAGAGGGGAGGAGGGAGAGAGAGACTAGGGGTGGTAGCAAGATAGAGGTGACCCAGTTTGGACAGACGGGCGCCCTAAAAATTGGACAGAAATAGCCCTTTTTTGTAACTTACACACACATATCTTTGTAATTATAATAGAGTATTACATAATTTTTTTTGTCACATTGCATGCATAAAAGGTGATAAAACGACGCTAATATTGGTAAGAAACAATAGGTTTTGACCCATGTTACATTGAATAGAATGTAGACATGTATGGCCTGTCATCACTAATGTCATCACTAATGTCATCACATCTTACTTTTAGTAAATTTCTTCAAAATTATTTTTACAAACATCTAATCAATCCCAAATTTTGCACATAGGTTTGCCACATTGGGAAGTACAAAGGATAATTTATTGGTCATTTTTTGCTATTAAAATCTAATGTTTCTAATTTTTCAAAGTATAAATTATTGGAATATGCACCATTTTTTTTTCACAATTTCTCATGATCTAAACATGATCCCTATGCCTCCATGGTGTCTACTTATAGGTTTTTATGTGTAGAATGTTAAAATGTAGTCATCTGATTGTTTGGCATTATCGTTTGACGAGTATCTAATTTTGAAAATACGTGCAATCTCTTAGAGGGCTTATGAGATTTTATTATTAAAATCATAATAAATCAATAGACGTATTCCATGTATATTCTACTATAGGATCTTGAATCTCATATCATGTGGAGCTTGTCAAAAAAAATTTGGCTCAATTTGAGTATTGGAAGGCCATGTTTTAGTGATTTTGAAGTGATTTTAGACTTTTGTCCGCTATAGGTGTAAAACCATTTCTTAGCTTGTACACATGGATTTTCCACCTAAGCATTCATCCTAGTTAGCATGCCTTATCATTGTGCCACCCTAGCAAAGTCAACTAAGTCAACATCCTAGTCACCAATTTGATGACGTTGAGGAGCGTAAATTGGCAAAAGCGACACAACACCAGAAAGCCCTCAAACAACAAGCGGGACGGCACACAAATGACTCAAAATCCCCTATACCTCCCTATGCACAAGCGGTAAAGACACCAGCGACCATAACCATACCACAAAAAGCTTCCATCACCAAGCTTATCATAGACAAGACTCCTCACATGTGATAAAGAACTATGAAAAGAGGACAAATTGAGATGGAATCTACAAAACCCTGACACACTTGATTATGTATAAGTCTTTACAATGAAGAAGAAGAGAGCCATTCTCCTCACAAAACCATACATAACATCCATAGCCATCACCATCTTCATGACAGAATAACCATAAGCTTCACAAGAAATCTCCTTCTTCGTAGTCTTCACACTCTAGCTTCACAAACACTGGGAATCGCAGGGAGCACCACTCAACCTCAATCTCTAGAGAGGAATACCACCCTTTACTCCTCCACCCTCGATGGCGAAGCTTACACAACCAAAGTGAAGATGAACCACTCAAAGAAGAAAACCATGAAGACCAAGCTCACATACGGAGCTAGCTCGTGATAGGGATGACAATCGCGGCAATGGATGGACACAAAAGAGGCTTCCCTCACTCACTCTCACACTTCCCCCTTCTTCTATTGCTCTTCTGTTAACTTTCCTTCTTAATTATATAATTTTTTTTCTCTCCTCATAACCATTACAGTGCCGTGACGGTTTGCGAGGATTTTTTTTTATTTTTTTTTTGACCGAAAACTTCCAAAAAGTTGTAAACAGCATCTTTCGTGAAGGAAATC
Organism: Cibotium barometz; assembly: GCF_041138505.1. NCBI lineage: Eukaryota > Viridiplantae > Streptophyta > Polypodiopsida > Cyatheales > Cibotiaceae > Cibotium > Cibotium barometz. The sequence goes on along the minus strand of NC_141069.1, from coordinate 29,373,763 downwards.
TGCCCAGAAGTCCCTAGAACTACCAAAATATCCCGCAAAACCGCCGGTAGAGGTCCGTCAAGCCGTAAGAAGATACGGACACCAAAAAGTATTTTTCGCATGCGCCCGGCCTAAATGACATCTGGAAATTCTCAAACTGTGGACCGATTCGCCTCCCACAAACTGATTCCCACACATTTGAACAAAACCACAAGCCTATTTACATGGCCGTATGTACAAATCGAGCATGATTTTATGCGGGTGCACCATCATGCCCAACCCACACGGTTAGCATTCATGCTCAACCCAAAACATTCTTTATGTCAAGAACTGAAGCCCTTTCGAAGTAGAGCTTCAACCTCACCCCATTTATGCAATGTCGCAGGTACAACCCATCCAACTTTGCAAGTTGATATGTGCCATTGGGAAAGACATCTTTCACCTCATATGGACCCGACTACTTCTTGCAAAACTTTGTTTGAAAGGTAAAGTCAAGTGCAGTTTTCATACTTCATGACAAGATCCCCTTTTGCAATATGCTTCTCTGGCAACTTCTCATTAAACTTCTTCACTCTGTGCTCATTCTGCTCAGCATAGAAATCACACGCTCGATCTCTATCCATCTGAAGAACCTATAAATAAGCAATCCTCTTTTCCAGGCTATCATCCTTCTCTTGTCCATGTACTTGCAATTCCTTCAAGACACCCATTTGCACATGCAAAGGTAAAACTACCTCCTTACCATAAACAAGATCATAAGGAGTAAAATGCATGGCCACCTTGTAGGAGGTCCTATAAGCCCATAAACACTTTTCCAAGCTGGACTCCCATGTTTCAGGACAATCATATACATACTTTGTGAGCATCTTTATGATCTGATCATTGGTATTTTCTACCAAACCATTACATTGAGGATGATAAGGAGATGAAAACCTGTGTTGAATCCCCATCTTATCCACAAGAGCTTCCACTAGCTCACTTCGAAAGCCTTGACCTCTATCTGAAATCAAAACGAGAGGCACCCCAAATCGACAACATATCTGATCATAGATAAAAGAAGCCACCACTTTTGCATTCACCTCTCTCACTACCTTTGCTTCAACCCATCTGGTCAGATAATCAATTGCAAGCACTATGTGTTTCTTACCACCTGAAGACCTTGGGAGGGGACCAATAGCATCAATTCCCCACTTCTCAAACGCATCATATTCCCCACCTGAAGACTTTGGGAGGGGACCAATAGCATCAATTCCCCACCTGAAGACCTTGGGAGGGGACCAATAGCATCAATTCCCCACTTCTCAAATGCATCATATGCAATGATACTCCCTTGTGGCTCTGGCAACAACCTCCTTTGACCATTGACTTGACAGGGATGACAAGTTTTGCACCAATAATAAACATCTCTTACCAATGAAGGCCACCAAAAACCTGCTCTCAAAATGAGAAACACAGTGTGATCCTTGCCTTGATGTCCACTCTCATCATGGCACTGACGCAATGAGTCCGATTTCTTCTTTGAAAGGCACCCTTCTAAGGACTCCATCCTTGCCAAAGACCATAAGATCCTCACCGATCTTGGTGTAATGATGAGCTTTCATCACAACCCTTCTCTTTTGTGCCTTTGTCATAGAATCTCGGCATTGACCAGCATCAAAAAAAGCTTCCACATCCTTCAAAGCTTCTCTTCCTACATAAGTAGCCTGCGATACCTGTAACCCCATGACATACGTTTGAAGCTTTTCACTAGCCAAAGCATCTGCAAGGTGATTCTTCTCTCTAAGCACATGCTTGAATTGAATTGCATCAAAGTCCCTAGCAAGCTTCTTTATGCCATAAAACCATGTCTTCAAAGAGTCTTTCTTAACCTGCCATAGGCCAAGCAACTGCTTGATCACCAAGAGGGAATCCCCCCTAACAATCAACCTGGAAATCCCAAATTCTTTACATTGCTTGAGACCCAAGTATAGAGCCAAATACTCTGCCTCATTGTTGGTATGAACATCATCAAGATCATATGCTTTCTTAAAAATGATTTTGCCTTGAGGGTCCTGTATGACAACTCCACCGCTTGCTCGTTGAAGAACCCTGCGATATGCCCCATCAGACCATAATGTAAATGCATCACCAATATCTGGCTCCTCATCATAATTTGCTTTAGCTACCTTGGGGTAAGAAGGCATGTCTACCTCTTTGTTAACCAATACATCCGTCAGCTGAGCCTTCTTTGTATGGTCAACCTGAAAATCAAATTCATACTCTTGTAGCTCCAAAACCCACTTCATAATGCACTTGCTTGGCTTTAGATGTAAGACCACATCTGGGAGCATATTAGACGATGTCAAAACCACAAACTTCTTTGGAAGTAAATAAACTTTGAACTTCCTGCAAGCAAACACCAAGGCATACACCCATTGTTCCATCTCTGTATAGATCATCTCACTAGGGCTCTTGATCTTACTTTCAAAGTAGATTGGCTTCAAACTTTTCTCATGCTTCTGAAGTAATACCGCCCCAAATGCAACAGTACCAACACTATAAAAAACATCCTCATGGTTGGGAGGGCTCACCGCCCCGCTGGAAGCTGGCATAACACCTCTTTAAACTTGTCAAATGCACCCTGACCTTCTTCCGTCCATACAAAACCTTGAACACTTTGACTGAGCTTATGCAAGGGATAAACATATTGAGCCAACATCCAAAAGAAGCGAGATAAATAGCAAAGCTTGTGAACAAATGAAGCCAAACTCTGTACACTCGATGGAGGACCCATCAACAAAAGAGCCTTTACCTTTTCAGGATCAGCCTCAATACCATTTTGTGAAATCACATGACCAAGTAAAAGCACTCTAGCTTGGGTAAGCTTACACTTCTTTGGGTTAAGTTGTCCACCTTCTTTATCTAGTCTCTTGAAACATAGATCCAGCTTTGACAAGTGATTAGGGTAGAGTATAGACACAATGAATAAGGCTCAAAGTGCATCTGATTAATGAGAGAGAAGCCTCTTAATTAGGCTTTGTGCTTTTACATAATTGGCTAGAAAGGCTACATCTTCTTCCTATTGGACCATGTCGACTAGGGATGTTTCCCATGTGGTGCCACAAGTGTGGGCTTACCCTAACATTTGCCCTCTTAAGCCAAGCTTGGGGAAAAATACAAAGATGTTGTAACCCTCATGTCCCAATGTACTCCTAGGTTTATAGGATTCATCTATTCAACATGTCGTTTCTCACTAGATTTAACACTCACGATTCTCAATTGGATACATCGTGGTGAGTCTCAATGGATTCAGTGACCATGGTTCAATGTATCATGATACATCATAGCGGTTCTCTACCGGATTCATCGCTATGGTTCTTCACATGTGAGATCTAAGATAGGTTCCCTAATGATCTAGAGTACAACAAAAAATTCATTCATGGGTTAATTCATAAGAATTGAGAGGTTGTCTACGTCGCCCCCTTCATGGTTTTGATCTTCATGTTGTAGATGTTGTTTCTTTTCTTCATCTTCATGTGGGAATGCTTATTGAGAATGCAATCTTTGTGACCAATAGTGCAAATCATTCATACATATCATGTTTTGTGTTCATGTGTGTGCTCATTGTGTGATGCCTCATGAGGAAGGTCTTACCATGTGTCATGGCAGTGTCTAGTCCTCTTTGTCTAGTCCTCTTACATGGATTGGCATAGTTATCAACATATCCTCATAGATAGATGTGTATTTGGTAAACCCACACGTGGCACCACATGGGAAACATACCTAGTCTACTAGGATGAATGATTAGATGACATGGTCCAATTGGAAGTAGATGTAGCTTTTCTAGCCAATGATGTAAAAGTACAAAGCCTATTTAAGAGGCTTCACTCTCATTAATCAAATGCACTTTGAGTCTTATTCATTGTGTCTATACTCTACCCTAATGCTCTTTCTCTTAACATAGACTAAACCCTAATCTCCATAGCTCTAACCCTAACACACCTCTGGGCCAAGTAGCTAGAAAATCAATTCCCAAGATGTGAGAAATGCATCAAGAGGCTTGACAGGCAAGGTACAGACATATCATTAGCACAGGCAGCAGTGATGAGGAGGAACGAGATAATGATGAGGAGGAATAGAGAGAGCACATCGCCGCACAAAATCATGAAGAGGAAGGATAATCTTCTAGATGACCCAAGAAAAGAAAGAAGTACTACAAGCCTCGAAGGACCCAGGCAACATAGAGGGCACCTTCTTGGTGAAGATCGGGAGTGGTAGCTCTATATGAGATCAAGCACTACCAAAAGACATGAGAGCTACTGATCTGCAAGGCACCCTTCCAACAAACATGCAAGGAGATTATGCAATCCTACAACACTGAATTCTGATCTCAGAGTGCAACGTTAGAAGCTCTGTAAGGCAGCAGAAGCGTACCTCGTAGGCCTCTTCGAAGATACTAATCTTTGCACAATACATTCCAAAAGGTTAACTATAATGACTAAGGATATGCAATTAGCCCATAGGATCTGCGGAGAGAAGAATCCCAACTATTAGAAATTTTGTACTCAAGATTATATAATATATCACAAGTTGTGAAATGCAAAAACCTTTTTATCTACTTCCTTGTTTTCCATATTTGTAATTATATGTTCTTTGACACAATGTTTTATAATGTAGTCATTAATTTGAAGAGTTTCCAAAAGGGCAGAAAAATTGTCTAATCAAGGAGGCCGCCATCCCATTTCCCGCACCCTTCTGGAAGCAAATTGTACAAAGTCTGTTTGACATTTCCATGTAATTTTTTAACATGGTATTTGTTATCATATTCATAACTAAGGTTCATTGAGGTATGCTAGACTAGAAATATGTCAGATAACAAGGTTTTCACAAAAGTGCAAAAAATGAGTCAACAAGCACCCTGTCCTTGAGCTTTCTGCACCCTTGTGGATGATCCTATTTTTGTGAAATTATTGAAATTGTAAACTTCTTCTTTGGTCTACTCGACAAATATATTTACTTTTCAAATATTTAAAAGTTCAATTTTTGATAAGTTAATTTTTCACATTTCATGAAATTAAGTTTAAGAATACGGGAAAAAAAAGGATCTTGTCACTTATGACGAAGGATATTGTTTTGTCTTGCTCACGTATAATTGACATCTTAAAATAGTAAACCCATAAGGGAACAGAAACAAGAATTTCAAAGACAGTGTAGGGGCCATTTCTGCACCCTTGTGGTAAGCTCACAACTAAGAATTCTACTTGCTATATCTGCGAGCTCTGTACTACCTACGCTCTGGCCTATAGCTGTATGTGTCCAAACTCTACCCCTAAATCTAGAGCTGAAAGTGAAAAGGAAAAGTTTCTTTTTTACAAGTATGACAAAATTGAAAGTGGCAGCTATGGTTGATATGCAAAGGCATCTAGATAAAGCTTTAAGGGCTAGAATACTAAATGAAGGAGCGGGGCAGAATTGGGAGTGGAAGATCGTGAAGTCTTTAATTGGAAGCTTGCCAAGGTAGTACACAAGTGCAGAGTTGGGGCCAAATGCAATCCTTGTCCCACCCATCCTCTATGCCCACTCGTCCATCTCCACGACATTTCGTACACAAACTTAGTGTAAGTATTGCACCAAAAACTCATAAACATTAAACCAAAAAAAATCTTGGGAATAAAATATTATCGTTTCCAAATGATTGTCATTGGGCCTACTGAGGTCAATGGATGACCACTCCTCCACACGGATTGGCTCCATGTCTCCATTGCCTACCACATCTATATGCACGGGTTTCTAACTAGCCACAAGCCTACTCTGCACATCCTCAAACTCCTCCTTCATGATAGAAGCCTGATCAACCTCTACAATACTGGCTTGGACAATGGCAACTGTGCTCTCTAGGATAGAGGCCAGGTCACTAGAGATGGGGATGCACTGTACTGAAAGTGGGCCCTCTTCCCTATCATCAAGTTGGATTTGTGCCTATGTTGCTAGCATGCTTAGACACTCATCATGTTGAATCTTGCATGACTTTCCCAAGTCATGCATAAAAACAAACTCCATCATCATCGATGACGATCGTGCTCAGGGTGATTAGCTCTTGCTCAGGGAGAGAAAAAAATACTTTTTCTAAAAGTACTGGAGGGTTCACATCTCCTTCTGCTGAGGCAAGGAGTGCTTGCTCCTGTCCATGGGGGTATGTAGTCAATCCCCATGTAGCTTCCTGGTTGGGTCCAACAACATCAGATGGAGATCTCTGGAGTCTTGAGCAAGGCCACCTATTGTGAGAGCTATGCTCTCGACCTCAGGAGCATTCTCCTCATTATTGATGAGGAGGATGAAGCAAGCCACCCATGAAATGAAGGTCTTGTCGAGTTTTCCCATCTGGTATGCCAGCATCTACTGCATTCCAAGCACTTTGGCCTCTCCACACTTGTGAGAAATTCTAATGAAGTGGTGAAGGTGCATGATAAATGCGGAGTCCTACTTGTAGATATGTTGGAGGAGATTGGCAGGCACCCATTGGATATCGCTACACTTGGGGATAATGATGGTGAACTCATCTAGCATCGACATCATGTAGTCCATGATGTTGACGTAGTCTGCGGTGGCAAGGGTAAGAGTCTTTACAAAGTCAATCTTGTGATTGAACATTGCAAATAACTTTTTTGCTCGTGATCTATGCTCAGTGGTGGAGAGAAAGTTCTCAAATGCTTCCATAACTAGTTTTTGTAGAAGGCTGTGAGGAGGCTAATGCAGAGAGGGTTTCGGAGCTCTAACTGGTCATTCTTGGCAAAAGTGATAAAATGAGGGCGTCATGCCTCTTATTATATAAAAAAGTTCTCCCTCTCTCTCTACCTCCTCTCTCTAACTCTCTCTCTCTAAAAAATGAACTCATTTGAACCGATTTCAAAAAACCATGATTAATTTAAAAACGAGAGCAACAAGAATACAAAATGAGTGCTCAAATCATCACAAAATTACAATAGAAGGAATTTAGATTATGTCAGATGATGGCTGGAAGAGCATCAATAGGCTCACAAAAAAATCAGAGCACCTGTTGCCCACTCTAAAGATATTGTAATCGCCTTCTCCATGCAATGGCCAATCTATGTCCACACAATAATAGTCATGATAAAAATGAAAAAACCCCATATTATGCATCCTTTTTGTGACTAAAACGTGAGAGCCAATACCTTTCTACCATTCAATTTAAAGCTTGCAGTAGAGAGTCCCTTGAACCCCATGTTTCCAAGGTGGTCACAAACATTTGATAAGGTCCAACTCTCTCTTTCTTGAATGAGATGAATTCCATTACTTGGAAAACATATGTAGAGATCTAAGACTTTTATGACCTCCTCCTATGCTTGAAGTGGAGCCCATGTATTTCTTTTCCAATGCCATCGTTCATATATAAAATAGATGCTTAAAGTAGAGTGTGCTTTCAAGAATGTGAAGCAAATGGAGGAGATTACAACATTACATTTAAACTTCTCATCCTTGAGCACCCTTCAACCATGTCGGCAACCGCCTCCAAATAGATCAGACAACTTGCGCATTTGCACTCTTGCATGCAAACATGGTAGGGGTTCCTTTACAATTCATAGCATTAAACATCTGAGAAAACACATGGATTAGGCAAGCCCAGTAGAGGTGAACTAATCTAGAGGCTTGACTGTATTTCAATGAAGCAAGAATGTCATTGGCCATCTTTGTTTTCAAAGAGATCACAATCCAAGCATCTAGTGTTGGACATTCTTGACTAGAAAGGAGAGGTAACGGGATTTCTTCAAGGCATCCAAAACCCCCATCTTTTTTGGGAACAACATCGTTATGGGAATAAAATGAATCCCTTCTTTGGAGAGGATAGAGGGAACTACATCATGAAATAGCAGGTTCCCTATATGAGCATGCATGCCATAGAGTTAACCTGTTAGGCTACGTAAATGATACTCCTCTACCAGATTGGAGGGGAAAATATCTGAAAATATATTTAAAAATTAAACATAAAAGAAAAAGTCAAAAGACAAGTGTTTTCAAATCCAATACAATGTTACATACAATTATAGGGGAACTTCGAGGTGTTTCATTGTGGCTGTAGGTGATTGTCTGACAAAGAGTAAACATGTTGGATAAGGTCCACTACTCCATTATAGGGGAACTTCGAGGTGTTTCATTGTGGCTATAGGTGAATGTCTGACAAAGAGTAAACATGTTGGACAAGGTCTTGAAACTCATTATCCAACCTTTCTAGTGTCAATCAAGTACATGCCGACCCCTGACTCGATGGACTCCAACAACTGAAGGTCGCATGTACACCCAATCCCCCATTTGGAACTGCTGCTCAATCCAAGCTCCTTCAATGTTCCTAGTATTGCACAACATCATAGAATTTATCTGCTCTCTTAGGCGTCTACTTGAGCCTTACATGATCACTGATATGAATTTGAAAGAAGGGAATGTAAATAGGAGAGAGAGAGAGAGAGAGAGAGAGAGAGCTGTGGAAAAGGAAAACCTATAGTAATGACAATAATGGTATTCTAATAAAAAACAACAAGTTTGATTGCTCAAGGAAGAGGTGAAGGGATGAAGATTACTCAGAGAGAGAGAGAGAGAGAGAGAGAGAGAGAGAGAGAGAGAACTATGGAGATGTATAGAGAGAGAGAGAGCTATGGAGATGTAGGTTGCAGGTTTGCAGTAGAAGAGGGAGAAGAGTGAGTGAGGCTATAGGTTATGGAGTCTAGAGAGAGATTGAAGGTCCAAAAAATAAATTTCTATTGTGTGTATGACTTAGGAAGTCTTTTTGGAGGGAGAAATTAATTTTTGAAAAAGTCAATTTTTGGGCCTTTTTCCATGCGCGGGAGGCTTTTAGAGAGCATGTAGAGGTTCAAAATTGATTTTTTGATATATATACTACTTGACATATGTTTTGAGAGGGAAATTTTGAATTTTGGAGACTTTGTTGAAAAAGTCAATTTTTTGGGTCATTTAATGGCCTAGAATCCTCTTGTATTCCGTGATATTTTTCTCACTTTACCTAATATTGACTTACCGACCTATTCAAGAAAAAATTGGATGAATTTTTACTAGTCTTCTTCAACGTCATACTCATCTACTCAAAGAGTGAATCAAGCCATGAGGAGCATCTTTGAAGAGTCCTCCACATTATTAGAAGGGAAAGGTTGTTTGCCAAGAAAAGCAAGTGTTCATTCTTCACAGAGAGGGTGTCCTACTTAGGGTATGTGTTTTCAAGAGAAGGGCTTTCTCTAGATCCTGGAAAGGTAGAAGCCATCGTCAATTGGCCAATTCCCAAAAATGTCACTAAAATTCGTAGTTTCATGGGTTTAGCAGGTTGGTGCCGGGTCTTTATGAAGGAATATGCTAAGATAGCCACACCACTAATAGAACTGACAAGAAACAATGAGCCATTTTTTTGGAATGAAAGAAGACAGTAGAGTTTTGATGGAATCAAGGACATTCTTGCATCCTTCCCTATATTAAAGCTACAAGATTTCACCCAACCATTCAAAGTCGTAGTAGATGCCTATAACCAAGGTGTAGGAGGGATTCTGAAACAAGAGAGTCATCTGATAGCTTATGAGTCCCGATAGCTACAAACTCATGAGAAAAACTACCATACTCATGACTTGGAGCTACTAGCAGTAATTTATGCTCTAAAAATATGGAGGCATTACCTGCTAGGGAGAATGTTCCAACTTGTCACAGATCACAAGGGCTTAAAGTGGATCTTCACTCTGCCAGATCTCAATATGAGGCAAAGAAGATGGGTAGAATTTCTGCAGGAGTTTGATTTTGAGATCAAGTTCAAGCCAGGAAAACAGAATGCTACCACCGATGCTCTAAGCAGAAGAGTAATATCACTAAGTATCTCCATCATTCAGTCAAACTTACCAGTAGAAATTCAAGCAAAAATGAAATAAGATGAGTCCTTTGGACCCTTCCTTAAGGATCTACAAGAAGGGAAAATTCAAAAGAAGTTGGAAGATTATGCAATAGAAGATGACCAGTTGTTTTACTCCAAAAGGTTGTGTGTTCCTAAAGCTAAGAAAAAAGATTCTCCAGGAAGCTCATGAGGGACCCTTGGCAAGTAATCCTAGTTACCATAAGATGTATGAGAGTCTAAGAAAGAGCTTCTTCTAGCCAAGGATGAAAAAGGACGCTATAGAATTCACCAAATGTCTAGTGTGCCAAAAAGTCAAGGAAGAAAGAGTCGGGTTACCAGGACTGCTTCATCCTTTAGACATCCCTGAGATAAAGTGGGAATGCATTAGCATGGACTTTGTGAGAGGATTACCTATAGTAGCAGGCGGTTACAACTCTATTTTTGTCATAGTGGATAAGTTCACTAAAGTAGCTCATCTACTTTCAGTCAAGAAAATCTTCTCAGTATCGGGTATTGCCAGAATTTTCATCAAGGATATAGTCTGATTGCATGGATTCCCTTGCCGGATAATTATGATAGAGATGCCAAATTTACCTCAAAGTTTTGGAAATCCTTATTTGAAGTAGTGGGCACAGAGCTAAACATGAGTACAACATTTCACCTTGAATCTGATGGGTAGACTGAGAGGGTGAATCAAGTCATTGAAGATATGCTACAAGCTTACTACAATTAGTAGCTCCCTCTCTCTGATTTGCTCAGACCAAAGAAGCTCTCTCTCTCTCTCTCTCTCTCTCTCTCTCTCTCTCTCTCTCTCTCTCTCTCTCTCTCTCTCTCTCTCTCTCTCTCTCTCTCTCTCGGCATCAAGTATGTGGAAAAGGAACCCTCTCTCTGTGCACTAGAGGAAGCAGCCCGAGCACTCTCTCTTCTCTTTGATTGGCATAGCCCCACAAGCTCTCTCTCTCTCTCGCTCTCTGATTTGAGTAGTCAAAGGACTCTCTCCTTCTCTTTGTTCTAGTAGCCCAAAGGACTCTCTCTCTCTCTCTCTCTCTCTCTCTCTCTCTCTCTCTCTATGCACCAAGGACTCTCTCTCTAGTCCTACAGAAGGTTAGCCTTGCAATGGATTTTTTGTGGAATTCTCTCGTTGTTGCTTCCCCTTATTGTTGGTTTCAACATAGGTGAGTTGGCCTACCGGTACGAAGTGTGAATGTGGGACTTGTGTGAATAAATGATCTTATAAAGGCATGGAATTCTCCTTGTTTTCACTTTAGTACTAGATTCATTATATCTGAACCGATCATGCATCTAAGAGGTTGAAGGTGGCCTTGTGGTAATATATGCTCTGATGTGGGTACAAAGGAAGGATCTCTCTTTAAATTATTAGTTGCACTATGGTGGAATTTGCCTGCATACATAAAGGTTTGAATGAAGTTGAGTAAATACTTGTATATGCTCTTATGTGGGTGAAGTTTTTCTTAACTTCTTTCCCTAGTTCTTGATTTCACTATGAAAGAATATGCCCTGCATCCCTAAAGCTTTCATAAAAACATAGAGTGAAGGTTTGATCCGATGTGCAGATCAACGGGAAATTAAAGATGAAGATCAATGGGACATAAAAGCACTTATAAGTTTATCCCGGGAGCTTACACGTAAAACAACACATGTAAGATTTCCCATAAAATAGCTTATGCAATATTTTCTATAAAGATCCCGAGTAGCCAAATGGGCTCGATAAGAGTTCCAATTTGTATTCATGATGTAGAACTCTTTTTAGCATTTTGGCCGGGCACCTACTAGTGTGAAGAGGAAGTAAGGTTTGGGGGAAAAAGGGGGAAAGTTAGGGATTTGGGACATCATTTGGAGAACACACATACTGGAGAAGCTTGAGAGCTCCCATCTTCCTCTCTGCGGTGAAGCTCTTCCCTCTCTCTATTCTACATTGTATGAGCATTTCTCTTCTATTCTATCAAGTAATGAAGATGTTTATCTCCTTCTTCTCCTTCTCTATTGTTTCTTGTATGAGTGAACTATAGCTTGAAGTGTGGAGCTTGTGGGTTTGAGCAAGCTCACCATTAAAGCTTGTGGGTTCTTTAACATGCTTAGCCATAGCAATGTTGAAGTTTGTAGTTTTTGATGAGCTGAGCAGTTGGTATGGTACACAAAAATTTATGCATGTTGATGTTGAGAAAGAAGAAGTGCAGGAAAAAGGACAGCAGCAGGAATCATAGGTATTGACGGATGGGAGTTCAAACACTCCATCTAAGAGTGTTAATCCATGGTCAGATAGATTGAGATCTAGCTCACCAAATGTATCAGTTGGAAGTGTTGGAAGTAAAACAGGTTCAGCAAAAGGAAAGGAAAAGTTGGATGTTTTTGATGTAGGTCATTCAAGTGGTAATGAAAGTTTGGACGAAGAATTTGGAATACCTACTGTTCGCATACCTGGTGTACAAAGAGTGCAGGATGTAAGTAAAGAGGTGCGCAGGCCTTCATGCATAAAGTATCTAGTTAATAGATTGAGGTATGATAGTCTTTCTGTGCATCATTATGCATATATGGTTAAGGTTGTGCAGGACATTGAGCCTACTTGTTTTAAGGATGCTGTTGGCATACCTGAATGGGATGTTGTTATGGATGAAGAAGTGAATGCACTTGATGATAATGTTACTTGGGAATTAACACCACTACCAGAAGAGAAGAAAGCAATTGGATGTAAGTGGATCTATAAGACAAACGTAATGCAGATGGTTCAATAAGTAGGTACAAGGCTAGACTAGTAGCCAAAGGATATGCCCAGACATATGGTATAGATTTTGAGGAAATGTTCAGCCCTATTGCAAAGATGGTGATTGTGAGAGCTGTGATTGCTATGGCGGCTGCAAAGAGATGGGATTTACATCAAATGGATGTGAAAAATTCTTTTTTGAATGGAGAGTTATAGGACAAATTTTACATGGAGTAGCTAGAGGGATATGTACACCCAGAGTTTCCAGGTTACGTGTGTAAGTTGAAGAAAGCTTTGTATGGTTTAAAGCAAGCACCCAAAGCATGGATAGATAGAATAAGCAGGTTTTTGTAGAGTATTGGATTTGTGATTAGCAATGTTGATTACTCTATGTATGTGAAGAAAACAGATGCAGGTTTGGTCGTGTGACGATAAGATTCAAATTGCAAATGTAAAGAAGGTGCTTGGGACTAAATTTGACATGAAAGATTTGGGAGAGTTGATGTACTTCTTGGGCATAGAAGTGATAAGGACATCATAGGGTATATGGTTATTAAAAAGAAAGTATGTGCTAGATATGCTACAAAAATATGGTATGACGGCATGTAAGCCTATGTCTACTCCACTTGAGAAGAATGTGAAGCTAAGAGCTTATTTGGGAGATGTATTGGAAGATCCAACTATGTACAGGAAAATGGTTGGAAGTTTGATTCATACGACACTGACCAGACCAGATATGTGTCATGATGTGGGAGTGTTGAGTCAGTTCATACAGGTGCCAAGAAAGCCACATTTAGATGCGGCAAGGAGAGCATTGTGTTATGAAAAGGGCACACTGAATTATGGTTTATTTTATGAATATGGAGCTGAAATTGAAGTGTTTGGTTACACTGATGTAGATTGGGCAGGATCTATATATTACAAAAGATCCACAAGTGGATATGTTTTTAGCATTGGAAGTGCAACAGTGAGTTGGAGTAGTAAGAAGCAACCAACAGTTGCTTTGTCTAGCATAGAGGTAGAGTACAGAGAAGCAGCAATGGCTGCATGTGAGATAGCTTGGCTATGCAAGCTATTGTCAAATTTGGAACATGATGTGCACGAGCCTGTGACACTGTATTGTGACAACATGAGCAGTATACAGCTAGCAAACAATCCAATGTTTCATGCAAGGACAAAACACATTGAAGTTCATTATCATTACATACAGGAGAAGGTTCTTGCTAGAGAGATTGATTTGGTGTATGTGAATACACATGAGTAGGTAGCTGATATCTTTACAAAGTCTTTGGGAGCAGAGAAGCAGCATAGGTTCAGGAGCATGATGGGAATATAGGACATTGGTTCAAGCTTGAGAGAAGAGTGTTGAAATATCAAGCTCGAGGGGTGACCCACCGGGATGACTGGTCGACTACACCGACTATGCGTCGACTAGCTAGAGCCAGTGTGACTGACGGGATCTGCTGGAGATACTCATTTATGATGAGGAGGATGACTACACACCGTCTACAGCTGGCATACCCACTTAGCCAGTTTTAGATTCTAGATTTATCACACCGTTGTTTTTAGGGTTTCTCCCTTCCCATATTATTATTGATGTAGATTCATTTATGTAGAGTTGAGTTATTAGAAGAAGAAGAAGAAGAAAAGAGACTTTTCCTCCATCTCTGTGTGTCTGTGTTGAGCGAGGAAGAGAGCTTCTTGTGTGTGTGTGTGTGTGTGTGTGTGTGTGTGTGTGTGTGTGTGTGTGTGTGTGTGAGAGAGAGAGAGAGAGAGAGAGAGAGAGAGAGAGAGACCCACAGCATAGCCAAGCACGCACCCCTGTGTTTTCTCATTTAAAAACACAGGGCTATCATGAGGGGAAATCTCAACTATGGCTACCAAAATCCTTGGTGCAAACAAAACCAAGCAAAAGCATCCCTAAAGCAAACCAACCTTGAGTACAAAGGTATACAAAGCAATGGAGGCCAAAAGAAGCTGCTGCACACAATATACCAAGCAATGAAGTTACCACGCCAAAAATCTTGACATGCAAAAAAATATGGGTGCCAAAAATCTCAAAGTTCAATCCTTTGTCTCAAGCTATATCTCAAGCTATAACAGGTAAACAAGAGCAAAGGTGGGTTCCTAAAAAGTGTGTTGCTATTAAAAGACAACAAACCTCCTCAAAGCCTACACTCAACAAAGTTCAAAAGTGGATCCCTAAGCAATGTTCAAGTGTTGTTGGTCTGGAAGAAGAAGATTTAGAGAAAATGGTGAATGAGATACTTTGCCAATGGAGCACTTACTAACTTCTTGCAATGGGGAATCAAACTCAAAAAGTCTCAATCAAGAAGGTTCACTACCCAAGGTACGACAATTTAATATCTATGTACTCCAAGACACAAACAAAAAAAGTCCAAGTTGCTACCAATCAACACTTGTCGGTATGCATAAGAGTCAAGAATCGGGCAACCAAGCCGGCAAATGAGTGAGGTATCAATCCCAAAGCTTCAAGTTCTATCTACTCTGTGATGATAAATGTTGCATGCAGTACACAATTTTTTTGTTTTCATCTTTTGGTGTGTACTATTGCTTGAACACAAGATGACCAACAAAAGGACAAGCATACAAAGGTCATCAAAAAGACACAAACAAAACCTTCACAATTTACAAGAATGGGGAGTTACTGCTTTTGACACTCAATAGGAAACAAATAAACATCTCACTTATGGAAGTGTCAATCCTTCAACACACTAACAAGCACTACAGTCCATGTACATCCGACCTTCAATGCCACCTAACAAAGGTGATGTCATAGCTTGGGCTTTTCCTCACAATTCTTCTGCTTCAACTACCGCAAGAACTCCAAAGATAGAAAAAGTCAATTCATCCACCTACTCCATCATGACCAACAAAGGATGAAGACCAAAGAGAGTTCAACAAGCTTACAAAACCTCTTCAAAATCTATTTCCTTTCTTTCCAACAAGCCATCAGAGCTTTGAATAACCCAAGGTATATCATCAAAAAGCTCTATACAACCACAAAAACTCTTCAACAAAATCCATCCATGACAAAGCCCTTCGCGCGGATGCTCAGGATTCAAAAGGGGGGAGTGATCCAATGTAGATCAGTGGGACATTAAAGATGCAGATCAATGGTACATAAAAGCACTTATAAGTTTATCCTGGGAGCTTGCCCATAAAATAGCACATGTAAGATTTCCCAGAGTAGCCAAATGGGCATGATAAGAGTTCCAATTTGTATTCATGATGTAGAACTCTTTTTAGCATTTTGGCCAAATAATGGCTGGGCACCTAGTGTGAAGAGGAAGTAGGGTTTGGGAGAAAAAGAGGAAAAGTTAGGGATTTGGGACATCATTTGGAAAACACACATATTGGAGAAGCTTGAGAGCTCCCATCTCCCTCTTCGTGGTGAAGCTCTTCCCTCTCTCTATTCTACATTGTATGAGCATTGCTCTTCTATTCTATCAAGTAATGAAGATGTTTATCTCCTTCTCTATTGTTTCTTGTATGAGTGAAGTCCATCTTGAAGTGTGGAGCTCATGGGTTTGAGTAAGCTCACCATTAAAGCTTGTGGGTTCTTTAACATGCTTAGACATAGCAATGTTGAAGTTCCTAAGTGCTTAAATGCTTGATTTGAAGTGTGTGTGAGTTGATTTAATTTTCAAGATTTCCATTAAAGCTTGCATAAAGCTTGTTTGAAGTAGCAGTGATTGGGGTTGAGAAGTGTGTGTGAGTTGATTTAATTTTCAAGCTTTCCATTAAAGCTTGCATAAAGCTTGTTTGAAGTAGCAGTGATTGGGGTTGAGAAGTGAACCATTGGGCTTGGGAACGGGGTTCTTTAAGTGCTAATGTGGAGTTGCTTGATAGTAGGAATAAGCTTTGGCATCTCATGTGTGTGTGTATTCGAGTGGTCTAGTGTGTATGTATTTATCACTTCTCTCACATTGATGTAATAAGCTTCCGTGCACCGGAGAGGGGAGAGTCCCCCGAGCTTGGATAGAGGTTTATCCTCTTGGATGCGAGGTTTGATTCTCCACCACTTGCCTACAAGTGTAAAGAGCCTTCGAGTCTCTCAAATAGTGATCCGATGCGGATCAAGGTTGTGAGCTATAATGATCTCATGTGGGTATGAAAGTCTTTGCTTCTTTTCCCTAGTGCTTGGTTTCATTACTGTTGATGTTGTCTTGTAAACTTGGAAGAAAATGGATGAAAGGTCTTGTGTATGCTCTTATGTGAGCACGTGTAAGCTCTATTTACTTCCTTCCCTTAGTGCTAGGGTTCACTATGGCTGAATAGGCCCTGCATCTAGGAGGTTCAACAAAGACTTTGAGTGAATACATGCTCTTATGTGAAGAAGAAGGTAGGATTATTGATAGGAAAAATCATGTTGTGCAATTCTCCTATATAATAAGTTGCACGTTATGCGTTGTTGCTATAGTAAAACATTGTGCAGTGCTCTTATATGAAGAGTTTCATGTCATGTACTCTTGTACGATGCGCTCTAAAGGAATGGGTTGTTGTCTCCTGGGATGCAATGGCTATAATTTACCATCCTTGAGAGAAATTATTGAGTATATCATTGGGTAGCCCCTTCTTTTTGGAAGTTTTAAAACTTTGAATAAACTCGTTGCATTGCCACACTACCACAATTGGGCCAGCACTTGATGCTTTAGAGGGACATGATCTAACCACCATGTTGTGACTTGAGACCATAATAATGCTTCTCTGCCTAGCAAGTAGGTTTGTAATCTATTCATGTATGGGACCTCTATTGAGAGCCGTCACCAAGTTAGTCTGTGATGTGTGACCACACTGTCCATGAGGTAGCACACCAGGAAAGCCTACAGAGAAAGAGAAAGTAGTATCAATGCCCTGCTAGGAGAAAGAGAATAAGACACCTGTTTTTAGTCCATATAGGAAGAGAAAAATTGAAACATGTGTATAGGCTGCCCAACCCTCGAAGAAGATGCAATACATTTTTTTTTCTTGATGAAAGGAGTTCACCATAACTGATGTTTTCTAGCCAAAAGAGAAAGAGGGTTCAATTGAAGTTTATGAGTAAAGTCAATATCAGATAAAGTGGAAAAAATCTCACAAAATGGGAATCAATTTATAAACTTGTTTCGTCCATAACTTGAACATGCTAACTCCAAATTTGTTGGACATTATAGATCTGGATTCTACTTTTCAAGAGCTATCCAATGATATGTTACATGCAAGGTTTTGACAAACTATTTGACAAGTTTACCATGCCCTTCCTTTTTTAATGGGAATGGGGCAAGGAATGGGACTTCCCCCACTTTATCAAATATTGACTTAGTATATTTTCTTTTCCTAGCCTACATAATAGAGTAAAGAGGAATCAAATTGAAGTGTGTGTATATGTGTAAGAGTTTACATGTGTGTGTATGGCATACGCAAATCTATATGGTGTTGGGTAATAGTACAATGTCACTCTGAGTTTGTATATCGACAAGATAGGACCAACACCATAATGACTGAATGGTTTATGCACATGGGTGTGTCATTCAAAGATTTGGCATGCGTTGTAATCTCGCTAAGCCCTTGTCATGTCCTGGTGAAATTGGGTGTGTATGTGCATGATCCTCTATGTGAAGGTATCATGCATAGGGTGTATGAGAGCTAACCTTTTGGTACTATGGATTCCTTTCCAAAAGATGTTGCCTGACATATTTTTATTCCTATAGGCGTAATGTTCTTTAATAAAAAGGATCAATTCTTGAGATTAGTACACACTGCATAGCTATGTCCTAAGACCTGATCTTGTTGGAGAGTTGTAAATTGTAAAGAATTTGAAGTAATATTCCAAAGGAAGTCTATAAAATTTGGAATGCTTTGGATGCATTGATAAAGGTCTCTTCTTGGGTGTCAAGGAAGCACCATAGGAAGTAGCGTGGGACATTTCACTTCTTCTTAGTGTTTGAAGCATAGGGCTTCTACTACATAAGCTCATGACGTTGAGAAATGGGGATCTTGGTTATGTATGCCTAAAACACTCTTTATGACATTCTTTGTGCTTAAATAGATACCAAGAATATGCAACAATGGGAAAGATAAGAGGTTAAGTACTATTCATAAACCTACTTATAAAATGTATTCTAAAAGCTTATGCCTAGAGGCATGACATTATGTAGGAAGTAAAGATACGGTAGCATGAATCTTAATAGAGAATTCCTCTAACGATGTTGAAGTCATCGTAGAGCATGAAATCGTCGGCATGCGGACTAAAGATAATCACCTGGGCATGCTTGTGAGGGAATAATGTAAGAACATATCATAATGAAAAGTAAAGGTGTCATAAGATCTAGTCCATGATATGCTTCCTAGAATTGATAGATACATAGTCTTGTGATTGGCTACCCTGAGTTTATAACCTGGGAAAAACTGGGTAGGAGAAAGGTGAGGTTGCTAATCTTGAAATGAAATGAAGAAAAAGAAAAATATAAATCTAAGGGGGATGCATAATCCTGTTTAAACATAAATTGAGGAAAGCATAATCAGTGTTGGATCTTAATATCTTTTCGAGGAGTTAGCCATGCTTAATTCATCTTTGTAACTAAAAAAAAAAAGAGGGCTTAAGGGGTGGAGCCTCCATCAATCCTTGACCTCCAGAAATAAGAATGCTAAATCCTTGACGCACAACCTTACCTGGCATAAATAGTAATCATTAGGCTTGAAAGTCCCTATGAATGGGGATCTTGGAGAAGTAAGAACACTCTAGAACTTGGAATGATCTCTACCCTGGGAGACCAACGTAATCAAAGAAAGCATGGAAAAATTCAACTAAACACTAATACTTAGATTACAAGATATGAAGCGCTCCTACTACTACAATTGAATGCCTACAGACTTAATAATGACGACTTACAAAATGTCTAAAAAACAACATCTTAAAGTAGAACTAACACCAAAATTGATGGCTAAGGCCATGCAAATAAATCCTAAAGGGAAAAGAGGGTAAATCTCGTTCATGAAGACACTTTTAAACTTTATGCTTGATAACCAGTTTTTGAAGAAAAGAAGTCTATGAAGGTATGACTTGGGTAAATATTACGTGAGGTAATAAGAAGGAGAGCAATACAAAAATGGGCTTTTAATCAAGAAGCCTGACTTCCATATATCGGTCGACACTAATACAAAAAGGGCTTTTTTTCAAGAAGCCTAACTTTCATGGATTGAAGATTAAAAATTCACTATCAAATAACATGCTAATCTAAATTTGGGTAAAACTCATTGTATCTGGGCACTAAATGCCTGATACTTGGTAATGGAAATATCATAAAAGAACAAACACTAGCACAAAGACATTCCCTTAAGCAGAAAATCATAACAGTAAAACGGAATACGAAACATCATACAGAAAATCCACTACATACAGTAATCCTGAACAGATGATCAGAATTCATTTATATCATAATCATGTAAGGGATTACATTTCCGCTTTCTCATCTTCTACAATTCTGAATATCCGTTATGCGCCTTCCCATGATCAACTAACTACATCTCTTCATATCTCTCCCTTCTCACGAATTCCTAAGCAACTACCCAAAAGGATCATTCACATACATAGAATTCGGATATTCCAACTTAGGTAAAGTTAACCCCTAACACATGGCACAGCCCGGTGGTTGGGTTTTCGAGAAAACCCGACTCGGACCCATAAATCCCTGATCAAACCATCCATTGTCTTTACATTGCTTCAAAAAACACAACTGCAAACTGAAAGCAAAATCCTACTAAACTGGAAATCCTAAAACACTAGAAAAACGCTAAAATTACTGAGGTAACACCACCGGCTCCAACAGCTTCGGCGGATCATCTTTAGTCTGCAAAACCCCTGCAGCCTTTGAATCCTCAACCATTTCTTATCAACATTCCATGGATAGGAAATCATAAGATACAATTTCCACCAATGCATATCATAAAGAATAAAGATATAGAACCATGCATCAATGAGTACGTTGTTGTAGGCATAAGATACTAGCCCACATCCATAAAAATATAGCAATGATGCTCCAGCATCTGCAACATAAATACTATTGGCAGATTTTGCAGATCTCCTCATTTTACGGACTTTCAAAATTTTTGAAATTTGACACTTCTGAACATCAGAAAACTGATTTTCCTGAATATGTTGGTATGAAATATGAATATCCTCTTCCAGTAAAGAATCAAACCATGTTGTATCCACCTCTGCAAAGCTATCATCATGGATAGGCAATCCATCATTTGCAATCAACCTATCAAACCATGCTAAATCATCCTCTTGATTGAAAACTGAATTTTCTGGAATATCCAAAATTGGATTTGGATGCAAATCCTGTAGTTGTAAACTTGATATTTGTTTATGATCCTGTTGTGGATCACATGCCAAGTATTGGAGAATATTTGGTATGAAGTAAAGGTATTGTAAGAACTCTTTCAGGGTCTTTGGGCTCCCGTGGTTCTTCCATTCAGCCTCAGCTTTCATCCTTTGCATCCCACCATTATGACAAACAGGAACTACATTTGATTCAACCTTAGTCATCAGCAAAACCAAATTCTGAATATATGAATTCTGAAATTCAGGCACGAAAACCTGAAAATTTGATTTCAATATCATAACTTTCACTTTCAGCATCCAAAACTGCTTAAAATATAACCTCATAAGTTCAAAAACTGATTTTAGGCCTTCAAAAACTGATTTCTGCCTTCTTTGAAGAATTTCAAAAACTTCCAACACTTTGTTGAATGCTTCTTCAACCCCTTGATCATATTTAGTCTCTTTACGATCAACAGTAACTCCACAATCTTCAGATTTAGTTACTTGCTCATCAAAATACACTTCCTGATATTCAGAGTGAGTTGTCTGATACTCAGATTGTACTTCCTGATCTGGGAATGCAGACATATCAGCCCCAAAACTCTGAAATATGATATCAGTTGACACATGCTCTTCAACACGAATGGATTCAAATGCATCAGCATCTTGCAAACCTTTGGGTCTTCTTGGTATATGGTTCGGGGAAAGTGAGTGCTCCTCTTGGCTTCTTTGGCTCTTGGGCTGCTCCTCATGCTGTCCTCCTTCTTCCAACATGACCATGTCAACTGCTGTCGGTTGGCTTTGTGCTTGAACATTTCCTTCCACTCCTCTGCTCATTTTCGGCATTTCAAAATGATCTACTAAAATTTCTACACTGTGCTGAACTTCAGACTGATCTATGCTTTCTAGATGTTCTCTGAGGTGTTCTTCTTCCTCTTCACATCCCAATGTAGCATCGACTTGAACATCAAGATTATAAACAGTAGGATCTGAAAGATGAACATCTGCTGCTGCATACTCCTCAACATCTTCATCATAATCACACATGAAAGATGCTACCTTCTCATAATCAGGAAACATAATAGCGATATTGCTTTGACTTGATTCCAACTTACTTGTTTCAAGTTGATTAGAAATAAATCCCAAACCTGACTTATTGTAAGGATGTCGAAATTCAGGTTCCTCAAACTCTGAGTCTGGATATTTCTTCTCTTGCTTCCACATCACATCAATAGCAAATGAAGGTGCAAATGCATAACATGCACAAACATCATATGATTCTGAAATCTGATCTTCAGTTAAAAAACAAACCGCTTCTGAATCGTCATCACCATTTGATAATAGAGCCTCTTGATTCTCAAGCTGTCGATGAAACCATCCGGAACTTATAGGCATTGGATAGTCTTCAGACAAAGCTGAATTTTTGAAACTGTTTTCTGAATATTCGAAACTGTTGTTGGATATAATGTGATCTGATACATCAATAATCTGATCATGTAGAAACACATCTAGATCAGCAAAACAACTACTATCATCAGCATCCATATGAGCAGCATCAAAATCTGAATTACCATCATCCTCATCCTCATGTAGCGCATATGTTGATTGTAAAATCTGAACCCTGTTTTGAAGCTCTAAGACCTCCCAAAGAAGTGGGCAAGATCTTTGATCACATCTATGATATTTTTCATGCCAATACTTTGCATCATCAAGCAAATCTGAATATTTTGAGAGCTTCTTTAGCAACTTCCTGATCTTGCGGATAGATTTTGACTCACATATGGCAGGAAAGATATCATAAAATTTCTGATCGAGAAGCAATGGACAATACTTCTTCCTGTGACCTCTTTGTGAACAATGCTGGCAAACATGCAGATAGCAATCCTTGTGACCATGATCATGCATCAGACATAGGACACACTTCCTCTTCTTCTTTTTGCCCATTATCTCAACTTGGAACTATGATGAACATGCTTAAGCGCCCGCAATTGGTGCACCACACCAACGCGAGATCTAATAGGTATATAGCAAGGAGAGCCTAGTGCTGTACCAGGATCCAAACCATACACACTACAAGACTGCTTAAACTAGTCATAAGATTTCCAATGACGAATATCATGCACATGAATAATATTTATGTATTGGAAGATTTGTAGAAAATCAGAATCTCATTCTTACTTCATGTTCTGCCACACAAACTCT
This sequence comes from Cibotium barometz, assembly GCF_041138505.1. Lineage (NCBI taxonomy): Eukaryota > Viridiplantae > Streptophyta > Polypodiopsida > Cyatheales > Cibotiaceae > Cibotium > Cibotium barometz. The sequence continues at coordinate 29,350,651 of NC_141069.1, read as the reverse complement.
TGATTTTCCAATTTAGACAACCAGACTTTGATTGATGACCATTAGACTCCAATTTCCAGCAATGGCTTTTTCAATGGATGAAATTGCAACCGTCTCTGCAGAAACCGACGTAACTGCCACAGGTGGCGCTTCCGCAGCATCACCGCTTCCACTGCTAGAAGCTTCCGACCTGTCATATCTGCGCTTCCTGGCTTGTGCCCTCGTGAAATGAATGGGACTAGTGTGCCTCGCCCTATCTGACATTCAGGCAAAACACAAACAGCACAGCACAACACAACCCCATACCCAACAAAGACAAGACAATGCTGAGTATACGAACACCGCAGGATCGCCAATGTGTATCTGGGCACTAAATGCCTGATACTTGGTAATGGAAATATCATAAAAGAACAAACACTAGCACAAAGACATTCCCTTAAGCAGAAAATCATAATAGTAAAACGGAATACGAAACATCATACAGAAAATCCACTACATACAGTAATCCTGAACAGATGATCAGAATTCATTTATATCATAATCATGTAAGGGATTACATTTCCGCTTTCTCATCTTCTACAATTCTGAATATCCGTTATGCGCCTTCCCATGATCAACTAACTACATCTCTTCATATCTCTCCCTTCTCACGAATTCCTAAGCAACTACCCAAAAGGATCATTCACATACATAGAATTCGGATATTCCAACTTAGGTAAAGTTAACCCCTAACACTCATGCTTTAGTAGAGGGAATGCCCGTCACCCCTATCCCTCCTTTTGTTGGTCGCTGCTGCCCCCCCTTTTTCCTCCCGTCCCTTGCCCCCCCCTTCTTTCTCCCCTTTCCCCTCTTCTTCCTATCTCTTCCCCCTCTTCTTCCCATTTATGTTGCCTCTCCTCTATGCCCTCTCCCCTTTGTTTAGACCCTCCCCTGCCCCTTTCTTTTTCGCCCTGTTTCCCCCCTCTGTTTCGCCCCTTTCCCCGTCTGTTCCATCTTCTCCCCCGCCTCCCCTTTGCTCCGCCCTTTCTTCCCTCTCCTTTTCACTCTCTTCCTCTCGCGCTCCGTGTTTTCTTTTCTTTTTTTTGCCTTCTTCTCTCCTTGTTCCTTTCCCCCCCTTCCCTCTTGTCCTCTTCTTCCTTCTGTTCAGGCAGGGTATGGCTTGATAAGCGCACATCTCGGTGGAGTTTTATGCAGACACTCGCAGGGATATTACAGATTTGTCTGCCACCCTTGCGTCCCGCGGTGTCATTGGACATCTAGTTGGACATTCAGCCTACAAATATTCTATTAGACTTTGGGTTCAGTCAGCCCTCATCCCTTCAGAGCGATTACAGAGCATTACTCCATTAGACAGGGGCTCGTTTATTATGATTTTCCTCTCCATGGAAGGGGCTCACTCTCTCACTACCAAGTGCCCTTTCCCTATTCAATACGGGATTTTGTTTGGTACCCCTTGGTATTTGGATTTTGAGGTCTCTACCTTCGATGACAGGCATCAGATTCCCAGGTTTCCAGTGTAGTTATCTTTCCTAGAGCTACCGGCATAATTTAGGGTTGCCTCAGTGCTTCAAAGTTTTGGTTCTATCTTTGGCTTCCCTTTCCCGAGCTCTGTAGATGTGGGATCGTCTGTTCCTTCCATCAAGGTGGCCACCCCTCCTACTCAGGTGTTCCCTGCTTCTATTTCCTATGAGTGGGAGGGTGTTATCAGAGACAAGATGTTGGTGATTACTGGCAGGCAAAATCAGTGTTTCTCTTGTTTGGCTTTGGGTCATCTCATGAGGGATTTCCCTAAAGACTCTTCCTGGCATGCCAGTCGCCATAGTTCTCAGAGAAAGCAACAGAGCCCACAGCATTTTGAGCCTCCTTCTCAAGATAGAGATGGTGCTAGTCAGGGCACTCGACAATAGCAGTAGCACCCTCCTATACTTGTGTATAGGAAAAAGGCAGTTCTGATAGCACCTACCTCAGATCTTGACTCCTCAACCACCGAGTCAGAAAAGACTAGCTCTGGATCACGCAACACTGTTGGGCCTACGGGTTGAGAACTTATGGCTGACGGTCCTCTGGAGGTCTGTGGTTGGCAGTGGTCAGTTTCCAGTTCCTCCTCTTCCTATGTTACCAAAGTATTTTTTAAGAGATGGACCTTGGAGGTTTTCGCACCAGCGGATTAGGGCAGGATAGCTCTTGTGCGACATCATTCTCCTGCAAGACTCTAGGTGGAGGGGCCTGCACTTTCTTGACTGTAGTATTGGCCCCTTTCACAGATTTAACTTTGATCCAGAGTATATGGGGAGTGCCACTTGGGACCCTGAGATGAGATCTGATGCCCTCTATCTTCACGTTCAGAAGAGACTGGAGGATTTAGTTGGTGATAGAGCCAGTGAGCTTTTGGCTGATTTTGACTTGGGGATTGGGAGGTTGGTTTGGAGAGATTCACTTACAGCTTGGCTCCTTCCTATTACATTTATCTTAGACATAGATAAATGTGACTCCTTTGGTCTATTTTTACTGTCATCAAGAGATGCTGCACTCGCTTTGAAGATTCAGGAGTCTATTTTGGCAGATTGGATGACACTCATGATTCAGGGTCTTGGACCAGGATACCCACTATCCTGGGCAGCGGCGCGGATATAGATTAGATACAGATTGGTTATCACAGAGTGATTGAGTGTATCTGGATATTGCAGTTGGGAGGACTTTGTCTTCTCGGTTTTGAAGCTTGGCCTTTTGACCTTGTTTCCCTCACCACTACTGCTGCAGCCTTTTGTATACCGCCTGTATATATCCCCTGATTCAGTTATGTTTCTGTATCTCCCTGTTACTTATGTATATCCTTTGGAGGTTTTTACTCTAGGTTTATCTTTGTATGTGGGCCTAAGGTCGTTTTGCACTTTTTAAGTATTAATGAAATGGGAACCAACCCACCTCTTCTTACACACACACACACACACACACACACACACACACACACACACACACACACACACACACACACACACACACACACACACACACACAGAGGGGGGGGAGGAGAGAGAGAGAGAGAGAGAGAGAGAGAGAGAGAGAGAGAGAGAGAGAGAGAGATGAGAGAGAGAGAGAGAGAGAGAGGAAGAGAGAGAGAGAGAGAGAGAGAGAGAGAGGAAGAGAGAGAGAGAGAGAGAGAGAGAGAGAGAATGAGAGAGAGAGAGGGGGGGAGGGAGAGAGAGAGAGGGAAGAGAGAGAGAGAGAGAGAGAGAGAGAGAGAGAGAGAGAGAGAGAGAGAGAGAGAGAGAGAGATGAGTGACACACACACACACACAGATGGGAGGAGAGATGTGATAGAGAGAGAGGGAGAGGGAGGAAATATATTAGAGAGAGAGAGAGAGAGAAATAGAGAGAAAGAGAGATAGAGAGAGAGAAATAGAGAGAGAGAGAGATGGGGGGAGAGATGTGATAAAGAGAGAGGGAGAGGGAGGAAATAGATTAGAGAGAGAGAAATGGTGAGTGATAGAGAGAGAGAGAGAGAGAGAGAGAGAGAGAAGGGTGGGTCCATTGAAGGCGTGTGGCATTGGTCACAAAGCGGCCTGTGGTAAGAGTTTGTGGGACCCGCCGAAGGCAGGTTATGCAAACTAGTATATTAAGCAATAATAACATGATTGTAGTACTTGATATCCAAAAGAAAAATGAATGAGGGGTGCTTAAATAGATGAGATCTTGTCAGCAAGGCTCCATCAGGATTGCGATGTGAGCAACCCGTCTCGGCCTAGCACAGACACCTTGATCCACCCAGTTTGGAACGAGCTAAGATGGGTAGTCGGCTAGCTAAAAGTGGTAATCCAACGGATGCCATTCCAGTTCTAGTAACGAAGACATGGAATACAAACCATTGACACCTAGCATAGCTCTATCTCGCAGTCGAAAGCTATAAAGAAGAGTAAATAATTCCCTTTGCCTTTGTTCAACTCTTCAGGAAAGGTCTTGACAGGAACGCTAGTTGTTGACATAACTGGGTTATCTAATGCTTTTTTCCCATTTTTTAGGGCACAGCCATTAGACTAACAGTTTGCCCCTTTAATCCAATGCTTTTTTCCTCATGTATGTTTGAGGCACAGCCGTTGTATCTCTAGGACTTTTAGTCACGGAATAAAGAAAAATAATCTAATCCATGTTTCAATGTTTAATAGTTTTAATTGTTTGAAAGTTACTCGACTAATCGAGTCCACCCATCCATTGAAGGAGCCGTTGGGGCAACCAATCATCCACTTTCCACCCCGCACACACCCTTTCTTTTTTTAGTGAACTAAGCTACCACACTGTTTAATATATAAAAACAGCTTCCTTATTTATTTCCAAACTTCATTCATTAAATCAACCCTTCAATCAATTGAAAACAGTTGAATACAGAGACCAAGTAAAACAGTTCATTTAAAAACAAAAACATTCTTTTCCTTGTCTTAGTCTCTTTCAGACTAATCATCAAATCAAATCATCAAATATTTCAATCAATTTCATAGTCCTCAGACTTTCTTTCACATAGTCTCCACAAGACTTTTTCAACATAGTCCTCAGACTTTTCAGTACAGTCATCTTTCTTTCAATCTAGTCGGTGTATCTAGAATCCGACCTCTCTCCTAAAGCTACCCGCAACTAGGATAGGAAAACCAAGGGACCAACTCAAACCTTCTTCTACGGGTGCCGAAAAATTTAACGCTCATAGCCCTTCTAAGCTTTTCCGCCCCTCCAAAGTGGTGATCATCTCTTGGGGGGCACTCTTTGCACCATTGGTCTCTTAGCCCAGCAAAAACCAACAGCTCATCCACTTCATGGGGACCTCAGTCACATGCAAGTGGGAGAAAGGAGCATAGGAGAGTAGGGATTCAACTCCTTGTTCTAAACCATAATCAATAATATTCTCATCTTCGTCATAGACATGACGGAATCATATATCTTTCTTTAGCCATAGACATGGCAGATTTCATATCAATTCATATCCTTTCCTCGTCATAGACATGACAGAATTCATCATCTTCTTGCCATAACTTTACCATATTCTTTCCATATCTTTTCTTACTCTATTTGCAAACAAACTTGAAAACAAACAGCTTCTTTTGGAAAACAGTTTACTTTCCTATTTATGCAAGAAAACATATACTTGTAGTTTCATGTTTGGAAAAACCAAAACTTGACGTTCGATTCTCGGAAATCCTATTGGAAATTCTAGCGTTCGTTTATGCATGCGTGCAATTTAAATTTACAACTTGAAATTACTGGAACCTGATTTCGTATGAGATTCGGTTGCACTGGAGCAACTGGTACTGGCGCTGTCGCTACCGCTTCATTCGCTACTACTTCATTTGCTACTGCTTCTTGAACAATCAGGATTTCTTCTTGGTTGTTTTGCATCTGTTCTTGTACTTCGGGGTCAACAACTTGCACTTGCGGGATAGGAATGTCGTTACGGCCACCACGACCTCCACTACCACCACGTCCGCTCTACGAGTACGTGCCATAATGTAGAAAATTCTACGAAAAATCCACAAAAAGAGAATACTAAAAATAAACTAGTTAGAATTCATCCAAAACACATAGGAAGACTTGGATTTTCATCCCCTTATTTTTAGAATTCAAAAATCCTATTTTTAGAGCTAATTTGCTCTATTTTTAGGCAAAAATACACACTTTTCACTATTTTCAGATAGTAAATGAATTTTTTTAGCAGTTAAAAGTAATCAAAAAATTTCAGAAAAATCACAGAAAATTGCACAATTTAGTTAGAGGACGTGATAATGTTTTCAGAATTTTTAGGCTATGAAAAAAGGTCTGGAAAAATAAAAAACTACTGAAAATAGTCAAAAACAGGCTATTTTGACACTAGAAAATTAATAATAAATTTTCTACCAATAAATAAATTCAAGAAAAATTATTTTCAAAAAATATAGATGCTAGGAATTAGGATCCTAATTTTTCATGAATTTTGGAGTCATATAAATACAAAAAGCATCAAAAAGTAACCCTTGCTGTCCTAAAAAGCAAGAAATAAAGCAAACAGGGGATTAGGGTTTGCATCTACATCATCATAGATCTTGGGATATGGGAGTAGCTAATGGATTTAGCTCTCCTTCATCAACAAGACTTACATAAACAAGACAAGAACTAGGGTATGGATGCACAACAACACATGCACCAACACCAATCAATAGTAAAAAACAAGGGAGAGGGTAGAGAGAGAAGGTGGGAAAGCATACCCGGCTATGGAGAGCTTGGGGGAGAAGGCCACCGCTTGCAGAGCCTCAGAACTTCAACAAGATCAATTGAGTTATGAGGGGGAGGGGTCTTGTTTCTTTTATAGGCACTGGGCACTCCACAAATAGCAGAAAAAGCAGGCAGGGGGGAGAACTTCAAAATTGTGCAATTTTGATTCTAGAAGCCTCCTGCTGCTTTTTTTAGCTTGCCCAAACTTGTTCCCCAAGTTTCCAGCTTTTCTTGCACTTTTTCATCTATTTTTGGCAAATTACACCTATTTTTAGCAGTATAAATTCTATTTTTTGCAATTTAGATGCTTCTAGAACATTCCAGCACACAAAAATAGTCTTCCCCTTATTTAAATACAAAATATATTAAAAATACGTGCTGTGGACTTAATTTTTACGGGAAATTAAGTCTACAACACTCAGAAAATCCAATTTTGAATCTCAAAAATACGATAATTCAAGAAAAATAATCTTTATTAATAAAATAACTCAAAGTATAAAATTTCCAGAGTCAGGTAATTTTTACAAAATATCTTGGGATATTGCATCCTCCCATACTTAAAGAACTCGAGATGTCCTCATCTCGGCAACATCTCTGGATAATTCTTCAGCAGGAATCCCTCATCTTCCCCAGTCGCTTCTTCAACTGGATAATCTTTCCACTGGACCAAATGTTCTCTAATCACTCGATTTCGAAGGCTTCTTTCTCGAGTCTCTAAAATACAATCTGGACGAGTTTCCATAGTTCCTTGCGTTGGCAGTATAATCTGTTCATCATCCAAAATGTGATCTGCTCTGGGGTTATACGTCTTCAGCAAACTCACATGCCTACCAGAAGGAGAGGGAGCCCCTAAGTTCCTCAAGAAAGAGAAGTTCTTGGCTGGACTATCTCCATCTTTATAGGAGAAGGTAAAAGGGAAGTTTCCAGATAATTTTGAAGAAGCCATGCAGTGGGCAAGGCTAAAAGATCGAAAACTACAATTTCAAGCTCATGTGATGAGGAGGGAGTCACCACCCTCTGCTAAAGTAATGAATGAGCAGCAATCGCATGCACCTCCTACGGCGCCAGCGGATCCACATTTGGAGTTACTGCGAAGGGTAACAAATCAATTAAATGAATTATCTGTCAATATGTTTTAAGGATCTAGGATGCAAGCTCAACCCCCCAATGAAGAAAGAGTGCAAAATGCTCAGCCACCGCGCAAACCACCGCGAAGGCACGAATATTTCTGCTACAATTGTGGAGAAGACGAGCATGGTATGTATTTCTGCCCTCACCCAAGGAGGCATCTTGGAAATGGCCAGGGAAGAGGTCCGAGAAGACAAGTGACTCCACCCAAAGACAGGCCCCAAGCACCTGCTCAACCCCAGCCACTAGTCATTCAGCCTCAAGTATTAAGGCAACCACAAGAAGCTGCGGCAATTCCACCTTTGCCGGAAGTGGCTGAAGAAAGGGCAGTCAATGTAATCCTACTTGAAGCCAAAGGCAAGGAGAAGATGAAAGAACCGGAGGTGATGCCAATCAAGAAGGCACGAGTAAGTGAAGAAGTGATGGGACCACTAGCCAGTGCGATGATGGAAGAAGAAGGTACGTCAAAGGATGCAAAGAAGAGGAAGAAAAGATCCAGTACAAGAAGGAAGATCACCATCAAGGATTTTCCCCTTGGTGAGAGAGAAGAGCCGTACAATTTGATCGAGGATGTGTGCAACCAAGGAACCAAGCTTACTTGGCCACAGCTCCTTCATTTGTCCCCAAAGATGCGGCGGCAATGGTCGAAGATGGTGAGTACTCGCACTACAAAGGTAATGGGCTCCGTAGAAGCCAAGAAGTATGAAGATGTTCTGCCTGTGATAGAGGCATACATCAAGGGCCAAAGAATTCAAAAAGTGTATGTAGATGGAGGTGCTCAAGTTTGTGTAATGAGTGAGAAAATGATGAACAGATTAGGATTGGAAGTTCACGATAAAACAGAGTTTAAGGCAAAGATGGCCAATAATGTGTCGATGAAGTGTGTGGGAGTGTGTAGAAATGTAAAGATTATTATTTGTGGAATCAAAGTTGGAGTGGATATGTATGTTCTGCCAGCTAAAGGAGAAGGCTATCCTATTATCTTAGGTAGGCCATGGTTGATAGCAATGAATGCTAAACAAAATTGGGAGAAGGGAACTTTAGTCCTTAAGCCACAAGGGAAGGGAGACAGACCAAGACACGTGATAGTGTATAACATGAAAGAGGGAAAGCAAGAGAGTTTGGAGTTGGAGACTTCGAAGGATGAGTCGAGCATGGAGGACTCCTCATCCACGGACAAAGGTACTAGTAGTGACAGCAGGAGTGAGAGTGAGAGTGAGAGTGATAGCTCACTAGAGGTGTGTGGTATTGTCCTAAAGTTCTCTACTTTGAGTGATGGTAAGAGCACTAGTGAAGAACTGAAAGATGAACAGCTGGAGAACATGTTAGCGAAAGACCTCTCAGATGGAGAGAAGGAAGAGTTCAAGGTGATGTTGAGGAAGCACTCCCACCTATTTATTTCTAATTACCGTGAAATTTTAGGTGTGATTGTGGTGGAACAACACATCAATTTGAAGCCTAATTGCAAACCGGTGGCCCAGAAGCTAAGAAGACTTGGTATAGTGCAACAGGAAGCACTATTGATGGAAGCGAAGAAGCTACTACAAGCTGGCTTCATTTATCTAGTGGAAGATTCAGAGTGGGTGTCCCCTGTGGTGGTGGTGACCCCGAAGAAAAATGGCAAGTGGCAGGTTTGTGTGGATTACAAGCCCCTAAATGCAGCAACCAAGAGGGACCATTTTCCTCTTCCCTTTCAAGATGAAATTTTAAATGAAGTTGCAGGTCATGAAAGGTATACAGTGTGTGATGGCTACTCGGGCTATTTCCAAATTAGCATAGCCGAGGAGGATCAGAATAAGACAACATTTGTTACTCCATGGGGATGTTTTTCTTATAGAGTGATGCCTTTTGGTCTCACTAATGCTCCAGAAACATTCCAAAGGTTCATGAATCGTGTTTTTCAGCCCTATTTTGGTAAGTCCATTAGGGTCTACATAGATGATTTTTGTATCTACAGCATGCGGGCATTGCATCTAGCAAAGGTAGATGATGGCTTGAGTCGACTTGCACAACTAGGAGGTCAATTAAATATGGCAAAGTGTCACATAGGTGAGAAGCAAGTTTCCTTGTTAGGACATGTGGTTTCTGAGTCTGGGATACAAGCTGACCCCTCAAAGGTCAATGCACTTTTAGCTCTTTCTTCCCCAACCACAGTAAAAGAGCTTACTTCATTCATTCAAAAGGTGAGGTACTTTGGAAGGTTTATTCATCACTTGTCACAGTTGGCTTTTCCTCTACAGCAGCTCACTAATGCACAAACCTTGGTTTGGGCTGAGGAGAGTGAGGTTACTTTCCAAGAAATTAAGAAGGTTTTGGGTTCTCTACCTACTATTCTCCCACCCATCTAGGACCAGCCATTTTTTGTAAATCCTAGTGTAGGATTAGATTCTCTTGGATCCATTCTTTTGCAGAAGGACCCCAAGACTACTTTGATGAGGCCTGTGTATTTTGCAAGCCGAGTGATGAAGACAACAGAAAAGGAGTATACCTCGGTGGAGAAAATTGTTTTGGCTCTTATGTTTGCCACCCAAAGGTTCCGCCCTCATCTCTTGCCTCGACATTTTGTGATCATCACCATGGAGGATACCTTTACATATGTTTTATAGCACATGGATGTTTCGGCAAGGATTTCCAAGTGGATTGTGCAATTGCAGGAGTTTGACTACACGGTGATGGTGGAAGAGTCTACATGGGCAGCTTTAGCTGACATCCTAACCCACTAGTTCAGGGAAAAGAAAGAGAAGAAGGAATCAAAGCAATCGATCCCACGAGCACCCCCAACAGTGAAGGAGATAGAGGAAGCATTTTTCCTCTATTTTGATGGTGCCTATAGAAAGAAAGAAGGCAAAGCAGCAGCAGGTATAGTGGTTTTCAACCCTGCCAGTGAGAAAGTGATGGAGAGAGATTTGGTTCTATCTGATGTCTCTTCCAACAATGAGGCTGAATATGCAGCTCTACTCAAAGGACTGGAATGTTGTGTTTCAAATAACATTACCCGCCTTAATGTGTATGGTGATTCTATGTTAATTGTGAAGCAAGTGTAGGGCATTTGGTCATGCAAAAGTGACAAGCTTGCTTCAAGGCTTAGGGAAGTGAAGAGCCTACTTAGGAGAATTACACATGTGCAAATCCATTATGTGGGCAGAGCAAAGAATCAAGATGCAGATGTGCTAGCAAGTAAGTGTTTAAAAAAAGCTACAATTGGTGCTATCAAGCTACAAGAGTCTAAGCTTCAAGGTAAAGAAACCTTGCAAGATGTGCTTAGTTTCTTAGAGACAGGGGAGCCACCCCCTGGTCTTACGAAAGGAGAGAGAAGATGGTTGGCAAGAAAGGCGGTCAGGTATCGACTCATTAAGGATGACCTTTTCTGTCTAGGGAAGGATTAGGTACTTCAGAAGGTCCCTCCCAGTGGAGATATTCATCGAATTCTTTACTCTTGTCATAATGATGTTTGTGGTGGGCACTTTGCTCAAGATATAACTTGCAGAAAAGTCTTGCAGGCTGGTTTTGTATGGCCATCTCTCCAGCGGGATGCCCAATTCTGGTGTAAAATATGTTATGTTTGTCAATGCACAAGACCTAGGAGACTTGTTTATGGACCTCAACAGCCTATCACTTCCTTTGGGCCTTTTGAGAAATGGGGCATTGATGCCATTGGGCCACTCCCAATGACAGCTGCAGGAAAAGAATACATCATTGTGGGTGTTGATTACATGACGAGATGGGCAAAAGCTTCACCAACAAGCCGGATTACAGCCAAGGATGTGGCTAAATTTGTGTTTGATAACATTTGTTGTAGGTTTGGTACACCTCTTGAAATCATTTCAGATAGAGGACCTGGGTTTAGAGGAGACTTAGCAAAAGAACTAATGATCAAGTTGGGAATCAAGCAGAGGCACTCTAGCCCTTACTATCCACAATGTAATGGTCTAGTTGAAAAGGTTAATGGAATGATTTGTAAGATAATCACTAAGCATGTTGGGGAAAAAACATAGACCTGGGATAGGCACCTTAATGCAGCATTATGGGCATACCACACTTCATTTAAAGCATCCTTGGGTTACACCCCTTTTCATCTAGTGTATGGCCAAGAGGCCATTTTGCCTATTGAGGTTGAGCTATCAAGTTTGAGAGTAATGGTACAACATGAGGATAATCATAAAGAAAAGCTAAAGCAGTGCATTCTTGATTTGGAGAAGTTAACTTTGAATAGGGAAGCAGCAATGGAACACTATGCTAAAGAAGCTGACAAGCGGAGGTATAAATTCAATAAGAAGCTTGCTGTTAAAGACATCAAGGAAGGGTCATTAGTGTTGCGCTATGACAATTGCTTCGACTACAACAAGGGTGACAAGTTCTTGCCACATTGGGAAGACCCTTTTAAGGTCTTGGAGAAATTCTCAAATGGCAGCTATCAACTGATGGGCATCTCCGGTAGGCAACATCAGACAAGGGTAAATGGATGGCAACTCAAGCCATATTTTTCACAGGTCTTCAATGAGAAGGTGGACTTGGATAAGGTAGGCTATCGCAAAAGAGCTACAGTGTCATGTAAGTTTTGTCATGGGAGGTCTTATGTATGTCATTTAGATCAGGTGCATTCGGATAAGGTAAGCCTTGACAGCAACAAACCCAAGTTGGGATTGATTGCCCAAGACCCAGTTTTTGCACAGCATGATCTCTGCATTTTGAGCATGAATATAGGGCCAATTACATGGCCATGCATAGACACTTTTCTTTGTAACCCAGGTACATCGATGGAGCATCTTTCCATTGATAGAGAGGATGAGTGCACAAGCAGGTTGCAAGAAAGCGTCACCAATGAAGACACTTTGGAGCTAGAGGCATGAATACCTCTAGCGTCTTTTGGTTGGGCTAATGATGAGGTAAATCACACTCCCAATTTCAGCCCCTCCTTAAGAGGTAATGTACATTTTGTACATAGGTTTGAAGAATAAGGTTGGACTAGTGCAGCATGGGAAGTACCATTTGGCATGTGCGAGAAGGAAGCGAGAACAAAGTCTTCCTAGGAGGAACGGAAAGCCACACTCTTGTGGAAAGTAAAGTGAGAATGCCCTCTATCCTTGGAGGCATGGTCATCTTAAAAATGGATGGTTGCATACATACTGTGCACATGAATTGTCAACCATTCATTGGAAGGTAAATGGGTAAGCATTAGGGGAAGAGTGGAGTCTATGGGGGCCCTTTAAATTGCCATGGGCTAACCTAGGTGATTAAGAAAGAGGCAAATGGGAGTTTGCCATGTGGACTGAAATGTTGGGTTTGTAAGAGGCCCAAAAGTAGGGGTCAAACTTGGAAGCCTAGGTGTAATCATAGAAAATCAGCTTTTTGAGGGCCTGAATATCCTAGAAAATCTCCTTTTCTCTTTTTTTTTTCCCTCATTTTTTCAAACTTTAACCTCTTTTACCTCCAGGGTTTCCCCCCCAGTTTCTCTCACCTACCCTATGAGGGAAAAACATTTTTTCTTCTCTCTCTACTCTCTAAAGCCTCTTCCCTAACTTTTTCACTCAGATCTGCTCATTCTCTGCTCTCTCCTTCTCTCTCTCTCTCTCTCTCTCTCTTTTACCTCCAGGGTTTCCCCCCCAGTTTCTCTCACCTACCCCCTAAGAGAAAAACGTTTTTTCTTCTCTCTCTACTCTCTAAAGCCTCTTCCCTAACTTTCTCACTCAGATCTGCTCATTCTCTGCTCTCTCCTTCCTCCCAGCATTCTCCAGCTACACCTCCCTTCCTACATTCTTCCTCTCTCTCACACCATCTCTCTCTCTCCTCAGATATTGGAATTAGGATTTGCCCTATCTCCTCAGAGCTCCATTATCTACATGTACACCTTCCCCCCTGCATTCTCCAGCTACTCCTTCCTCCTTGCATTCTTCCTCTCTCTCACACCCTCTTACTCTCTCCTCAGAGCTTGGAATTAGGGTTTGCCCTATCTCAGAGCTCCATTATATGTAGGTACACCTTCCCCCCTGCATTCTCCAGCTACACCTTCATCCCTACATTCTTCCTCTCTCTCACACCCTCTTTCCTCAAGTGTGTTTTTAGGTTAAGCTTTAGGGTTTGCTTCATCACTCAAGCTTAGCATTAGGGTTAGCAGGAGCTCCATTATCTACATCTTCCCCCAACTTTGCCTTCATCCATACATTCTCCTCTCCCTCTCATTCTTTTTCCTCAAGTTTGTTTGTGAAGCTTTACATTAGGGTTTGTACTATCTCTGGTGCTCCATCATCTACAGCTTCATCCCTACTCTCTCTCTCTCTCTCTCTCTCTCTCTCTCTCTCTCTCTCTCTCTCTCTCTCTCTCTCTCTCTCTCTCAATATATATATAAATATGGCTTTACCCAATACACGAAGACCTCGAGCTGCTATTGAGGCTATTAGCAGTAGCAATGTGCTCAACAATGAAGGTGACTGGATAACAGTGGAGTACAAACGCTTCATGTGGGTCACAATAATGCAGCCAAGCATGAAAGGAGCACACAAGGTCCCTCGACGGCACATTGGTTCCCGCCTCCACCACTGGAAAGGGAGAATCCTTGATTTCATGCAAGGAAAGGATGGAAAGCGAATGGCAAAGGTACAACATGTTTACACGTCCGCACTCATCAAGATAGATGATAACAGTACAAGGGGATTTCCTGCAAACTGTAAGTCTAATTACTTTCAACTAATCATAGTTGTATGTGATAGCTTTAGCCTTGAATATTACCACATTTGTAACACAATTTTACTTTTTATTTTGTAGATATTTTTCCATCAGATTTCATTGAATGGGAGCCTCTAGAGTCCTTTACAGGCACATTTGAGGGCATACATGCAGATTATGGGGGGCTTTTGTATGCAGGGTACACGGGCTCTGAGCTAGCCACTCGAGGAATTTTCTTTTACAATGCGACATATGTTCTGCCTAGGAGAGGTGGTTGTGGTAAACTGATGCCTACACAAGCACCAACATTGTCTAGCATTGAGTGGCCCCTCCCTGATGGCTTCACTTTGGTGGCATTCAAACGCAAGATTGAGGTGGATGTGCAGGCCGCCATGAAGTGCACCTAAGGCTCCCACAAGGCCACCATTGGGTGGTTTGTTCCTTTACATGTATTTGTATACATATTTTGCTCTGCAGAAACTCATCGCACTCCAACAATGTGGATTTCAAAAGGCGACAGAGCACTCAAAAGCTTTCTTGTAGATGGGTGGGATACAAAAGTAGTCAACCATCAATGCGACACCATCAAGTGCTCTGTCATTGCTGAGAAGATTTCTTCAAGATATCACATTGCCAAGCAAACCTTGTCCATGGTGTTTCCATACAGAAGATGGAAGCTGACAAGGAGCGTTTGGGAGGCGTTGGACTCAGATATTGTATGCAGGGAGGAGGTAGAGCTTCAAGTTTGTATACAGGAGGGTGACGTGCGTGAATTTAATGTCAATGATGACTGGCATCTAGGAAATGTAAGGGAATACCTTGCTCTGCATTTTGGACTAAAGGAAGAGTACTCTTTTGTAATTGAGAATCATTTAGTACGTAGGAGGAGAGAGAAGTCAATGTTTTGTAAGGATTTCACATTACCACGGTACATCTCTCTTCGGTCGACGTGGGCCGCACATGTAATCAACTACTAGATGAAATACAATCTTTTTTGCGTATCTCCAATGAGTAATTTGTTTAATTTTTTTTTGATGTCCCAATTAATAAATTTTTTAAGTGTCAATATTTTAGTGTGGTTATATATAAGTCACTTTCTTTTATAAGTTCATTTTTAAGATTACTCTCTAGATCTCTCTCTATCGCTCTCTTTGATTTTGTTTATATATATCTCTCTGACGTGCTTCAAAGCTATCAGTACTATGTCTACCATGCTACTTGCAAAGATTGAAGAAGCAGGACTTGCAGCCAGATCTGTGGATTACCTCCCCGTTTTCCAAGGGGAAATTGACATGCAAGCAACTATAGAGCTTCACCGTGACGCATTTTTGGAGCTTTTGGAGTATACAGAAGCCCATGTAGTACAGTATGCGGTAGAATTGCCAAATTCTACCTCAAGATGGGTTCCAGTTGATTTTATCAAGCACCTATACAAGTCTGACAAGAATTTCTACTTCAGACTTTCAAAATTCCTCAAAGGGCTTACAAGCAAGCACCACAGGGTTGTAGATGAAGATGTTGTACAAGATCTTGGCCTTGGCAACATAGGAACTACGTTCTTGTCATTGAACATGACCTTGGCACTCATGCTCCATGAGATGGGACATGAAGGCAAGCAGAAGAAAGCTCTGACCAAAGAGCTTGCCCTAGTACATGAGCAGAAGGAAGAGATGGAGAACCTTTCCGAGCAGGCGGAAGCATCAATGGCATTGATGCTTCTCCAAACAGGTCAACCAGTCCAGGAAGAGGTCCAGGAAGAGGATCGGATGCTTGACCCTGAAGAGGTTGAAGATGAGATCCCTGACATCGAGGTTCTCACCCTCAACCCCATCATTGTAGATGGAAAGGAATTTCTTTTCTTGGCTGACATTTCCAAATCTGTGGGCCTTAGAGAGGATGAAGCACTCTCAACAATCGTGAACACTTCATCCATGCTTGATGAAGGTGAAACCTTTGCAACAGCGCCCACCCTTGACATTGACTTTGAAGACCATGAACTAACAAAGTCACTTGAATACGTGTCATATGATGCAGTGCGCAAGCAGGAGGAGAACGTTGCAATGGCATTGGTTGCAATACAGAGTGCAGAGGTAGACCATAATCTACCCGACTCTGCATTTCAACCAAGCTCAACCTGGACAACATCAAAGATAGAGACTTCTTCAAGCTTCATCATCGACACTCCCACTTTAACAGAGAGTGATCATGCCCATGCGGTACGTAGAATTCTTACACTTCTCCTATTATGTATATTCTGCTTTGTATACTTATAAATGTCATTCTTGCAGACTGCATTTGTTATCGACAATTTTGCGTCGCGCAAGGGCGGAGTTCGAGCTTCTTCTGCAGGGCGTGATACCTCCTTGTGGTACTATCTCCCAAGATTGGACCCTTCTATTATAAGGGTATTTCATACAGATTACACTGAAGAAGCCCGTGGAGAGTTGTTGATGAGCAAAGCTTTAAGTGGCCTTCTCTGTGTTGATCCCATAGCTAGCAATGCCAATAAGTGCATCCTAGTTAATAGGGAAGCTGCCTTGTGGGCATTTGCAGGTAACTATCCCCATGGTCTTCTTGGGCATTGTGCCCTCTCTCTATCCCAAGGTATAAATGATCCCCTAGCTATATCTGAAAACCTAGGGAGAAAATCTTTACAAGGATCCTCTAGTATCTCCCAGATGAGCGATCTTCTCAAGAAACCATGAATTGTAATAGCCTTCCTTTTTGTAACTTTATCGAGAAATAAAACTTTTTTCTTTGCATTTATTGTACCTTCCAATGTTTTAATAAAGTGATTAAAGTTTGTGGTGTGAAAATGTTTTAATGGATTACAACCAACACTGGCCGGCAAAGGAAATCATTTTTTGGTCAAACCAAAGGCTAATTCGGCTTAACATCAGTGTAGAAGTGCTTCCATGTTGTCCAAAATGTAAAAAATAGTAGGAAAACCCCTATTTCTCTATGGCGCGATTTTGAGCCTTCTGCAGCTGACCGGAGCCCAAAAATCGCACCGTAGGGAAATAGGTATATTTTGCACATTTTTTCACATTCTGCACACCATAAGAGCAACAAGACACTCAACATGACTGTATTTGACCGTCAAGAGACATTCTAATTTACAAAGAAATTTAGATTTGTTGCAGAATACAGTTTTTAAAAAGACCATATTGCGTAATTCACACATGGTTAAATTTTGCGGTGTTATAGTGTTTACGCCGCTTGCAACATAGAGATGTACAAAAAAAAATATTTTGTTGGGCAAACCAAAGGCCAAATGAGCTCAATTCTTTGCAAAAGTGCACTCGCGGGGTGTAATATCTGATAATAAGCGTAAAAAAATGTATTTCCCTACGGCGCGACCTTCTGCAGCCGAGCGGGGGCCAAAAATCGCACCGTAGAGAAATGGAGGCATTTTGTGTAAATTTTTACTTTTTTGACACTGTGGAATGTATACTGCATAAAAATTGAGCTTATTCAGCCCTGGAAACACATTATAATTGAACAGAAAAATACAAAAATTCTCCAGACATTACAGTAATTGAAAAAGAATTGTACAATTCACAAAGTGAAAGAGAAAGACACTACAACGTCATCATTATATTGCAAAAGTTTGATTACATCAAATGTCATTACAAAGGGACTCAAGCGGGCTGGGCATCACTCATGACTTCCTCAGACAGTCATCCGTGCGCAGCCGCATCGCAAGGCCCATATCCACAGGCTTTAGTGTTACGCGCTTTGCATGGAGGTGACACAGGACCGAGTCCTAGAATAACATCACCAAAACAGTTTCGGCGGCCTCCTGCAAGGCCCCAAGCGCAGCACCCTGTATGCGCTCCACCCGATCACTGTAATCTGCCATAACTTCTCTGACAACTCGAGTAAATGGAGCTCTTGGGATAAGAAGCTCAGTGCTTCTTTGATATTTCCGAATCTCTCTTAATGCCACTGTGCCTGGCTTGAATTTGTATTTTCTTTTTACAGTAGGGGGTGGAGGAGGTGGTGCTCTGCGCTCCCAAGCAGGTGGATCATGTCTAAATTTCTTTTTTACTTCTTCCCGTCGTTGATTTTCTTCACCCCCTGCCCCTTCCGCTTCATGTTGCCCTGCCCCTTCTGCTTCGTCTGGCCTTGCCCGCTCCTGTTGTTCTGGCTGGGCCCTCTTTTGCGTAGGCACTAAACGTTTCGGGGTGTTCTTTCGAGCGGGTTGCTTTTTGCGTAGCTTGATGGGTGTACGTTGGGAGTCCAGTTCTCTTTGAATCTGCTCCGCAGCGATGCGGTTTTCCTCCTCTGTGACACCTGCTGTTGTCGTGCCCTCTCCTCCTCATATGCAAGAAGCCTTGCTTGCTCTTGCAACACCCATGGTTGTTGCTGTTCTTCTGCTACATTCCTAGGAGGGAAGAAATTTGGGAGGGGGGTGCGTTGTGCCACGAGGGGGTTTCCTATAAAGATGGGATCAAGATCCCGAAAGATGCGAGGGTCATATTGTGTACCTTGATGCCCTGGTTGGTCCTTGCTTCCTGCATGTTCCCGTTGTCTCTCCGGATGTGAGGAGTCCTGCTCTTCTTGATGCTCCTCTTGTTGCTCTTGTTGCTCTTGTTGCTCATTCCTCTGTTCATGCTCTTCTTCTTGCTCCTGCATTCTTTGCTCTTGATTCATTGAACGAGCTTCCCGAGCACGAGAAAGACTACGCGAGCGTTGTAGAGCACGATAACGGCTGGCCGTGCTATTATTGGCCATTGCGATCGCACGCTGTAGTGTGTGTGCTTGATTACTGTCAGCGTCTTTCCGAGTCACGTGAGCTGTTTGCTTCATTCTAGCCATGCAAAGCAAGGAATGAGCTCTCTCTAAGTGAAAAAGGTTATAAATGAAGTTTTAAAAGAAGGTTGAGTTTATAAAGTCTTTATATAAGTGGATTTAAAAAAATAATTTAAATAACCTTTTAAATATTATTTAAATCAACCCTACCAATCGGAGAGCCATCTTGAGCCACATCGACGTCGTGTGGCGACCCAACGTTGTAACCCCTCTCTTGCATGTGAGTTGAGGTAAGATTGGTTTCGCGACGCATTGACTGTCTTCACTATTCTGCGTTGTTGCAGGCAAATATTACCATGGGGCTTTTTGTTTCCCTTGCCACCCAAGCTCCTGTAGAACCAATTGAACATTTCGTGCAAGGCATTACTTTTTGTGCTACCACCACCATGCCGTGTGTTCTTAAAATAAATAGCCTTAGCCTGGTAATGGGATCTTTCCATGCCTTGGGTGCTCCAAAGAGCCAGGGACCCGTACTCCTCGAGAAAATATGGTGCATGGGCAAACAATATATGCTGTAAATAAGCAAAGGAACCCAGGTGACCTTGAATTAATGACAACAATAAAAAGAGCCAAGAAAAAGAGATTACCATGTAATGTGTGATGTGAGTTTCTCCCCAAGCATCAACCATATCCTTGGTGAATATCTTGATTGCTTCTTTCAAGGCATCTTTTTCATCACTATTGAGTGTAGGTTTCTCCATTAATTTGACCATGTGGTCTAATGATTCCCAAACACGAGCACGTTTCAGGCCAAGTGCTGCATCAATCCCTTTATATGTGGTGACGGCACAAATTTTCTTCCAAATGCCAAACTCTGTGTGGCTTTTGGATTCTGAATGGTTTGACAGGAGATGCCTCGCCTTGGCTCCACCCATGCAAATTTTGCTGGGATTATCTTGTGTCGACCCTAAGGTTTTTGTGTCCTTTTTAAGGGAAACTGCTCCACCATGCAATCCCACACATGATAGAATCACTTCCAAAGCATGTACACATTCTTCCCGTCTTTCTACAGGCTCCATATTCCAAGCATAATTCACATGCAACTTCAATAGCTTATCAAGGATTCTAAGCCTTGCATGCAATGAGCATACATGGACTCGACTGAGAGGAATATTTAGAACTGGTTTCCAATCCTTGTCGTGCTGGTCACGATTAGGTGGTGTATTTTGATCACAAGACATTATGCCTTGAAACCACTGCATAGACTTCTTGTTTGTTGAACTATCCATAGTGACCTGTGGTTTCTTACCCTTACCAACTGTACCCTTACAAACCTTGCCTTTTGCAATACCTCCCTTTGTAGAGCCCTTCAATTTAGCATTTGGGTCGACTTTAGTGTGGCTACAATAAATGCAAGGGTACATAGTGTTTGCACCTAGTTTGCAACCTAACATGCATTTCAATGTCTTTAAGTCACCTGCCATGTGCCATTCAACATCAAAGCTTCCAACACCTTGTACATGAAGCTTGCGCCCTTCAGTTTGCTCTGAAATTACATCAGGAATGCTTGTGTGATGAAAATACCATGTGAGTGTGTCATGTGTCTCATGTGGGAGCTCAAAGGCTGCTAGCCACCAGATGTTTTTCTCTGATTGAACTCCAAAATACTCTTGTGCTAATTTCTTCTGCCCTGTAGATGTTGATTCCCCATCTTCAACATTATTTTCTGTCTCTAGATCATCAAGAACTTGATTTTCCTGTATATATGTACCTTGCAGAGCTCTGTTCATGAGTGTTAAGCTCACTCGTTCAAGTTTATGACTCTTCACTATCTGGCATTCATCTAGCTTCAAAACAAATATAACCTTACCATCACATTCCTCATGTGTTAGGTCATAATACATGATCATTGCCCTTTGCAGCTTCTCAACATCAACATAAACGTTGTTGAAGTTGTTGTATTGAAAGCTATTTGTCTTGGGTAGTGGCAAAGTTTCCAAGACACACTTGAAGCCCCCTAACATGCTTGCAATATCAGAGTTTGCACATTTCTTTGCCATAGTAATGCTGTAAGGGGTTGGAAGCAATGGTCGAAGAAGTCCTTTGTCTCTGAGAGCCAAGCTAATCAATTTGTAGATTGCCTCATATCCTTTTCTACTAACTCCCGCTGCATCGCATGTCTCCATCATTCTTCGTGGACTGACCAAAATCTTAAGTTCACCAAAGAACTTTTGACGCAGTAATTCCACCATCTTCTCATAGGATGGGTCTTGTAGCATATACATGATATCCTTGGCCTTGACAATGTGTTTCAATAGATTAGCACGTGTTGTAGCTGCCCCATTGCCACACCCCATCATTGCATTGGCAAAATTTCTGCATATTACATTGATATTCAATTCTATATTCCTTTCTAGAACATTGATAGTATGATGGCAATGCAAGTAACAATAGAATGGAAATAGGTGACCTTGTTGCTCGTAGTCGTCTCTTCCTTGCTCCGCTCCTACTGGCAAGCAGCTCCACGGATTGTCGCTTTCGCTTCCTTGCTTGGAACCCTAGAGGAAGATGTGTGAGGTGATCGATGCGATGCCTCATGTTGCGTGTGGTCATAACCCCTATGCTCAAGCACCATAGTTGAAAAGTGCTGTTGGCTAACATAGAACAACCATTTGAAAACACTTTAGATGTCCATAGGGGAATGCCACATTTTGCATGCCAATATTATGACTTAAAAGGGGAAGAGTTTGTTAAGCTCAATCCAATTGACCTTAGACACTTTTTCTCAGTCCCGGACAAAAGAGTGTTTCATGGAGAGACACGCATACCAAAAGTTGTGACTTTCACAGAGACCAAGATGGAACAAACTTGAAATAAACTTGAAAATGATGTACAAGACATGGGCAATCA
Source organism: Cibotium barometz (assembly GCF_041138505.1). Classification (NCBI taxonomy): domain Eukaryota; kingdom Viridiplantae; phylum Streptophyta; class Polypodiopsida; order Cyatheales; family Cibotiaceae; genus Cibotium; species Cibotium barometz. The sequence goes on along the minus strand of NC_141069.1, from coordinate 29,328,985 downwards.
ATATGTGAGCTCAAAATGTCATTTTGTTGTGGGTGCCACTGGCACGCATGTCAGTGGCAACTTGACTTTTTATGAAGTTTGAGCATGGGATATCATTGTACCATGTTTGCCTAGTGCCCTTGTGCAATATGAGCCATCTTGAAATCAAATTCATGCATGAGATGAAGATTTTAGTGATTTGGACTCTGAAAAGTGAGAAATGATGAATTTCTTGGCAATCATGATGATGGAATTTTCTGTTTTTGCAAAAGATGACTCTAGAAGTGATGGAGAATGAGATGAGCAGGTTACTTTGCAATAATGTCAGTGGTGCCACTGACACGCGTGTCAGTGGCAACTATGCAGATTTCAACATGCAATTGCAGATTTGCATTCTCTATGCTTTGGTGAGTTCCCTGATGTATGTGGTTCATGAATTGAGCATGTATTTGATGTGCAAAAGCCATTTTTGTCAGAGTTGGACACTTTTGCAAAATTTGACATTTGGGTGCTGAAATGATGGGGCTTTTGTGAATGCCATGCATAAATGGGATGTGGGTGATGTGGAGAACAAGATCCTATGGTCAAATTTTTTGTTCTGTGTGGGTGCCACTGACACGCGTGTTAGTGGCAACTGTGACCAATGCATGATTTGATGTTACCACCTTGTTCCCCATATGTTAGTGTCCCCTTGGTCAAGTTTTGGTGGTTAGTTGATTAGTTTTAGTTAGTCATGCAATGTGTTTTGTGCTCGGGGGGGGTCACTATATGTAAATCCTCTATATCACGTGCATTCAAGGCCTATTTAAAAAGTCCCTTATCTATGAATTTTTTAGTGAATATAATGTATCCTTTCCTATTCAAATCTGTAAATTTTTTTTAAAATACAATAAATAAATCCCCTCTGTAAATATATTTCTGTAAGTTTTAAATATTTAAAATGTCCTTCTGTTGAACCCACGTGATACTTACATATTTATACGAGTGACCCCCCCCCCTCCCCCGAGGTTTTGTGTGTGTGTGTGTGTGTGTGTGTGCACTGTTCTCATACATTGCATGTGATGTGCTCAGTGTTTTGGTGTTATGAGCATATACAAATGTTCTTTGTACACTATATGACCCCTACCTCTCATGGCTCGGTGCTGGTGCGCTCGTGCTGACTGTGGTGGAGGTCGGAAGTCGCGCGCTGAATAGAGCTCTAGCTCTCTCGTAAGCTCACAAGTCGCAAATGACTAGAATTTTGGCTCTAAGTGTATATACCTATGTGGGTGCCCGACCTACCCATAGTGTTTTTGTGCACCATTGTGCTCATTAGTCCCTATACTTATGCTACGGGTCAAATCGTTCGTGATTTCGACTCTCGAGGCTCCCGTTAGGCCTGTTTTACCGTTTCGGAGCTCTTAGTGATGGATATTTGGGTTGATACACTTTCTTTTGCATTGGTGGCTATTGGGCTCTATCCCCTTTGAGTTTGACTTTGTTGCGGAAGTCGATGTCTGTGGGTTTGTTGGTGGAGATGAGGTTGATTCTACCTTGGCTTTTCCTTTGTCTTTGTATGTGATAGTAGTGGTACTTGGATTCTTAGATTGCGATTTCATGTATTCCAAAACCTCTACTGATGTTGTCGGTATGTCTTTAACTAGCTTTATAACCACCACCTCTTGACTTGTCGTAAAGAAGGACATGTGTCGATGCACCCATCTGATTGTACAATTGTGTTTGGCCATCCATGTTCAACTTAGAACAATCTATTCTTGTCAACTCCGGCTAACCACAAGGAGGAGGTACCAAGGACCATGTGCAAGCGTCGTTGGTAGGGCTTTATTGCACCATCTATCTCCGTGCCCAAGAATAATAGACAGCTCATCCGTCCACGGTCTAACCGACCCTTCAGTGGTACGGGCATTCGGGCTAACCACCCGGCTTCAGCTTATTGCTGGCATCGGCTACCCACCGGCATCGGGCTAACCACCCGGCATCGAGCTACGCACCCGGTACTCCAACGAAGGCTCTTTTAGCCTTGATGTCCATCTGGACTCAATTACATTCCATGAGAATTCCAGTGTTTTCCAATTGAAAACCAATCATCCAGTTTCAATTCTTGCAAACAAACCTTGATAGAATACATTCTTTTGAAACACATTAATACACATGCCGTGTTTCTCACTTGAATCTCTTCAAGTGCTTTTTCATAGTCCGTTTTCCCTTTATTGATTCCTAAGGTCTAACTAAGGTCTCGCGTGATGCAATGTTAACTTAAACTTTTACTGTTAGACTTAAATTGGGTTTTGGGATCAACCTCTTGGGTCGCTCGGGCAACCACTTGCTCTTGTTCGCGTCCCTCGTGCTGCTCCATCGGTGCCTTGCTCTTTTCCTCGGCCGCCAGCTTCTCGTGTTCCTGGCTCGTTCCGGCGTCGTCATTGCGGGAGATTTTAGCTCGCTTGGGTGCCATTGCTTAAGTCTACAAAAGACTAGCTAATTAGTGGAATCTTTGTAGAATCTTGTGATTCTTGGTGTTTTAATACCTTTAAAGGGTCCATTTGAGAGTCCATGACCCTTATGGGTCTTTGTGTGACCTCAATTCTTACTATTAAGTTCCATTTTATGCTTTTAATTGCCAAATTGTTCATTTTCCACTAGATTCCTGGAATATTCCCTGGTAAGAGCTAGTTTCCATGGGAATTTCCTAGGAAGGTTTAAATCTTATTAAATCGAATGAGATTGATTCCAAGGTTCATACCCTCATCAATTATAGATGGAAGGAACCATATTTCATAGGTTTGAATTAAACTTTTTCCCTTTAAGGTCAAGTTTTGACCTAATATACTAAAACCTAGATTTGATGGACTTTTATGAATAATTTGTACCTCCATAATTTTTCATGGGTACTTCATAGTCTAATTTAGTGTCCTACAAAGTTTTGTAATTATTGGAGTAATAAATCTATTTTTCCCTATTTTTCTCTTGTAACAATTACACTAGTTTTGAGGTATTCTTGATCAATTAGCTATCAACGTAGCTCCAAATGATGAACCCTATTTATCATGGGTTATTTAAGGTGTTTTACACCTTTGGTAATTTTCTTGAAGTCGGGAAAAATCATTTTCTATTTTCCCCACTTAAATTAAGTCTTAAAATAGGCCTAGTAATTATTGTATACTTCAAACATTTATGATAATTTTTAAAAAGGTAATTCTCAGCTTAGGGGACCTGTAATAAATAGGTCAACCCTAATTTTTAATATTTACTATTTTTCACTCTCAAAAAACCCCAATTTTGGCCCTTTTTTGGCTTGGAAATATATCAAATGAGCTCCAAATGGAAAGTCCTATTTTTTATGGGCTAAACATGACCTAAAGTACCTATGGTAATTTTCCCAAGTGAAGGAAAAATCAAGTGCTATTTTTCCCCTCACTTTTGGATCTTAATTATCTCATAATAAAAATTCTATGAAGAGATAATTAAAGAGCTATTTATCCCAACTTATTCTCTGTATAAAGTACCCGGGATAAAGAGGACATCATCAAATTTCACCTAAAACTAATTTCCCCTTCAAAAATAGGGTAAATTTCAAGGTATTTTGGCCTTGATAATTAGCTTGAGTAAAATTAATGAAAACCCTCTTAGCCAGAGGTTTATTATACTTAGATTGACCTAGGATAAATAGGGCTTGGCCCAATTTTTCATAAAACTTCAATTTTGAGTGAAACTAGCCAATTTTGACACCTAATTGGCCCTCATAAATAATTTATTGATTAATTGACAAATCCCCGAGAGGGTTATGTTCTAAATGCCCTCAGTATGCAGGGATAAATAGGGCTTGGCTAGATTCTTTATAAAAATGGTACCTCCTTTGTAACACATTGCCAAAAATGGCCTAATTAAGCCTTAATCATAATTAAGAAAATATGCAGGAAATTTCCAGCCCCTTAATTACATCAATTGGGACTAAAACAAGTGTGTGTATGGCATTTAACCTCTTCCATTATGTGTAAAGAGTCAATTTCAATTGAAATCCCCCAAAATTGCCTACTATTTCCCCGCTAATCAAGTAATTAAGCATGATTAGTGTCTAATCATAATTTGCAGAGATGACCAGCCCATTTAATCATGAAATTAATGATCTACTTAATCATTTAAAGGCTCAAAGAATCAATCTTTCCCAAACTATGCCCCCATTTCTTCCAAAATTGCCTAATTTTGACCCTTAATTAAGGGGGTAATTAGCAATTTACACTTAATTAAAGTGCAGGTCTTAAACCAGCCCCTAATTCATCAAATTATTGGGCCAATTAGTCATTAAAATGGTGTGTGTATCATCCATTCATCATTGATCTATCCAATTTTTGTAAAATTGCCAAAATGTGATTAATCCTTGCCCAATTAGAAGACAATTTTTAATCCCCTTGTTGTAAATGATGCTTTCAATGATCAAATGGTGCATTATGATGGATTTCTAACCACCCAATGAAAGCCTAATCAATGCTTTAGCCATTCATAATTGAAGAATTCAAAACTATGCAAGATTAATTAAGTAGATTAAGAGAGATAGCATAATCATGGATTAGCTACCCGGGGAGACTACTTTGATGAAGAGCTTGCTTGAATTGGAGAGGTGTATTTGCTGATTTGATGTAGCTCCTTTATCCCCTTGCTTCACCTCTTCTCTTCTTGATGATCTTCTCCCCCAATTGGTGTGTAATTAGTGTGTAATTGTGTAATTAAATAAGAGTAATTTGATGATAGTGTAGTTATTGATGAGTAAGTGAGTAGCTAGATTGAGGAGCTCATTAAATAGAAGATGGTGATGATGATGATGATGACCCTCCAATTGCTTTGTGATGAGATTAATCAACTTGATTAATTCTAGCTAATAGAGTAAAGTAGTGTAGATTAAAAAATGCTAATCATGAGGTGATGAGAATGCTCCTTTTTGTAGATAAAAGGGATGAAAAGGATTAGCTCACACACATATACACACCTCAAAGATGCGCCATTTTGAGAAAGAAAGGGAGAGAGTATTGTTGCTAAATATGTGCTTTAGTTGTGCTTGAATGCTATTGGCCCACACTTACTTTCTAATGTATGAGCTAGCCTTTCCACTTTTCACTTCAAATTTACTTTATCAACTTAATTGGTTTGATGTGAGATGTGCACATTTTATGCACATGGATGAACCTTATGCTCCTTTCCACATCCATGCTAGCTCTGCTCCAACTAAAACTTACCGGCTCCAATCATTTTCTTCCATATTTTTTTATTATTCTATTACTTTCTGACTTTATTTGAAGCCACTCTGTCATGTCCCCAATTAAGAGATATGGAGATCATGTTGACAGATCCTAGGACTACCTAGAATTCCAATGGACGACACTTGGTCCTCGCATCGAGTCCGAAGATACGAGCCAAAGGAGTCTAAAGATCCTAAGTCCATCTCAATTAACTGCAAAACCTTATCGAAGTCTCCTGAAGTCTTTAAACTAATTCCCATCAATACAATTCTACATGCACCGGACGCATGGAGTTGTAGAGGTACTTCGCCTGCCCTGAATTGACTCGGCTCCCCGAGGCTCAAAGCCAATCCCTGAGAGGCGACATCCTTGGTTCAAAAATGGTTCCGGCTCCCTGAGGCTCAAGAACACGTTCGTCCCCTAAGATGCGGTGCTTACACTACGATTTCTACTTTAAATGTTTGAGAAGCCACGCGACTGATCGCGTCCACCCTACCGTAGATGCCTCCCGTCGGGGGTAGGACATCACCCGCTTCCCATGACCATAAGTTTCCTAATTACTACCACACTGTTATAACATGGAAAGACAGGTTCCTTTAAGTTATTTATAGAACATTGTTCATTAAATCAGCCCTTCAATCATTCTTTCCAAAACAAGGGAATACAATTTCGCAATCAAAAACATCATTCATCCCATAAACACAATATCAAGTAATCTTATTTGATATGTACATCACTTGTAGCTTAACCAGCTATATATGTACATCACTTGTAGCTTAACCAGCTATCAAGTACATCACTTGTAGCTTAACCAGCTATCAAGTACTTGTTGCTTAACCAGCCAACAAGTCGTTAGACTATCTAGAATTGTCTAACTCTCTGCTCAGGCTACCCACCGAGAGAGACTCTCAACTCCGGCTAACCACCAGGAGGAGGTACCAAGGACCATGTGCAAGCGTCGTTGGTAGGACTTTATTGCACCATCTATCTCCGTGCCCAAGAATAATAGACAGCTCATCCGTCCACGGTCTAACCGACCCTTCAGTGGTACGGGCATTCGGGCTAACCACCCGGCTTCAGCTTATTGCTGGCATCGGCTACCCACCGGCATCGGGCTAACCACCCGGCATCGGGCTACCCACCCGGTACTCCAACGAAGGCTCTTTTAGCCTTGATGTCCATCTGGACTCAATTACATTCCATGAGAATTCCAGTGTTTCCCAATTGAAAACCAATCCATCCAGTTTCAATTCTTGCAAACAAACCTTGATAGAATACATTCTTTTGAAACACATTAATACACATGCCGTGTTTCTCACTTGAATCTCTTCAAGTGCTTTTTCATAGTCCGTTTTCCCTTTATTGATTCCTAAGGTCTAACTAAGGTCTCGCGTGATGCAATGTTAACTTAAACTTTTACTGTTAGACTTAAATTGGGTTTTGGGATCAACCTCTTGGGTCGCTCGGGCAACCACTTGCTCTTGTTCGCGTCCCTCGTGCTGCTCCATCGGTGCCTTGCTCTTTTCCTCGGCCGCCAGCTTCTCGTGTTCCTGGCTCGTTCCGGCGTCGTCATTGCGGGAGATTTTAGCTCGCTTGGGTGCCATTGCTTAAGTCTACAAAAGACTAGCTAATTAGTGGAATCTTTGTAGAATCTTGTGATTCTTGGTGTTTTAATACCTTTAAAGGGTCCATTTGAGAGTCCATGACCCTTATGGGTCTTTGTGTGACCTCAATTCTTACTATTAAGTTCCATTTTATGCTTTTAATTGCCAAATTGTTCATTTTCCACTAGATTCCTGGAATATTCCCTGGTAAGAGCTAGTTTCCATGGGAATTTCCTAGGAAGGTTTAAATCTTATTAAATCGAATGAGATTGATTCCAAGGTTCATACCCTCATCAATTATAGATGGAAGGAACCATATTTCATAGGTTTGAATTAAACTTTTTCCCTTTAAGGTCAAATTTTGACCTAATATACTAAAACCTAGATTTGATGGACTTTTATGAATAATTTGTACCTCCATAATTTTTCATGGGTACTTCATAGTCTAATTTAGTGTCCTACAAAGTTTTGTAATTATTGGAGTAATAAATCTATTTTTCCCTATTTTTCTCTTGTAACAATTACACTAGTTTTGAGGTATTCTTGATCAATTAGCTATCAACGTAGCTCCAAATGATGAACCCTATTTATCATGGGTTATTTAAGGTGTTTTACACCTTTGGTAATTTTCTTGAAGTCGGGAAAAATCATTTTCTATTTTCCCCACTTAAATTAAGTCTTAAAATAGGCCTAGTAATTATTGTATACTTCAAACATTTATGATAATTTTTAAAAAGGTAATTCTCAGCTTAGGGGACCTGTAATAAATAGGTCAACCCTAATTTTTAATATTTACTATTTTTCACTCTCAAAAAACCCCAATTTTGGCCCTTTTTTGGCTTGGAAATATATCAAATGAGCTCCAAATGGAAAGTCCTATTTTTTATGGGCTAAACATGACCTAAAGTACCTATGGTAATTTTCCCAAGTGAAGGAAAAATCAAGTGCTATTTTTCCCCTCACTTTTGGATCTTAATTTTCTCATAATAAAAATTCTATGAAGAGATAATTAAAGAGCTATTTATCCCAACTTATTCTCTGTATAAAGTACCCGGGATAAAGAGGACATCATCAAATTTCACCTAAAACTAATTTCCCCTTCAAAAATAGGGTAAATTTCAAGGTATTTTGGCCTTGATAATTAGCTTGAGTAAAATTAATGAAAACCCTCTTAGCCAGAGGTTTATTATACTTAGATTGACCTAGGATAAATAGGGCTTGGCCCAATTTTTCATAAAACTTCAATTTTGAGTGAAACTAGCCAATTTTGACACCTAATTGGCCCTCATAAATAATTTATTGATTAATTGACAAATCCCCGAGAGGGTTATGTTCTAAATGCCCTCAGTATGCAGGGATAAATAGGGCTTGGCTAGATTCTTTATAAAAATGGTACCTCCTTTGTAACACATTGCCAAAAATGGCCTAATTAAGCCTTAATCATAATTAAGAAAATATGCAGGAAATTTCCAGCCCCTTAATTACATCAATTGGGACTAAAACAAGTGTGTGTATGGCATTTAACCTCTTCCATTATGTGTAAAGAGTCAATTTCAATTGAAATCCCCCAAAATTGCCTACTATTTCCCCGCTAATCAAGTAATTAAGCATGATTAGTGTCTAATCATAATTTGCAGAGATGACCAGCCCATTTAATCATGAAATTAATGATCTACTTAATCATTTAAAGGCTCAAAGAATCAATCTTTCCCAAACTATGCCCCCATTTCTTCCAAAATTGCCTAATTTTGACCCTTAATTAAGGGGGTAATTAGCAATTTACACTTAATTAAAGTGCAGGTCTTAAACCAGCCCCTAATTCATCAAATTATTGGGCCAATTAGTCATTAAAATGGTGTGTGTATCATCCATTCATCATTGATCTATCCAATTTTTGTAAAATTGCCAAAATGTGATTAATCCTTGCCCAATTAGAAGACAATTTTTAATCCCCTTGTTGTAAATGATGCTTTCAATGATCAAATGGTGCATTATGATGGATTTCTAACCACCCAATGAAAGCCTAATCAATGCTTTAGCCATTCATAATTGAAGAATTCAAAACTATGCAAGATTAATTAAGTAGATTAAGAGAGATAGCATAATCATGGATTAGCTACCCGGGGAGACTATTGATGAAGAGCTTGCTTGAATTGGAGAGGTGTATTTGCTGATTTGATGTAGCTCCTTTATCCCCTTGCTTCACCTCTTCTCTTCTTGATGATCTTCTCCCCCAATTGGTGTGTAATTGTGTAATTAAATAAGAGTAATTTGATGATAGTGTAGTTATTGATGAGTAAGTGAGTAGCTAGATTGAGGAGCTCATTAAATAGAAGATGGTGATGATGATGATGATGACCCTCCAATTGCTTTGTGATGAGATTAATCAACTTGATTAATTCTAGCTAATAGAGTAAAGTAGTGTAGATTAAAAAATGCTAATCATGAGGTGATGAGAATGCTCCTTTTTGTAGATAAAAGGGATGAAAAGGATTAGCTCACACACATATACACACCTCAAAGATGCGCCATTTTGAGAAAGAAAGGGAGAGAGTATTGTTGCTAAATATGTGCTTTAGTTGTGCTTGAATGCTATTGGCCCACACTTACTTTCTAATGTATGAGCTAGCCTTTCCACTTTTCACTTCAAATTTACTTTATCAACTTAATTGGTTTGATGTGAGATGTGCACATTTTATGCACATGGATGAACCTTATGCTCCTTTCCACATCCATGCTAGCTCTGCTCCAACTAAAACTTACCGGCTCCAATCATTTTCTTCCATATTTTTTTATTATTCTATTACTTTCTGACTTTATTTGAAGCTAATAAAAATGAAGTTTTTGTAAAGGAAATGTTACTTAAAAATTATGGGAACATTACATCCCAACTTGAAGAATTCGAGATGTCCTCATCTCGAGAAAAAACTGGGGATAATCTTTACATAACAAATTCTCTTCTTCCCAATTAGCATCGTGGATATCCTTTCCGTTGAACGAGGTGTTCTTTCAGGGTTCTATTTCTAAGGGTTCTTTCCCTAGTATCTAGGATATAACTAGGTTGAAGCTCTAAGGCATTCTGGGTTGGCATGACTATCTGTTCGTCATCCAATACATGAGCAAGATCCGGTATGTAAGGCTTTAACATAAAACACGTCGTGTACCTTTAAATGAGCTTGTATGCCATTGCCCCTATCTCTTTAACAACCTCCTAAGGTCCATAATTCCTAGGGCTAAGCTTTTTTGTATTTTTCCTAACGGCAAGGTGCTTCTTTTTGGTCTGTTGCGCAAAAGATCTTATTACCTATCTTGAATTCTCTTTCTGATCGTTGGAGATCTGCGTAATGCTACGTTGGTCCTGAGCTGCTTGAATATCCTTGTGAATAGTCTTAGTTTGTTCTGTCATCTCTTCCATCATCCTTTTCATAGCTTCGATCCTTGTGAATTATAGGCATATTCCACCATAGGTAAATTTTGAATCCACTTTGAGGGTTCTTGCTGCAATAATCTTTTTGAAATATCCTTATTAGTTTGACTCATCCTTCCTTTTGACCATCAATATGCTGTACTGAAACGTAGCTGAGTACTAATAGCTTGAAAAGCAAGGTTCAAGTTTTGATGTGAACTTAGCATCACAACTGCTCACAGTCCACTTGGTAAATGTAAAGATATCTTTAATGAATATTTGATCAATGAGATGAGACACTTTTATCAATAAATCTATCAAATCATACCACCCGTAACAAGTCCATACTGAAGTGCTTCATTTCATCTTTAGAGATACCCGGTGGTTTGGGGCATACTTATCCTTTTTATTTCTTCGGCCATAACTCTTCTTGTATGAGATACATTGTTGTATGTAACAAAGAATATTGCCTTGTATGGGTAATCTTTACCTTATCCATGTATTACTATGGAATAAAATATCTTTCTACTGAAGTTAATTAATTTTTCACTGTTCCCGATGTTTTCTTTGAAAAGACCCCTGGACATGTTTGGGTCAGAGCTTTTTCAAAATATTGGTCCGAGATCATCATCTCTTGATATGGGGTGGAAGGTTACTGTGGGATACGTCAAGTACCGTATCGTGTTTTAATTTCATAACGGTGGTCATATCTTTTACATACTCCCTTATGGAGTAAGTAATGATTTCAGGTTTTTCTTGATTTGAAAAGGGTTCTTTTTCCTTCCATCTGGCACAATGTTTTTTGTGCTATACTGTTCTTGGCTATATTCATGTTTTGGGTACAATATCAATCCAAGCTCCAATTTTTCAAACTATGTCTTAACTTTACAAGCTTGGAATCATACAATATTAAGATTTCTGTATTGTGCAAACTTTCAATAACTTGAATCTGTAATTACTTGGGATATCATATCTGTCATCTTATCTTATCTTTTAAATTGCACAAGGCTGATCTTATCTTGAAGGTAACACCATTATATGCGGAAATTTGAAGTGTTATCTTGATGAAAAGTCAATCAATTCTCAAGGTTCTCATCAATTTATCCCTCTTCTTAGATACTCTTAATTTGGTGATATCATCTCAACCGTTGAATTAACTTGATCTTAGAACTTGTCCCAATCGATTATTCTTAACACGACTATGAATTATACTTGGGGGTTTCATCTCAGACGGCTTAGAGCTTACCTTCTCATGATATCAATCCCATATAACACCAAGCTATCTATGTTCTTCTTATAGAAGTATTTCCAATACTAAGTTGTAATGAAGGCATCAACCGCCTGGCTTTAGAATTTATCAATAAATCTTAGAGTAGTCAAACTTAAGGTTCTCTTATGATCAAATTTCTTTACAATGAATAACCATAGCCGTACACTGGCTCAGAGATCATAATGTCAGACAAAATGTATGGTTCAATGTTTGAGAAAATCCAAGATGATCATTTATTCTTCCAAGATCGACAATTACATAACTTGAAAATATTCTTGCTTAACTGTAAGGTACCTTCATGTAAGAAGTATCCTGAGATTATATACACTTTAATGATTACAAGGATAGAAAACTTGATCTTAACTTGAGATATATTCTTTAATCAAAGCAGTTCGCAATCCTTTGTGAAATTCCTCCCATCCGACTTCCTTGAATTCGGGAGGCTTGGCTGTTACTTGTAAAACTTGGTACTCTTTTGGTAAGGTGGGTAATCCAAAATTATTTGGGGAATGCGATCGCCCAATGACTGCTACTCGATTGGCTGCTATGACTTTGGTTATCTGATCGTACATCCATTGATTTCGCAAGACTAGTTTCTTGCCGGAAACAAATTGTTCTTCTGATTCTGGGATTGCAATAAAGAGGTACAATTGGATTATCTTAAGCTTTTCCATCCATAAGAATCGAATATGATCGTATTCGAGGAATTCCATTTGTGAAGCATTAATATAAAGATAATTTCCTCCTTCTAGCCAAAATGGCTTCTGGCGATGGAACTTGTAATCCCAAGGAAAGAAAACCTTCTCCAAAATGCAAAGCATATAGTGCTCTGCTCAAGAAAGAAAATTGATAATTACTTGACAATCTTTGAAGAGAGAGATCCTAAAAATATCATCTTATTTATGAACAAGAGTATTTACAAATTGGCTTGAGTGATTTAAACTCCAAGTTAATCACTACTTTGGAACATACTCATCATCACTAGGATTAAGGTTAAATTCTTCTATGCTACCTCCTTCCGCATCTGTCCTAGAGAAAGAGTCATTAATAATTGAGGAGGTAAATTCCCCTTTCGGAGGAGGATTGTCAATCATCTCTTCGTAACCATGAAACTCATGAGCTGGAGTATACACATAATAGGGTACTGGAGAGAAAACTTCCAAGGTCCTATATACATCAGGTAATTGTGGGAGACCAAGGTTACTCTCTGGATCTGAAAATGAAGTTCCCCTACCCATAATTGCGATTTTGTCAATAGGAATGACACTAGCCACCAAATCATACATCCAACGAATTTGGAATAGAATACTGCCATTGATTACGACAGTAGAACCTGGGTGAGTTTCGAAGAAGCAAAACAAACGAACAAGACGAAGTTCTTCAACCCAGCGTATACGTTGCAGATCAAGGGTCGAATTTTCCACCCTTTCAGCATAGATGTGAAAGTAGGGAGTTCCTGTTACACAACATGTGACTTGCCCCCATCCTTGATTGATACCAAAGGGATGTGGGTTTGTAAGACCTTCCAGCGTCTGCATGACCATATTTCGGACTCCAAGGTGTGGCGAATTGCATGCCGTAGGATATAGCTGTTGAAGCATGCGTCCCCCATCATAAATCTGTGGGTCAACCTGTCATCATAACTTAAATTCTCATAAAGAAATCTTAACGGAATGACTATTGAAAGTCAAGGTCCAGCAACCATACACTCTTGTAGAGAAGTCCTTGATGTGCAAAATTATCGTAATTGAAAATTTCTGAATTTATATCCTAACTTCATCATGAAGTTTAAACAATGTACTAGGAAGATAATCTCTTACTCGAGTATTACAAAACTCCAGGTCTTGCAAGTAGTTTAAAAAAAAATCTGCTCAAGTTCATTTTTGGTACCAACGTCGGACAATCATCAGCATGGAAATGCTAATCGCAAGTCTTAACCTTCTTTAAAGGTAGGAGGGTACTTAGAGGTTTCTAATATGCGATACACCTTAGGGATTATAGGAAAATCCCTTATCATAGGACTGGCCTCGTCTCTCATCAAGAATAGCGATGTGGTCATATGCTTAAACAAGCAATGCTTAAGAAAAATCTCAGTGTTTTTTTGGGAGAGCTCTTCTCCACTCAAATCAACGTCTTGGAGGGTCCATCGGCCCAACTTAAAGAGGGTGATGATGTTGTTAGTCTACTTTAGATACCATACATCAATAAGGTTCACTGCTTCAGTTTGGATAAAGAAGTAATGGGTATCTTATCACTACCAATTCTTGTAAAACCATCGGGAAGATAAAAATCTGCTCCCGGTAAAGCCATAAAATTTAGGATATGCATCCTTATGCCTCGAAATTTCAATGATGGTGAAATGCAAGCTGCCATGTACTTGGTTCAACATCACATATTTAGGTTAGGGGTCCATTTCATCCTAAAAGCAATTTCAAAACCAATCCCTCTTTGTGATAGATATCATAAACTAGCCTTCCCATGGAGCATAGTTTTTCAAAAGGTGTTTATCAATCAAATTTCCTTAGCAGTTCACCACTGCCTTAATTCATTAACAGTTCCCCACTGTTTTGATTTCTTAACAGTTAACCACTGTTTTCAACAGCTACCCGCTGTTTTTGCAGTAATAGGCAGTTCTCCATTGCCTAATTTCAACAGTTACCCACTGTTTTTGAATTGTCAAGAAGTTTTTCCATTCAATCAGCGTAAGACAAAAATCAATCATTCTATGGCTATGAAAACAAGCAGTGTTTTACTCCATCAGTCATAGTAATTTAAAACCAAATCAAGTGCTTCAAGTTATGCTCTGATACCACTCTGTCATGTCCCCAATTAAGAGATATGGAGATCATGTTGATAGATCCTAGGACTACCTAGAATTCCAATGGACGACACTTGGTCCTCGCATCGAGTCCGAAGATACGAGCCAAAGGAGTCTAAAGATCCTAAGTCCATCTCAATTAACTGCAAAACCTTATCGAAGTCTCCTGAAGTCTTTAAACTAATTCCCATCAATACAATTCTACATGCACCGGACGCATGGAGTTGTAGAGGTACTTCGCCTGCCCTGAATTGACTCGGCTCCCCGAGGCTCAAAGCCAATCCCTGAGAGGCGACATCCTTGGTTCAAAAATGGTTCCGGCTCCCTGAGGCTCAAGAACACGTTCGTCCCCTAAGATGCGGTGCTTACACTACGATTTCTACTTTAAATGTTTGAGAAGCCACGCGACTGATCGCGTCCACCCTGCCGTAGATGCCTCCCGTCGGGGGTAGGACATCACCCGCTTCCCATGACCATAAGTTTCCTAATTACTACCACACTGTTATAACATGGAAAGACAGGTTCCTTTAAGTTATTTATAGAACATTGTTCATTAAATCAGCCCTTCAATCATTCTTTCCAAAACAAGGGAATACAATTTCGCAATCAAAAACATCATTCATCCCATAAACACAATATCAAGTAATCTTATTTGATATGTACATCACTTGTAGCTTAACCAGCTATATATGTACATCACTTGTAGCTTAACCAGCTATCAAGTACATCACTTGTAGCTTAACCAGCTATCAAGTACTTGTTGCTTAACCAGCCAACAAGTCGTTAGACTATCTAGAATTGTCTAACTCTCTGCTCAGGCTACCCACCGAGAGAGACTCTCAACTCCGGCTAACCACCAGGAGGAGGTACCAAGGACCATGTGCAAGCGTCGTTGGTAGGACTTTATTGCACCATCTATCTCCGTGCCCAAGAATAATAGACAGCTCATCCGTCCACGGTCTAACCGACCCTTCAGTGGTACGGGCATTCGGGCTAACCACCCGGCTTCAGCTTATTGCTGGCATCGGCTACCCACCGGCATCGGGCTAACCACCCGGCATCGGGCTACCCACCCGGTACTCCAACGAAGGCTCTTTTAGCCTTGATGTCCATCTGGACTCAATTACATTCCATGAGAATTCCAGTGTTTCCCAATTGAAAACCAATCCATCCAGTTTCAATTCTTGCAAACAAACCTTGATAGAATACATTCTTTTGAAACACATTAATACACATGCCGTGTTTCTCACTTGAATCTCTTCAAGTGCTTTTTCATAGTCCGTTTTCCCTTTATTGATTCCTAAGGTCTAACTAAGGTCTCGCGTGATGCAATGTTAACTTAAACTTTTACTGTTAGACTTAAATTGGGTTTTGGGATCAACCTCTTGGGTCGCTCGGGCAACCACTTGCTCTTGTTCGCGTCCCTCGTGCTGCTCCATCGGTGCCTTGCTCTTTTCCTCGGCCGCCAGCTTCTCGTGTTCCTGGCTCGTTCCGGCGTCGTCATTGCGGGAGATTTTAGCTCGCTTGGGTGCCATTGCTTAAGTCTACAAAAGACTAGCTAATTAGTGGAATCTTTGTAGAATCTTGTGATTCTTGGTGTTTTAATACCTTTAAAGGGTCCATTTGAGAGTCCATGACCCTTATGGGTCTTTGTGTGACCTCAATTCTTACTATTAAGTTCCATTTTATGCTTTTAATTGCCAAATTGTTCATTTTCCACTAGATTCCTGGAATATTCCCTGGTAAGAGCTAGTTTCCATGGGAATTTCCTAGGAAGGTTTAAATCTTATTAAATCGAATGAGATTGATTCCAAGGTTCATACCCTCATCAATTATAGATGGAAGGAACCATATTTCATAGGTTTGAATTAAACTTTTTCCCTTTAAGGTCAAATTTTGACCTAATATACTAAAACCTAGATTTGATGGACTTTTATGAATAATTTGTACCTCCATAATTTTTCATGGGTACTTCATAGTCTAATTTAGTGTCCTACAAAGTTTTGTAATTATTGGAGTAATAAATCTATTTTTCCCTATTTTTCTCTTGTAACAATTACACTAGTTTTGAGGTATTCTTGATCAATTAGCTATCAATGTAGCTCCAAATGATGAACCCTATTTATCATGGGTTATTTAAGGTGTTTTACACCTTTGGTAATTTTCTTGAAGTCGGGAAAAATCATTTTCTATTTTCCCCACTTAAATTAAGTTTTAAAATAGGCCTAGTAATTATTGTATACTTCAAACATTTATGATAATTTTTTATAAGGTAATTCTCAGCTTAGGGGACCTGTAATAAATAGGTCAACCCTAATTTTTAATATTTACTATTTTTCACTCTCAAAAAACCCCAATTTTGGCCCTTTTTTGGCTTGGAAATATATCAAATGAGCTCCAAATGGAAAGTCCTATTTTTTATGGGCTAAACATGACCTAAAGTACCTATGGTAATTTTCCCAAGTGAAGGAAAAATCAAGTGCTATTTTTCCCCTCACTTTTGGATCTTAATTATCTCATAATAAAAATTCTATGAAGAGATAATTAAAGAGCTATTTATCCCAACTCATTCTCTGTATAAAGTACCCGGGATAAAGAGGACATCATCAAATTTCACCTAAAACTAATTTCCCCTTCAAAAATAGGGTAAATTTCAAGGTATTTTGGCCTTGATAATTAGCTTGAGTAAAATTAATGAAAACCCTCTTAGCCAGAGGTTTATTATACTTAGATTGACCTAGGATAAATAGGGCTTGGCCCAATGTTTCATAAAACTTCAATTTTGAGTGAAACTAGCCAATTTTGACACCTAATTGGCCCTCATAAATAATTTATTGATTAATTGACAAATCCCCGAGAGGGTTATGTTCTAAATGCCCTCAGTATGCAGGGATAAATAGGGCTTGGCTAGATTCTTTATAAAAATGGTACCTCCTTTGTAACACATTGCCAAAAATGGCCTAATTAAGCCTTAATCATAATTAAGAAAATATGCAGGAAATTTCCAGCCCCTTAATTACATCAATTGGGACTAAAACAAGTGTGTGTATGGCATTTAACCTCTTCCATTATGTGTAAAGAGTCAATTTCAATTGAAATCCCCCAAAATTGCCTACTATTTCCCCGCTAATCAAGTAATTAAGCATGATTAGTGTCTAATCATAATTTGCAGAGATGACCAGCCCATTTAATCATGAAATTAATGATCTACTTAATCATTTAAAGGCTCAAAGAATCAATCTTTCCCAAACTATGCCCCCATTTCTTCCAAAATTGCCTAATTTTGACCCTTAATTAAGGGGGTAATTAGCAATTTACACTTAATTAAAGTGCAGGTCTTAAACCAGCCCCTAATTCATCAAATTATTGGGCCAATTAGTCATTAAAATGGTGTGTGTATCATCCATTCATCATTGATCTATCCAATTTTTGTAAAATTGCCAAAATGTGATTAATCCTTGCCCAATTAGAAGACAATTTTTAATCCCCTTGTTGTAAATGATGCTTTCAATGATCAAATGGTGCATTATGATGGATTTCTAACCACCCAATGAAAGCCTAATCAATGCTTTAGCCATTCATAATTGAAGAATTCAAAACTATGCAAGATTAATTAAGTAGATTAAGAGAGATAGCATAATCATGGATTAGCTACCCGGGGAGACTACTTTGATGAAGAGCTTGCTTGAATTGGAGAGGTGTATTTGCTGATTTGATGTAGCTCCTTTATCCCCTTGCTTCACCTCTTCTCTTCTTGATGATCTTCTCCCCCAATTGGTGTGTAATTAGTGTGTAATTGTGTAATTAAATAAGAGTAATTTGATGATAGTGTAGTTATTGATGAGTAAGTGAGTAGCTAGATTGAGGAGCTCATTAAATAGAAGATGGTGATGATGATGATGATGACCCTCCAATTGCTTTGTGATGAGATTAATCAACTTGATTAATTCTAGCTAATAGAGTAAAGTAGTGTAGATTAAAAAATGCTAATCATGAGGTGATGAGAATGCTCCTTTTTATAGATAAAAGGGATGAAAAGGATTAGCTCACACACATATACACACCTCAAAGATGCGCCATTTTGAGAAAGAAAGGGAGAGAGTATTGTTGCTAAATATGTGCTTTAGTTGTGCTTGAATGCTATTGGCCCACACTTACTTTTCACTTCAAATTTACTTTATCAACTTAATTGGTTTGATGTGAGATGTGCACATTTTATGCACATGGATGAACCTTATGCTCCTTTCCACATCCATGCTAGCTCTGCTCCAACTAAAACTTACCGGCTCCAATCATTTTCTTCCATATTTTTTTATTATTCTATTACTTTCTGACTTTATTTGAAGCTAATAAAAATGAAGTTTTTGTAAAGGAAATGTTACTTAAAAATTATGGGAACATTACAACGAGCAAGGCCCGTCTCTTCCAATTTCGGCAGGATTCACTAGCCATGTCTCAAACCTTGCCATAGCCATTGATAGAAGCCTGATTTGTTCTAATTGGAGTTGGGAATCGCGTACCCTCTATTGTATGTGAACAAGTTGCCCAAGATATCGTCGATTGTCAAGAAATTACCCACACTTTGTCTTGTGCAACCAACCCTACCCAGGCAATCCTTCGTGGACGGCACAGAAGACCCCAACCCATGACCGTAATTAGAAGCCTATGAACTTGAGGTCTGGACGCATCATCCAACCCCGCGAAGAGAGTGCTTCAAACGATCCAAGATCACTTCCGAGTATTGGAACAGGGCCATCTGTAGGGTCACAAGCAAGTGAAGCAACCCACCTCCGTAGGATCCTTAGTGAATCCTCTCTCTCTCTAGTGATACCACGAGTAACTACGGGGAAGGAGATAACCCAAGGGTCGAGGCGCCCACAAGCAATGCGAGCCTATTGGATAGATTTTCTAATTTCATCGGCTTGGAAAATACAAACGCCAATGCTTCCCCTGAGCCACTGGCAGATGAGGAAGTTAGCTCCTACTTCGCTAAGGAAGCCCCAACCGAACCACCCCATGTAGAGATCACAGTACCCCCACTAGCCACGGATGAAGAGGTTCCTCTTGCTGACAATGGCATGACTCATGAGGAGTTGCATCAGATTGAAGAAGCTCTCCAATTGGAAGCGGAAGCCACATTAAGAGGGCAGCAATGATTAATTGAGCGCCAGGCTAAGGCCAAAACTATCGCCAACAAGGGCAAGGCAAAGGTTGACGACATCGTACCAATTGATGCAAGAGTGTTCCACACTAACAATTGGGAATACGTGGTCAAGACACAAACTCTCCATGACAAGGTCACTAAGTAGTGTCGTGGGAAGAGTTAAGCGAGCATACGAGAGCTGCCACAACCTATCCTCTATTTAAGAAGATACTTGCAGACTGTCTCAATCACATCATCATGCAAGAACGTCTGAGACTGGGAATAGACTATCCTTGCGAGGGCCCCATCTTGTTTGTCCAGACAAGCGAGTCACGTGGTCCAACCTTAGAAGAAATGGAGACCCCACAAAAAAGTAGGAAGGATCCTCCCATGATGATCTCTCCGGGTTATCAAGAGAATCCTCACGCCTCTACTTCCATCTCCACCAAGGCTCCAATTGACGATGGTTCCATTCCCTTGAGCTACATACCTTATGAAGAGACAGTCTCACACCCACCCCCTGCAAGTAATATCCCAAGCACTAGTAAGTTTGTTCCAAGGAACCTTACAGAGCCATCTACGTCCAAACCACCAGTTGGACCCACTTACAGTTATGCTACCAGCCCACCAAATACACTAGGCTCTGTTCCTAGACCGCCCATGTACACTGTATATGCTCCAAGACCTATGACAGGACCTGGATTTATGCCGCCTACTACCATACCTCTCCACCGTACCCCCCCAAGATTTCCCGCTCGTGCTCCGGCACCCACCACTGCAAGAGCTGCATCGCCTTTCCCAGGGGTTGACTGTCCTTACCATCTTCCCCTACCAGTTGCTGCCGCAAACTGCTGACCCCATCGCTGTTTTTGCAGCTGCTGTAGGGAAGGCTATGGCCGAACAGTTAGCCCCTTGAGCAAGGGATCCTAATCGAGCAGACTCACGACGTTCGGTAGATATTGCCAAGCTTATGAGCAAGTTCTCTGGTGATGGAGATCCTAGGCAACACCTAGAGATATTTGAGCAAGTTTGTGAAGCCTTGAGTGAGAGGAATGATGTCTCAAAAAGCCATGCTTTTAGTCTCACCTTAGATGACAAGGCTGGAAAATGGTATCGCACGCTCAAACCCGAGGAGAAACAAAACATGGCCACCATCAAGACGGCATTTATAGCAGCTTTTGCTAAGCAAGGACCTAAGTGGGAATTATCATCCCAATTACATTTGGCTGAGCGAAACAATGGTGAATCCATGCGTGATTTCATCAATCGTCTCAAGCACCTAAACTCGCAATGCAAACCCCACGAACGGTTCAGAGATGATCAGCTTTTGGATCGTCTAATCAATGGGATGAAACACAGAGTTGTACAATAGCTTGGTCACAAGGGGAATAACCACATGGGATGACACTGTTGCAGCAGTAATTGAACTAGAAGACAACCTAGAGATTAAAGAGGCAACTAGTGCACCTAGTGAGACTGCATCGATCCAACCTTCTCAGGCTACTGCCCCATCTATGGAGAAAATGGTAGCTGCCTACATCCAAAAGCTATTTCGTACAAATATGCCCCAACAGCGTAAGGAACCTACACGTGAGCTAGTCTTTTGCTCTACTTGCAATGAAAACCATCCCATAAGTGAGTGTCCCACACTTCGACCCAAATATTTCAATCCAGGATATCAAGGCCATAGGTATGGCTATGAGGGCCAAAACCATAGATTTCGCCCCCCTTATCAATATGCTCCTAGGCCTGTGGCAGCCCCACTTGCCTTACCCGCACCACCTGCTAATGTCCAGCCTATCGCCATTGTCCCAGCTCAGGAACCAAGGCCCTATGCCCTGCTTGTCCTTACCACCCCTACACACCTTATCCACCACCAGTCTTACCCCCTCAGCCACGAATCATACCAGTCAATCAAGTAGTAGCTGAGGAGGAACCAGAGGAGGAGTACAACCCACCCGAGGGTGAGGAGGACTATGAGATCTATCCCGAGTACTATGTCAATGATCCCGAGGGACCAAAGCCTCTATCAGGTAACCGCTTTAGGAAGGGGGCAATCCATGAATAATGTGGGACGACGACCACCCCTGCAATGCTATGGCTGTGGAGGACCTCACAAATATAGCGAATGTCTTGACAGGAAACCCCTACAGTGTTTCCATTGTGGTGAGCCTCATAAAGTGGCAGATTGCCCGTACAAACCAAGTACCAGTGCTGCCCCAGTACCTAATCCACATCTACCCAAGGCTACGTGTAGTGATTGTGGCATCACCCATTTGATCCCACAATGCCCACACAAACCACCCAATGCTCCCGTGATAGCACCGTTAAACATGATGAGTAGGATTATCCTGAGCGAAAAGCCTAAACCAAACCCTACTCTCAATGCTCTGACAAGGTTGCAAGCTAAGGCTGATCCCATCCTAGCTGCAAAGAACGAGAATGACACCAAAAGTACTACCTCAGACAAGAGACAAAACAGAAAAAAGAAGGCCAAAAAATCAAAAAAGAAAATTGTGGGTACCACCTCAGATCCCGTCACCATACAAAATGCAAGTGATGATTCAGATAACTCGTCAGTCTCTGAATCTAACCATGATCAGTCTGGGGATACAACCAAACCTAACCATGCAAGACAGCCTAAGAAAGTAAATCCCAACAAACCTGGTGTTTATCTAGCATCGGAACAGGAAATTCAAAAGCTCCACGAAGCTATTGAATTAGTCCAAGAAACTCAGGCTGCTATAGAACCCAACCCGAAACCCATTCCTGATGCTTGAAAATTACCCACTACAATCAATAAACCCATCCAAACTGGAAAACCCCTATAAGTACCAAGTGTAATTTTCAAGAAATCAGAAGAAGAGCACGAAGCCCAATTTGAGCGTTGGTATCAAGACATGCTCAAACACCCTAATCCTGAGGAGCATGAATCGCGCCCACGGTTCGGGGAGTCTGAGTCCCACCAACTTGGTCCCCTTGATGCTACATATCCCCCATTGGACAGTATACCACAATCGGATCACGATGAGCAAGAGCCATGGAATATGCCATTTCCACCCCAAACATCCTCAGAAGGACGAAGCGTGGTAGGTGCCCAATTGAATGCCCAGAAACTCATTAATTTCTTAGGCATGCCTACCACCACTACCATGTTAGTCAGGCTCAAAGGGGATCCGGAATTGGAAGAAACCTTACGCTCCTTCCTGAATGATGAACTTGCCGTTAATCTAGAAACTCTCCAGGAGGCTCCTCTAGAATACATACCCCCACAAGAGATGATGCATGATAAAGCTCCTGAGAACTCACCTAAAAATGACACAGTGTGGTGGCTGAGACTGATCCCAAGTCCTTATTTCGACTTTGTGTCAACATGCTTGGTGATTATTTTGAGGGTGATGATTCTAATGCAGTATTGCCAATTGTCTGCAAAGGCAATACCATTCTAGCTGTGCTTGATGAAGGAGCTGGTGTAAGCATCATCACCAAACGATGCTGGGAAAAAATGGCATGCCCACCTATGGAAGTAACCAATCTCACTGTTAAGCTGGCTAATGGAGGCCTAGTCAAGGCTCTGGGTTTACTCAGAAACCTTAAGATGAAGGTCCTCGATCATCATATATATCATACCATCGCAGTCATGGACTTCAATGATAAGCCCGGCTCTTACGAAATGATTTTGGGAAGGCCATTTATGAGAGAGTATAGTTTGGTCCATGATTGGTCTCGTAATCATGTCTATTTGACACTTAATGGTGAGCATGTACGAGTAGATCTTAAGTCCGGAAAAGCACATCCATTGGCAAATGGATTCTTCCATGAGAATTCCGATACCACTGTATTTTCGGACTCGGATGCTACCACGTCTCTTAACTATTGCAAGACTTGCAAAAAGGAGACTGACCCTGAGCATAAAGACTATACCATAGATTACAGACCAGCATTTGATGATGATTGGAATCATTTGCTAGCTACCGTAGATATCTGGGGAAAAAGAGGAATCACATGTGTAACGGCTGATGGAACCCCCATCCCTGAAGTCGTTCCTTTAAACACCTTATCAGTAGAGCATCTCAATGACACAGAGGAATCAGATGATTCGGACCCCAGTCCCGATCCTAGCACCAATGGTTCTGAGGAGGAATCTACAACCAAGCCACCCAAGAGTAGGAAATCCTTCAAGTTATGGCAAAGGGGCAAAAAGACCATTGCCCAACGTAATCAAAGAGTGAAGGATTGTACTACCTTAGCCCAATGGCTCCAGTACGTAGGTGCCTTTGACGCCAATCAAAAATTAGTCAATGATTGGGGAGAACAGCTACAGCACTTGATGCATCGTAAATCCCCCCACATTGAACTAAAAAAGATTGATGCGCAAAAGGATTCCAAATCTAGCAAGGCATCGCGTAGGAGAAAGAATCGTGAGGTTGCACAGGTAGAAAGACAAGCTAAGAAAGAGCTAAGGGAAAACAAAGCCAAGGATCTGAAGACAGATTCATACCCTGTACCCGATAGGTTTAAAGCTTTTACTATTGGGGATAGACACCTTGTTTTTGATAAAGCTCAAAGAAAGCCATCCGAGGGAAGTAACACAGGCTATGATGGCCCGGCTGAAGTCAAGGAAGTCGACTTGGCTGATGAACAAGAAGATCCCAAACCTGTTTTCATTGCCACTAATCTTTCCCATCTAGAAGAGCAAGAGTTGCTAACTTTGCTTTGAGAGTTTAGGGATTGTTTTGCATGGACATATAAGGACATGCAAGGCGTACCCCCTGAGGTTTGTGAGCATACAATACCTATGAAGCCTGATGCCAAACCAGTGCATCAAAGGCCGTACCCAATGAACCCCAAGTATGCTTCCCAAATCCAGGAAGAAATCAACAAATTAATCGAATGCAGATTCATCTATGAGATTAAACATCCAACTTGGGTATCGCCCATCGTGGTGGTCCCTAAGAAGAATGGGAAACTTAGAGTCTGCATTGATCTCAAGAAAGTGAATGCTGCGACTTGCCATGATCATTACCCACTACCATTTAGTGAGCATGTTCTTGAAAGAGTGGCAGGAAAGGAAGCCTATAGTTTTTTGGATGGTTACTCAGGGTATAACCAAATATCTATTGCTGAGGAGGACCAGCCAAAAACTACTTTCATCACTGAATATGGCGTGTTTGCTTTCAAACGAATGCCATTCGGTTTGACTAATGCACCAGCAAAGTTTCAGAGACTTATGAACCATGCATTCAGGGAATTCCTAAGACAATTCTTAGAAGTGTTTTTGGATGACCTATGTGTGCATTCGGCTTGGAAAGAGCCCCTTGAGTGCCTACGAAAAGTCTTTATGAAATGTCGCTACTATCGTATATCCCTAAATCCCCATAAATGCCAATTTTGAATAAAGCACGGTGTGATCCTAGGTCACATTGTGTCAAGAAATGGGATATCCACAGATGAAGGGAAGGTCAAACTAATATTATAACTTCCAGCCCCCACAAACTTTACAGGAGTTCAACGCTTCATGGGACATGTAGGATACTACCGATGATTCATCCTATTCTATGCTCAAATTGCTCGTCCCTTGTACAAATTGCTCATTGAGTTCAAGTGGACTGATGAATGTCAAGAATCTTACGAAAGATTGAAGCAAGCTCTAGCATCTGCTCCCATTTTAAAATCCCCTAACTGGGAAATCATCTTCCATGTGCACATTGACGCATCCAATTTTGCAATTGGTTGTGTATTAGCCTAGCCTGGCAAGCACAAGCTGGATTATCCTATAAGTTTTACAAGTAGACAATTGAATGATGCTGAGATAAACTACACTACTACTGAGTGAGAAGGATTAGCTATGGTGTATGCCGTGAAGAAATTCCGACATTACCTTTTGCCCAATCAATTCATCTTCTTTGTCGATCATCAAGCATTGCTCTACCTTGTCAACAAGCCTTGTGCTACGGGAAGGATCACACGATGGATGCTGATTCTTCTGGAATTTGACTTCACTGTTGTAGTCCGCCGAGGTAGTAAGAAACATCTCATGGCTAATCACATGTCATGCATACCCAATGGTGAACCACCCATTGGAATAGATGATGATCTAGCCGATGCAACACTATTCCTAGTGGACTCGATACCTCAATGGAGTGAGCACATTGTCGATGTTCTAGCTCATGGGCTAACAAACATTCAAAACTTGGGAACCCAGAAAGCTAGACAGATCCTTAAAGAGAGTGCGGACTACCAACTCATTGCAGGCCAACTGTACAAGAGAGGCAAGGATGACATTCTCAGGCGATGTCCTAGGGAGGATGAAACCTTGCATATCATGGAAGAGGCCCATCAAGGAGTTGCAGGTGGTCATTTCGCAGTCGACATCACAGCATGTAAGGTCATGCTAACAGGCTATTGGTGGCCTACATTATTTAAAGATTGTGCTCTGTTTGTCCGTGGATGTGACGAATGCCAAAGGTGCTCCAAACCAGGGAAGCAAGACTTTATGCCCCTGCACCTTGTGGCAGTGAACAAACCTTTTGAAAAATGGGGACTAGATTTCATTGGGCCTATTAGTCCAGCAACACGTGGATCCCAGGCCAGGTACATCATCATAGGGACAGATTATGTCACCAAGTGGGCTGAAGCTAAAGCAATTAGAAAGGCTGACGCTTTGGCCACAGTGCAATTCCTGTATGAAAACATAATTACCCGTTTTGGCTGTCCTCTTGAGATTGTGAGTGATAGAGGCTCACATTTCTTGAATGAGACAATAGAGGTTTTGACTGCAAAATTCATGATTTCTCACAGAAAATCAACTCCATACTACCCCCGTACTAATGGTCAAGCCGAAAGCACAAACAAAATCCTGGTAGCCATCTTCACGAAAACTGTAAGTGCTACACGCACTGATTGGGAACTGAAACTAACCGCAGCCTTATGGGCTTACCGAACATCCTACAAGGTGGCTACTGGATGCACTCCATTCAAACTTGTGTATGGGCTAGAAGCGGTAATGCCATGGAAATTCCTTGTCCCTAGTTTGAGAGTAGCGGTTGCTGAGAAATGGGATGGACATGAGCTTGCAGATCGCATCCGCATCCTTGAGAACTTAGATGAGGAACGACATATTGCATTACAAGGCCTAATCACTGAAAAACAACATAGAAAGAAATGGTTTGATCGGCAATTGAAGGACAAGAACATTCACAAAGGTGATATGGTACTCTTGTTTGGTGTACGAGACAAAAAACGAAAACTTAAATACACCGGCATGGGTCCATTTAAAGTGTGTGAGATAACCCCCCAAGGGACCATAAGGGTAGAAACCTTAGATGGTATTGAGACTGTAGGTTTCCTCAATGGGAGTAAATTCAAAAGATACTATGACCCCTTAACCATTGAGACCATTCAAGTAGCTCGCGACAAGCAAGCTGCTAAAGAAAAAGAGCTCAAACGCATACAAGATGCCATCAAGGAGGGCAAGGATCGGGAGGCAAAACATAAGGCTAGACGCTCCGCAAATGTGTGGACTTATGATGTATTCACTTGGGAATCCACCGAGCCCACTTGTCCCCCACCTCTGCGCACTCAAATTGAATTGTGTGGACACACTGGTAAAGTGCTTTACAATGCTTTATTTGATACAGGTGCTAGCCATAACCTCATATCCTTTAATGCTTGGAATCAATTGGGAAGGCCTGCCCTGACCCAATCCAACGTCAAAGTGAAGGGCGTGAATGGGCAAACATCTTATGTTACTGGTGTTTTAAATACAACAATCCATTGTGCTAATGGCCATCTGGAAGGCTCTTTCTGGGTAATGCCTGCAGGAGAGTTATGTGAAAATGTGCTTTTAGGTCGCACTTGGATGCTGGCAACTAAGTGCCAATTCGATTGGGAAACACACTCAGTAACAATGGTAATCCCTACCTGCCCTACGGCTATACACTGCACGCACTGTACACGGGGCCCGCATCAAGAAACATCCACATCAAGGGTGCTATCCTCATCTTCAAGCCACCATCGACTAACAATTGACCCCACTAACTCCACTCACGCACTGTACACTACTAACCATCAAAAAACAAGGAATAAATCAGCAGGTAAAAATCAAATTGCTAGGTGGCAGTGGGTCCCCAAGAAACACAACATGCAAGGGAAGGTCACAAACATGGGCTTCCAAATTGTAAAGATTGAGCTTTAAAAATAGGTCCACCCAATGTGAAAGTCCAATTTTTAGAAGCCCTTAGATTGAAAAGAGAAGGGATTATTAAAAGGAGGATAATCTTGTGTATGAGGCGAACGTGTAAGAGCTTCAAAGAGAAGAAGAGCTTATTTGTGGTGCTTCCTTCGTGCCCATTGTACTCTCCGTTTGATTCTAATGTAAAGTAAAGGTTTTTCCCATTCTATTATCTCTCTCCTCAATGTTCTTTCATTGATTTAGATGAAGAAATGAAGGTTTTATAAGTGTGTGTGTGCTCTAGGTAAAGAGTGATTAAGAGTGTGATTAATCTTTAATTAGAGTGGTTTCTAAGGCTTGCATTGTTCTATTGGTGTAACCCACACATGCTCTAGGTCGAAGAGCTTTTGCAACCGGAAGCTATTCTACGACATGAGGATGAGATCCTATGAAATGGTAAGGTACTACGTAAGTATTTGATTAAATTCAAATTATTCTTTTGATGATGCTAATGGATGATGGAGCCGCAGCTCAAAGATTCAATGACTTGGGTCAATGAATACAATGTTATCCATGAGATGTGTACCTCTCAAGACATCGATGTATAAACCATGGTAATAAAGCAAATGTTTATGTTTCTTTCTTGTCTTTATTACGGCCAATGTTTTCCATGTGCATGCAAATGTTTAATGATACACAACGCTTGCGGCGGATACGTCCCTCAAGCACCGAGTAGACTAGCACTCTACTGCAGGAAGGTGTTAAGGCTTATGTTATGTTGCTAACAAAAGACATGCATGCTTGCGGCAGACTGTGTCTCTCAAGCATCGGCTAGATTAGCACTCTAGTGCGAAATGATGCTATGGCTTATGTATGTTTTACACGCTTGCGTCGGCTATGTCCTCCAAGCACCCATGTGTGGAATGGTGTAATTCGCTTTAAATGTAGATCCAAAAGCAAATGTTTATGTACCCAAATTCCTTAAATACATGCATAGTCGAGGACGATTATGATTTAAGGGCGGGGTAATGTCATAAAAATTGAATTTTTATGAGCTTCACAGGATTTTCTCTCTCTAAAAAGTAGCTATCTAGAGAGAGAAAGCAAAGGAAAGCATAGGCTATATGCAAGGATTTGCATTAAGGTTTATTTTGACTATAGTTTATGATAGTCAAAAGGAATAAGCCTTTAAAAGTGCAAAAGTGCACATTCTCTCACTAGAATTCTAGAGAGAGAGTGTAATGGACGGGCATGGCCAACATGCTAAGATTTGCAAAAAGGTTTATCAACCCTCTCTCCCTTGCAAAATTGTTTTTGACCTCCCTTCATATTTCTTCATCTTGGGCATGCCTAGCATGTGTTGTAGCACTTGAGCTTCCCCTAGCCTCTTACCCACCCCATTAGGCTCCTCTTCCAAGCCCTTTAGCCCTCTTTCATGCTCCTTTAGGGTTTCTCCATAGCGTGGAAAGTGAAGAAAGAATGGAAGCTTTCCATTGAAGCTCTTCATCAAGGGCATCCTCTTCAAGCAAGGGCTTCTTCCTCAAGATTAACCATCTTCTTCCACCCCTTATCTCAAGCAAGGAGCATCAATTATCATCAAGGTAAGCCTCTTTAAGAAGAGGGAAACCCTCTTCTTAATCTTCTTCTTATGCTTCTTTCATGTGTTGTCTTCTCTTTCAAGCTTATGTCATGGTCTTTGATAATGTGATTACGGGTAGGATGATTAAGGATTATTCTCTCAAATGAAAGCTTTTAATCAATTTATTTCCTTCATTCATTAAGAGGTCATGATAACCCTCTTGTTTTTATGATAAAAATCATGCATAAAGAGGGGAAGTTATGGAAAAAAATTTCTAGAACCTTAAGCTTAATTTTATACATAATCCTCTTCTTGCTTATGTCTTGTTTCTAATGCAAAGCTATGTCATGCTAAGTTTCTTTAGGATCAAGTTGAATGATTGTAAGAGGCTTTCTCTTGAAAAGCCCATGATTCTTAGAATTATTCCTCAAGTAACTTGTCTCTTCTAAAAACATGTCTAAAATATGTATAAGAAGAAGGAAGACCTACTTGACAAGAATCCCATAGAGTTGATATGGGGGATTATGGCACACTCGGGGCCGCCCGCCCGTGTCCGGCCGCCCATTTGGGCGCCCGCCGGCGTCCGTCGGCGCCCGAAAAATTTAAAAATTCAAAAACATCCGTGGAGGCTTATCATTCATTTTCCTCTTTTTATTTTTTGTTTTTGGCACCGTTTGAAGACGAAAAACCCACTCCGAGCGCCCGCCCGCAGCGCCGGGAACGCGTCCCACGCGCTTCGCTGCCCGCCCGCAGTGATTTTCCTCGAGCCAACGCTTGCCCCGCGCCCTATCCCCACGTGGGAACGCGCGTGTATTTTTTCCAAAATTTTTCCGTCCCTTTTTTATTTTTTGGGCCCTATTTTCTATTTTTTGCTATTTTTCTTTATTTTTTAATTTATTGAGTATATTTTATTTATTTATTTATTTTTTGATTTCTTATTTTTCCTTTTCAATTTTCATTTCCTTCACTCCGTCCACCGGTCCCGACTTGGGCCCCACATGTACCTTCCGCTCTCTCCCGTACACGTCTCCTGTTCACGCGCGTACACGCGCACGCACCCGCCGCCAGCTCGCCCGCCAACACGCTCTCACTAATCGCTTCCGCACGCACGGGCCCACCCTTCCCCTCGCACGCCCACGCGTACGCACCCCAGTCCGCTCTCTTGCACTCGCCCACTTGCGCCCGCGTGTGCTTGCACCCGCACGCACCCGCCACTCCTTCCCCGCACGCTAGCTTCTGCTCGCACCCGCACGCATCCACCCGTCTTCTCCGCCCGCTCACTCCCGAGCGTACTCACGCACCAGTCCGTACATACGCCACACACCCTTGCGCAGGCACGCACACGCGTACCCGCACGCCCTTGTACCCCCGTGCCTCCCCCGCCTGCCCACAAACACAAACCCGCACACGCGTGCGTCTCGCCCCTCTTTGTATCTCTACCCCCGTATACCCACGCCCACGCCCACACACACGCACCCCGCCCATACGCGTGCACGCACACACTCACACGCACATACACCCTGACGCTCCCCCGCTCACTTGCACTCCCCACCCCCGACCCATCTCTCTATCGCCCCCGCTTCCCCCACACTCACCCTCACCCCGTCCCCTCACACACACACACATATATCTATACCCCCCCCTCTCTCTCCCGCCCGCACCCTGCCCCTTACCTTCCCGTTTCTCCCCCCCCGCACCCTCCCCTGAAGACCCACCCCCTAACCACCCTAACCCCCCACCTCTCCCCACCCACGGTCACCACTCCTACCCCCTACCCGCGCCCCCTCCCTTGACACCACGCCCTGCTGCCCCTCCCTTTGACGCCCTTTCCGCGCCCTCACCCCTGCCCAACCTCCCCGCACCCTGCTGCCCCCCTTGCGCGCCCTTCCCCTCCTACATCCTGCCCCTGTAACCCCCCTCCCATACACACCCACATACCTACACACACCCTCACTTTCTCCTTCCCGCGCACCCACCTCCCGCACCCCTTACCCTTCCGCACCCCCCGCTCCCTCACACACACACACATATAAACACCCATATATCTATTACCCCCCCTCTCTCTCCCGCACGCACCTCGCATCCCTCTCTACGCCCGCGCCCCGTTGCATAACCCCCCCTCACCTCGTGTCATACCCGCCCCCCCCCCCGCAATCCCCCTCCCCATCTCCTTCTCTATCTCCCCCTCCCTCTCCTTCCCTCTATCCTCCTTTCCCTCTCTCTTGCATCCACGCCC
Source organism: Cibotium barometz (assembly GCF_041138505.1). NCBI lineage: Eukaryota > Viridiplantae > Streptophyta > Polypodiopsida > Cyatheales > Cibotiaceae > Cibotium > Cibotium barometz. The sequence goes on along the minus strand of NC_141069.1, from coordinate 29,297,546 downwards.
GCGCAGGAACCCCCCTTTTTAAAAGAAAAATAATTTTAAAAAAAATTTGTTAAAAGTTTTTAAAGCCTTTCAAAGGCTTGTTAAAAGCCTTAAAAAAAAGGGGCTTTAAAACCCTTTGGGCTCCCCGCGCCCGCGCCCTCAAAGGCCCGCACCTTATACGCCCCGCGCTCCGCGCTTTGCACCCCGCACTCCGCGCTACACACACCCCGCCTCCCCGCGCTGTCCCGGCACCTACGCGCCCCCTTTCACAGCCCGCGCCGCCGCGCCCACTGCCGGCCTAGCTCCGCGCCCCGCGCTGCTCGCTGCCCCACCTCCGCATCCCCGCGCTGTTGAATACCCGCCACCCCCCCTCTGCCCGCGCTGCACCAGCGCTCCTCCCCCCTCTGCGCTCCCTGTAGCCTCCCCACCCGCACCCCTCTCCTCACCAACTCCACCCCCTGGCCGCGCCCTTGCTGCGCCTCCCACCCCATACTCACCCTCCCGCACTCTTAGCCTGCTGCCCCGGCGCTCCCTTTCCACAACCCACCCGCGCTGTCACCTCACGCGCCCTCTCCACTCAGCCAACCCCACCCCACCCGCCTACCCTTTCCTCACCGACCACCCCTGCCTCCTCAGCTCGCGCACCCCCGCTGCTCCCTGCACACACACCTGCGCTCTAGCACACACACTCTCTCACACACATACACACACACACCCAACACACACACACACACACACTCACTCACACACACACGCCTGCTCTCATACACACACACACGAACACACACACACCGTTACACACACACACACACACACACACACACACGTCACACACACACACACACAAAAATTTAAAAATAAAATAAATAAATAAATTTAAAAAAATCACAAATTAAAAACTCCAAAAAAATTTAAAAAAAAATAATAAACCGTCCAATAGGACAGGTGGGTCGAGACACTCGGTCCCAGCAAGGTCCGGGTTGCTCACAAGTGGTATCAGAGCATACGTTCTCATTTTTTTATCTACTATTAATGATTGATTTAATAAGTTTAACTGCTTTCTAGCGTAATAGTGTAATTGCTCTATATGTCCCCTAATCTCTTAAATTTTCTATTGTAGGCTGGGTATGAGAGGTTCTTGGTATTCCAGATCATGTACGAGACGGCGCGTACTTCGCCGGACTTTTACTTCAAAAACGTGGTTTCAATGATCCTGGAGAAGCTAGTTCCTATCTTTCCTACAAGAGCTGAGCAGTGGGACCAACACTGGAGAAGTGCAGGGAAGTACTTCCACATTAGAGCAGACAGGATCCAAAATTTAAAGATTGACCTTCAACGTATCAGGTGGCACGAGGAGTTGGGACATGTGGGATTGTTCACTTTCATCCCAACCAAGAGGCCAGACATGTGGATAATGAGACAGGGCAAGAGGATGACCCAAAACCAGTGGGTCTATTCTCAAGTTATGAAATATATTTATCCAGAGCATGTGGCATTATTTAACCAGTTTTACTCTCGGCTAAATGACCCAACTTCAGAAGTAGGATTACCCAAGCAACCTAATAATTACTGGGTTCTAGAGTTTTTGAATGAGCCTCCAAAGTTTGTAATCATGGAGGCGACGGTTTTTCATCACTTTGTCCCCAAGAGGACCCAACCTACTGTATAAAAAACATTGTGTGAAATTAAGGATATATTTTTGTTGAAATTGCATCATTCTCTTGGCAGTTAGCCATTGTTCAGGTAGGTAGCCTTTGAAAATTGTTCAGGCAGGTAGCCTTTGAAAAAAATTATTAAGGCAGGTAGCCTTTGAAAACTGTTATTAAGGCAGGTAGCCTTTGGGAATTTTAAGGTGTTAACCTTTTTTTTTTCTAAGGCAGATAACCTAATGTCAATACTTAAAGTTATGCATGAAATAGTGAAATTTTATTGGTTAAGGCTAGATAGCCTAAATTGTTTGAGTACAATTGGGAATTCCGACTTGTCTAAGTGGAATTTATTGTACGCAGGTCGAAAGTATGCAAGCATACAATGATCATTACGTCTTCTTCCTGGTTTTTGAAATGGCTTGTAGATCAGAGGACTTTGCGTTTCACGAGAAGATAATGCTAGTCATTGACCGACTGTACAACCCTTTTACAGCAGGAATACCTGGGATAAATTGGTGGCGTTTTGTACCAACCTACAACTCGGTTGATGCCAGATATCTTGACGAGCTAGAAGTAAATCTGAAGAGAATCCAACTGTTAGAACGACTAAAGGTCGTACACCTATTCGTCTTTCGAGGTGTGTCATCAACAACCTACATTGTGTGCAATGAGGTCCAAGTACTGCAGAACCGTTGGGTATACGAACAAGTACTCAAGGTTATCCCAACAGACAGGATTATGGTGCTTTGGAATGACAGAGAAGGACTTGCGACAATGCCAAGAGATTATCGCTTACTGAACCCTAGAGAAAGACCCGTTTATTATTCTAGTTTTTGGACAAATAGAAAACTTCTCGATGGTGAGACCTTTGTATAGATAGCATAAGACTATTTTTGCGATGTAAATTTTTGGAATAACAAAGATATTTTTTGTCTCATAGGTCTCAGACATTGTCTCTGTCAACTTCTTTTGAGTGAGTCTATAATTCATGACGGTTGTATAAGCAATTTGTTTTCTGATTAATCAGGAACATGGGAACCGTGTCGGAAGCATCTATACTGAGATTCAGGAGAAGAAACTTCTCCTCAAACAGATGCAACCACCATCCTTCAAGGGTGAAGGGACGGAAGTGGAACATGATGCTGAGGCTTGGATAGAAGCCATGGATGACTATTTCTCAGAAGCGGGGACTACTCCTGCAAATCAGGCCATGTTAAGCACTTTTAGGCTAACAGGTGATGCTAATCTATGGTGGAAGCAGCACTGCAAAGACTGCGGAGTGTTGCCAAACTCCCGAAGCTGGCCACAAGTCAAGCAGGCGGTGAGAGAAAGATACTTACCTCCGGCACACGAATCCATCAAAATGAATGAGTTTTTCAGCTTACGCCAGGGCTCTCTATCCCTGGAACAATATTTTTCAAGGTTTGCAATGTTGAGTCGATATGCACCTCACCTGTCAATCGAGCAACAGATAGCTCAGTGTTGCCAAGGATTAAATAGTCCCTTGGATACGCGACTCGAAGCAATGCGACCAACTTCTATTCAGGATGCTCTTATTAGGGCAAAGTCTTTGGTAAAAGAGACAGAGCGCGAAAGGGGAAACAGGAGGCGAGAAGCTTACGTGCCTTGTAATCAGCAAGATCAACATAGAAGGGCATTTGTTCCAAATCCTCAGGCGGCGCCTAGAGTTTATGCGACAGGTGCACCCCAAAGACCATTGTCTGAAGTTGAGTGTTTTGAATGTCATGAAAGGGGGCACTACAGGAACCAATGCCCCAGGCTTCGTAATAGAGCAGCTGCAGTAAATGGGGGAAACCAGAACCCTCAAGGAGGTCAGAGTCAAAACCCCAACCCTAACAATGCCAACCAGGGAAGAGGTCGTGGCAGAGGTAGGGGTAGAGCAGCCACAGCTCATGGAAATGGCCGAGGTGGTCGTGCCAACAATGCAAGACCAACTATTACGGACGAAACGAATGATCGTGGAAGAGTACATGCAGCTATAGATAACCCTAGAGCATGGAATTAGTATGCAGTGATTCAAACCCCTGCAAATTATCAAGGTGTGTCCTTTGAGCTTTTGATTGATTGTGGTAGTACTCATTCTTTTCTCTCACCTAGATGCTTGAGAAAGTTGAAGTTGAACCAGCTACCGGCTCATCCAATGACGGTTGAGTTGGCCAATGGGAAAGAAGTAATATCAAGGCACATAGTGGGAAACCTAGATTTTGAACTAGGGGGAAAACCAACGATGGCTTATTTTAGAACTTTACCAGTTGGAGTTTATGACGGAATCTTAGGGATGGATTGGCTTACTGCAAATCGGGCAAGTATTCACTCGGCCCAAGGTACCTTCTCATTCATAGACAACCAGGGACAAGAAAGCCTAGTGCAAGGGCACAACGGAAGGCCCAAGGCTCGTCGGCTATGCAAGGCAAAAAGGTTGTTAAAAGGTTATCGTGCAGGTGACCAGATCTTCGTCGTTAAGCTCAACAAAGTTGAAGAACCAGAGGAAGCAGCTGAACCTATGTGGCTTCAAGAATTTTCTGATATATTTCCAGAAGATCTCAGGGTGTAAGCATGTTAACGTGTCACTGAAATGGCTGTCCCGGACAATGCTAGTTAGTTGTGTTTGTTAGCATTTGCTAAAGTTCAAGGAGCAAAATGAGGTTCAGTCGATGCATTGGTACTCTAGTCAGGTAACCATTTTTGTACACATTACATACTACCGCAAGGCAGGGGAGGTAGTCAAAACAATCCACTTCTTCATATCAGATGACAAGGTGCATGACACATTGTTTGTGCAACATTGCTTCATGCTGCACCGTAACTGGTTAAATCAGGAGGGTGTCACTTCTAAACAGCATTGGGTGTGGTCTGATGGTGCGGCCTCGCAGTTCAAGGCAGCCATGCCTTTCTATTTTGTTGCAAGATATGGTGGACTCGCAGAGATGGGGATGAGCTGGTTCTTCTTTGGATCAGGGCACGGCAAGGGCGAGCATGATGGTGCAGGAGCGGTTGTGAAAAGAACCTTGACCCATGAACAATTAAAACCCAATGGAGCTATATTGCACTGTGCAGCAGATGTGGTTGCTTTTTGTCAAGCCAACCTCTCGCAGGGAGCACCTGCATCATATCCATCAAAAGAAAGGGAATGTGCCCGTGTGTTCTAGGAGGTTTTAGCAAGGGATGTGAATAGGGAAGTCAAGTGGAATTGTTCCCCTATCCCTAAATCTCGCTCTATGCACGCTTTCCGTGGTCACAACCCGCAGGATCCAACTGCCCTGGCAACTAGAAGCTTGGCATGCTTCTATGATGCATGCATTCATGGAAGGTGGAATCGCTGCATCAATAAAGCTCATGTGGAGGCCTGGGAGTATCATATTCTTGAGCCATTACCTGATGAGGTGGAGGCAGATTCCAATCCAGCAGTTGAAGTTCCGACAGAGGAGGTCAATGGCTACGATGACTTCACATACAAAGGGCAGCATGATGTGTTGAGTAGCGCTCTATGTGTTGGCGACACATTTGCTGTAAATCCAGATGCTTCAACCAATGCTAAGGGTGTGGATTTCTACTTGGTCAAGTGTGTTGTAGCAAAGGAGAAGGTGGACAAGGGGTACATCGATGAATGGAGCAACGTAATTGACAGAGGCTCGCATGTTGTGCAAGGACTTTACTACAAGCAATTGGATGCATACACCTTCAAGCTAGACAACAAGCTGCCCATCGTTCACATACTGTCGCATCTAGTGCGATGTATCAAAATACCTATGGAGCACTACCCAAAGAGAAGGCTGGTGTACACAATCACTCTAGAAAGCTATGAAGCGATTTGTAATAGCATGCCCTTCAGCTTTTAAGTTGTAACAACTGGATGTGCAATATACTTATTTGCTGCAATTTATGCTGTTCTATCTTTAAGTTGGTTCTATGTCTCTTGTGCGCACTAGGTACCAACTCTAAGTCATAACCACTGGATTTTCAATATACCCCTTTTTTTTGCGCACTGTGAACCAGCGTTTTAAGTTATAACCAAATGTTCAGTAAATATGCTGCTCTACACACATTCCAAAGGGCTATATCCAAATCTTTGATAGTGCCCAGAATGAAGTGTTGAGTAGGGCTTTGGTCCCCTCTTGTATGAGCTGCAAGGCCTCTTAGAGGGAATATATATATTCCATGATTGTAATGTAATGAAAATTAGAACTGTGTTTATGCTAACTAGCATACACTGTGTATGCTAACTAGCATACACTGTGTATGCTAACTAGCATACAATGTGTATGCTAACTAGTGTACACAGTGTGCTAACTAGCATACACAGTGTGCTAACTTGCCATACACAGTGTGCTAACTTGCCAATTGAACAGGAAACATGCCAACAGTACACAAGGTACATACACATAAAATACAGTAGTACAAAATCTGATCCTGCAATCTGAAAAGAAAGTATTTATAGGTATGAACATTGAAATGAATTAGAAAGTATTGGGTTTAGGGTTTGACAAAACAGAATACACAATAGTATGAAACATTGACAAAATCTGATCCTGCAATCTGAAAAGAAAGTATTTATACGTTTGAACATTGAAATGGATTAGAAAGTATTGGGTTTAGGGTTTGACAAAACAAAATACACAATATGTATGAAATATGGACATGGCAATGCCATGGGTGATTATTACAACTCTCCATAGCATGGCAGTATGGCCTCATGTCACGATTTTCCAGCTCCTGCATTTCCCTTTCTCTTTGTAAGTTGCTCATCACTTCATGTGCTGTTTTCGCTTTTCTTTTTCCTTTGCTTTTTCTTCTTCATCAAAGCCCTTTGTATAGCGACTACTACGACATGGAAGCCCTCGAGATAGATTTCATAGGAGCCTTCACCAAGACTGGGATCAAACACAGCGTTAGCTCCTTAATAACAAAGTTCAAACAAGAGGAAAAGGAATCCATAAGAGACTGCGCAAACAGGCTTAAACAATACATATCCAGATGTCCAGAATGAGAGCTACCTACGGCTGAAAAGTCTGTCTCAATCTTTTTAGAAGGATTAAGAGACAAGAAGCTTCATGCGGATCTGTTTGCCAAAAAGCATAAGACTCTAAAGGAATGCATTCACGATGCAATCGATTTAGACGACAACTGCGACATCTACGGGAAGGATAAGCCTATATCAAGTACGGAGAGCCAGAGTACAGCCAGCTCAAGTGGAAACACAGGCAGAAATAAGACAAACAAAATAGAGGCCATGCTAGAGCTTATAATGAAGAGAATGAACCAAGTTTTCAAGCTGCCACCAAAGCCAATGAGATGTGAAGTATGCGGAGGGGACCATCCAACGTCACAATGTCTCCCTAGGCAGAATCCACAACCTTATAGGGAACCACCACGAATGGATAAATGGTGTGATTTTGAAAACAAATGGACAAACCATGAGACAGTGGAGTGCTACCATAGAATCCGGTACTTAAGAGAGCAAGGGATGGCTCAATAGCCTCCTCGACCTCACCATCAAGGACAAGGATACTCTCCCATGAGACAACCAAACTACCCTACCCAAGGAATGGAACGTGTGCAGCCTGTCTTAGGACACCAGCCACCTCTACCTGGCGCAGTGGTAGTTAGGTACATACAAACTAAAGAAGAACATCATGACGGGACCATGGTTCCTGTTAACTACTACGGAGAGGAAGAGAATGAGCAGCTAAGTCAGCAAGCCTCAGTCTCCATGTACCCACAAGAGATGCAAACGTTTCTTCCAGAGGGGCAATACTAGATGGATCACAATACTTTGTGGTTTATTGCCAATGGAATGGCCAGACCCACAGGGCCTCAAGGGCCAAGACCATACAAGTCTGGACCATCTCCAGCCGCTCCTCCAGGACCATGCTACAATTGTGGAGAAAATCATTGGATTAGAGACTGTCCCTACCCAAGGAAGGATAAGCCGCAGACGACAGGACTGCAACCTTTGTTGAGATTCTGCAATGATTGCAGAGTCAAACACTTAGTGCAGGACTGTCCGGTGCATCCTGACAAAAAAGGCAAGACAACTCTCAATTATATTGAGAGGATACCATCAACAGGCACGCCAAGCTCATCGGAATCGGACATGGTAGTACCTCTACAAGCCATAACCAAAGTGCAGGCACAAGCTATCACTGAGAAAGAAAAGAGAAAAATAGAGGAAGGAATAGAAACAGAAGAAACACCAAGTGAAAACACGAAGAAATTAAAGGAAACCTGGAAACAAAGGAGGGCAAGGAGAGTTGCAAGCAAGAGAAGACAAGCAAAAAAGGAACAAGCAGCTATCCAACAACCCACATAATAAACACAGGAAAAACAACTCGAAAATTTGCAAAATAACACGCCTAATGAGACCACAAGGCCAGACAAGGAGCTATCTGCTGGGTCAGTCTTAGTTGACAAAATCCATGAACCCCTGGATGCTCTCTTAAAGGCTTACGAAGCAAGGCTGAAACCATTAGAAACCATGGAGGATAGATGGAGGAACTATCCGGATGCAGCCATAGAGTCTAGACAATTAGAGCTTTACAAACGCTTGGTTGAGACTCTACAAGCAATAGAGGGGCATACCAAACAACTTGTGGGAGAAAAAGAGAAACCAAAATAGGCAGAGACGTCAAAGCCACAAGCCCTCTATGAAGAAACAGTAGAGATGGAGAGCAATAGGGTAGAACACTCTATCCAAACACACACCCAAAAAGAGAAACAAAATGAACCACAAATGATACCTAACTCCAACGTGCCCGAGGTAGACAAGGAGTGGGGAAATAAACTATGGGATGCCGTAAAGAATGCACAAAACAAAACAGATGAAAACGTCAAACCTCCCTTAGTAGAAGTAGACTTTGATCAGAAAAAGCTGGAGTTGGAGCTACGCTCTGACAACTATGATGGGGAGTCAGAAAAATCAGGGGATAGCAAGGCAGAGACTTTAAAAACTCTTCCTAGCTATCAAGGAGATTACGAAGCAGTCTCTGAGGTTTGTAAAATCCCCTCTCAAAAGCTAAATTCTTCACCAAAGTTGGATATCGCAAATCTAACTACATTAATGTCGGCACCAATCCGATGCACGCTGCCCCTCGCAGATGTGTTAAGGGTAAGGCCTGAGCTTCAGAAGGAATTAGGGCAACAATTAAAGAAATTGGGAGTGGAATTACCCATCTTTGAATAGATACCAAACGTGGATAAAACTAAGAAACAGAAAAAATACGAGCCTGTACCTCTCAACAAGGTAGGAGACTATTGTAAAGGAGAGGACAGCAACACGACAATTCCTGTAGATTTCAATGGGCAACAAACGCTTGCTATCCTAGATAGTGGAGCCGGAGTAGCCATTGCAACAAAAAGCATATGGGAATCATGGGACAAACCAGCCATAAGAAAGACACAAATGAAATTACAACTAGCAGATGGATACATTGAGAAACCGATAGGACTGCTAGAGAAAGTTGTGGTGAGCTCATGTGGGGTTGAATATGAACACACATTTGCCATCATTGATTTTGGTAAGAGTCTGAACTATGATATTATCTTAGGGCCTCCATTCATGCGACAGCTTAAGATGATACAAGATTGGGGCTTTAACTACATCTACTTAAGACACTACAACAAGCGGTCACCCGCATCAATTTGAGCAACCACTCTTATCGAGATGTTGCAAGAACGCTAGTAGAAGATTTTGAGTCAGCCATGGCTACAACAAAATCGTCTAGACCGTCTTGGGAGCATTCAGGATCTCACCTATGAATGTGTGAAGCATCTGAAGGGGAGATAGATGAAGAAGATGTAGAACCAAAACTTGATGAGGATTATATCCTTGAACCATTCCCCAATGACTAGTTCATCCCAGATGCATGGCAGGATGTTTTAGCCACTGTGGACGTATGCGTAAATGAGGTCACACCTACCGTCTTTTGCGACGAAGAAGGTTATGACATTATTCCAGTCCACATGGTTAGAATTCTCCATAAGGAAACAAAACAAGTGGATGATGAACAAGAAACCACCACCACAAACATAGAACCACGGGATCTGAAGCTAATGGAAGAAATATCCATCTGTGACAAAGATCCAGCAAATGAGAGCTCGGATGATGAGGATAACCGTCAAGGACATGTCTTTTATGATGCCTCAGATGAGCTAGAAGATTATGAGGAGCCAGAGCCAATTATTGTCCAGTTAAGGGATGGAAAAGAGATCGTTGTCCCTAGAGAACCGACAGAAGTGCAAAAGTGAAGAAGATGCCAACGGCAAACAAGAACAAAGGGGCAGAGATATGCGCCAGAATTCCATGGGAAACGACACTTTTTAAGGTCCTCACAGGCCAAAGATTGTTTCAAAGACAAGGTCACTGGATGCTATCTAATACAAGAAGAAAAGCCCACACCAAAAACTGAAACCAAAACAAAAAGAAACAAAACAAAACCAGAGGAAAAGTCAATAAAAAACAAAACAAAAAATCCAAAACTGACTAAAACTGAGAGGAGAGCAAAGTACAATGAACTCAAAAGGGAGTTAAAACAAATTTGGTCCACAGAAATGGAGAGTGAGGGCGAAAACCAGTAAAACATGAGTGTTCCCTCACATTTCAAGCGATACACGATTCAAGATCGGAAGGTCGTAGTCCAACAACCAAGGAGAACATTGGAAAAGCCTGGACAATCCTACGATGGACCTGAAAATGCTAAAAAGATAGACCTAGCAGAAGAAGGAGAAGATCCTAGACCAGCTTACATAGCCAATAAGAAAAAGAGTTGTTAATCAAAACGCTCAAGGAATATAAGGATGTGTTCACATGGTCCTAAAACGAGACCTGAAAGGGGTAGATCCTGACATTTGTCAGCATACTATACCCATGAAGGAGGATGGAAGACCAAGCAAACAACGTCCTTATACTTACAATGATAATTTTGCCAAAAGAATCAAAGAAGAGATAGAAAAACTTAAGGAAGCAGAATTTATCTACAAAATAGAACATATGGATTGGGTCTCCCCAATTGTAGTAGTACCAAAGAAAAATGGTAAGCTACGCGTATGCGTCAATCTCAAGAAGGTAAACGCTGCTACCATCAAAGATAACTATCCTCTTCCAATTGCAGAACACATCATAGAATGGGTAGCAAGAAAAGAGGCCTATAGTTTCCTAGACAGCTTCTCTGGCTACAACCAGGTATCTATAGACCCTAAGGATCAGCATAAGACGGCATTTGCCACGAAATGGGGCATATTTGCTTATAGAGTGATGCCATTTGGCTTAACCAATGCACCCGCAACATTCCAAAGGCTAATGAGTCATGCTTTTAAAGAATATCTCAGGGATTTCCTTGAGGTATACATGGATGACCTCTGCATACATTCGGGCAAACGAGATGAGCACATTGATCATCTACGGCTAATCTTCGAGAAGTGCAGGATCTATCGAATCTGCCTAAACCCTGAAAAATGTGTATTTATGGTACGCCAAGGCAAGATTCTAGGACATATTGTATCCAAAAACGACATTTCTATAGATTTTGAGAAAATTAAGGTCATAGTGGAGCTCCCAAGGCCTCGCAATGCGAAGCAAGTCCAAGGCTTTATGGGGCATTGTGGATATTATCGTAGATTTATCTACATGTATGCCATAATAGCCAGACCACTCTATGCCTTGATCACAGTCTTCATATGGACAGAGGAATGCGAAGAATCTTTCACCAAACTGAAAGAATGCCTAAAGTCTGCACCTATCTTAAAATCCCTAGAATGGAACGTCATCTTTCATGTTCATATCGACGCTTCAAACTTTGCAATAGGAGCTATTTTAGCTCAGCCAGGAGAGAAGAACATGGATTTTCCAATCTCGTACGCAAGCAAACAACTCAACTCAGCTGAGAAAAACTACACCACGACAGAGAGAGAAGGGTTAGGGATGATATATGCTGGAAAGAAATTCCATCATTATCTCCTAGCCAACAAGTTTGTTTTCTTCACAGATCATCAAGCCTTACTATATCTAGTGAACAAACCATGCAATACGGGGTGCATTGTATGATGGTTCATCATATTGCTTGAGTTTGACTTCACATTAGTAGTGAAGAAAGACACGACACACCAAAGAGCCGACCATTTGTCGCGCTTTGCTTGACTACTGGGGAAGCACCTAAAGGAATTGAGGATGATCTGCCTGATGCATATCTCTTCAATATTGGGATGATCCCTAAATGGAGTGAGAAATTTGTCCCACTCTTGACCATAGGACAGTTGGATATCCCAATCCCTATTCAAGAAAAATAGTCTCTAATTCAGAATGCAGCATCATTTGTTATGCTTGCAGGATGAATGTATCACTTAGGAAGGGATGGAATCTTACGCCTATGCATAGAATCCCAAGAAAAGAAACTTTATTTGGTAGCTGCACATATCACGATTGGAGGAATACACATGGCATCAGACCAAACCATTCGAAGAATACACTGGGTAGGAGTTTGGTGGCCCACCATAAGAACCGAAGTCCATGACTTCGTGTACACATGCCTAGAATGTCGAGAAAGGCCACCACGACCACATGCAACTCTCTTTCAAGTAGCTGTTGCACCCAAATGGAGCAAGTACATTGTTGACTACCTTGAGCATCGCAGATTGCCAGAAAAGGTCAACAAGGTAAGAAGCAAAGCTATTGAACTAGAGTCAAAAGACTATGAACTAATAGCAAATCAACTCTACAAGAGAGGTAAAGACAAGCCACTATGGTTGTGTGTCACGGAAGCTGAGTACGTTTGAGTACTAGAGAAAGCTCATGCTGGATTATCAGGAGGACACTTTTCTGCACATACGACTGCTAAGGCAATCATGATGGTAGGATTGTGGTGGCCCACGTTATTCAGTGATGCAGCTGAGTTTGTGAAAAGATGCGATGAATTTCAAAGAGTAAAGGTACCTATTCGCAGGGATAATATGCCACTACGACCCATGATGGGGGCAAGAGCCTTTGCTAAATGGGGAATTGACTTTGTTGGTCCCATTAACCCACCCGCTCACAGGACAAAAGCACAATATATTATTGTTGCTACAGATTACTTGACCAAGTGGGTAGAAGCAAAAGCCACGCAGAAAAGTGATGCACGAACAACGGCATGTTTTCTCTATGAATATGTCTTTACACGATATGGCTTACCTATAGAAATTGTAAGTGATAGAGGGGCTCATTTTATCAATGAGGTTATTCACTATCTACTCGATGAGTTTATGGTGATACATAAGAAATCAGCCCCCTATCATCCACAAGCTAATGGGCAAGCAGAAAGTTCAAATAAAATCCTTTGCACAGTCTTAACAAAGATTGTCGGTAACTCTAGAACGGATTGGGAGCTAAAGCTCAATTCAGCCTTATGGGATTATAGGGTTGCTTTCAAAACAGCCATTGGAACTACTCCATTCAACATGGTGTTTGGGTTAGATGCAATTCTTCCTATAGAATTTCTAATCCCTACATTAAGAGTAGCCAAATAATTAGAGTGGACTGGACACGAACTCTCTAACAGACTCACAGAATTGGAGCAACTAGATGAATTCCGCCTACGAGTAGTAGCTGGAATGTATGCTCAGAAAAGACGCCTAAAGAAGTTTCATGATGCTCACATCATTAACAAAGAGTTCAAGAAAGGGGATCTGGTACTTGCGTACACACTTAAACAACACACATCCAAGTTGAAAAAGCATGGCATGGGTCCTTTTGTAATCCATGATCTATCTTCTAGTGGGGCAGTACATCTTGCCACCATAGATGGAGACCCCATGACCAGCTGGATTAGTGGCTGCAGGCTTAAAAAGTATCATGAGTCCTTGACTCAAGATATGCTTCAAAGATTACATGCCACTAAGGCGCGAACCAAGCAAAAATTAGATCAAAAGCCTCAAGCACAAGCGGAGGCTAAAGAAAGAAGAGAAAAGCTAAGACGAAAGCGAGCAGGCATCCAGGACATCATTGAAGATACCAAACGGTTACGAATATGTGTAATCCAAGAAAAGGATCACCAAAATGCAGCACAAAGGCCTTACCTCTTGATAGAAGTAGGGACGGAGTTCCAAATAGAATTTGCACTATTCGACACAGGAGCAGATGTCAACACATTGAGCTATGAAGTTTGGAATCGTCTAGGTAAACCTACTCTTTGTGAGTCAAAAACAACACTCACAACCTTCTCAAAAGAGACCAATCACGTAGAAGGATACTTGGATTTACCTATATATATTGGCAATACTAATGTGCATCATCACAGATTCTATGTCATGAAGCCAGGGAAAGCAAACACGCCAGTCATTATGGGACAACCATGGCAGAGGACGTACAACGGAGTACCTAACTGGAGAAGAGAAGGGATTAACTTCGAATATATTGAAGTCTTCCACAAAACAGCCATTTGGATTGAATCAAACCTGCAATCCCTGTTCTATCATTTGCCTAATAGACACTAGATTCTTTGTAATGTTAGGCACGTGAAGCACATCAGCTGAGTACTTCACTTTGCCATCCTGCATGTTCAAGGGAACCTTACCAATGTGAGCAATTGGGTGAGCTGTATCGTCACCTGTTTCAACATAGCCTGGTGCATTAAGTTCTTTCATGTCTCTAAACCACTCTCCACGAGATGTCATATGGTTAGAGGCACCAAAATCCACTTACCATACATCCTCATTGGCATGTACATCAGCAATCATAGCATTCACTATATGCTGCTTAACAAACAATTGCTCACTATAATCATCATCATTGTTCCTGCTAGACGATGCATAGCTATTATGCTACTTTTTCCCTTTGTCTTTGTTAGCCCTCTTCTTTGGACACTATACACACACACACAAACAAAGAAACAAACTCCCTCTCTCTCTCTCTCTCTCTCTCTCTCTCTCTCTATGTATGGTAACTCACAAAACAAAATACAAATTTAAGTGGACACATACACATACCCATAAACATACATATAAACTTACACATACACACATATCTATGCATGCATGCACACACACACCACACTCCCTCTCTCTCTCTCTCTCTCTCTCTCTCTCTCTCTCTCTCTCTCTCTCTCTCTTTGCATGTATGCATGCATAATGTGTGTGTGTGTGTGTGTGTGTGTATTTCATGTGTTTAGATATGTATTTCATGTTCCACGTGTGATACTTTTTGGATATATATTTCATGTGTTTAGATATGTATTTCATGCGTCTACATGGACATGGGTATGTATACATATGCATTTCACTTTATTTGTACATGCACACACCCCCCCCCATAGGCACACATACACATGCATATACACATACACACACATATATACATGTACACATACAAATAAACATACACATACACATATGCGCACAAATGTACATGTACACATAGAGATTGTTGCGCGAAGAGGGAAGCGTGGAATCCTGCAAACACACGAAACAAGACACCGAGCACACATTCGCGCGCACCTCGTAGAGCCGAGTGCTACGCATGCATACACATACACAAGCGTAGAGTTGAGAGGGGGAAGGGGATGGTGACACGAGACTGGGGCCAAAAGCTACTCCCCCCCACGTGCATGCCTAGAGACATGCACTTGAGCCTGTTTCCATTCATGAAGAAGAAGATACAAAATTAGGGCTTCACTTACATATATAGAGTTTAGGGTTGTGCATCAGATGTGAGCCCTTGATCTTTAATAAGATCTAATGGTGCATATTGATATCTACTTAGGGTTGTGCATAAGATGTGAGCCCTTGATCTTTGTTAAGATCCAACGGTTGAGATTGGATCCTACTAAGGATGTGCATCAATTATGGATCGTCGTCCGATCTTATTGCGATCCAACAGTTGAGATTGATACCTGTAAACCATAATCACATAAAACACAATAGTTATGCCATAATCTCTATTCATAACATACTCCCGGGTTGATTAGCAATTGCCCTCAATTGCGAGGTACTTGGAGAAGAAAAACCTGCAAAAGTCTTGAAAAGAGTGTGAGAAAATTCAAAATAAGAAGTAAAAGAGAGAGATTTAGATTTAACTACTAATTCTTTTTTGTCTCAACAGTGGGGCGTGAATGTCGCAGTCAACGGATACGACGTATTCTTGTGTCCTGTACCACAAGAATATGCACATATGCGTCATGCCTATTGAGGCAACATTGGTCACAAATTTGTTATCATCCATCAGTCCATAACATAGCACCATCCATCCATCATGCCATAACATATCACCATCATCCCATTCCATAACAGATCTCCATCCTTCCTTCCCATAACATAGCATTCGATAACATACCATTCCATAGTATACCATACCCCGGGGTTACAAAACATATTGTGGTGGGCCAGTTCCACATATAATGTATGCATAGAGAGTCCTGCCAACACGGGCGTAGGCACTCTAAAACACATGTGAAAAGAAAAGACTATGCAACGGAGAGTCCGGCCCTAGGGCATCGAAGCTCTAATGTACATGTGTTTACAAACCATTTTCCAAAAATTTTCAATGAAATCATCACTGCATATTGCAAATATCATCAACAAAACCATCACTATCCATAGCATCATGCCAAATATACCATCACAACCATACCATCACATCACTGCAAATAAATCAATTGACCAATACTCAGCATTCTGCAACAACTGGTCTAATTCCCGAGGTTAGTGTTAAACGTAGCAGAGGTGGGTGATCAGTCCACATGCATACTACACCTAATGCTACATAGAGATGTTTGAATAAACTAACATTTCTACAATCTGAGATATTTGAAAAAAAAAATGATGACCATGTGCAAGTCTTAGTTATTTAGATGAAAATGTGAGTAACTTTAAAATTATACAGTAAGTGAGAGATCGACTTCCCTGATTTACCTGTTTCCATTGATGTAGAAGTGGCAAAATTTGTATAAATGAACTGCACATAACAAAAGATGTGTTGCCCTTGAAGGCTCACGAAAGAGTTAGTAGGAGATGGAGAATAGACTCTAATAATTAGAAAGACAACAAGACCCTGGGAAAAATAAGAAAGAAGTAAAAGAGGAAATTACATGACTAGCTTGTGATGTCAAAGGTTACATCTTGAATTTGTATAGCAGCGCATACCAAAATTGGTGTGCAAGCTTGTAGAAGACACAATCTCTCAGGGATGGGAAATCCACATACTTAAGAGGTACAATTAAATTGTCAAACAACCATAGGAATTACACGCTTACACAGGGCAATAGACCATTGCAGAACTTTCATGATATATGAACCTAGACAGGCTAAGAAACATACTTGAAGATGAAACCTATAGCAAATCAATGCATGCAACACTCATGCACCACTCACAAGTACACACGCACGCATTATAGCGAGCAAACATACCATCCATTGGCACACATACAAAAGAGGTACCACTCAACTATATGGGATATAACAAATGGCCTTGATCCAGCCAGCTAGACTAGATAATACTGCATTAAGATATGCACATTCAAACCTTTCTTTCACAACCAAATCATGCACTTGCATCACAATATCACAAACCATATACCATAATCCATCAATCAGACCTAATCATGTGACCATCACAACAAAATCTTGACAGCACTTTGGCAGTACACTGACATCCAGATTACGTCACAACAGGTGTCTAAAAGAAGATACTAACCAATCAATAGGTGTACTTGAATTACAAATGGGACAACAAAACAATGATGGATGAGTATTCTCCAAGACATAGCTTCTCAATGATTAGTGTGAATGTCAAATCCGTAGGTTGCATGTTATGAATAGAGATTATGGCATAACTATTGTGTTTTATAGGGAGGAAAGCCGTGTGTATGCAGGGCGGGCTCTGTAGGGGAGAAGTTTTTTTTTTCAGCAGCAGGATAGAGAGAAAGGGGGAGATGTGCGCACTCAGGAAAGGGAATAGGGGACCCTGCACAGCAGACAAAGGCGATTACTGTTGGGAAGAGAAGGACGATTCCCTACAGCCCGTAGAGGAGCCGGCACAATCTCATGATTGCAAGATTGGGGACTGAGAGGGAGAGGATACACTTTTAATGGCAGATATGCGAGTTTGCCATAGCCGTGATCAGAGGATATCGTGAGCCCAAGAGAAAAGGTGTACAGGCTGGTTCACACGCAAATTAGGTTGAAGTATCGCTGCAATGTGTTTTATCACACGAGTCTGTTTGTTATGATGCAATCATAGGCACAGGCTACATGTCTACTGTGCTCCATACCCAAGGTCATAATTAAGTATTTGAAGATTATCTGCCAGTAGGCCAGCAATCTTTCTTTTCTATAACCCAGTAATCTCTCTTTTCCTTAACTCTTTTCAATCGATTCTCTTTACGGGCAACCTTGAACCATACACACATAAGCAAGATATACCTAATTAGAACCCTGCGCTACTGTCAAGATTCCTCAATAGCTGGGGCTCTTTTGCTTGATGTGGTTTCTCTCTTCACACACCGGCTATGAAAGCTTTTTATTCAACAAAATAAAAATTTCAACGCATCATCAAGCCATGAGGAAATTGTCTTCTTCATAAACGTAAAAATCATCACAAAACAAAACGAACAAGAGAGAAAGCAAAATAAAAGAAGAACTTAGCTGCATGATACACACTGTAGACATGAATCCACAGCATCTGCATAGATCCAAATCTCCTTCTTGCTTCCCATATGGATTACATCCAAAGCTTGCCAAGCATAGATTTTGTGGAGGGATCTCCTTACATTTGCTACTATTTGGAGTGTAAACCTCGCTCTGATACCACTGTTGCACGAAGAGGGAAGCGTGGAATCCTGCAAACACACGAAACAAGACACCGAGCACACATTCGCGCGCACCTCGTAGATCCGAGTGCTACGCATGCATACACATACACAAGCGTAGAGTTGAGAGGGGGAAGGGGATGGTGACACGAGACTAGGGCCAAGCTACTCCCCCCCACGTGCATGCCTAGAGGCATCCACGTGAGCCTGTTTCCATTCATGAAGAAAAAGATACAAAATTAGGGCTTCACTTACATATATAGAGTTTAGGGTTGTGCATCAGATGTGAGCCCTTGATCTTTAATAAGATCTAATGGTGCATATTGATATCTACTTAGGGTTGTGCATAAGATGTGAGCCCTTGATCTTTGTTAAGATCCAACGGTTGAGATTGGATCCTACTAAGGATGTGCATCAATTATGGACTTCTGCTCTCATAGTAGGCCACCAGGCTCCATATAAACTTGAGTTGCACACTATTATTGAAGTCGTCCTCATGAAGATCACCATGTAAGAACGCCATCTTAACATCCATTTGGACAAGTTCCATGTCCTCTCTGGCAGCCAATGCAAGAACACAACGCAAAGTAGTCATCTTAACAACAGGGGAGAATATCTCTTCAAAATCTACACCTTGTTGTTGCCTGAATCCCTTTGCAACAAGTCTTGCCTTGTACTTTGGTTTGCCATCATTTGCTGTGACCTTCAGCTTATAAACCCATTTGCACGGTAAAGCCCTTTTACCATCAGGCAAATATACCAATTCCCATGTTAAATTCTTATGCAATGAGTCCATTTCTGATTTCATAGCTCTCTCCCACTTCAGCTTGTCATCTTTCAACATAGCTTCTTCATAGCAAGAGGGCTCCTCGCAATCTGTCAACATGATGTAATCTAGAGATGGAACATATCTCTCAGGAGGTCTATGCTCTCTAGTGGACCTCCTCAAAACTCGTTGAGCCTCAGGAGCCTATGGTTCCACTCTATCTTCTTGAACGATGGGAGCATTTTGTCCTTGTTGTCCAGCATTATGTGCAATGTCTCTATTTTGCACAACTCCATCCTCTTGAAATACCACTCTACATATTTCCACTATAGGAATAGGTCTCTTATGCATCTTTTCTTCATAGAAATAGACATCATTGCTACGAACAATCTTTCTAGCCTCTGGATCCCACAAACGGTATCCCATCTCACCAGATGAACCATAGCCAAGAAATATGCATTTCTTCGACTTGGGAGCTAGCTTATCACGAAACTCTTTTGGAATATGGCAATAAGCTTCACAGCCAAAGACTCTAAGATGCTTGTAAGAAGGTGGCTTTCCTAACCAAATTTGTTCAGGTGCCTTCATGTCCAAAAACTTGTTTGGAGACCTATTAATGAGATGGACAGCAGTAGCTAGTGCTTCAACCCAAAATCCATTAGGCAAATTTGCATTGGACAACATGCTACGGACCTTCTCTTGAATCATTCGATTCATCCTCTCTGCAACACCATTCTGTGGAGGGTTATATGGAGCAGTCAACTCTCTCTTTATGCCTTTCAAGTCATAGAAGTCTTGAAACGGTTTAGATACATACTCCCCACCATTGTCAGAATGCAAGCTTTTGACCTTCTTGCCTATCTGCGTCTCCACTAGTGTTACAAAACGCTGAAAAATAGAAAAGACTTCATCCTTTTTTTTTAGAGGATAGGCCCATACTTTACGTGAAAAATCATCTATAAAGGTGACAAAATAGGACGCTCCACCCATTGACAACATTGGCATAGGGCCACACATCACTATGCACAAGTGTTAATGGCTCACTTTTTCGAGTGCTACCCCTTTTGTGTGGTGACTGTGTTTGTTTACCATACAAGCAATGTTCACAAATAGAAAAATCAGAAAAATTGAAGCCAGGAACATAACCAAAATGAGATAGGATTTTCATTCCACTTTGAGACATATGACCCAACTGGGGATGCCACAAAGAAACACTTGGCTGCTTGGTTTCACAAATTACATGGTTTTTGACAGTGGACACATGTAGCATGTACAAAGTACCAGACTTTGAACCACGTGCTACAACAAGAGAACCTTTGGTGATTTTCCAGGAACTATACCAAATACACAGCTAAAGCCTGCATCATCCAACTGTCCTGCACTAATCAAGCTCTTGGTGAGCTTTGGCACATGTCTCACATTCTTGAGTAGGTAGAACCATGCTGAAACTTGAGCTACACATCACCAACACCAACAATCTCACATGCATAGTCATTTCCAAGACAAACTCTACCCTTGCAAGATGCATCATAGGTAGTAAACCACTCCTTATGAGGAGTAACATGAAATGACGCTCCTGAATCCAAAATCTAGTCATGCATAACAAGATCATCTGTAGCAACCAGATGTGCACCATCCAAGCTTGAGATAAGAAGAACATCACCGTCTTTAGAATCCTCTGATTGCATTAACTTCTTCAATCTTCACACTCGAACCCTCTTTGGCTTTGCCTCCAACCTGCTTCTTTTCCTTGCCTTTCTCCTTTTTCCAGATATGGCAATTCTTCTTCATATGCCCCTTCTTATGACAATGGTAGCACTCAACATCTTTGTTGTTCTGACCACGTGACTTACTGCGTGACTTCCCCCGTTCACTTGATTTTCCCCTGTCACTAGTCCTTCCTCTCACAGTGAGAGCATTTCCACTGCTACGCGTATTGTCAAGGTTCTTCCTGTTTACCTCTTCAGTCAACAAACTGCTCTCCACATTGGCAGATGTAAGACCATTCACTGGTGCAGAATTACTAACAGCTGTACAAAAAGTATCCCAGCTCTCTGGCAATGTAACTAGCAAGAAAATTGCTTTCACAAAATCATCAAACTTGATTTCCTGTGAACTGAGCGGGCTGAAAATGGTGTTGAACTCATTAAGATGGCTGGACATGGACGTCCCTTCTTTCATCTTAAGATCAACTAACTGTTTCAGTCAATACACCTGAGATGTTGCACTCTTCTTTTCATACAAACCGCATAACTTCTGCCATAGCTCAAAACTGGTCTTCATGTCCTTGACGTTGAAGTAAACGCTCTTTGACAATGTAAGCATAATAGTGGACCTGGCAAGTTCATCCATCTCTTGCCAATCAATGTGTGACACACCTTTTGGTTTCAGACCCTTCAGCTTTATAGGCCTGGCCTGCTTCTTTTGCACCAAAATGTTGTAAATCTGCTCCTTCCAAAAAGGGAAATTGGTGCCATCCAACTTCTCGATGTTGAATAAAGAGTTCTCGGATGAATACGCCATCGCAGCAAGAACTCGACCACAAAGAAGCTCTAAAAAACAAAAAAACCAGAACTTGGGGAAAATCGGGCAGAGTTTTGGCTGAAAAACGATCTCTAGTAAACTCTCTAAAGACCAAAAAAGTGACAAAAAATCGTCACACTGTCACTGTCACTATCACGGCTCAAAATCCACTACGCATATCTTTATCTCTGATACACTGTAAAACTGGGCATATGCATATAGTGTATCAATGCCTCAACGGCAGACTACCACAAGAGCATACCAAAACTAATCTAGCCTCATAAAACATACATCTAGGCTCGATGCAGATAATGGGTTTGTGTCGGGGGATCGCTCCAGTACCTAATCCACTGAACTGGTCCGCTTCTACTTCGGGTACCAGTCAGCTTCACAAAACCTCACCACAACCCTCACAAAGGCTATGCACAAATTTCTGCTAATACATTTAACCTCATAAGATCATACATCAACCACAATGATTGTAGATGTAATAACCGCAGCGGCGGTATGTCTGAAAAATCAGACCCACAAGATCTTATACATAAAAAATGCATATGACAGCAAATTGCAGCAAAATCTGCAATGTGCAAAATCTGCAAATCTGCACCTGTAGCCTATAATAGAGAGTCTTTAACTTGTAATCACCTGTTTGGATACCTGTACCTCCAACCTATTGGTCAAACGACCCAAATCTGCAGAAATCGCAGAACCTGCAGCAAAGCGGGAATGACCCGAAACTGCCTGTAGATCACTTGTGGAGGCCAAACGGGGCCCGAATTGAGCGGGAAAGTCCTATGGGCCTATCTACAGAACTTACACTGCTCTCTGCACTCACCAAATTTGAGCGCGATTTGAGAACATGACCCTCCGGCACTGTGCCAGCCTCCCACCTGCTCTGATACCAGTTGAAGGTGCGTCGTGGAAGCGTGCAAGTGTGCAGTGCGGTGGAGGTGAAGTAGAGAAGAAGATGAGACACAGATGTGGTGGACTCACTCACAATAGTGAGCTAGGGTTTGAGTCCTTATTATTTTGTATAGTATGAATGGTCAGTGTGTTAGTGTCCAGCCGCCCACTTACTTAGGGCTAGCACATTGGGCTTTACCACCCCAACACTTGGAAGGTCTTAAGGATAAAACGTTGTAAAAACATCTCTATGCTAAGAAACACCACTCTTTCCATAGAGTGTTGTATAGATGCCATGGATTTCCATGACAGTGAGGATACAACTAGTGAGTCTGCTAAGACTAAGGTGCATCTATCTAGGAGAACGACAAACACTGAGACAACTTCCAGTACAAGGATCACTATAGATCAAATAGTAGACACTATCTTGCAAAGATTAGGACAAACCTACAGACCACCGGTGAGATAGAATTGGAACCCAATGCCTACTTCTAACATGCTAGGACTAATCCTCAAGTGCAAAAGAAATGGTGTCAAGTGTGCAAGTGGAATCTTACACATGAGACCCAGGATTGCATACACATAGCTAGACTTGCATGTGAAAGGGAAGCTGGATTAGCAGCATATGCACAAGCTAATTAAGGCTATTCACAACCTACAGAACAAGCTAGACCAGTGTTAGGAGCACAACCTCTAGCTCCACGCACAGTACCTATAAGATATGTAGAAACTGAGCTTCAAGAGACAGGGCGAGAACTGGTAGTAGCTAACCCTTATTATGTAGAGCATGAGCAAGAATGGGTGCCTATGACAAATGAGTTATCTAGTATGAACAATCCCAATGAAGGAGCCTATGTAGATACTAATGCAATGATGCTAGTTGGACCTGTACCTAGAATGTAGCCTCAGTATGCTAGAAACGTTGTTCCTCCGGGAGTCAAGTGTTTCAAGTGTCAAGGTAATCATTACGTAAGGATCGTCCAAATGATCCTCAACCATCACAAAGACCTAGGCTACCACCCATTGAGAGATATTGTGAGGGATGTTGTGTAGAGCACTTGCCTAGAGACTATCCTATAAGACAAGAAGGACTAGCAAAGCAGATGCCGAGGACCAGTCTAAATAACATAGAGGTAATCCCATCGCCAAACAACTCGAGTGAAGAGGAAGAAAGACCATCGCATCGCGCTGAATGTAGTCACTAGAGCACAGAGCCTCAGATCTAAGGACACACAAGCAAAATCTGCTAAGGACAATGACAAGAAGACTCCTAAGAGACGACGTCGACAAAGAAGGTCCAAAGATGGAAAAAAGAAGAAGAGAGAGTCAGAAGAGTCCAGTGAGAGTGAGAGAAAATCAAAAAAGAGCCCAAATGGGGCAAATGAACCAAGAGAAAACAACAAAATTGTGCAAGTGAGTATCGAACCGAGTGGGGGCGGATCAGTTGTCATAGACAAAGTGCATGAGCATTTGCAAGCTGCACTTGATGCATACAATAGCCGAATCACGTCTTTAAGTGAGATCCCCAAAAAGCTACAGGAGTATCCTAATCCACGAGAGGAGAAAGTGAGGTTAGCCTTACATCAGCCAATTGATTAGGGATACACAAACAATGCTAAAAGGGTCACCACCTGCTATAAAATGGGAAAAAGCATCAATGAAACCCAACTTGGAAACCATCCATGAAGTAGATTCGAGTAAGGAACGAGAAGGAAGCATGCAATCCATTGCATTGCTTGGACACTACGAGGAAGAGCTACCTAGAAGTGATATCGAGGAGAGCATCCCTGAAGCTGATGAGATTTTAGCCGAAGACATGTGGGGGCAAGTGAGAAAACACGATAAAGAAAATTGGTCGGATAACAATGTTTCTCCACCATTTTTAGAAATGGATCTAGACCAACTTGGAATTCATGAGAGACAAAATTTGCATAAGAACCTTTCGAGGAAATCTCTATATGAGGGGAAAATAGAACCTTCAGAATTGGGACCATACATGGACCGAGCTGCAACGTACTATATTCCTTCAGTGAGAAGAGCTGTAAAGTCTGAGCCTACA
Source organism: Cibotium barometz (assembly GCF_041138505.1). Lineage (NCBI taxonomy): Eukaryota > Viridiplantae > Streptophyta > Polypodiopsida > Cyatheales > Cibotiaceae > Cibotium > Cibotium barometz. Next base: position 29,272,877 of record NC_141069.1, on the reverse strand, counting down.
AACGATAAGCTACAAAAGCTTCTGGCAACACTAGTGACATGGACATTAACACTGGGAGAATTGTTACGCTTGAAGCCAGAACTGCTAGAAGAGATAGTGCAAAGCCTAGCCACGTAGGGAGTATTGACAAAGGAAATTCTGAGTCAATTAGCCTTAAGCCATCGAACCAAAATGGGTGAAAGGGTGGAAGTGAACAAAGTCACGGGACTTAAATTGAAAGATGCTGGAAACACGACTCTACCTGTAGAGTGTGAGGGAATCAAAACCATAGCGATTTTAGACAGTGGTGCAGGGATCAACATTGCCACAAAGTCTATTTGGGAGAAGTGGGGTAAGCCTACAGTGAGAAGCACTCGTATGAATCTGCAACTTGCAGGTGGGAGCTTAGAGAATCCTATAGGACTGTTGGAGAACATAACAGTGAAAAGCTGTGGCATAGAATACGAGCAAACATTTGCAGTCATTGATTTTGGAAAGAACGCAAACTATGAAGTGATCTTAGGATGGCATTTGCAGTCATTGATTTTGGAAAGAACGCAAACTATGAAGTGATCTTAGGACGGCCATTCATGAGGCAATTCAAGATGATTCAAGATTGGGGGTATGACTACCTCTATCTCTGTCATGAAATGGCCATTACAAGGGTTAACCTCAAAAATCGTTCTCATAGAGATGTTACCTACACTCCTATGGAGGAATTTGATTCGGCATCCTCAGAGAACTTAGATTTTATAGATGAGAAGGACCAAGAAAACCTATGGGTATGTGGAGCCTCACGAAAGAGCATAGTGACTGATGGGTCAGAATGGTGTAAGGATGTCATGGACGAAGCCTACATTCCTATCCCTTTCCAAGAAGAGGGACTAGAACTTGTAGAGTGGAACCATGTGCTAGCAACATTGGATGTTTGTGTACTCTGAACCATGGAATAAAATTCTGTGATGAAGATGGATACGACATCATACCTATCAAGATGGTTCAAGTCCTAAACGAACCGGGAGCAAAAGCACGAGTAGCTGCACAAAAACATAGAAAATGCATGCAAAGACATAAACACCCACAAATCTTCATGGTCTCACAAGCGGTTATCAAAGACAAAGAACATGAGCTCATACCACCATTCTTACTAGATATGCAACTTGTCACGACAAGTCATGCAATATGGACCAAAGCTTTAATAGACTCAGGAGCAGATTGTGATGTTCTATTATATGAGACATGGGTATCACTGGGTAAATCCACTCTAGAGCCATGCCATACAACATTCAGAAGCTTCTTTAGTACTTAGACTTCATGTTTGGGAAAGATCTGCTTGAAGGTAAGGATCCAAACTGAGGTCATGTACATCAATTTTTATGTGGCTAACAAGAATCAAAAGGGATTTGCAATATTACTTGGAAGATCCCGGATGTGCTCGGCCAACTATCAAATCAATTTGAGAACCAGGGAATACACTCTCGAGGTAAATTCTAGCAGCCTTACAGGTAAAGATTCTGAAGAAGATCTCCCTACAAAAGAGAAGACGTCAGACCAAGCTACATCCTCAGCTCAAACTCAATATTCACAACAGAGACATCCCATGCAACAGCAGTCATGTCCACCCCACAATCAAGTCCAAGGTAGGGGGGAGCCCCACAGAAGCTCTTCTACTGGAGACCTAAAGCAACTACTCAACAAACAAACCAGCCTCCAAGAACACAAGCATTACTAGCAGTTAGAGTCAATCAAATCCCACAAAGGCAAACCAAGGCAATATGGAAATGGCTACCAAAGGATAGGCTTGCGAACGCAAAGCCGATCAAGTCTGAAGCTAAGTACAACAACAGGTACATGCTTCAAGGAGCAATCGCGAAGAAGTGGATCCCAAAGGCTACCTTACATGCTCAAGGCTACTATATCCCAAAGGCTACCTTACACGCTCAAGGCTACTATAGAGGCAATAACCTGGTTTGGATTCCAAAGTTGGTACATAAAGCGCCTACTGTTCAATCCCCACCATTGGTGAAGAAAAAGGCAACCACAAAGCCATCTACTGTGAAGTCAAAACCCGCGGAACCAAAGTACTACTGGAAAGTCAAAGTGCACTTCAACAAAAAAAAGGTACACGGCCAATGAAGTGAGCATTAAAGACATATCAAGCACTGGAAGTGATCGGCCATCTACATCTTACAACTCTATTGTCCCAGCAAAGGTTGAACTTCTTATGCCTTTAGAAATGATTCCATTCACCGCTTGGCTAAGCTTAGGTGTTTCAGCATAACATGTCACAATCAGGCTCTTGTTGGCCAAAATGCGCCGCATGGTTAGACCTTCCCATCCCCTATGTATTTCATGTATCATGCATTACACGAGTCAAAAGCATACATGTCACAATACTTGTGCATGAATATTCCAACTCCTATTTACTTATTAGAAGCCTAAGTATGCTGCACACTTGCACATCCTCAATCAAGTTTAGCTGACAACGTAGCCTCTATGTCATAAAAATTCAATTTTTATGAGCTTCACAGGATTTTCTCTCTCTAAAAAGTAGCTATCTAGAGAGAGAAAGCAAAGGGAAGCATAGGCTAAATGCAAGGAGTTGCATTAAGGTTTATTTTGTCTATAGAATATGTTAGTCAGAAGGAATAAGCCTTTAAAAGTGCAAAAATGCACATTCTCTCACTAGAATTCTAGAGAGAGAGTGTAATGGGCGGGCATGGCCAACATGCTAAGATTTGTAAAAAGGTTTATTGTGACTATAGAAGATGTTATTCAAAAGAATAAACCTTTACAAGTACAAAAACGAACATTCTCTCACTAGAATTCTAGAGAGAGAATGTATAAAAATGATAAAACGGGATATGCAAGGAGTGCATTCAGGCAATGTGAATTGTCTACAAGTGAATGCTATTCCATAAGTGCAAGGATTTAACATCAGGATCTCACCATGCTTTACGGGAGGTCAAACGGACTCCCGGGAAGGCCAAAACGAGCAATTTACTGCTTACGGGAAGGCTGGAAGTGGAGCAGAGGGGTTGTAGGTGAGAAGCAGGGCCTACACATGTTAAAAAGGTGTTGGACAAGCAAAAAGGGAGGGAAAAAGTGAAATCAATTTTAGGTTTCTTGCTCTCCAAGCTGTCCCACTCTCTCTCTCTCTCTAACTGCTAAAAATAGTAGAAAAAGCACAAATAGAGTGCTTTTTGTTGGCGCAATTTTGAAGAGGGCATGGAGGGAGCTTGGCTCATCAGTTTTCAGCATGGAGAGGCTCTATTGATTGCTCTCCACATGCTCTACACTCTCATCTTCTCTCCTTCATCTATGAACATCATGCTTATGCTGCCTCCCTTGGTAGCTAGTTACATACTTAGCCTCCATGGCTACTAATTAGCAAGCTTTCTTTGCAAGTACATACACTCTACTCCTTCTCCCCGCAGTTCTCTTTGCCCGCATGGTATTTGAGGGTTTGGGAGTAGGAAAACGGGGGAGCTTAAGTCTTCCTTAACTCCTATGATGCTATGGCTATGGAGATCCTTTGTAAAAAGATCCTATGTTTGTATTTTGCACAAGCGATGACTCGTTTGAGAGCTTGTTGCACAAGAAATACATATGCCTTTCGAGGGGGGGCCGGCCTCTAAGATTCGGCCCTCATTGTTGTGTCGTCTCAATTTCTTTTACATGCTTTGTTATGCTTCATGCTATGGTTATGTCTTTTTGCTACAAGTTGTTACATAACATGGTACTCAAGTAAATCTTAAAAGGCCAATAGTTTAACATTGGTATCAGAGCTGCAGGTCTTTTCTATCTTGTGTAAGAAGGAAATGGTCTAGAATACGCTACGAAGGTTTGCTCTACCTAGAATTTAGAGTAAGAAGAGAGTGGAGCTATTAACTGTTTCTTGTTGCACTAGTTTAGGGGAAGCCTTCGACTTAATAATACATCTTTACGAAGGTTGCCAATGGCTTTAGTATTATTGAGCATATGGAAAGTCTCCAGACACTAGTCATCTGAGAGATACACCCTGCTCTTCTATTCTAATTTTTAGGCGGAATTCTCACCGCGGGTGTGGAGTATCCTACGACTCTTCTTGGATCTAGAGTCATGGCTGAAAATCAAGAGATTGATTTGAATGCTTGGCAAAAGCTAGATTTACTACAAGATGAATCAAGCAATGAAGGCATGAGAGCAATCCGCTACTTTGCTCATAGGCTACATGAAGCGCAAAGCAATCCGCATTTGCGAGTAGCGGTGCAAGCACAACTACGCAGCAACAATTTGCTTCCTCCCGCTCCACAAGAGGGAATTTATTATCTTGAGCGCCAGGAAACGCTAGCTTTGGGTGGAAGAAATTCTACTCACGAAGAGCTAAAGTCACCTCTACGACGAAGGAGAGAAAACAATGATCCTAGCAATGGCTACGAAGATCATGAAGATGGGAGTGAAGAGGACCGCCGTAGGCTCTCCGACCAAGAGATGCCTCCAAGACGACGCCGTCCAAAGCGCTCTCCTATTCGCTCAACAAAGCAAGGTCGTGCTAGTTCTCGCTATAGCACTTCCTCTTCTAGCAATGGGAGTAGTGAAAGAAGGAACCCAAGGCAAAGAAGAAGGAGATCCCCTTCTCCACCTTCTTCTTCACCAAAGTCTTCAAGCGATGATGCAAGTACACCAGAAGCTAGTTCCTCTCCACCTCCCAAAAGGGGAAGAGGGCATAGACGTGTGCATCCTGCTTGGAAAAGGACTCGCCGTCTCCAAAAGTTCAAAGAAGGAGGAAAGAACATCACTTTCCTTAATTTTGATGGGACATATGGCGATACGAATAAGGTGCTTCACTTTATTCAACAATTTGATGCGGCTTTTGGTGGTGAGCACTTCACAGAAGGCTCTAAGCTTCTCCATGTTGCTATGTATTTCCAAAAGTCTGCTAGACATTGGTGGGCTACCTTAAGAGCTCAAGAGCTAGCACCAAGGACTTGGAAGGAATGTAGAACCGCCATCATGAAGCAATTTCTTCCAAAAGGGGCTAAAGATGAAGTCTTAACCGCATGGAGAAGCTTCAAGCTCGAAGAGGAAGAGTCTATCCAGAAGTACATTGACAAGTTTTGGGACTTGCATCTCAAAGCCACTGTCTTTAGTAAGATAGATTTCTCTGAGCAAAAGCAACAATTTGGTGCTGGGCTTCCCGAAGACATGCGAGCATATGTGAATGCTCAAAGCCCTAAGTCTATCTCTGCTATGATTCACCACTCTATTGTGGCTGCGAAGATTTTTCTTTGAGTAGCAACAAAGGAGGTGGTACAAGCTAGCGAGAGACAAGAAAGACCTACAAATGGGGAGAGACCTCCCGCTAATGCAAATCGGGTCAAGAATAACAAGAAGAAAGACAAAGGTCTCTTCAAAGGCAAGAATCGTCTTTCTCCCGAAGAGATGGAGCGCTATCGCAAAGAGAATCGATGCTACAAGTGTGGTGAACAAGGTCATGCATCTCGCGCTTGTCCTTTAAGGACGGCTAAGAATGACAAACCACAAGCATCTAAGATTGCAACGCAAGACAAGATAAAAGAAGATGATGCGTCATGCCCGTGTTATGCATGGGGCAAGGTACGTGACCAAGATTGTCTTATCTTGTTTGACCCAGGCTCTAATCGCAACTTCATCTCTCAAGAGTTGGCTAGCAAGTTGGGCATACATGCTCATGAAATGGGACTTGCAATTGAAGCTGACGGTGCCTTTGATACTCCCGCTGTTCCAGTCACTCCTTTGATTGGGAAGCTACGCCTACATGTGCAAGCTTAAGCATCAAGATGTTTTGTTGGGTGCGCCATGGTTTCACCGTATGGCTACGACTATTAAATTTCCAGATAGAGTTATTTCTTTCAATCATAGAGGTAGAGATATTACTCTAGAAGTTAATGAGAAAGGGCATACTAATCTTCTTGTATCTCAAGATGCTTAGCATAAATCAATAAAGTCTACTTTTTTCGCATATGTGATTTATGTTAAAGTTCCTATGCCACAAGTTAATTCTCTACCGTCTAATGTAAGTGACTCATCTAAAGAAGAATCAAGTTTAAAGTTGTTTCTTGATGAGTATACGGATTGTTTTACTAACTCTATCCCAAGGGAACTTCCTCCTTCAAGAAGGGAAGATGACCATAAGATTGAGCTCATTATAGGGAGCTCGTCACCCAACAAGCTGCCATATAGGATCTCTCTTGCCCAACAAGAGAAGATTATGGCACAAGTTAATGAGCTAGTTGAAAAGGAGGGGTGGTATGCCCTAGTTCATCTCCTTTTGCTCACCTGTGTTATTAGTGCAAAAGAGGATGGTTCATACCGTAGGTGTGTGGATTATCGTGCACTAAACAAGAACACTATGAAGAATCGTTTTTCGGTTCTAAGGATCAAGGATCTCTTTGATAAGTTTCAAGGATCTTCCTAATCTAGTAGGATAGATTCCACAAGTTTCCTTGTGATGTCTTTTGGACTCACAAATGCACCGGCCACATTCAATAGAATGATGGACCGCATGCTTCGTAAGCATCGTGCTTACACAGGAGTGTTCTTTGATGATATCATAATCTACTCCAAGAGCCTAGAAGAACATAAATGTCATCTCAAGGCAGTTTTTCAAGAGCTGCGAGATAATAAGCTTTACGTTAATGGCAAGAAAAGCGAGTTCTTCTTATAAGAGATTCGTTATTTAGGTCATATTATCTCCAAACATGGCATCCGCATGGATCCAGAAAAGTTGAAGATAATTGAAGTGTGGCCTTAACCACGGAATCTCCATGAACTAAGAAGCTTCATTGGAATGTGTTCCTCCTATAGGAGATTCATTGAGAAGTTCTCCATTATAGCAGGACCACTACACGATTTGACTAAGCAAAAGGTCAAATTCTAATGAACGGCTAAAAGAGAACAATGCTTTTATAAAGCTTAAAGAGAAGCTTATGTTGGAGCTTGCACTAGTGCTCCCTAATCTCGCAAAGCCATTTGAGATCAAATGAGATGCTTGCGGTGAATGCTTAGGAGCACTTCCTTGCAAGAAGGACATGCTATAGCATATAAAAGTCACCGTTTACAAGAGCAAGTGTGTGTACTAGGAATCTTTGAAAAGGAATTACTTGCGGTAATTCATGCATTAGATTCTTGGAAACACTAAGGTGGGAAAATTTCTTGTCACACTTTCTTTTTCATATTGCTCACATTTCAGGTAGGCATAACACAGTTGTTGATGCTCTCTCACGAGGACAATGAGCAAATGCTATTTTGGTTGCATACCACAATGCTCTATCTAGTATGATAGATGTGTATGCTATGAGTATGGGAAGACACAAGATCCATATGTGCTAAAAGATGGATTTCTTCTCTATGGCTCAAGGCTATGTGTCACAAAGGATTTGAGGGCAAAGGTTATGCTAGAATCCCACGCTCCTCTAAATGAGGGACATAGGGGCATTCAAGCCACTACGAATGCTAATGTAATGTATTCTCACTGGCCATCTATGAAACATAATATTGAAGTCTATGTTTCTCAATGCATGATGTGCCAAAAGATCAAGTACGATACAGGTAAGCTTCACGGTTGTTACAACCCTTGTTGGTGCCTAATGATCCATGACAAAGTATTTCAAGGGACCTTACTCAAGTCCATACAAGAAATAATGGTATTTGGATCAAAGTTGCTTGCTTAGGAAACAGACATACTTTTGCCTGTTCAAAGGATTAGCAAAGCATAGTATCTTATCGTACAGAAAATGTCCAATGATGCTTATGGGCATGATATAAGTATAGCTTTTGATGAGATCAAAGAAGTTATAACTCATGCATGAGATAAGCATAAGATGTCTTTAGTTTCCAAGACATATGAATGGGTTCTCATAAGGTTCTCCAAGGTTAGGTTGCATCCTGCAACTAGTATGAACCAACAAGGCAAACCCAAGGATCATTAAAAGTACTATATGAAACTTGAGAAGTAGTATTATGATCTAGTTCCAAAACGATTTCTTGCAGCAGTCCTAAGGCATGAGGATAATATGATAAGACCAGGTAAGCTTATTTGTTTTATTTCTTTAGGTTTAGGACTTATCCTATCGAAGTTGCCAATGGATGCAGGGAATGCAATTGAAGGATCATCTTGTTAAGTTACAAGATAACAAGTTCCTTCTTAGGTCAAAAGACAAGATGACAAATAGTCTTAAGGATATTCTTACACATGTGTAAGACAAAAAGATCCTTATACGCAATGAGTTTAGCTAGGCTATACAAGACTCATTACAAGGTCTATGATAAATGAACTCGAAGAGCTTTTGCAACCGGAAGCTATTCTAGGACATGAGGATAAGATCCTACGAAATGGTAAGGTACTATGTAAGTATTTGATTAAATTCAAATTATTCTTTTGATGATGTTAATGGATGCTGGAGCCGCAGCTCAAAGATTCAATGACTTTGGTTAATAAATACAATGCTATGCATGAGATCAGTACCTCCCAAGACATCGATGTATAAACCATGGTAATAAAGAATATTTCTTTCTTGTCTTTATTACGGCCAATGTTTTTAATGTGCATGCAAATGTTTAATAATACACAATGCTTGCGGCGGATATGTCCCTCAAGCACCGAATAGACTAGCACTCTATTGTGCGCGAAGGTGTTTAAGGCTTATGTTATGTTGCTAACAAAAGACATGCATGCTTGCGACAGACTGTGTCTCTCAAGCATCGGCTAGATTAGCACTCTAGTGCGAAATGATGCTATGGCTTATGTATGTTTTACACGCTTGCGTCGGCTATGTCCTCCAAGCACCCATGTGTGGAATGGTGTAATTCGCTTTAAATGTGGATCCAAAAGCAAATGTTTATGTACCCAAATTCCTTAAATAAACGCATAGTCGAGGACGACTATGATTTAAGGGCGGGGTAATGTCATAAAAATTCAATTTTTATGAGCTTCATAGGATTTTCTCTCTCTAAAAAGTAGCTATCTAGAGAGATAAAGCAAAGGGAAGCATAGACTAAATGCAAGGAGTTGCATTAAGGTTTATTTTGACTATAGAATATGTTAGTTAGAAGGAATAAGCCTTTAAAAGTGTAAAAATGCACATTCTCTCACTAGAATTCTAGAGAGAGAGTGTAATGGGCGGGCATGGCCAACATGCTAAGATTTGCAAAAAGGTTTATTGTGACTATAGAAGATGTTATTCAAAAGAATAAACCTTTACAAGTGCAAAAATGGACATTCTCTCACTAGAATTCTAGAGAGAATGTATAAAAATGATAAAACGGGATATGCAAGGAGTGCATTATGGCAATGTGAATTGTCTACAAGTTAATGCTATTCCATAAGTGCAAGGATTTAACATCAGGATCTCACCATGCTTTACGAGAGGTCAAACAGACTCCCGGGAGGGAAGGCCAAAACGAGCAATTTACTGCTTCCGGGAAGGTTGGAAGTGGAGTAGAGGGACTGTAGGTGAGAAGCACGGCCTACATATGTCAAAAAGGTGTTGGACAAGCAAAAAGGGAGGGGAAAAGTGAAATCGATTTTAGGTTTCTTGCTCTCCAAGCTGTCCCACTCTCTCTCTCTCTCTAACTGCTAAAAATAGTAGAAAAAGCACAAATAGAGTGCTTTTTGTTGGCGCAATTTTGAAGAGGGCATGGAGGGAGCTTGGCTCATCAGTTTTCAGCATGGAGAGGCTCTATTGATTGCTCTCCACATGCTCTACACTCTCATCTTCTCTCCTTCATCTATGAACATCATGCTTATGCTGCCTCCCTTGGTAGCTAGTTACATACTTAGCCTCCATGGCTACTAATTAGCAAGCTTTCTTTGCAAGTACATACACTCTACTCCTTCTCCCCTCAGTTCTCTTTGCCCGCATGGTATTTGAGGGTTTGGGAGTAGGAAAACGGGGGAGCTTAAGTCTTCCTTAACTCCTATGATGCTATGGCTATGGAGATCCTTTGTAAAAAGATCCTATGTTTGTATTTTGCACAAGCGATGACTCGTTTGAGAGCTTGTTGCACAAGAAATACATATGCCTTTCGAGGGGGGGCCGGCCTCTAAGATTCGGCCCTCATTGTTGTGTCGTCTCAATTTCTTTTACATGCTTTGTTATGCTTCATGCTATGGTTATGTCTTTTTGCTACAAGTTGTTACATAACATGGTACTCAAGTAAATCTTAAAAGGCCAATAGTTTAACACTCTACATCAAATGCCACTCAACGCTAGTGGGCAACCGCTAAACTTGAGTACCCGAGGGGTTCTCGCACAGCATTTCTTAACCATGCATTGTTTTTCAACGCATAAATAGGGTCAACCTAGACCTTGCATGAGACACATGTTTTGTAGAAACCTATGCACATGCTCATTCAGGTTCTAAAACCATTTCCACCTATGTCTTTGACAAGGCAGGGGGGAGGAGGTTGCAATTAATATGTGTATGGTTTCTGGTACTTCAAGAGGAGAACTCCATCGTCAAAGATCGTTCTCAGAGTATTGGAAGCTTATGAACGCTTTCAAGTGTTTGATATGCTACAATTTCTCTATGAAGAACCCATCAAAACTCCTTCTTGCACAGCATATTGCTTATTTTGCACATCTATTTGTATGCATATAGGGTGTTTCACTTCATGAGCACATGCATTAGCACCTTTTTGGCTTTTTACCCAAGCACAACCACATGAACTTCAAATCAAAATGAATTGTGCATCTATACAACACAATAAGAACTATAAGTTGAGAGAACTTTTTCTCCCAAAGGGTTTTTTCCTCTCAACCAATCACGTGTTAGCACCACATTTTCCTTTTTACCCTTGAACACTTTGTACATAACCGCCGCAGGAGCTTCATATATCAGCAAGAGTACTCAAGCAAGCAAAGAGAGCATCACAGCTTACACTTCAACCAATGCCTTCGTAGGGACGCTCAGAAACAAGCAGGGGGGAATGATCCGTGAGGATCAGACGGATGCTTAAAGTATACATCAGAGATTGAAGATGCAAAGTGGTTGGATCTAGATGGAAGATGCCAAGCTAGAAGATTAGCACGGGGACATTTATTAATTTCCGGCAAACATTTATGATTTTCCCGTAACTTTAGCCAAAAATCCCATGTATATTGATGTAAGAGTGAAGTGACCACTCAATTTTAATTGTGTCGGGCTTGTAAATGCATTGGAATGTTGAATGGGCTCAGTGGAGTTCCACAGATGTAATTGGATCAGTGCTCTAGTTATTTTAGTTGGAGCTTGACTAGTTTTGGCCGCCCAAGGTGTGGACAAGGTCACTCTTTTTAGACAAAAAGGGCCAAAAGCTAGGTTTCTCTTATCATTTCTCACTCCCACTTAGTGCATTCTAAGTGTAGAGGAGCTCTAAGCTTTGGCTATGGCTTCCATCTCCTTCTCCACCTCTACTACTCTTGTATGAGCTATGAATCAAGCTCTTCTCTATGCTAATGAATACATTGTGTTCTCTATCTCTTTCTCTTGCAAGCTATGCGCGTATGTTACATTGTGATGAGTTGAAGCTCTCATTGAGCATTGTGGGTTGCTAGTGGGCACATTGCTTGGCTTCTCCATAGCCTATGCAATCTCCATAAGCTCTTATGTGTTTGATTGAGGCTTGTATGTTGAGTGCTCGTGTGTGCTTGAGCTTCCATTAAAGCTTCCATGGTGTGTGTGTGTGTATGCTTTGGTATTGAGAGAGGTGAGCATTGTAATCTTGATTTGGGTTTACTAATGAAGGATTTGCATGCTCCTAGCTTAGATGAATGAGGTGAATGTTGAGAATCCATTGATTGAATGTGTGTGTGTGATGGATTAGAATGGTCATTAGTGGTCGGTAAGCAAAGGATTTTCTCCATTCTTGGATAAGCTTCTGTGCACCGGTACGGGTTAATCTCCGAGCTTCGAAAGGGATGCAATTCCCATTGGATTGAGCATTCACGGTTGATACTCTCTTGCTACAAGTGTAAAGAGATTTCCGTCTCTCTATAAATCCCTGAATAAGTGAAGTGTGAAGAGGTATTTAGGTATACTCTCACCATTATTGATAGAGAGGATATTGAGTAAAGCTCTCAAGCACTCTACCTCTTTGTGGCTCTCAAGCGCTCTAGACTCTCCCTCTTGTAATCATTTGAGCTTTGGCTCTATTAATAAAACAAGAATTTCTTGCATTCTATTCTATATGCTTTCATGTGTTAAAGTAGTCTAAGCTTTTATTTAGTTGAATGCATGTTTCCATTTCTAGTTGAATGCAAGCTTGTGTGTGTGTGTGTGTGTGTGAGGTCTCCATTAAAGCCTTAGCTCTTGCCCATGACCATGGCAATGAGCTAATAGTGGATTGACTTCCTCATTTGAGCTTTGGGCTTGTGTATGCTTGCTTATTGAGCTTGTGGCATCTATGAAGTGTGTGTGCAATAGGGAATGGTAGGATTCAATCAATGTGCATGGGCTTGGGAGAGGTGAATGTGAAGAGTAGGAAAGTGTGGGTAAGCATAAGGGATTGCTACTCCATTGCCTAGACCTCTTGATTACAGTGTGGGACTCATTGGGTTGAGAGATTGATTGAGATGGGTAGTATATGGGTTTGTCAAGTAGTAAGTTGCATGTGTGAGTGTCTCTCCCACAAGGGATAAGCCTCCATGCACTAATTAGGTTTAGCATCCCTGTTGAAATTGTGCTTTCTATATGCACTTTGGGAAATGTGTGATCCTATGCTTAGTACATTGCTACAAGATAGTGAAACAGGTTCTCCAACCACCAATGGATGACTCAATGTCAATGCTATAGAGGGACCACCAAGCTTCTACTATCCATCCCAATTGACAATGAGCTAAGCATTAGCGTACTACTAGTGGTGGATGATCAAGCAGCATTATTAAATGCTTCACACACTCTATAGTCTCAAATGTGCAAGCCAATACACACCACTAGCACTTATCTCAACAAAGGGAAGGCCAAAGAAGAGTTTTCCATAGCCTCAACATTTAATATATCACGAGATTTGACCTTGTCAAATACCCATGGAAATCTCAACAGCTCACCAAGGAGGAAACACCTACATCTCAACAGCATCAAGAGGTTCAAATGGGACACACAAAAGGGTGCATCAAAGTAGATATCTGATAAGCCTCTCCAACATTATTAAACTCAAGGTGCAACCATTCAAGCCATCATATCATGTAGTTGCGATAGGGAGTGTTCGTACTACAATTGGTGCATGCCCAAAGCAACACAATCTCAATCACCAACAAGATGCTTCATCATCAATAAGTAAGCACAGGAACAAGGACCTCTACTCAAGTTTATAGCTCAAGAACAAGCCCTAGGACACCACTCCAACATGGAAAAGTGTTTATGAACTACATATTGGTACATATTGCTAGCAACTTTAGTCTTTAGAATTTTTGTCCACATCGTGGTTGCTACTAACCCTTCTCCATGCATACTAACTCCATATTATGCCATTCATACTTTGCACCACCATAGCTTCCACAATCATCCAGTGCCAAAAGTACTTGATAGCCTACTGATTCAAAAGCACAATTCTTTCAAAGATTTAATCCAAGAACAAAATTCGACTTCTATGAAAATTGTGCATCTCTTTTACCTTAATGGTAATAAGACTTGTGACTAAAATTTGTCTATTATTAGTGACATTCCAAAGTTATAAGCACATATTATCAAAGCATGATGCTTGCTATGCCAAATGTAACTAACTATCATTCATTTTCTTTTCTCATCTCTTATCACTAATCTAACTTTTGAAGCAACTAATTGTGAATATACTTTTCTTTGACTAAGTTTTCTCGCTAATACCTTTCTGATAGTTTTCTATAGAAATCTCCACATATAACTCATGCCGATACGGAAGCCAAATTACTAAAACAAGAGCACCATAAGTTCTACAAGAGGTCAACATCGCCAAGGCAGTCGCATCAAGTATCCCGTTAAATAATACTTTTCTTACTTATCCACACACAATTTGAAGCGGAACCCCAGAGACATCATGACGAGTGTCTAGGGATAGACACTAAAAAAGGTTGGGGAGACTATTTTGGCGAAACAAGGGCAAGGACAAAAAGTAGCAATGAAGAGGGATAGTGGGAGTGGAATACAAGGAGACAAGCAGTGACAATAAACTTTTTGCTACAATATTTTTTCCATTAATAGCCCTTGTAAAATTATCTCTTTCACCCAAGTGGGTAGTAAAATAGAAGAGAGAGAATGTAACTCTTTTTGGATGCCCTAGGTATAAAAGCCAATTTTAGGGTTTCATCTCAATCTTTTAGTCACGTCCACTCATTCTCCCTAGTAGGAAGAGGTGTAACTTGAAGCTCCATTTACCCACATCGGTTGTCTCTATTGCTTTAATCAATGATAAGTAAGATTTCTGTTTGTTCTAAGCTTCATTTTGATGTCTCTCAATCACTATTTTGTTGTGAGGAATGAATGAAATCATGCTCAAGGTATTGAAGGTTTTGTGCTATGTTCTAAGTGATTTTGAGTGATCCCATAGTGTTGCATTGATTGATAGGGGCTAAAATAGCATGTGCATTAATTTTGAATATCTTTTTTCTAGTTTAAGCATGTTGCACCTATATGATATTACGATTCTATATAGGTTTCTAAATTGTGTTACATGTTGTCATTCATGTTCCTATGTATGCTCTAGATACAAAGAATGAACCCCCAACACTTGGAATACTTGGTTTTATCATAGAATCTAGCCTCAATTAAGTATCTAGTTTAGGTGTGTGCTTGCTTGTGTCTTGATTACTGGTGAGTGATATGTCCATGTCCAAGACCCTTTCCTTGTGAGTAGGTGTGCTTCAGCGGTGTCTGATAAGCCCATGTAGTTTCCATGCACTAGTTAGGTCGCTATCCCAGTATTTATATTTGTGTGTTGGTATTGGAGAGCTATGCTACGATGTCCGTCATTGCAGCGAGCCACAAATACTCAATGTCATCTCTTGTATGCCAATCATCACTCAGAATCACATAGCTTCTCTATTCCCATGACCTTTGTAAAAATATAATCTACCTTCTCCTCTGTGCTCACATACACGGTCAATGTCATGAGCCAAGACCATCTCTCTGATAAAATGGTATCATGTGTAGATGCTACCACTACAGTACCATTGCACTCTATGTCTATACTTGATAAGGCCACTATAGGTTGCTTCTTGCTACTCCATGTCACAACAACACTACAAAATGAGGACACAAAACCGCTAGTTGTTTGTTGATATGAAACACGCATCAATGTATCCATATAGATCCAAAAATGCATCTACAACATAGAAGAGATAATAGTCTATTGTTGTGCATTCACAACATCAAAGTGTGACTTCTGAGGAACTTGCATCAATTGACTCTCTAGGTCCACAATGTACTTCACATCAATTCTTGTAATAATGAAGTAAATCAAGCTACCCACAATTTTCTTGTAACTTCAAATTATGATCAAAGGGGACTGGAATGGATTGGAATAGGCTTGCAATTAGCCATACCATACTTAGAAAAAACATCCAATGCATAATTTCTTTGTGATAGCCATATGCCCTCAACACTGCATATCACCTCAATGCACTGGAAGTATTGCGACTCAACCAAATCCTTCATTTCAAATTCCTATTTGAGGAGACTCTTTACACACTCCACTTCTTCCAAACTGTCACCTCCGATGATCAAGTCATCCACATATATGGTCACAATCAATGTTTCCTTTTCACTCTTACCTACACTCAAATAATGATCTCCATTTACCATGCAAAACCCAATCCTCTCATGCCAGGCTCTCGGAGCTTGCTTCAAACCATATGGGATTTTGTGGGTGACCCAAATGCTCGTAAATAGGTGGTTGGTACATATACATTTCTTCTTGTAAATCACTATGCATTCTTCACATCCATCTAATGTAAGACCAATCCTTTTGACACTGCCATTGCAATCACATCTCAAATGGTAGCAATGGAGTTGAATGTCTCCTTGTAGTCAATGCCATTGGTTTATGCATAACCCTTTGCAACCAATCTTACTTTGTACTTGTTTATGCTTTCATCATTATTATGTTTCACCTTATAAAACCACTTGCAACCAATAGACTTCTTGTCCTCTAACTAAGGCACCAAATCCCATGTCTCATCTACACCAAATGCAACCATTTCTTCATCCATGGCCTCTCTGAAGTGGAACTCTATGTCTCTCATATCTACTTGGTCCTGGATCACTCCCGAGAATCCTCCTCCTTGCTATTTGTCTCTTTCTCACACGTGTTCTTCACAACTCGTTTGCCAAACTCCTCATTAAGGCTCTGCTCGAAGCCATCAGAGTCACCTTATAAAACCACTTGCAACCAATAGACTTCTTGTCCTCTAACTAAGGCACAAAATCCCATGCCTCATCTACACCAAATGCAACCATTTCATCATCCATGGCCTCTCTGAAGTGGAACTCTATGTCTCTCATATTTACTTGGTCCTGGATCACTCCTGAGAATCCTCCTCGTTGCTATTTGTCTCTTTCTCACACGTGTTCTTCACAACTCGTTTGCCAAACTCCTCATTAAGGCTCTGCTCGAAGCCACCAGAGTCACTATCTACATCATGATGACCTGCACATATATGAAGCATATATGAGGCATCATCGACCTTCTCCTTTCCCTCTTGTAATCAATGTTTGGGAAAAATTATTTTTTAAAAGAGAAAATTTTCTATTGCTACTGTTTGGAATAGGCATTGAAGGATAAACAGCTATGCTAGTTTAAAATTTTACACTATTTTTATACTATTGTATTTAGGAATTTTTCCTTTACCCTCCCCAATTAAATCAAACGGCAGAGTTGCTAATTGAGACACATTTTTCCGGAACATTGCTTGTGATCCAATCAACACTAGGGTAAAGCCAATAATAAACTAGTTAAAAATTTAAGATGGCCTGCCTTTAATATTAATTAAAATAAAATTTGAATGAAATAAAAAAGTAATTTTAAAAAAAGTTTAATTGTAATGATACACTCTTTCTTGCTCTATCTCTCTCTCTCTCTCTCTCTCTCTCTCTCTCTCTCTCTCTCTCTCTCTCTCTCTCTCTCTCTCTCTCAATTGAATCCCCTTAATTTTCAAAATAGACTCTTAAAGACTAGCTTATCAAAAAGTTACTATGGATAGAAGGACCCCAGTATTTTAAGACTGCTAAATCGTATGCCGTGGCGGCCTTCTCCTCTTTGTCATAACCACCTTCACACACACACACACACACACACACACACACACACACACCATAAAAGACTTACGTTGAGCCCCAGAAAGATGTTCCAACATGTAGAACACGAGGAGAAGATCATAAACCATAAACTTGTTGAGAGCGGCTAAAAATGATGATTAATACCAATGTTGAAAAAACAAAGCCATATTTTGCATCAAGGTTTCCTTGTGAAAAAGAAGAAATAAAATCACTGGTTAAAAAGGATTTTTTTTGAAGAAATAGTGGTAAGGAAGCCATGTACAATAACTCTGCATAGCTTATGTACTCCTCAAAAGACTCATCAGATGCAGTGCCTTTCATATCATGAGCTAGGTGCAGTGGGAGGCAGGGATCGTAGCTAGCAAGTATGAGGTCTCGCATGCCTCCCTTGCAAAAGCTCTCATGGTTGTGTCATAATCAAAGTATGTGGAACTTCGACAGGAAAATGTCTAGACCTTGTTATGGAAGGCCTGTGTGTGCATGTATACGGGTGACTTTGTCAGGATGACTGATTTCCCTGGGACTCATCGATAGGCTAAGGGATTGTATGTCTCTGTGGACGGTGCCACCAGCCTTCTGAATGTAGACATTTGTTAGGGGTACATTCATGTCTTGTCCAGGTTGACCCTCTGTTATTGCATGATTTTGGCCCACCCATGTCATGTTGAAGCCAGCAGCAGTTGTTTGTTGAGAAGACCTGATACTATGACCCACATGTCCACTGCCACTTTCCATGACTGCATGTGACACTGCTGCGTGTTTCCAGGCATTGTCAGCAATCATCATGCTATCTCGAAACAAAGCAGCGTGCAAATTGAGTGGTGCTGGAAAGTGAAGAAAGTTTGACATCGCTAGATGATGATCATGGACTTGGAGAGATTTGTTGGGATGTTCAGCAAGAAAGTCAAGATTGGATGAAGCTTGAGCATGTGTCACATTTCCTGCACGTGTAACCATGTATAGTTGAAGGGGGGGGGGGTTCAGCACCTCTAAAGGCATGGAAGGAAGGCAAGACCTGCTTGCATTGAGGAGATGATGAAGATGAAGAGGGGAAGGGTATATTGTTAATATTAATCCCGGCCTCATAAGAAACAGCATGTCTATGGGGATAATGGTAATACAAATTCTCATGCCCAGCATGATTATATTGGTTCCCTGCCCCTAGGAAGTCCTCGAGCTTAGGCGGTTCCTCAGCTTTCACTCTCACATTGAAGATTTGCATCACCTTGTCATCTTGATTACCTGAAGCATCCACTTGATGAATTTGATGATGGTGGTGATATCTGCAATGTTGTTGCCTTATTTCCATTGACTGCTGCATACATGGCTAGGTCTGTGTTTAGCAAATATTGTGGTTGCGCCATAGATGTGAGCTGTTCCAAAGCTTTGAAGTGTGGCCATTCTGGAGGCATTGCATAGTTCTAAAGAATTCAAGCTCTGTACTAGGAAAGACGCACGCTCAGAGAGGTAAATGCTTAGCAAAGAACACACACCTCAAAATGAGAGAGGTAATACGGATTAGCAAAGGTAAACCAGTGTATTTTGGGCCGGATACCATCCTGCAGAATTTAAAATAGTGATTTACATGGGTGTTTCAAGGTTTCCTAATAGAAATATTTACACTAGAGCAGAAAAAAGTCATCACCTCAGAGTATAAGAAAATTTATTGTCAAGAAATCCAGCTGCCTTACTAACTAGAGGGCAAGGCAGCGAGTGAAGGGAAGGAGAAGACAGATGGGAGAGAGAGAGAGAGAGAGAGAGAGAGAGAGAGGGAGAGAGAGAGGGAAGCGAGAATGCTTGCATGTGGAGGTAGAAGAGGTAGTGAGAGCTTCCATGATGGCGTCATGATTTCCTGCAGACGACGACCGGATACGAGCAATATCAAGCATTTGAGAAGTGAAGGAGCCATGGTTTTCTGCAGACATTTTATAAAAGCAGAGAGGAGCAGATGTATTGAAACAAGCAGAGCTCATGGGAGAACTTCAATCATCATGAGAGCTAGGCAACTCATGACGATGATGGTGATGGGTTTCTTGCCGCTGCTGATGATGGTATTGATCGAGGCGGGGTTCTCTGTAAACGTAAACACCTCCTCCTTGCATTGTATTATGATGATGATGATCTACTGATGTTGTAGAACCAGCAGCTTCATGAGAAGCTCCCTCCTCCATAGCCAGATATAGCGATAGGGAAAAATTAAGCCAGTTGTTCATTGAGATCCTCATATCAGTGACACTGCTTCAGTCTCTCTTAACCTTTGCTAATTCCAAGTTGATGAGGCTCAATCTGCGCTAATCATTGCAAGCAGAAAACTCATTTTTTGTTGATTACTGCTTAGATTTTGCTCAAATCTCAGCTAAGATTAAGCTAACTCTTGCAAATAGTTAAGGTGAATCTCAGCTAGTTTTTCTGATGATTAAGCTCAATCTCTGCTAACTCCTGATCTTCACTCTAATAAGGCTAAGATTACCTAAGCTAAGATTAAGTTTAAAAAAGAAAATCGGGTGAAAATCGAGAGGATTTTTTGACGCGTGGGGTAAGAGTAGAATGTGTGTGTATGGTTACGTGTGTGTGTGTGTGTGTGTGTGTGAGTGAGAGAGAGAAAGAGAGAGAGAGAGAGAGAGTGATGCGGCGATGTCTCATGAGAGAGGAATGGGGTTGGCACAAGGGCCTTCGAAACCAAGAAAATCTTTGCTTGATTTAATCCCTTAAATGCAGGGAGAGATACAAGACAAGGAAGGGCCCCACACATCAGATTCATTATAATCCCTTATCCACCCTTTTTCCTTCACCCAAGCAAAAGTTAATATATGTAATAATGTAAAGATTTTCCTTCACCCAAGAAACCTAAGAGAAAATAAGTAATAGTAATGATGAAGAGATATTCATTCACCCAATGCTAATGATGGTATTTCCTTGAGAAAACCACACCCTCCTAAGAAAAAAATAAGATCACCAATGCTAAGGCTTCCTCCGGCAGGCCAAAAACTGGGGTCCTAAGGGTGCAAATACCGACCCCCATATTACAGCCAATAAATTTGGAATATAGCAAATCACATAAGGACAATTAACCATCTTTCAAAACACACGCTTTGAAAATCATCATTCTTCATACCATCTAGAGATGGCTGATGATGAGGTCGAAGTTTATGAGATGGAAGGGCCGAACCTGCCGCCTGCCATGAAGCTTGACAACAAGGAGGGGGTTGTTGCCTACCTTGTCAGTCCTGCTTATGTCGCAACTATGAAGTTGCTGCTGCCTGTAATCGGCGTCGAAGAAGTGGAAAAGGTTCATGTTTATGTCTTGCAGGAGCACAAAGATCGCCTGTTTTGGAGGAAACTGAAGGCGGAGCAGCCTCCCCCGAAGGTGGCCAATCAGATCCATGTCTTCGTTAGGTCATCAGGTATCATCTACTCCCCCTTTTACATGAGAAAACAGTTACCATTGCTTGTGCTGAGCACTTCATGGAGCTATAGGTGAGAGAATTGTCCTTTTAAAGATGCTTGTGCTGTTGTATATGGGAAGTAGGCAGTCTTCTAAGAGGTTGTCATTTTTATCGTTCATGGCAACTCTTGGTTTCCAGGATTTATATATGTGGGCCTATCTTTTCCTGTTCTCCATCGTTCATGTAGACTCTCCAATAGCCTCAGCTGAAAAAGGTAGTGTACTTCAGTGGGTGGTCGGTCTAGGTAATCAGCCACACCCCACTTTGGGAACCATTTTCTCACATCCAGCACCCAGCCTGATGGTAGAAATTTGCTTTTATTTGTTTTCTGATTTTTTGAGCCAGCTTCCCAGGCTTTATAAGGCAGACGGTATGTTAGCATGTTCCTCACTTCAGTGATGTATTTGTATCCCTTGATTAGTCAGTCGATTCAGTGGTCTATTCCCAGCTTCTAGTAGCATAATAGAGTAGGGGGTTGTGGATTTGATTCCCAGGTGGCGGAATAGAAACATCTTATGTACTTTTTTGCATGTTCTGTCTTTCAACATCCGTTACTTGTGGGGGGCTATGTCTCTGGAGGATCTCTTGGATCGGAGTTGTTGAGTAGAGCATCTCCTCGGTCCTGCGGGTTGCGGGTGTAGAGCTCGTTGCACCCGGGTCGTTGTCTAGAGGTGGCATGTAGCACATAGCTGCCTGGTCCGTCCGGTAGGGGCATCTGGTGTCGGGCTCTCTCGTGGTTGGCTATGAGGGTCTCCATCTTGGGTTGTGTTGGGGTGGTAAAGCACAATGTGCTAGCCCTAAGTAAGTGGGAGTCGAACACTAACACTAACCATTCATGCTATACACAACAATAAGGACTCAAACACTAGCTCACTATTGTGAGTGAGCTCAGTACAACTGTGTCTCATCTTCTTCTCCACTGCACCGCCTACTTGTACGCTCTTGCATCGCACCTTCAACTGGTATCAAAGCAGGTGGAAGACTTGACACAGTGTCGTAGGACTGCACAGGTCATTTCCTCATATCGCCCTTAGATTTGGTGAGCGCGAAGTGTAGTGCAAGATTTGCAAACATGTCCCTAGGACTTTCTCATTGTTATTTTTGCGATTTGAGCTCATTTTGGGCCCCGTTTTGCTCTGCAGGTGTTGCACACGTGGATTTTGTCTTCTCCCGTGTAGATGCAGGTTTTGCGATTTTTGCATATTTGGGTCATTTGACTACAGGTTGCAGGTACAAGTGCTTATATAGGTATAAACACGTTGTCGTGAAGTGTGCGGTCTAGCCGGGAACACACTGGGTGTCTGGCTGTGAGAGTAGTGGTTGAACTTCAAGGGGCATCACCTGCAGAAGCTTGATACATGGCTTTAGCACATGGTGTACAGGAGATCATTTGGTTTCAAACCTTTCTCAATGAAACTAACTTGCTCATCGTTGCTGTTTACATAGACGATCTCATTATCATCAGCAATCATATGCTTACCATCATGCAAAGCTTCAAAAACCTCATGTATGAGTAACCAAATCTGCAAGACTGATTTAGGCCCGATAACATACTGCATTGGCATCAATATTATTCATGACAGAGCACAACACACCCTCATCATGCACCAAGCCATTACATACAGCATATCCTTCATAAATATAACATGTATGAATGCACTCCTGACCCCAACACAAAGCTCCTCCCATACACCTTTCTGCTTGCTGCCGCCGGCGGCTTTCCTCCTAGCTTTGGATGCACCTTGACGTGCTGTGTAGGCTCCACTCTCAGCCCCGCCTTCTCTCTGCTTTACGATGGCCGCCTCTCCTCTTTGCTTTGCTATTTGTTGTGCACCGTGATGCACTCTTTGCACTTGTTGCCCAGTGCAGAGACACCTCTCTCCTTGCTTTTGGGCCTGGTTGTGGTGCGCCTCTCCTCTCTATGGTCGACCAGCAGCCCTGGCTGCTTCCGTCCGCTGATTGCCTTATGGCCCTGGCTGGTCAATGTTTCTTTCCTTCCTACGTCGTGCCTTAGCTTGTGTGCCAAGAGTCGTATTCCACCTTGCCTTCTCTTTGCTTTTTGTCGACAGCTGCGCCCCAGCCTATCAGCGTCCAAGAAGCCCCTCTCAACCTTCAGCAAGCCCCTCCTCGTCTCTGCCCTCCTGTACAAATACCCAGCCCTCCAACTTCACGGCGGCTACCTCTCTTTTTCTCTGCAGCAGCCGCCGCCCACCTGAGAACCGCCTTCCTCCCTGTCATCAGAGAACTCTCTCCCTCTTGGATTCGGCGCTGCTCACTTCCGTCTGCAGAATTTCCCCACACTGTAACGCCAGTCCTTTATACACGAGGCGGCTCATACAATTGCAGACCTGCAGCTGCAACCTCTACTTGCGCTGACAGCACACGCCCAAGAGCATGCTCTCCACGCCTGCACCTTCTCTTCACACAGCGCCCGACTGCTCTTTACACGGAAGCCCCGCTTGTCCTCGCCAGCCTTCTCCTGGCCAACAACTCCCCTAGGCTTCTCTTGCAGAGCTGCGCCTCCTGGATATCCAGAATTTCCCGCAGATAAGGCGGGAATTTTCCCTTTTGGAATTACACGCCCTCCATTTTCCTTGCATTTTTCAAAGAGTTGATAAGCATCAACACTTAAGGCTCTTTACACCTTATTCTTCCCAAGGGGTTGTTCCCACACAAAGCATCCCAAGCTCGACAACATTGTATAGCCTCCCTTCTGACAGCTTGTTTAGGGTCATCCAGTGCATCCATAAAGCTCGTAAAACCCGACTCTCCGAAGAGGAAATACACGTGCATATGGTAGCCCTACAACTGCACCTGGATTTGTATTTTATGGCCTCACTTCCATGGTTTCACACCATAGACGTGCCATAGCACGACATCGACCCCCTCTAAACCTGCACATCCTCCGGTATGTGCCACCAAGTTGCTATATAGGCTAATCTTCATTCAAATTTATACTGATTTGTCTTCATCTTTATCAAATTTTGGCACGTTATCTTCAGCTTTTTCATCCTCTGAACCCACATTCTCATCAAGGCTTTTCTGACTGGTTGAATTTCCTGTATTGATCATCCTGCTCATAAGAAGCCTATTTTCAAGGGTTGTTAAAACTCCATCTCCATTCTCTTTGCCAGCTAATGCAACTTGCACAAGTGTTGGTTTGGCATCCCCCTAGTTGAAATTCTCACAGCTTTTACTTTCATAAGATACAGTTTGATTGTTCTCAGAGCAGTCCACAACTGTGTTTCTAGATTCCCCATGCGTGTTGAGAATATCTGCAAAAGATAGCATTGCATCGTAGTATTGCCCACCTTGCATGGTTAAGCCAACATCATCCTCGTTCAAACCTTCTAGTGATAATGAGGTTGAACCCCCATTGACATTAACCTTCCCTGTTGTCTCAGAGGCTGGTGCCTTACGCTCAGGGTAGTCCATATCTCTTATCTTTGATATGCCAAGTTTTGAACACCCTGGCTGCACTCTCCAGACCCCCACATTTCGTATACATATTGATAAGGGCAATCCCTATAATGACATCTGACTGCAATCCTGCATTTCTGATGCTTGCATGGATCTCCTTGCCCTCGGGTAGATCTGCCAGAACAGAGCATGCACTAAGAATGGTACTAAATGTCACCTTGTCTGGTTCAAGATCCTTCTTTTGCATGCGTCGATAAAGTTGCATGGCCTCTTTTGCATCCCCATGCTGGATATAAGCAGCCAACATGGTGTTCCATAAGCCCACATTTTGTACATGCTTCTTGTCAAAGACCTTCACTGCGGCCTTGATACTCTCACACTTGCCATACATACTGATAAGGGAAGTCTGTAATTCTACATCATGCTCAAACCCACTATCAACCATTCTAGCATGGATCCTTTTGCCATCTTCTAGAGCTGCTGGAGAGGAACATGCAGCAAGAATTGTACTGCAGGTGCGCTTATCTGAATATATCCCTTCAGCAAGCATTTGTTGATATAACTGAAAGGCTTCCTCTGCATGCCCAACTTGTGCATATGCTGCAATTATGGCAGTCCAAGACACAACATTCCGCAGGAGCACTCTGTCAAACACCTCCTGTGCATCTTCAAGACTTCCACATTTGGCATACATGTCCAACAAGGTACTACCAACAAAAGTTTCTGATTCAAAACCCTCTTTTGCAATCTCAGCATGTACTTCTTGTCCCCTTTTTAGAGATCCTGTCCGGCTACAAATTTTCAAACTGCCAACAAATGTGACAGCATTTGGGAACACGCCCTCCATTTGCATCTGTTCCAAGCAGTGTAATGCTTCTCCATCAAGTCCACAGTCAGCATACCCCGAACTCAAAACAGTCCACGCAACTACATCTCGTGCTTCTAGCTCATCAAACACTTCATGCGCCTCAGCAAGTAAGCCACATTTTGAATACATCTCAACCAAACTATTGCCAACAAAAGTGTCTGATTCCAATCCCTCTCTGACAAGACCAGCATGTACTTCTTGGCCTTGTTTAACCCATTTCAGCCTAGCACAAGCTTTTAATAATGCCTGAAGAACATACTTGTTAAGTTGAGCACAATTGTGTTGCATTTGATGGAACAGTTCAAAGGCATGCTGATACTCTCTGCATTCGAGATAGCCTTCCAGAAGAGAAGGCCAGAAACACCCATTCTGTTGTGCAAATCTACGAAAGACCTGCTCCGCATCCAGAGTTCTTCCGCATTCCACAAACATTGGGATAAGGTGATTTCTTAGTAGCCTATGAGCTTCCAGCCCATTGTAACACACGTGTAGATGAACACACTTTGCACATGAAGAATCTCTCCTTTTTCTGCATTTCTGCAAGATGGATGTTAAGCTTTCCACCGATGGCAGCTGGCCATCTGCTCCAAAGAAGCCAATGCCTCCTCTAAACTCAAAGTCTCCCAACCCTTGGCCTCTTGCACTTGTGCATCCATTTGCACTCTAGGAGTGGATCTAGATCCAAATGCTTGTGCATGGTTTGCTGGCTCGTCCTGAAAAGCAGAACTCGACCACGCTGGACCAGCACATGCATCAAGGGCACTAACAAAGGTGACCAGATCTGGCATCAATCCATGCAACAGCATGAGATCAAACAGGAAAAGTGCATGACTACCTTTCTCACATTGAGCATATGTAGCAATCATAGCAGTCCAAGAGACGGAATCATGGTGAGACATGCTGTTAAATTCTCTTTAAGCATACTCTAGCTGCCCACAATTGCCATACATGGTGATAAGAGCCGTACCCACTGCAATATCCATTTCAAATTCACTGCCATACATGCAAGCATGCATCCACATACCTGCTTTGAGAGTGGATTAGTGGGAAGAGCGGTGAAGAGGCTAATGAAGATGAACTTGTGAGGCAAGAATCCTTGAAGCTGCATTTGCCCTACTAGGTGGAGGGCTTCAATGTGATGTCCATGCATAGCATGAGCTTTGATGGCGAAATTCCAAGCGAAGAGATCCAGCTGATGCATTCTGGCAAACAGGGAGTGCACCTCATCCAAGGCACCACAGCTGCCGTACACGTGCAAGAGAAGGTTGACCAGAAGCAGGCTTTGCTCGTGCCCATGTGTGATGACTTAGTCGTGGGCATGTCTGCCTTCCAGTAAAGCCTTCGTCTTCCACCGATGCCCTGTACTGCTTCAAATCACCATGAGCTTCTTTTCAAAGACTCTAACTGGTTGCAGCCATTAACTGGCACATAGTTTATTCATGTATTACAAATGAGCATTCCATGTGTACATATAATGCCATCATATGTGGCTTTCCTGAACAACGAGTAGAGCTTTAATCTCCATGTTCATACACTCAATTCTACAGCATTCTGCATTGGCATTCCTTTTATCCTTCTGATGTTTTGGGCTTTCTCTATGTCGAACCATTCATTCAGATTATCATTGCATACATTTAGCCCTGTTTTTCAAAGAGTTTCATTCAGATATTCCGACAATTAGAGTACAAAGAAGTGTCCACCTTTCCGGCATTCATAAGTTCTTGAGCATTCTAACTGTTTTGCAACTTGTAGGGAAGACCTCAAGTCAATACAAGCTCCTCACCTTCTTCAGCTATCAAAAAGGTCGAGTGTCGTAAGCCCTTGAGACAAAGGGTTAGCTTTAAGTCGCTACAAGCTCCTCTCTATCCTTGGTTATTGGAATAGATGAGTGTCATAGGCCCTTGAAGTGGCAGGAATGGATCAAGTCATTGCAAGCTCCTCTCCTTCCTCAGCTGTCGAGAAGGATGAGTGTCACAAGCCCTTGTTGCCCATTCTACAGTCCTAAGAGAGAACTACAAGTCTATACAAGCTCCTTGTTACCCCCTTCTCTTAGGGTGAACAAGTGTCATAAGCCCTTGTAATCCTTCTTCTTCCCTAATCCACCTGGGTCAAATGGTACCAACAAATCATACAGGCTCTGCTGCCTGTACCCTTAAGGAATACCCTCTAGATCATAGGCCATCAAGGTTTTCTGCCTCATACTTATGCTGAAATCATCACATACATAGTTCACGGGGATTTCACCACACTTTCACCCCAGCAATTTCACGTCGGGTTCACCAAAGATGTCGTGAAGTGTGCGGTCTAGCCGGGAACACACTGGGTGTCTGGCTGTGAGAGTAGTGGTTGAACTTCAAGGGGCATCACCTGCAGAAGCTTGATACATGGCTTTAGCACATGGTGTACAGGAGATCATTTGGTTTCAAACCTTTCTCAATGAAACTAACTTGCTCATCGTTGCTGTTTACATAGACGATCTCATTATCATCAGCAATCATATGCTTACCATCATGCAAAGCTTCAAAAACCTCATGTATGAGTAACCAAATCTGCAAGACTGATTTAGGCCCGATAACATACTGCATTGGCATCAATATTATTCATGACAGAGCACAACACACCCTCATCATGCACCAAGCCATTACATACAGCATATCCTTCATAAATATAACATGTATGAATGCACTCCTGACCCCAACACAAAGCTCCTCCCATACACCTTTCTGCTTGCTGCCGGCGGCTTTCCTCCTAGCTTTGGATGCACCTTGACGTGCTGTGTAGGCTCCACTCTCAGCCCCGCCTTCTCTCTGCTTTACGATGGCCGCCTCTCCTCTTTGCTTTGCTATTTGTTGTGCACCGTGATGCACTCTTTGCACTTGTTGCCCAGTGCAGAGACACCTCTCTCCTTGCTTTTGGGCCTGGTTGTGGTGCGCCTCTCCTCTCTATGGTCGACCAGCAGCCCTGGCTGCTTCCGTCCGCTGATTGCCTTATGGCCCTGGCTGGTCAATGTTTCTTTCCTTCCTACGTCGTGCCTTAGCTTGTGTGCCAAGAGCCGTATCCCACCTTGCCTTCTCTTTGCTTTTTGTCGACAGCTGCGCCCCAGCCTATCAGCGTCCAAGAAGCCCCTCTCAACCTTCAGCAAGCCCCTCCTCGTCTCTGCCCTCCTGTACAAATACCCAGCCCTCCAACTTCACGGCGGCTACCTCTCTTTTTCTCTGCAGCAGCCGCCGCCCACCTGAGAACCGCCTTCCTCCCTGTCATCAGAGAACTCTCTCCCTCTTGGATTCGGCGCTGCTCACTTCCGTCTGCAGAATTTCCCCACACTGTAACGCCAGTCCTTTATACACGAGGCGGCTCATACAATTGCAGACCTGCAGCTGCAACCTCTACTTGCGCTGACAGCACACGCCCAAGAGCATGCTCTCCACGCCTGCACCTTCTCTTCACACAGCGCCCGACTGCTCTTTACACGGAAGCCCCGCTTGTCCTCGCCAGCCTTCTCCTGGCCAACAACTCCCCTAGGCTTCTCTTGCAGAGCTGCGCCTCCTGGATATCCAGAATTTCCCGCAGATAAGGCGGGGATTTCCCCTTTTGGAATTACACGCCCTCCATTTTCCTTGCATTTTTCAAAGAGTTGATAAGCATCAACACTTAAGGCTCTTTACACCTTATTCTTCCCAAGGGGCTGTTCCCACACAAAGCATCCCAAGCTCGACAACATTGTATAGCCTCCCTTCTGACAGCTTGTTTAGGGTCATCCAGTGCATCCATAAAGCTCGTAAAACCCGACTCTCCGAAGAGGAAATACACGTGCATATGGTAGCCCTACAACTGCACCTGGATTTGTATTTTATGGCCTCACTTCCATGGTTTCACACCATAGACGTGCCATAGCACGACAACGTATGCCCAGTTTTACAGTGTATTAGAGAAAAGGTGATGCGTAGTGGATTTTGACCAATGACAGTGATACACTTTTTTGTCAGTTTTTGTTTTTTTGGGCAGCTTATCAGAGTTCTTTTTTACGCCAAAACTCGGTTTTTTCCTCTGATCTGGTTATCTGTTTATGGAGCTTCTTTGTTATTGAGTTCTTGTTGGGATGGCATCCTCATCCGAGAGCTCATTATTTAACATTGAGATGTTAGATGGCACCAATTTCCCATTCTGGAAGGAGCAGATCTACAGTGTGTTGTTGCAAAAGAAGTGGGCCAGGCCCCTAAAGAAACCAGAAGGTATGCCAGATATTGACTGGCAAGAGTTGGAAGAACTTGTCAGGTCTACCATTTTGCTGATCTTGTCAAAGAGCGATGTTAAGGATATGAGGATCAGTTTTGAGCTATGATAGAAGTTATGCGATCTGTACGAGAGAGAGTACAACTTCAAGTGTATTGGCTAAAATAGTTGGTTAATCTGAAGATGAAAGAAGGGACGTTCACATCCAGTCAT
The DNA here is from genome assembly GCF_041138505.1 of Cibotium barometz. Taxonomy (NCBI): domain Eukaryota; kingdom Viridiplantae; phylum Streptophyta; class Polypodiopsida; order Cyatheales; family Cibotiaceae; genus Cibotium; species Cibotium barometz. The sequence goes on along the minus strand of NC_141069.1, from coordinate 29,243,468 downwards.
CTTAATGAGTTCAACACTATTTTTAGCCAGCTCAGTGTGCAAGAAATCAAGTTTGATGATTCTGTGAAAGCATTATTCTTATTGGTTACACAACCAGAGAGGTGGGATACCTTCCATATAGTAAATCTGCACCAACTAGTGGTCTTACCTTTGCCAATGTTGAAAGTAGTTTGCTTATTGAAGAGGGAACCTTGACTATGCGTAGCAGTGATAATGCTCTCACTGTGAGAGGCAGATCTAGTGACAGGGGGAAATCAACTAAAAGGGGAAAGTCACGTAGTAAGTCACGCGGTCGAAATAATAAAGATGTTGAGTGCTATCATTGTCATAAGAAGGGGGATATGAAGAAGAATCGCCACATCTGGAGAAAGGAGAAAGGCAAAGAAAAAAAGCAGGAAGAAAGCAAGGACAAAGAGGATTCAAGTGTAAAGATTGAAGAGACCAATGCAGTCAGTGAGGATTTTGAAGATGGTGATATTCTTCTTACCTCGAGCTTGAATGGTGCACATTTGGTTGCTATAGATGATCTTGTTATACATGATTGGATTTTGGATTTAGAGGTGTCATTTCATGTTACTCTTCATAAGGAGTGGTTTACCACTTATGCCGACCTCAAAAACGACCATAAGATTTCATATAAAAAGGCATCTTTTGAATCATTTCACTCATCAGAAATGATTAGAAGCATTCAGAAGCAGGATCGACAAGTAGGGATTGCTTAGCCACAGTTGAGGGCAAGGAGGCCGCAGTTAGGGTGAAGCTTTCCAACAGTTTAGATCAGCAGAAGTCATCTCCAAATCAATTTGGATCAGCGTGTTATGAGGTATGTGTCCGGGTTCACATGCTAGATAGGGATTAACAGTAAAAGCACAGTGGTGTATCATGTTATGGAAGTACACATGTTTGTTCCGAGGTACACACGAGTTATTACTCCAAGAACTTGCCGAACACACACATAAACAAGAGTATGTCATGGTATTTTTCCATGACAGATTAACTTTCCAGTTATTTCTAATGACCATTGTTACTATGGTTTGATGGGCTATATACCTATTGAGCTTACATAGGATAAAGGAATAGTTGACCACACTTATACACTGACTACAGGGATTGTTTAGTGGAATCTAACTTTGCATGACAGCGTTGTTATGAGACTTCCTATCGTATGTAACTCTTTTTTACTTTACAGTAATCAAAGATATGATAATCCAGTTTTGTATCTGCAACAACAGGCGTGTGCTTAGAGATCCAACCTATCCCAAGTGTATAGGCCTATTTTTTCACCAAGAATTTTAATGAGTGCAGCTTCGGAAACAAGTTTAGTTTCCAAGATTTGATGGGTTTAGATAGATGATTCGACCAGGATGCTAGTTAGTGAAGTTCTTATTTATGTGTTTATGTGTGTAGATGTTGTCTATTCCGTGGACCGAGTTATGGTCCCTAGTCTCGATTAGAATTATACTTTTCGAGCAGTTGTTTCTTTAGCCATTAGCATTTATTAGTTATGATAGCCTGCGATAGATCCATAGACTGGTGTTTGTGGCAATCATGGCATGGAGTATGTGGTGTATTATGGTGGTATGGGACGCCATATTTACCACATGCTACAGGGTTATGCGAGATTATTTAGATTTCTTTTGGATTTTGTGCCTACTAACACAAGGCTATCGTATCATTATGAGCGATGAACATTGTCACGTGCACCACCTCTCGGTGCATGGTGACACGCTCACACAGGCGCCTAAGTGCAACAACAATTACTCGCATGAGCATTTTTAGGGTTTTCCCGCAGTTGTCGTACGCCACTCCGGAGAGTCTCCGAGTGAGCTACGTAGCATATGCATTTAGCAGCAAGTTTTGGAACTCGAATCTGAGTCCGAATGAGCAAGTTAGAGCACTTTCGAAAACCATTGAAATTGCATTAAAATTGAAGGCTTTAAAACATTAAATCAATTATTTGGAAGACAAACAAAAGTGAGTCGGCCAAGTTGATTTAGGCATATATAAGAAAGCCTTAGCCTAAGCATTATGAATCATCACGCAGAAGTGTGTTTTCACTTCATCACCCTCACGTGAAGAAGCAGCCCATGCACAAGCATCTCAATAGCCCGTGCTTCGCGCAATCTTGCAGCCCCGCATTCTCGTGCTCCGCGCACACGCAGTTTCAGCCCTAAAGCGCATCAGCGTTTTTGCAGATTTCAGCCTGAAAACGCAGCAGCGTTTTCAGCAGTGTACAACATACATAATCAAGCATTCGTAGGTTAGGTAGCCCTCAGGTTACCGTGTACATATCTCTCTCAGTCTCTCGCTCGCATTCTCACAGTCTGTTTCCGCACAGCAGAACACTCTGCGTTTTCACAGTGTGTTCGCAGTAGTCAAGTGGGCACCCGCCCCGGTGAAGAAGCAGCAACCATGAGTATATAACATGCACGCTCCTAAAAGGTGAATTTGGGCATGTGAATTCATTTAGGTATATATATATATGTTTCCTAGTTAAGAAGATTTGATCTTTCCTAGTGTGGAAAGAGACTATTGTTGTGTTCTTTATGTAGAGACTTTAATAGGAGATTTTGGGTTTTATCCTGAGAATTGGGTTTTTACCAAGAGCAGAGGACGCGAAGATTAAAATATGGTAGTCAAATGGCATATATTTTTTAGGGACAACTCTTTAGGGCAGTTGTTGCTGACCTTGGTTCATTTGACATTGATGTTTTTTTACTAGGATTTCATGCTCATGTGCTGTTTTTTGAGCAAGTTGATATCCTAATAGGATTGTCCTCAAGACTAATGGTTTCGACCAATAGTGGGTCATTTCTAGTGTTGCAAGTTGACAACTACTACTGAGTTTTTGTGAGCTCAGGAGTGAGCTCTTTGGGGAAGGAGTATATCATGTGCACGCTAGGGACATGTAGGCAGGCAAACTCGTGACTTTCTTGAGGCGCTTGAACCTAGCCACGATGTCGTAATCAGCCTCTTTCTTGAGGAATTCCTTTCGGAATGCCTGTTCAAAATCTGTCCATGTCACGCTGGCTGCGAGCAGAGTTATTTCCACTAGAGGAAAGCCTTACCAGATAAGCATCTGACTACCAATTGAATCTTTTATTCGGGTGAAACTGGAAGTGTACGAGTCACAGGTGCAACCAAGTGTCAACCACCTCCTCCTTCCTCCTCTTTTGCTTAATCTGAGAAGGGATCCGGAGTTATGTTCGGAGCAAAGGTAGAGGCTATATGCTTGAAACCCGATGAGAAATTATGCGATGAGAGTGTGGATTTGGTCGAGAAGAATATTTTGAATTGTGGTGATTTTGGCATCTAATGATGATGAAAGTGCAGGGACACCCGGTGTAACATAATCAACCTTCGCCAACTCGTCCGTGGGATTAGGGACTATGGTATCCGGGTTTGACTAAGCATCCCCACTTGCGAAAGCCATGCTTGGATGATATGCGTGCAGGAAAGGGAGAATTCTAGAGAGAGTGTGTCGCGAGAAAGGTTCGAAGAAGCTTGAGTTGTGGGATTTGCTCCTTCGGCACGTGGGAGAAACTAGAAGACAATGATGGATGTGCCCTCTTAAGCTGTCCTTGATTTGCTTTTTTTTTTTGAAGCTTTCAAAAGCCGTCTCTCTCTCTCTCTCTATCACTTGACTTGTTTCTCTTTTTTAATCTTATGGAATTTTGTACATTTGAACCAATGTAAACCATGAAAGTACATCTTCTTATGGCAACAAAGACCTATTCGTTAGCAAATTTGTGTGGCTCAACAAGTGACAGAAGATATTTCTCCCATGGTTCCTTGTGATATGATACAATGAACAGGACTCTCTTTTTGTGAGGGAGCATACACATTGAGATGTCACGTGCCCATTCATATGGGACACATGGACATACTACCCAAAGTAGAGTGAGCATCAACAAAATGTTAAAGCTAATTATTTCATGTCCAGATGTGTCCCTATTTTGGTCTAGGCCCTTGTTTGTGGGCTGGCCACCCTAATTTATTTTTGGTCTCTGTTTGGTATTTTTTCCCAGCCTTAGCTATTTTTAGCAAGTCGTATGCCTATTTTTTGAGGTCGTAATTATTTATTCCTTCCTACAAACTGGCCGACCCCTAGTTTGTGGACTATTTAAGCACAACCTCATTCCTCATTTTCGTCATCAAGTCAGTTGTGGAGCAAAGCCTTACAGAAGGATTCCCATGCGAGGCCTCTCTCTTGTAATCAAGTCTTCATAAAAAAAACTTGGCGTTTTCTCAGTCTCTCTCTCTCTCTCTCTCTCTCATTGTGCTGCTGTGTATGATCACTACATTTCATTTCCGTTGCCATCTTTGACATGGTATCAGAGCAGACATTGCTCAAGTGATCAGCGTTTTTGGCGTGCAAAACATCTCCTACCATCAGCGTTTTTGCAGAGGCTGCCTGCAGCAAGAAGACATCAGCGTATTCAGCAGAGGAGGCAGTAGAGCATCAATGTTTTTCAGCCGGAAGCAGGAGAAAACATTTGCGTTTTTTTTTTTTTGTGTTGTGCGGAAACATTTGCGTTTTTTTTTTCCTGCTGCATTCAGCAGCATTTTCAACCCTTTAGCGCGGCAAAACAGCAGCGTTTTCGGCATCAAGAGCGGAAAAACACCTGTGTTTTGCTTTGGCAAGTGGCGCGCGTCGTTCGGGACGGGTTCAACATGCAAAATCAGTGTTTTCTGTAGCGTTTTCAGCGAGTGAAACAGGCTGTCCAGCAGCGTTTTTGGCGAGTGACAGTGATCCAAAACACTTGCGTTTGTGGATCGGAGTGAGAGGAGCACATCGGCGATCGTTGCAATGGCTTCGGGCGATTCTACGACGAAGGGAAAGGCTCTGATCGAGGTTGATGAGGAAGATATTTTGCAAGAGTGGCTGGAGAGGAAGATACCGATTCTTCCTCAATTTTCGGAGAGTCGACAGTTGCAAGGGCAGGGTAACTACGGAATTTGGAAAGTGCTGATGGAGTGAGTACTAGAGACACATGATCTACTCATGCTGGTGTCTCTGGAGTGCCCTCAACCGGTGGTAAAGAGTGGAGAGGGATCGTCGTCATCGCCTTTCTCTTTACAACAGTCTGCGACGTCAAAGGAAGCTAATCAGTGGGATAGATTGAATGCTCGGATTCGATCTTTCATCTTCATAAATTGCACTCCATCCGTACTGGAGCACATAAAGAATATGACAGGAGCCAGGGAGATTTGGCTGCGTCTTGGATCGCTGTATAATCAGATGATCCCGATGAAGAGGATATCACTTGAGGTTCAGATGCGAACGCTCAAACCCTCTCAGTCACCTTCGATGCAGGACTATATCAATAAGCTTCTGTCCATGAAGCAAGATATTGTTGCGGCCGGGAAGGTGATATCATCTGAAGATATGGCTATTATTCTTTTGTGTCAGTTATCCGAAAATTACAGTGGCTTTTATTCTTCTTTGATCACGTCGGGGCAGATGACTGATCTTACGTGGGAGGATCTCGTTCTAATGATTCTGGATCAGGAGGATCGATTTGGGACCATGCACATGCAAGCATAGGAAGCTCCCTTACCAAGGAGTCATTCCTTGAGGAGAAAGGAGAGATAGAAGATATGCAAAACACATCAAATGCTCACATGCATGCTTGCTGTAATTTACTGCACATAACCAGAAATTTATACCTGAGCACCTTCCTATATTGGAATGGAGGCCTTTTTCGCGACGGAAATGCACCAAACTTGGTATATGTGTAGGGGAGGTAGTAAGGACTGCTTGGCTAATGTTCCTTGGCTGAAAATCAGCTTCTCCAAAGTGGATATGGGCTGAAAACAGAGAATTACAACCCCTCCTTCCTTGAGAAAACTCGGTATTGCTTCACTTCTTCGCGTTGGAAAGCTTCCAATAGCTAGGAGGGAGTGTTAGAAGCCTTGTTCTAGGTGAAAGGAGCATAAAGCTACCACATGCACCACAAGGGCTGATCTAAGAGCTTTAATGGAGAGCTTCAAGCTTGGTCTACTTGCTGCATTGGCTTCACACTTACCACACTCATCAACTTAGCCAAGAGAGAAGCGGGGAGAGCTCTTATATAGCCTCATGCATTAAAAAATGCGCCATTTTGCATGAAAGGAGGTGTGTGTGAGTTTTTATTAAGTGTGCCACTTGGCACACTTACTTTAAAACTTAATAACCATTCACTTTTCACTTTTAAAACTTTGTGCTTATTAATTAAAATGTGCACTTTTCATGCACATTGACACAACTCATGCATAATGATTTGACCCTACCGGTTTCACCATCACGAAACCTGAGTCTCAATACTTTAGGTGCACTGCTTTGGCATCACCTGTTCACACTTGTCCGGCCACTTGCCCTGTAAAGTGCAGCGGAAACAAGATGGTTGTTGGTCTAGATTTGGGTACACCTGCACTGTTAGCAACAAACGCAAGACAAGAGGAGAGAGATATTGAGGTTGAAGATCATTATGTACAAGGGGATAGTACAAAGCTGCTTTGGCCCTAAGGACCCTGAATGACTCTAGCACCCTGCCCTATGGCTAGCAGGCGTAGAATGACTTAGATTGAAGCCCACGCTACATTTAAATACCTCTTTAAGAGGTGAGTCGGCCAACTACAAACTCACGACTTCAAAAATGGATAAAAAGCGATTTATTGGCTTCTTCTGGGAATGGGAAAAAAGACCAAAAATATGGCTTTTCCCTTAGAAAATAAACCGATGCTGCGGGCTCTCCACTGCGGTGGAACAATGTCCATGTCCAATGATTTGGCACATGACATCCCCCCCGACTAATCTTGAAGAAAAGATTGCAGCATCTGCCTGATCGAAAATGTTTTCTTCACCTCCAAAAATGGTCCTCTTTCTGACTGCTGGTCCCTGGGATGCTGGAAATCCCCTGCTCTTGGTCCTTGAGGTGAAATTGGATCTGCTCCCTGGGCCTGAGCCTCCCAATTGTGGTATCCTGGTCGGTCCTTGACAGTCCCCCACCGTGACTATGGTATCCTGGCCTGTCCTCGACAGTCCCCACAGTCGATTGTGGTATACTGGTCCATCCTGGACTTCCCCCCACAGTCGGCTCCTGACTGGCTAATTGGAGTGGATCCCTGGCCTCGACCGCGAACGTAGACTTCCTCTGCTGCTACTGCTACTGCTGATGATGGAAGAAACACAGCCTAGGAGTATGGCCAATCTGCTGATGTAGTGCCCTGCTCCAAAATATGCAAAATGCTGATGAATGCCGGGGAAATGAACTGCTGAATGCGTCGGACAGCCATTGAATATGGGTGCTCCACAATTGAGACTCCTCCCGATGTGCTGACTGCAATGGGGAATGGGCAGACCGCGATGTGGTAGAGAACCTCCGAGTGGAAACTCCCAACTGATAGGCTGAACCGAACAAATGTAGAGGTAAACTCTGAGGATAGCCCTCTGATGTCAATAGATGTCGGCAAACAAATCGCAGAAGCAAAGAATGCGGCTGCTACTGTTCCTTCAAAAATGTGCTCTGCTGTAGCTATATCTGCTCTTCAGCTGGCTGAAATTGCAGGCTGTTTGGGCTGAGGCGGATGTACGAAAAACGCTGTGTATTGCCCCCAAAACGCTGCCATATGCCCTGGCCACTGGTTGGAAGAAACGCAGAAGAAAAAATTGCTGCCCTTGCTGGCTGAAAACGCAGATGTACTGCTGCCCTTCTTGCTGAGAGAAACGCAGGTGTGTTGCTCTCCTAAGGTGCAGGAAAAAACGCAGAAAATCTGCTGCTTGCTGGCTGCAAAACAAACGCACACCCCTTCCTTGCCTTGCAGAAAACGCTGATGAATTTGGCTGAATTGAAGGCGCCTCTACTGCAAGGAATCTGGACCCCTTATTGCTGGATCTGCTGGTGCTCCCCGAGGCTCAAACCAGAGCTCTGAATGTAAAGTGCAGCGGAAACAAGATGGTTGTTGGTCTAGATTTGGGTACACCTGCACTGTTAGCAACAAACGCAAGACAAGAGGAGAGAGATATTGAGGTTGAAGATCATTATGTACAAGGGGATATTACAAAGCTGCTTTGGCCCTAAGGACCCTGAATGACTCTAGCGCCCTGCCCTATGGCTAGCAGGCGTAGAATGACTTAGATTGAAGCCCACGCTACATTTAAATACCTCTTTAAGAGGTGAGTCGGCCAACTACAAACTCACGACTTCAAAAATGGATAAAAAGCGATTTATTGGCTTCTTCTGGGAATGGGAAAAAAGACCAAAAATATGGCTTTTCCCTTAGAAAATAAACCGATGCTGCGGGCTCTCCATTGCGGTGGAACAATGTCCATGTCCAATGATTTGGCACATGACATGCCCGGACACTTAAAGCAATTTATCAAAATCAAACCTTACCTTTTCCTAAGGTCTTTTGAACCTTAGAAATTGTGGTCTAAAGGACCCTATATTATTCCATGTGCTTGCAGTGACGTGCGTAAATTCCTAAGCCTGAAAAACAGAGGCTACTATTTATCCCTTTGTGGAGCCCTGATTTCCCAATCCTTGGGCACTCCAGGATAAATATCCATATCCTGCTAGGGTTTCTTCTAAGATGTATAAAAATTGACACATCTAGAAACACTAGAAACTACCTGCTAGGATCCCTTACTATGAAGTTCTAGTCGGCGTCCCGACACATCAAGGTCCTAGTTTTCTAATGCGCATAAAAATAACATTGAATAATTAATTACCAATTAATTATTTTATCCATCTAAAAACTGGGTAAATAATTTAGTTAAAAATTATTTACAAAAAGTCTGAAAGATTACAGCTGACAAGGGTGGGGAGTTCACCTCAAGTGAGATGCAGCGGTTCTGTGCAGAGAAAGACATACAGAGAGAGTTTGCTAATACAGGCACACCATCGAAGAACGGTTTAGTTGAAAGGAAGAACGGGGTAGTGGTGGAGATGGTGAGGATGATATTGGCCCATAGGAGTCTTCCGTAGCAGCTTTGGTCAGAAGGGGTTGCATGTGCGGTCCATATTCTCAATAGATCTCCTAGTGTAGCGGTTCCTTGGAAGACACCTTTTGAGGCCTACTTTGGACGCAAACCCAGTGTCTCTCATTTTCACATTTTTGGGTGTGATGCCTATGCATATGTTCCTAAGACTCGAGGGGGAAGATGGATTCCAAGACTCAGAAGCAGATCTTTGTGGGGTACAACTCCCATTTGACGGGATACAGGTTGTATGACCCCACTACGAAGGAGATTGTGGTCAGCAGAGATGTGGTATTTGATGAACAGAGTATTTCAGAGGGGTACAACCTCAGCCTCAGCAAGCTGAGAATACTTCGATGCTTGGTGATACAAGAGACAGTTGGTCGCCGGCACGTTCCCGTGCTAGCCATAGAGTTCCAATAGCGCCTACTCCTATTGTGGAGGTTTCAAAGGACTTGCTGGATCTAGAGCAGCCAATTGATGTCTATGAGGACGCCTCAGAGGATGTTGTGGAAGTTCAAGTTGATGGTGAGAGAGGGGGGTTTGAGCTTTACAAGCTACCTCAACTTGAGCTCGTCAGACTTTGCGGGATTCAGGCATTGAAGGTATTCCCCTGGAGTGGGAGGTACAGGATGGCCCGCGACGATCTCATCGAATTCGGGAGGAGGGTCATGTTGGTGAGTTTCTTCGTGTCAATTATGGATTGATGACCCGTGCTATATAGGACTGTGAGCCTACAGATGTAGGTCAAGCCCTCCAACAGGATGTTAGGAGGAAAGCGATGGAGCAGCAGATTGATGCCATTGAGAGGAATGGCGCATGGGAACTGGTATCCCGTCCAACAAAACGGAAGGTTATTGGGTTGAAATGGGTTTTCAAAGTTCTCTTGACAAGCATAAGGCTAGATTGGTAGCTAAAGGTTATGCTCAAAGGCAAGGAATTGATTATGATGATACATTTGCACCTACAACACGGATGGCGACTATCAGAACCACGCTTGCTGTTGCTAGCAAGAGGAGGTGGCCCGTGTACCAGATGGATGTCAAATCAGCCTTTTTGAATGGTGATCTTCACGAGGAGGTGACGTCGTTGGAGAGAAATCCGACCAACCTTCTAGTGGAGTATAAATATGTGGCATGGGCTATCATTTCTCTTATTTGTGCTTATGCCATAGGGCAAGGCAGGGTCACAATAGTAGGGTCCTTAGGGCCAAGTCTTGCACATGCATACATTCCATCCCCATCAGTATGTAGGCTACAATCCACTCTAATCTAAGCATCATAAATGAAAAACGCTAACTTCAATTCTCTCTCTCTCTCTCTCTCTCTCTCTTGGAGAAACCGGGGCTATATTATAATGTAATGAGTCCCATAGGCTGCAAAACACTATGGGCAGTACAAACCAGTGATACAAAAGAAGAACTAGATCAAGAGATCAAGGAGTCTAGTGTGAAGCATGACGAAAAAGCCAGTAAGGCACAACGTAGTGCTAGACCAAGATGCCTCTCAAAACTGAGAAGATCCCCCCCAAGCGCGGAGAAAAGCAAATCTCCTCTGCTGTGCAGCTCTAGAGTCTCCCTGTGCAGCATTTCATTGACTGCGAAGAGTATGTAGCGACTCTGACCAAATAATACGTAGGGTATCCTCTTGGGAGGAAGGCTCATGACTAAGAACATACATGCATCGAGCCTTCCAGATACACCACAAGGTTAGATAGACTCATGAGTTCAGACAAGTTCTGTTATAAAGTTTTTGACATGTATAATGTTAAAATTCTTTTTAAACTTCTTTATACCCTTGAGAACTTTTCTTGTATTGATCTTAATATTAGTGAGGAAAGATTTGTTTATTACTATCTTTACCTCTCCTGATCTTGACAAAATAGGATTAAGCTCTATTTTACGATCCCCTGAGGTTATAGAAGCGCTTCCCCCTTGTGTTAGAAAAGTTTGGAATCATCCTATAGTAGCCTTTAAATATGTTAAAACCTTGGGACAAAAAGCTTTCAATTATAGTGATACCGGGCGAAACTTGAAAGAGCACAAAAAATCAATTCTTAGAAGTGAATGCCCTTGTAGGAAGGTCAGCTTCTCTTCGTTTGTAGAAGAATCTTTAGGGCATGTGGTTATAATGGTTTTCTCAATTCTACCTTCTCCTACACTGAAAGATCTCTTTTGTAAAGGCACTAAATTTAGACTATCTTCTTCAATCGACTCTTGTCTTCTTCAGGCCATAGAAAAAGGCATATCTAGTTTTGTAGTCAAATTAGAAGATTCTTTAGGAGTTCAAGGCATTTTTTCTCATTGCATATGAGAAACGTACAAAATTGTATTCAAAGAGTACTTCCCTTGTCATGTCTCCCAGTGATTTACTTGCTCTTAAAAAATTTCATTGAGATTTTGTTATTTCCCACATGGACAAGTGTTCTAATAATTTTGTTTTTACTTATAAAAAGTTTTACTTAGAATGTTTGTTAGGTGAAATAAATTCCTCCTCTCAAACTTACTCTAGGTGTTCTCTTTCTTCTCAAGATGTTCTGTTGGAACATCAAGGCTTTTGTAAATCATTCGGTTTCAAATGCAACCCTACTTTGCCTTTTTTGTATGTTTCATAAGAATCCTATAAAACGTAGGTTTATAGTTGCTTCTTGCAATACTTCTCTTACGGATGTTTCTAAATGGCTTAGTCATTGCTTCAAAGCCATTCTTCCCAGTGTCCATGACCTTTGGAAAGATCTTAAGGATGCTGATGTGCCTACAAACTCAAGTTGGATCTTAAAAGACTCAGTAGGAGAAGTTCCTGTTTTGAAATTCTTGAACTCTTCTCGGAGTATCTCAGAAAAGTAGACTTGGAAGACTTACGAGTAAGGATTTAGATCACTTGTGACTAAAGTTTTTGACTACAGATTAGAAAGAGATAGATACAAGGCTTTACTAGTAGAAAAGCCAACCTTACATTTTGATTTTTCTTGGTTAAAAACCGAGTTGACTTAAGTGCTAGCCTCTATCATGGCTGTGTCAAAGATGGCAGCGGAAATGAACTGGACAAATGCAGCAACACTGGAGAGAGAGAGTGAAAACGCCAATGTTTTCTGATGAAGACTATGTACAAGATTGAAGAGAGAGAGACCTCGTGTGGTTGACCTTCAGTAAGGCTCTGCTCTTTGATTGACTCGATGAGAAAATGAGGAATGAGGCTGCGTATTAATATATATATATATATATATATATATATATATATATCTATGCATGCATGCATGCATGCATGCATGCATGTATGTATGTATGCATGCATGCATGCATGCATGCATGTATGGATGTATGTATGTATGTATGTATGTATATGCATGCATGCATGCATATATATATATATATATACGCAGCCTCATTCCTCATTTTCTCATCGAGTCAGTCAAAGAGCATAGCCTTACTGAAGGTCAACCACACGAGGTCTCTCTCTCTTGTACAGAGTGAAAACGCCAATGTTTTCTGATGAAGATTATGTACAAGAGAGAGAGACCTCGTGTGGTTGATCTTCAGTAAGGCTCTGCTCTTTGACTGACTCGATGAGAAAATGAGGTATGAGGCTGCGTATACATATATATATACATATATACATATATATATACATACATACATACATACATACATACATGCATGCATGCATGCATGCATGCATGCATACATAGATATATATATATATATATATATATATATATATATATATATATATATATATATATATATCTATATATATATATATATCTATGTATGCATGCATGCATGCATGCATGCATGCATGTATGTATGTATATATATATGTATATATGTATATATATATGTATATATATATATATGTATATATATCTATATATATATCTATATGTATATATATCTATATATATATCTATATATATATGTATATATATATGTATATATATATATGTATATATATATGTATATATATATATGTATATATATATGTATATATATATATATATATATAATACTCCACTAACTGGAATAAATAAATACGACCTCCAAAAATAGGTAGGGCTGGGGAAAAAATACCAGACAGACACCAAAAATACTACTGGGTGGCTAGCCCACAACCAAGGGCCTAGAACATAGTCACAAGGGAACGGAAACGCCTTGGGAACGGACGATTGTTTGGAACGGGAACATGAGGTGAATAATAGGGAACGGGAACGGGAACGCCACATCATCTTCAAAATGTGATGATAAATATGTCTTATACATGTGCAAATACTTAAGGAAAATGGAAAATTAATGAAAGAACCTCAAATAGACTACAGTAACTATAGATATGTTTTAAATGACACATTGTTCACTTACACTCTTTACTAACTTCTAAGGGGCAATTGGGAACGGGAGCGGGAACGACCATCTCTATGGAATGTGTTCTCTCATTCCAAAGGTATGGAATGGCGTTCCCTTGTGACTATGGCCTAGACCAACATGATGACACATCTTGACATGACAATACTAACTTTAACACCCCCTCTCAGATCCAAGATGTGGAAGCCAGACAACCTCACAAGTGCCGGCACACACTGCTCTATATTCAGCCTCTGTGGATGACAAAGCAACTGTAGGCTGCTTCTTACTGCTTCATGAACTAGCTCCCGAGCCAAGTGTAAAGCAATATCCTGTCGTAGATCTCCAGTTGTCAACATCCCCTACCGAGTCTGAATCTGTCAATCCCCTCAGGAACACCTCCTCATCTTCTGTCCGCCCGGCTGCATAGAAAATGCCACGATCCGGGGTGGCCTTGAGGTACCGCAACAGTCGGAAACTTGCTTGCCAATGAGTTTTCACGGACTGACTCATAAACCGTGTCAAGAGCCGTTCCGACAAGCTCGTCTTGATCTCCTCCAGAGATCCACCAAGCTCCCAGACCCCTGAAGCATCTATCAACTCATAGTCAAGAGCTGAATGCTTCTTACTTACAGTAGAGGCCACAAGAAGCTCTGGACGCTTCTGAGATATATCAATCCCCCTCTTTACTTGCGAACTTGTATTACATAGATCACACTCCGACTGGGAAGTAATCCTAATGTGGTCAAAACCACCATCAAAGCTGATGAGAGTATCCACAATGACCTTCCCAAGGCCACTCTCCCTGTGAATGTAGAATTGCAATCCTCCAACAGATCGGTGAAGTCTCTGTGCCAAGCAGTAACACATACCTCGGACCTGAGAAACACTCTATCCTCCATCGCATGTGCCATCAACTCATAGTAACACATACCTCGGACCTGAGTAAAAACTCTATCCTCCACCGCATGTGATATCAACCCATAGTTGACATTTAAATACTCTTGCAACCACTCACCAATTGATCTCTGAGAAACTGCAAAATCTCCCTCATCCGGTACATGTTGCTCATGCACCACAAGACCAAGATCCACAACAGTCAATGAAGAAGAAAGATAATGATCCATAGCCCTGGAGTCTACCACTCTGTACACCCCTTGCTGCTCAAAATCTCCCGACAGATAATGATCCATAGCCCTGGATTCTACCTCAGTGTACACCCCTTGCTGCTCAAAACCTGCATTAAAACACTTCTTGTAGAAATGTCTCGTCCTGCCACACTGGCAAGTCTTCTCCATCTGGTTGTCCTTCTTGTTCTTAACACCAGACTCCTGTCCGGTCAAGGCTGCCAAACCCCCTCTGCCTCAGGTGCTTGCAAAACCTAAGGTGCCTAAGGTTCATGAGCTGAGGAAGAACTGGAATCTTTCTCTCCAACCACTCTTGCAAAACATCATCATCATGGACCTTGATCGGAGCCTTTCCCTTCGTCGAAGCATCGCCCGAAGCCATTGCAACGATCGTCGCCGATGAACTCCTCTCCTCCCGATCCACAAACACAAAAGTTTTGGACCCCTTTCACGCGCCGAAATCGCTGCTGGACAGCCTGTTTCGCTCGCTGAAAACGCTGCAGAAATTGCTGATTTTGCGTGCCGAACTCGTGGCTTACAGCCTGCCGACACAAAACGCCAATGTTTTGTCGCTCCCAAAGCTGCTGGTTCGTTGCGCTGCAGGGTGGAAAACGCTGCTGTAATTTCTTGCGCAGCAGGAAAAAAACGCAAAATTTCCCTCCTGCTGCTTGCTGATGCAAAACCGATGATGTTTCCCTCCCCCTGGAGCTGAAAACGCTGCTGTTTTTCCCTGCTGCACGTGGCTGAAAACACTGATGCTCTTCCCCTCTTGTTGGAAAAACGCAGATGCCTCCCTCTTGCTCCTAAAGAAAACGCAAAAGCCTTTGCTGCTCTCCCGCGCTGAAAACGCTGATGCTCTTCGCCGGGGCAGCCTCTGCAAAACGCAAATGATCGCACGCCAAAAACGCAGATGTCCTTAGAGCACCAAATGCTCTGATACCATGTCAAAGATGGCAGCGGAAATGAACTGGACAAATGCAGCAACATTGGAGAGAGAGAGAGAGAGAGAGTGAAAACGCCAATGTTTTCTGATGAAGACTATGTACAAGAGAGAGAGACCTCGCGTAGTTGACCTTCAGTAAGGCTCTGCTCTTTGACTGACTCGATGAGAAAATGAGGAATGAGGCTGCGTATTAATACTCCACTAACTGGTGGGTCTGTGGGTTTGTAGGGTGGAATAAATAAATACAACCTCCAAAAATAGGTAGGGCTGGGGGAAAAATACCAGACAGACACCAAAAATACTACTGGGTGGCTAGCCCACAACCAAGGGCCTAGACCAAGATGATGACACATCTGGACATGACAATACTAACTTTAACAGGCTGAGTATGCCCATCACCTCCGGAAAGTGATAGAAACTCAGTTCGTTGGTTTTATTAAGTATGTTCTTATGAACTAACCTTATACAAACCTGCACCTACTCTTGGGCATTGATGACGTGAGTAGGGATGTCATAGCTTATTGTCCACGTCATGCATGATAGAGTCGATGAACCTACACTTCATGTTTGGACAAACATTGGAGGTAATGGTTGCACTTTTGATTTTTAGAGTTTAGCTTGATGTTTTACACTTGTTAATAAGTGCTCTAGGTCTAGATTGTTTAGTTCTTTGTATTGTTTTTTTCTTTTTAGGTTACGGTAGAGTATCTCAACACGGAAGTTTTAGTTCTTGTTAATGATGATGTGTATGCATGTTTTATTTTTAATATAATTAAAATAACAATAATAAAAAACATTTTTAAAATTTTTTATATGCTTTTAATTTTTAGTTTTTTTTTGGAAAGATTTCTTTAGTCAAGTATTGTCGTCCATTGTTTTGTTTGTTTGTGTTTTGTTATATTTGCTTTCAAATGCTTTCTATCAAACTCTAAATTGGTAAGTTCAGATTTTTCTGTGCTTATGAAGGTATATAAGTAGATAAGCCATCTGAATCATCTGGATCTGCCTCCTCTGTCTCTGTTGTAGCACTTTGACTCGTGCCAGCTCGAGCACTAGATCTCTATCTTGCTGCTGATGAAATGGTGGTGGCCTGCACTCGGACTTTGACTCTCGAATGGCTCGGTGTGGTGCAAATCAGGTGCATCGCCTTCTTGTACAACATTGCATAAATGTCTCACTCGTGTGATGGGATCTCTAGAATTGCCTTTACCTTCTCGATGTCAATCAAGTCGACATTCACTAGGCGAGGCTCAATGGCTTCATGGAGCGTTCTTCCTCGACTTTGATTTGGGCCATGCTTGGCATCAAGCTCTTATCGGCTTCTCTTCAAATTATTCACCAGGCGTGGGCACAGTTGGAATCTTGCAGTTTGGTCTGCAAGGTGGTGGGTAGCCGTCTTGGCACTGCCGAATTGCGAGATTTCATCCTTGCCAGCTTGATAGATCAGGATTTCAGGTTGGTGATGTGCTTTCCGTTGGGAAGCAATTGCTTCCGACTTCAATTCGAGTCCTCTTCACAGGCAGATTTGGTTTTAGAGACAGCGGTCCAGCCGCTTCGATGCTTACTTGGTCACAGACACGCGAGTTGCAGGCTGATTACATTGTAGAGGAGTATGCCATTGGCAGGGGTATTCTTGCTAGGAGGACAGAGATTGATACAGCCATTCCTGATCTTTGGGATCGTTCTATCAGGGGTCTGCATGAGATGCCAGAGCACATTGGTTGGGTATGTAGGTTTGGCGATGAGGGTACTCCCTCTCTGATTTGGAGCCGTCATTGCCATTTCTCTATGCTTTTTATTCCTGTGGGTGTTCCAGATACATTTGGGCATGTCAGACTACAGTACCATGGTTTGGGATGCCGCGAGGAGCTACGGCAGTACCCCATTAGAGTGGTTGGTTCGCACAGGAAAAGACGGGAGGTGGACCCGGATTTCCATATGGATATGGCCCCTAGTTGGAGACTTTGAATTTGGGAGGGACGGCCTCTCTCTCAGCTGTCTTGGGACCCAGGGGAGTGGCAGTGGCCTGCGGTGGACCCACGTGATGGGGACGTCCCTTTCTTTGCGTATACAGTGAGGATTGGGCGACATTGCCTGCTGCGTCAGTCCATGCACATACCATCTCGTCTGGGTACTTGGTTGCGTAGTGGTCTCTCCCATGCTTTCTTGACACAGTTTTGGACTTCTGTTTGGGGTTGGAGGATTCCCCGCAGGATTACCACATGCTTTTGGATGGCAGCTCGTGCAGGTCTTACAGTGGGCACTTGGGGCGCCATGATGGGACACGACCCTATTTGTATCCGCTGCGATCGGCAGGTTTTGGAGTCTCAGGCTCACTGCCTATGGTCTTGTACAGCCTCCTTTTCAGTGTGGAGGACAGTAGCTCTATTACTTAGCAGGGCAGGTGTGCATGCAGGTTTTCTTAGCTGGGGTACTGTATTGTGGCTTCTTCCTTGGCCAGGTCCGCATGGCCAGGTCCGCACTTGTTTTTTGAGGGAGAGGATGTAGATCCAGTTCTTATGCTCACAGCGACAGGGTATTCGAGGGGATGCCTCAGTATGATTCCTTCAGCGTCACGCCAGATGGAGCACTGACACAGAGATGAGGTGTTTACAGTGATTACTGCGACTGCGACGTGAAACATCTGGCGAACACGTTGCCTCCATGTTCTTAGTCGCACATTCTTTGACCAGCGACACTCTTGCTATGATTTGGGTAGATCTTGTCCGCTCATTGCGTTCCATGTATGACGCCTCCTGTGGACCATCTCGATCTGCTCAGGAGAGACGATGGATATTCATTTGACGATGGGGCCGTTTTACACTTTTTTTCAGGATGGTTGATGGACATGCCAGATGGGAGTACTCCCCCCCGCAGTGGTTCATACTTCATACATCACATCCACTACCATGATTTAGGACTGCCATTTTTTAGGGCTTTCACTGATGGTTATAGTTTGTATGCCCCTTGAGGAGGCCACCACTGACACTCTTGGGGATTTTCCATACTCAGTAATATAGATCTTTGCTTCCGAGAGAGAGAGAGAGAGAGAGAGAGAGAGAGAGAGTTCAGGCCTGGAATGGCTCGACTAGTAGGTTTTGCGGATGCCTCGTTCGATGTAGACACTCGCAGGGACATTGTAGATCTGACAGCAACTCTTGCGTCCAGAGGTGTCATTGGAAGATTAGTTGGACATTCAGCTCGTAAATGTTCTATCAGAGATTGGGTTCAGTATGTCCTCAGCCCCTCAGAGCGTCTAGAGAGCATTATTCCGCTAGGTAGGGGCTTGTTTATTATGATTTTCCTCTCCACAGAAGGGGCTCACTCTCTCGCTGCTAGGTCCTCTCCCTATTCAACACCGGATTTTGTTTGGCATCCCTTGGTATGTGGATTTTGAGGTTTCCACCTTTGATGACAGGCATCAGGTTCCCAGGTTACCAGTGAAGTTATCCTTTCCAGAGTTACCGGCACAGTTTAGGGTTGCTTGAGTGCTTTAGAGTTTTGGTTCTCAGGTTCCCAGGTTACCAATGAAGTTATCCTTTCCAGAGTTACCGGCGCAGTTCAGGGTTGCTTCAGTGCTTTAGAGTTTTGGTTCTATCTTTGGCTTCCCTTTCTCGAGCTCTGCAGATGTGGGATCGTCTGTTCCTTCCATCAGGGTGGCCACTCCTCTTGCTCAGGTGTTTCCTGCTTCTATCTCTTATGAGTGGGAGGGTGTTATCAGAGATCAGAGGTTGGCAGACAAAATCAATTTTTTCTTGTTTGGCTTTGGGTCATCTCGCGAGGGATTGCCCTAAAGCTCCCGTCGCAGTTTTCAGAGACAGCAGCTGAGCCAGTAGAATATAGAGCCTGCTGCTCAGGATAGAGGTTGTGCTAGTCAGGGCACTATTCATCGACAACAGCGGCAGCGGCAGCACCCTCCTACACTTGTCATGGCAGTATCTCCCTCAGAGCTTGACATACCTCCAGGGGATTGACAGTCGGTGACTCAGCCTGTAGGCCCATCAGTGTTGCGGGATCCCGAGCCTGCCTTGTCTGTTTCGGTTGTTGAGGAGACCCGTGTAGAGTCTATTGTCACTGTTCTTTCTCAAGTTGACAGGGGTTAGTTTCGAGTTCCTCCTCTTCCTGTGTTACTAGAGGATTTCTTCAGAGATGGGCCTTGGAGGTTTCCACACTAGCAGATTAGGGGAGGACAGCTCTTGTGCGACATTATTCTCCTGCAGGACTCTACGAGGAGGGGCCCACACTTTCTTGGCTGCAGTGTCGGTCCCTTTCACAGGTTTACTTTTGATCCAGAGTATATGGGGAGTGCCACTTGGGACCCTGAGATGATATCAGATGCCCTTTATCTTTAGGTTCAGGAGAGGCTGGAGGATGTAGTTGGTGATACAGCCAGTGAGCTTTTGGCTGACTTTGATTTGGGGATTGGGAGGTTGGTTTGGAGAGATTCACTTACAGCTTGGCTCCTCCCTGTTACATTTATCTTGGACAGAGATAAATTATTAGATTGCTAGGCTAATGATAGTGTGCTAAGCTATGGCTCTGCAGTCGGTACGCGTGCACAGAGAGAGAGAGAGAGAGAGAGAGAGAGAGAGAGAGAGAGCCTCCCCTGTCTTTCTCGACACACCCCTTAACCCACGTGGGTTTCCTCTAAATTCTAATGCTTATTAGCATTTGTTCCCACGCGGGGCCGAATTCCCATCAATAGCATAACATTTCCTCCCCCTTAAGAAATGTTTTCGTCCTCGAAAACATGATTGGAAAGTTGTATGTTAAAGGTGGGAAATCTTTTATGAATAATGCTTACTCGCTCCCAGGTTGAACTCTCTTCAGCACAATCCTTCCACTTATCTAAACACTCTTTATAAATTGTATTTCTAGTTCTCTCTTCTCTAGTGTCTAGTATTTTTTCTGGCTCATGTGGAAGAGATTGAGTACCTATGAGTACACTATTTGATCCTCTTGAATAAGATTATCAGATTGACCCAATTTTCTTTTGAGTCTACTAACGTGCAATACTGGATGTATGCCACTTGTTCTTGGTAATTGGAGTTTGTAAGCCATATCTCCAACTCTCTTTAGTATTGTGAAAGGTCCACAATACCTCCTTGGTGATAACTTTGGACATGGTCCCGTCTTCATGGTTTCAGACTTCTCTTGTACCCTCAAATAAACTTGCTCCCCTTCCTCAAAGTTAAGAGGCCTTCTATGTGGGTCAGTATATGTTCTTGCTCTATCTTGAGCCCTCTTAATACTGTCTTTAGCAAGTTTAAGCATTTCATTCCTATCTTCTAAAAAGTCTTTAGTTGCTTGTACTCTTTCCTTTTGCAGTCCTACTGCATAAGGAGCTCTAGGCTGAAATCCATACATTAACATAAATGGACTATATCCAGTGGAAGAGTGCTTGGCACTATTATATGCAAACTCTACTATAGGTAAGTACTCTTCCCAATTAGTTTGTTGTTCACTAACATATGCTCGTAGCATATCTTCTAGGATTTGATTAACCCTTTCAGTCTGACCATCAGTTTGAGGATGTTCAGCTGTACTCATGCTAAGTTCAGTATCCAACCTTTTAAACACAGCTCTCCAAAAGTGGCTATCGAATTTTCTATCTCTATCGATACAACGTCTGTTGGTAAGCCATATAATCTATAGAGGTTCTCTACAAATAATCTAGCCAATTCAGGGGTTTTAACATCAGATTTAGTTGGTATAAACCTAGCCATCTTGGTTAATTTATCCACTATTACCCAGACAGAGTCGTACCCCCTTTGCGTTCTAGGTAAGCTTACTATAAAGTCCATGGAGATATTCTTCCCATTCTTCCCAGTGTCCATGACCTTTGGAAAGATCTTAAGGATGCTGATGTGCCTACAAACTCAAGGGTGGATCTTAAAAGACTCAGTAGGAGTAGTTCCTGTTTTGAAATTCTTGAACTCTTCTCGGAGTATCTCAGAAAAGTAGACTTGGAAGACTTACGAGTAAGGATTTAGATCACTTGTGACTAAAGTTTTTGACTACAAATTAGAAAGAGATAGATACAAGGCTTTACTAGTAGAAAAGTCAGCCTTACATTTTAATTTTTCTTGGTTAAAAACCGAGCTGACTTAGAATAGTTTTAAGTGCTAGACTCTATCATGGCTGAGTATGCCCATCACCTCCGGAAAGTGATAGAAACTCAGTTCGTTGGTTTTATTAAGTATTGGTTTTATTAAGTATGTTCTTATGAACTAACCTCATACAAACCTTCACCTACTCTTGGGCACTGATGACGTGAGTAGGGATGTCATAGCTTATTGTCCACGCTATGCATGATAGAGTTGATGAACCTACACTTCATGTTTGGACAAACATTGGAGGTAATGGTTGCACCTTTGAGCCCTAGTCTTTTTAAAGTTTAGCTTGATGTTTTACACTTGTTGGTAAGTGCTCTAGGTCTAGATTGTTTAGTTCTTTGTATTGTTTTCTTCTTTTTAGGTTACGGTAGAGTATCTCAACACGGAAGTTTCAGTTCTTGTTAATGATGATGTGTGTGCATGTTTTATGTTTAATATAATTAAAATAACAATAATAAAAAACATTTTTAATTTTTTTTATATGGTTTTAATTTTTAGTTTTTAGTTTTTTTTTTGGAAAGATTTCTTTAGTCAAGTATTGTTGTCTTTTGTTTTGTTATATTTGCTTTCAAATGCTTTCTATCAAACTCTAAATTGGTAAGTTCAGATTTTTCTGTGCTTATGAAGGTATATAAGTAGATAAGCCATCTGAATCATTTGGATCTGCCTCCTCTGTCTCTGTTGTAGCACTTTGACTTGTGCCATGACTTGTGCCAGCTCGAGCACTCTTGCTGCTGATGAAATGGTGGTGGCCTGCACTCGGACTTTGACTCTTGAATGGCTCAGCGTGGTGCAAATCAGCTGCATCGCCTTCTTGTACAACATTTCATAAATGTCTCACTCGTGTGATGGGATCTCTAGAATTGCCTTTACCTTCTCGATGTCAATCAAGTCGACATTCACTAGGCGAGGCTCAATGGCTTCATGGAGCGTTCTTCCTCGACTTTGATTTGGGCCATGCTTGGCGTCAGGCTCTTATCGGCTTCTCTTCAAATTATTCACCAGGCGTGGGCACAGTTGGAATCTTGCAGTTTGGTCTGCAAGGTGGTGGATAGCTGTCTTGGCACTGCCGAATTGCGAGATTTCATCCTTGCCAGCTTGATAGATCAGGATTTCAGGTTGGTGATGTGCTTTCTGTTGGGAAGCAACTGCTTCTGACTTCAATTCGAGTCCTCTTCACAGGCAGATTTGGTTTTAGAGAGGAGCCCGATGGACATAGGGACGGTCAGGTTTTTAGGGCTTCTGCCGGAACTAATCCCTTTTGTGTTGGAGAGTAGTTCTTGCCTTGGATACATTCTGCCTGTCAGGAGACTCATAGCGAGGATCGAGTTCTGACAGCCAGGGTTATTCTTCACTCCTCTCTCTCTGTCCTAGGACTCTCCCAGGTTTCTCACTCTCCCCACCGAGCATGGGGGAGAGTACTCGCAGAGGATTTTCATTATTGGTTCGCCAGGTCATTGATTCAGTTGTGGCTGGAAAGGTCACACTGCAGCTGGATGCCCCCATAGGAGGGTATCCCCAGATAACAAGCTTTCTTTGGTGAGCAGGAGCAACCTTGGAATGAGGCCTTTAGTTCGCCTTTGGAGACTTTTAGCTCACTGACTAGACCCAGATTAGATGCTGAGAGATCTAGAAGATGGGCAGCAAAAGAGAGGAGGCGCGGCAGCCTACTCAGGAGGAAGAGCGGTAGAGTAGCCTAGGCTGGGTTTTAAGGATGCAAAAGTATATAGGAGGGACCCGCCTGGTTTAGCCTCTTCTCCGATTTTGCCTTCGACAGCCGCAACACCTCCAAGGGATCCTCCTGAGTTGAGCAAGGGTGGTGTAGTGATCATTCCTATTCTTCAGGGATCTGCTCAGATGTCACTTTCAGATTCTTCTAGGCGGGATGAGTTGCCTATTTCTGTGCTTTAAGAGCAGCAGTTTCCTGCTTTAGCTTCATGTAGTACTTCCATTCCTAGGAGACACAGCAGCAATATGCCGGAAAGGCACCGGGACGGCCGTTTCCTTTGCCTATGAGAAAATCCCTATTGACCCTATCTGCATCAAAGTCCCAACTCGCCTCCTGCATGGCTTGAATCTTTGCTCTCGCTAGGAAACCTCTCCTCTGATGTTGGTGGAGGCACTTTTCCAGATAGTGGCTTTCATTCAAAGAGTCAAAGCCATACTACCCTTGGAGTCATCCGAGAGGATTGCAGCCTCAGAGATCATGGTATGCTAACGTGCTTCAGTGGTTCTCACAGCACAGGCTTGATATGGCTACACTTACCCCTTGCCAGTATGATGAGGACTGCCCATACTTCTGCCTTTCCCACTTGAGAAAATCTGACAGGGAGTGTGAAAAAGACACTAGTAAAAGAGATACAGATTTTAGCACAGGCGTGAGAATACCTTTTTCCTTGTGGACAAGGGGCCCCTTTCCCTTTGTTTTTCCCTAAGGTGCGGGTGCGGGGGTGACAGCCCCCTGCTGTCCAGGTGCACCTAGCTAGGTATGTGGTAAAAGCTCATGATGTTGTCGCAGTCCGCAAAGTGGGAATTACACAATACAATGTATTCTCTCTCTCTCTCTCTCTCTCTCTCTCTCTCTCTCTCCAAGCGTACACTTTTGTCTACTCCATGCAACACCACTACTGCAGCATTAACACACTCTTACTAATAAGGAATTAAGATGCTAGCAGGAGGGAAAAAAGGTGCATTCTTCGCTGCTTACAAGTGTGCAATTTTATGGAGAAATTTTTATAATTTTTGTCACATGATTTACGTTATCAAATGTTATTAACTTTTCATTCAAAAATGCAGATACGCGAAGTTTTTCAGGTCATCGTGAGGACCATACCAGAGAGTTTTTGATGTCTGTTTCAAAGCCCTTTGATTTCGAGGTTGATGACTCCGCAGAAGGCTTGCTACAAATGATACATGAAGAATTGCCTTGCAAACTACCTGTCCTGGATCATTTATATGAGCAGCTGGCTTCTGATTCTACATGGAGAGAGAGGCTTATATCAGATGTGGAATTTTGGTGTCCTGCATTTACAACCAATTTAACTTCTGCACTACAAATAGATCCACTGCCCTCGGAAGCTAGTGAGGCTCTCTGCCAGTTGCTGTGGGATGTGCTAGTGGTACGTACATTGCTAGATCTGATAAATAAATCAGGTCAAAGTGGGATCATTCTCAATCGTAACTGTTCGGGAAGTTCAAAATCTACCACAAGGCCTGATTTTTTCTTTATTATGTGTGGTTTGCTTATCCTGAAGATTGAGGAGAAGGCCTCTGGCAGTTCCCTAGCAATACCTGCAAATGAGCTCGTGGATAAGCTTGCTCAATATGACCCTGTGTATTTTGGTACTTTTGACAGGAGCTGGCTTCTAGGGGCGGCAACATCTGGCAGTTCTATTGCATTCTATGGCTTGAACCAGCTCTCAAAACGCCAATATTTGATAGCTGGGCCATTCAATGGAGCCCATATTGATGGCAAGTATTTAGTCCTGAAGTGTATTTATAACATATGGAGATATGCTCTTACACTGCAAAAGAAAAGAAGTAGCTTCTCAGAACTGACACCTTTCCCAGGTGTGATATGGAGCACAACATACGATGGTATCAAGAGGGATATCGAATTCAGAGAAACGACTGTAACAAAGAGGATTAACCCATTCAGTCACCATGTGAAGCTGGGCTACAGTAGGATTGATGATCTCAGAGAAGCATACAGAAAAGAGGGAGACAATATGATTGGAATAGTGTGGGCAAAAAAGGGTCCCAAAGTCAGAGGTGAGCTATACACAGTAGATATGCAACCAGTTGGTGTGGAGAGGAAGCCAGTTCATGAAGCTGAGTTACGTATTGCTATTCGTCAGGTGCTTTTGGGATTGGATGTGTTACATCGCAGAGGCCTGGTGCACAGGGATATTAGATGGAGGAATATATTAAGAAGTTCACTTCATGGGTGGTTTTTGATTGATTTAGAGACAGTTTGGGAAGCAGACAAGGTGCCACTTTGTGTTTTGAAGGTGTGGGATCATCGTACTCCGTTCCGTGCAGGCACATACACCAGGCAGTGTGACTTGTGGCTGGTTGGGAAGCTCTGTGAGGAGTTCCACTTCCCGGACTCCAAGGACTTCAATGCTTTCAAGACTATGCTTCTTGGGTTGACACCAGAATCTACCATGGATGTGCCTTCTGCGTTGGAAGTGTCGTGGCTCATTGAATAGAAAGAATTTTGCATAGTTCATGTTAACCCATTTTCAAATACAAGAATTAATCTCGCCTTAGGCAAACAGAATATTCAAGAATAAAATGTACTCGTGCCTATGTGTATTTTTTTGGTTCTTGTTAATAGCCAAAGATATTTTTTAATGCCCAAAATTTTTGGTTGATGTACATCCCTCGTGCCAAATATCCTTTAAATTTTTGTAGTGCTGGTCTTAGTTTGACCTTGCATATCCTACAATTGGTGCAAACCAGAGAAAATGTATTTAATAGGACGTTCCTTCAGTTGTCAATGTGCATCCAAGAGTTTCAAATGCCTAAATTCACAGGCCCCTCTTTTTAGAGTCGTTTTGTTGGCGTTCCTCCCATTGAGAACTTGTTCTCAATGTTTACTAATAGAATTGGTTATGATTAGTTTATTTTTGTTTGCATTCAAGGCACTTGTTAAAGCATAGTCGTTTTTTCGTTTTATTTTCTTACTTACGTAGAAGATGTGACCACACTCGTGTGAGCATGGCTTCCTTTTCATTGTGGTGAGAGAGAGAGAGAGAGAGAGAGGGGGGGGGAGGGAGTGTTGGTTTTTTGAATATAACCTTAGATAGTGCTTGCTTTCTTTGCAATTATTTTGTATGGTTGGATTAAGGCGTAATCACAAGAGCATCATGATTTGGCCATGCCTTTGATATGGTTAATATGAACATTGACCGTGGATACAAGATTTCAAGCTATATGTAAATGATGGTAATAACAGAGCATTTGGTTTATTTAAAGTGGAAAGATGATGTGTTTTACCTTGTTATGTGGTGAGGAGAGATGAGGAGGGCAGTGCTCTTACGCTCGTGCAATCTTGTTTTGTTATGCCTATTTTTTTGAAAGGTTACGCAAGCCTTGTCCCATGTAATCACTAGCCTCACCCTAAGAAGGATATGTTATATAATGTTTTTTTGGTTCGTAAGAAGTCGTATTTGGACTTGGAAGAGAATAATTAATGAGTCTATCTTGGTGTCTCTCTCTCTCTCTCTCTCTCTCTCTCTCTACTTGGAGCCAGTATGCCATATCTCTTTATCAAGTGCCAGACTAGGAGGATCTCTTGGCTTCCTTGGAGCCTAAGCCACATACATCTACCTTTCTTTGAGAGGAAATGGTGTGTCACGCATTGACAAGATTAAAATAGGGAAGACACTCGATCATGATGGTTTGGTGGCGAAGCATTTTATATATGCGAGGGGTATGTGGCTCCTTTGGTTGTTCATATGTTTAAGAGGGATCTTTGTGAGGGTTTTCTTCTTGTGTAGAGAGAGAATATTTCCTATTGACTCATAAGGGTAGCTAAGAAGAAGAAGAAGAAGTTTAGCTCATACAAGCACATGAATTCTCCACGAATTAGAGGCATACTTTGGCTAGAGTATTACCAATCATAATGGTGTGGTAATTGCTTGGGTCAATGGGATCCCCTAATGGGCAGAGACCAGGCCATACAAGTTTTTGGTACGGATATTCTACATTGGACCATATACTCACAATTAGATCCATCATTGAGGAGGGCCTACTGGCAAAGGGACGAAGGATATATTGTCGCTTTGTGGACTTCCACAAATATTTTGATATGATGCCACATGCTAGGCTTATGAGGAGGCTATATGACATGGGAGTACCTACAAAGCTCACATTGAGGGTCTTATCTTTGCATGGGTCAGTTATAGGCTGGGTGAGGAGATTAAAGGGTGATTTTGATGTGATTAAGACGACCATTGGGTAAAGCAAGGATGAGCAAGGATGCCCCCTTTGTGCGACTCTTTGGACTTCATGGTGATAAGGTCTTAAATTCATAAATAGAGGATGTAGGAGAGGGGCACTTTTTGTAGACACATATATACCTTTTCTCATTTATGCAGATGACATTGTGCTTATAGAAGAGGATATGCAACGACATTTAGAGGCATTATGGTATGATGTAGAGTCGAGGAACCTCACTGTTATGGTATGATGTAGAGGCATTATGGTATGATGTAGAGTTGAGGAACCTCATTGGTAACCTTGGCAACACTAGGGTCATGATATTTGATACTACACCTTACTAGTGGGTTGGCAGAACTAGTCCTCAGTTCATTTTGGAGTATGTTACTTCCTATGTATATTTGAGAGTCTTCTTTAGTGGCCTATCATTCTCCAATGGGAACACAAGATTGATATAAGGTTATGCGGGCGGTTCTCAATTTATTTTGGAGTATGTTACTTCCTATGTATATTTGAGTGTCTTTTTTAGTGGCCTATCTTTCTCCATGAGGGCAGTTAGCAGACGTGAGACTGATATAAGGTCATGTAGCTCTTGGGATGTTGGAGAAGACGTGCTCACAAGTGTAGTTTCAAGAACCTAGGACCAAGCTTTGGCTTTCTGTTGACACCTTGGTGACACCTACACTATTTTATGGGGCTTCCATGCCTCAATCATAGGAGTCGTGCATGACATCCATATGATGGGCAAAGATAGATGGAGATGCCTCGAGTACAAATGATAGCTAGATTAATTCACATGAAGATAGAAGGTACCACACGAGGTTGTTCGAGCAAAGATCGAGCGACAAAGATCATGGTAGGAGCCCTTACTAGACCTGTTTTCGTCTTGCACAGTCTATGGGAGGTGCCTAGACATAGATATGTCAGACTGGCGATGGAGTTTTTTAGACATTTAGTTGAGAACAGTGATGAGACATGTTGGTATGCTCAACTCACTACATGGTTCTGCCTACGTGGGATATCCATAGATTACCATCTAAAAACCCTAATTAGTCATTTTAATGCTACTATTAATAAACAATGGTGGCTGTCCCTACCCCCCAAGCGTTTAATCAATTGACTACAATAAAGGTAATGTCACGTTAATCGTGAAAGAAGGCTCCATCCATCCCACTTTGAAATAGTCAATGAATTTCAACAAATAATAGCCATTGTCGAGGCTACCATGTTGAAGTTATTGCTCCTTGTGAAATAAGTTGCAACACCTCCTCTTGTTCTTCCATGTCCGGTGGTACGTCTAGGACATGGATCATCAGGGGTGGCCCAACATAATGCTTTACAAGGCATTATAACTTTTCCAATGATGGAGAAATAACAAATGGAAACAAGCCTTTCCATACGGTTGGACACTCTTGTAGTTTGTGCTGCTTACATGTTGTCTCTATCCTGGGTTCTTGGTAATATGATCAGACACATTTTCCTAAAGAAAAACAAATTTTATGATCAAGAAAAGGAACTTCTTGATGGCTTGTTGGATGAGTAAAAGTTGTGTTTGCAAATATCTTTTTTTGGAGGACACCCTCATGCTACAAACTAGAACATGCTGTAAGCTCACTCATGCTTTAAACAAGGGCTTATCAGTTATTATATTATGATGGGTATGCACCCTTATGCTATCAACAACTAGCAAAAACTACAAGCTACCTTGTGCTGCAAACAAACACTTATTTTGCATGCATTCATATGTTACAAAAGCAGGATAAAAAAGATTCTGATTGGTGAAATGCTCACATGCTGAGTCCATCAGTGTAGGCATCTTGATCTATTAAAAAGTTGCCTAAAAATTAATACCATGTCCTTGTGCTAGAAAAGTAAGGTCAAGGACAACCATCTACCTGTTTTTGGGCCCACTCTATAATCTTACGATCTACATAATAGTGAGAAATTGAATGTATGCACATTTTTTGACCTCATGTCCATGCTACAATCAAGGAACCCTTGACATTAGTGCCAAAGCTGTCATGATACAAATAAGCCCCTAAAATTAATGGCATCTATGTGCATCCTCATGCTACATGTAGCACTATCCTACATATAAGCATTAATCAATTCACATTACCCACACTTGTTGATACCTTGCAACTCATAGTTGAAAGAGAAGAATTCAACTAAATCTATGCATAAATAAGATAGCTAGTTTAAATAGACAAGTGACATATAAACATCATCAATTCAACTCATAATTATCAAACATAAAGTGATATGATTCTTTTGATAAAATCAAAAGTAAAAGCCCTGTTTAACCTAGGAGATAGAGTCAATAGCATATGGGGTAAATTGTTTTTGCAAGTATTTCCTCACACAATTTTTTGGCACCAATCAAATGGTTTTTTCACAATGTGACACAATTTCCCCATTAGACACACACACACACACACACACACAGAAGAATTAATAGAAATGTCAAAGTGCATAGTGGAAATGAACAAGAACAATGTGTAGCACAGAGAGAGAGAGAGAGAGAGAGAGAGAGAGAGAGAGAGAGAGAGAGAGAGAGAGAGAGAGAGAGAGAGAGAGAGAGAGAGAGAGGGAGAAAGAGATGAGAGAAAACAAAATGATGATGGATAATCAAGGGATGACCTACAAGAGTCCTCGAGTAGGCACCAACTTGCGAGTAAGGGCTTTGATTCAATAGATGACAAATGATGATGGGAAACTGACTTAGTGAGTGGCTATTTATATGCACTATAATGCCAAGAAGGGAAAAATAGCACAGGACCTTATAAATAGCCCATGACCTAATTAAATAGGGATGAGACCAAATAAAATACTAAAAGGCCTAAAAATGGGACCAAAACTTGACTGATCGGACTGGGTGGCCAACCCACAACCAAGGGTCGCAACAAACTTACTAATACATCTAGGAATGTGACCACTACCACCCCCTCTCAGATCGACATAAGATTTAAAGTGTGTCCTAAACCAGACTGTGTTGATGAATAAGTGAAGTGAATTGGTCCGCTAGAGTCTCCGTTGTCTATAGCTGACGAAACCATACCACCTGGTACATTGCTCCCAAATTAGCTCCATTTGAAGATGCCAAAACTAAGAACTGCTCCACACATAGGGTGAAACAAGAGTCTGTCAAACTCCATCTGGAACCATAGTCTTCTTTGCAATCAACAATACCATCCTTGATATCTAGGTGCATCCATTCCGGCCACCCCACCAAACATTCTCTCTCTCTCTCTCTCTCTCTCTCTCTCTCTCTCTCTCTCTCTCTCTCTCTCTCTCTCTCTCTATGTGTGTGTGTGTGTGTGTGCGCGCGCTTTTCTCACTATTTTTCCCTCCTCTTAACTTACTACACTCTCTCTCTTCAAGTGACCCCTTCGTTTTCTCTCTATTTTTGGCTTTGTGGACTTCCACAAATATTTTGATATGATGCCACATGTTAGGCTTATGAGAGATTACCATCTAAAAACCCTAATTAGTCATTTTAATGCTACTATTAATAAACAATGGTGATTGTCCCTAGCCCCCTAGCGTTTAATCAGTTGACTACAATCAAGGTAATGTCATGTTAATCCTGAAGGAAGGCTCCATCCATCCCACTTTGAAATAGTCAATGAATTTCAACAAATAATAGCGATTGTCGAGGCTACCATGTTGAAGTTATTACTCCTTGTGAAATAAGTTGCAACACCTCCTCTTGTTCTTCCATGTCCGGTGGTACGTCTAGGACATGGATCATCAGGGGTGGCCCAACATAATGCTTTACAAGGCATTATAACTTTTCCAATGATGGAGTAATAACAAATGGAAACAAGCCTTTCCATGCGGTTGGACACACTTGTAGTTTGTGCGGCTTACAG
The DNA here is from genome assembly GCF_041138505.1 of Cibotium barometz. Lineage (NCBI taxonomy): Eukaryota > Viridiplantae > Streptophyta > Polypodiopsida > Cyatheales > Cibotiaceae > Cibotium > Cibotium barometz. Next base: position 29,212,166 of record NC_141069.1, on the reverse strand, counting down.
GTTGTCTCTATCCTGGGTTCTTGGTAATATGATCAGACACATTTTCCTAAAGAAAAACAAATTTTATGATCAAGAAAAGGGACTTCTTGATGGCTTGTTGGATGAATAAAAGTTGTGTTTGCAAATATCTTTTTTTGGAGGACACCCTCATGCTACAAACTAGAACATGCTGTAAGCTCACTCATGCCTTAAACAAGGGCTTATCAATTATTATACTATGATGGGTATGCACCCTTATGCTATCAACAACTAGCAAAAACTACAAAAGTACCTTGTGCTGCAAACAAACACTTATTTTGCATGCATTCATACGTTACAAAAGCAGGATTAAAAAGACTCTGATTGGTGAAATGCTCACATATGTTGAGTCCATCAGTGTACACATCTTGATCTATAAAAAAGTTGCCTAAAAATTAATACCATGTCCTTGTGCTAGAAAAGTAAGGTCAAGGACAACCATCTACCTGTTTTTGGGCCCACTCTATAATCTTACGATCTACATAATAGTGAGAAATTGAATGTATGCACATTTTTTGACCTCATGTATATGCTACAATCAAGGAACCCTTGACATTAGTGCCAAAGCTGTCATGATACAAATAAGCCCCTAAAATTAATGGCATCTATGTGCATCCTCATGCTACATGTAGCACTATCCTACATATAAGCATTAATCAATTCACATTACCCACACTTGTTGATACCTTGCAACTCATAGTTGAAAGAGAAGAATTCGACTAAATCTATGCATAAATAAGATAGCTAGTTCAAATAGACAAGTGACATATAAACATCATCAATTCAACTCATAATTATCAAACATAAAGTGATATGATTCTTTTGATAAAATCAAAAGTAAAAGCCATGTTTAACCTAGGAGGTAGAGTCAATAGCATATGGGGTAAATTGTTTTTGCAAGTATTTCCTCACACAATTTTTTGGCACCAATCAAATGGTTTTTTCATAATGTGACACAATTTCCCCATTAGACACACACACACACACACATACACACACACACACACACACACACACACACACACCAATCAAATGGTTTGTCAAAGTGCATAGTGGAAATGAACAAGAACAATGTGTAGAGAGAGAGAGAGAGAGAGAGAGAGAGAGAGAGAGAGAGAGAGAGAGAGATGAGAGAAAACAAAATGATGATGGATAATCAAGGGATGACCTACAAGAGTCCTCGAGTAGGCACCAACTTGCGAGTAAGGGCTTTGATTCAATAGATGACAAATGATGATGGGAAACTGACTTAGTGAGTGGCTATTTATATGCACTATAATGCCAAGAAGGGAAAAATAGCACGGGACCTTATAAATAGCCCATGACCTAAAGAATGAGACCAAATAAAATACTAAAAGGCCTAAAAATGGGACCAAAAACTAACTGATCGGACTAGGTGGCCAACCCACAACCAAGGGTCGCGACAGACTTACTAATACATCTAGGAATGTGACCACTAAGACCCCGTCTCAGATCGACATAAGATTTAAAGTGTGTCCTAAACCAGACTGTGTTGATGAATAAGTGAAGTGAATTGGTCCGCCTGAGTCTCCGTTGTCTATAGCTAACGAAACCATACCACCTGGTACATTGCTCCCAAATTAGCTCCATTTGAAGATGCCAGAACTAAGAACTGCTCCACACATAGAGTGAAACAAGAGTCTGTCAAACTCCATCTGGAACCATAGTCTTCTTTGCAATCAACAATACCATCCCTGATAACTAGGTGCATCCATTCCGGCCACCCCAGCAAACATTCTCAATCTCTCTCTCTCTCTCTCTCTCTATGTGTGTGTGTGTGTGTGTGTGTGTGTGTGCTTTTCTCGCTATTTTTTCCACCCCCCTTAACTTACTACAGTCTCTCTCTTCAAGTGACCCCTTCTTTTTCTCTCTATTTTTGTCCTTTCTCTATGCTCTCCTCTTTGTCTCTGTCTCTCGGTCTGTCTGTCTGTCTGTTTGTCTCTCTCGGTCTGTGTGTCTATCTGTCTCTCTCTCTCTCTCTCATCAAGTGTTCTGTGCTTTTCTCTGGAGATTCCATCAATGTATTAGAGAAGCTAAAAGATTTGAAGGTGATGTAGAGGGGGGCCTCTGTAGAAGCATGCATGCCCTGATCTTCTGAATAGAGAAGAGGTTTTCTTGAATTCAGAGTTGGTGGCATCTATCATAGAGGAGTATGCTTATGGTTGTGGGATGTATTGCTATGAGAACAAGTGTATGAGGTGCTGCATACTCTCAAGGCCTGCTAAAGGAACCTCTTCGATATCCATGTCCCTCTCTGTCTTTTCCTAGTACACCTTGATTACTCTATCATGTTAGTCACACATACACAAATATATTAGTGTGGTACATTTCTGAGATGGGCTAAAAGGGAATTTTGGAAGGATTGTTTGCATCCTTCCAAAGTTGCTCTAATGGAAGAAATAGCATCAATAGTTGGAGGTTGTAGCCTAAGGCAGTGATCCAGAAGGTTTAAACTATATGATTGTTCTAATTTGGAAGCCCATAGCCCCAATTACAATTGAATCAATATTACAATGGGTAATTTTAAATGGGCTTTAATGAACATGCCCAACTTTTCCACATTAGCTTCGTGTTGACTTCTTGTAATAACTTCTTTGCCCTTGACTCTCTGAAACACTCCCCCTACCTATTTTAGTGTTCGTCATCTCCTTGGATGATGGCAAGGGTGCCCAACTCAACTGGAGGTGGTCTTCTCTAATGTCTACATTCAAACTTGTGTATATACTCTAAGCACTGCATGTGCCTCTGTTAATCCCTCTCGCATAGGGCATCTTCATGATATTTCATTGCCTATTTTGGGAGGACTTTGGACCACTGTAGAGAGTGATAGATTTCAGTGATCAGAGATGTCTAGGGAATTTTCTCCTCAAGATTTGGCACCACAAAGAGTAGAGAGAGAGAGAGAGAGAGAGAGAGAGAGAGAGAGAGAGAGAGAGAGAGAGAGAGAGAGAGAGAGAGAGAGAGAGAGAGAGAGGGAGAGTAGTGAGCATCTCCACCCTCAAGCACCCTTCTTCCCCTTCCCTTTCCCTTGCTGCCCCTCCCCAACCTTCAACCCTAACCCTATCTCGGCCCCTTCCCCCATGCCCCCTCTTCTACCCCTTGCATTGCTCGTTCTTTTTGTTACACCCCCTCCCCTATGTAACAGCCCCAACTACACCCTCCTTTCACATTTCATACAGTGCCCACCCTCTCCATCTTGTTGTTGTCCCACCCTTTGCCCACTGCCTTCCCCCCCCACCTTTGCTTTTGCTTCATCCCCTTCTCGCCCCGTGCCCTCCCTCTTCTTCTTTGCACACCTTTTTTTTGTTTTCTCGTGCTGTAGCCTCCTCTATTCTTTCTTTCTTCCTCTACTCGTCGCTATCCCTTTCTCCCCTATTGTTTTTCGTACTATGTAGTCCTATGTCCATTTTGACAGTTGTATGGTGTAAATTCTTTTTTTAATGTTTTTTTTGGTCGTTTATAGCCATTGAAGATTGTTTTGGTTGATCTTTTTGGCCGTTTGAAGCTTGCTTTGTGTAGTTTTGAGCATGTACAACGTAGTATGTACACTTTATACACAGTGCATACTACATAAACTATGTAGTATGTACACTTTGTACATAGTGCATACTACATAAACTATGTAGTGGATTTATATTATGGCCCCCTTTGTGTGTATATAATTTATTTGGACCAAGGGGCCTATGTATAAAAATTTTATCATGCATTTCATTTATTTTTATAAATGTAAATATCTACAATTAGGTGTGCATTTTATAAAACCTAAAATTACATGCCATGCATCCTTACCATCTATTATATTTTTTGTATATAATATAATGTAATAAATAAAATTTCTCCATGTGAGAAATATTCACATTTTACTATTTTTCCAAAAAATTGATTTCTATCCCTGTCGTTACTTTTTTTCACTCAATATCTTAACATGTTACATATTTTTTCCTTCACCCCCACCAATAATATCAAATTAGGGTCCCTTTCACTTGACTCCATCATGGTACTCATTTCTCCTATTTTATATATATATATATATATATTATATATATATATATATTTCATTATTTTTATAAATATTATACTCTAGATTTTTATTAACTTATGTACTAGTTTGTTGTCATTTGCCATGTAATTCTTTATCCATCTTACTAACTACTAACAACTAACCCTAATCACTAAAAGCACCTTACTGTACAAATGATGAAATGCACTCTCTCTCACTCTTTCTTACTGTCTTTCTTCTCCAATTTAACCTCATTTCACCATAAATAATTCTCCTCTTGAGCTTCTTTGATGACTCAAGGGGATAAGATAGGACCACCTCATTTGAATATTAGAAGAAAATAGGAAGCTTGCTTAATTCTCTTACCAATTAGACTTAGAAAATAATCCTAAAAAGAGGTCTCCAACCTATAAATAAGGCCTTTGGCTCCCTTGTAATAATCAATATCTCATAGCATCCCAAACTCTATGTGTGAGAGGAGAGACTAGGTGTAGCACCTTTGTGAGCTTCACATTGTGTAGTGTGTAAACCCTAATCCTATACCCTTGCATAAGTGTGAGTGTTATTCCTTAATTCCCCTATTGTACATTATTTCACTTCATCAATGCAATTAAAAAGTTGGTGCAAAAAGACATAATTAAACTTGGCAACCTCACTCCTTTCAAATTGTGCGAATCGGCTAAATGTGTGTGAGGTGATTTGTACCTTTCTAATTGTCAATTCAACTTACATCTTGGAATCGCTTGTTTTCTTGTTTGCTTCATTGCAAAATTGATGCATTGTAAGAGGGAAAAGGGATCCCACGTACCTTGAGACAATGCGTGCAAAAGGGCAATGCAAAGCATTAGGTTGGTGTTTGTGTAGCATTCATGCATGCTTGATTGATTGGAAAATACATAATCATTTTGCAAAGGAAAACCAAGTCTTGTGAAAGAATTTTTTTCTTTGGGTATGTGTGTAAGAGAATGTGTTTTGTTTTTTGAATATTTTGTTGGTCTTTCTTGATTATTTTTTGAGAAGTTCCCTCGCATCCAAATTAGGTGGTTCCCCTTTCAATTTTTGGGTGTTTTTTGGGTGTGGTTGGTAGTAGCGTGTGTTGTTACCATCTTTCAAGTGACCGACACGGGAGCCTTGTGAGTGATTGGAGGCCACTCTTTAGTTGCTTGCTCCAAATCGTTGTCATTTTTGTTGCCCCCCACCGAGGATAGCTCTTCTCTTAGGTAGCCTTTGGTTCATATATGCTTACTTTTTGTTTGACTAATGAGGTGTCTCTTTTCTAGCTTGTACAAACCAAGTCTTTGCTCTTGAAATTACAAAGAATTCAGCCAAGCATAACATCTTTATTCATAGGAATGTATAATGAACACATATTTTTTCCATTTGGCTTCACACAACATATAAGGATAAATGTTTGCATAAGTAGAAAGATTCATTTTCAGCAACGTATAGTTCTTTTGTTAGAACCAAAGAGATTAGGAGAAATTCTACGCTCTCGGAACCCTGTAATTTTACCTCTCCTAGATTGTAACCTGTCTTTTGATGTACACATCTTTATATTACTTTAATTAATTAAGACGAATTGGATAAATATTTAAGGATTTGCATTTCACATGTAAATATGATTTTTCCTATTTATGGAAAGACTTAATCAAGCATTGGCCCTCAACATAGTTGAAAGACTCCCTAGGAATACGAATTAAATTCATATTGAAGGAGAAGAATTATATCTTGATTGTTTTAGTCTAGCCCTAGAAGGAACAAATGAGGATTTTGCTTTCATCCAAGCAGCTTGTGTGTTTGGAGCAGTCAAGCAAGTGATTTTTTCTACTTGGAGAATCATCTTAGAGTGGGGATTTGACGATGCTTATCCAGAGGTAAAAGTATCTCGATTTGATCGTGAGGAATTTAGGGTGTTCCTTCACGTGATACATAGATTGCCTTTCAACTTTGAATCTCGAAGAAGAAAGTTAATTTGCGCTTGGCTTTACTTGGCGGAGAGGATTTCTATCAAGTACGAGGGACCTGTGGTCTTTGAATATGAAGATCCCAATGCCCCCACCCTACTAGAACATTTCACTTTGTCTCTTGCTTGGTAGACTTCAAGTTTTCTTGTGGAAACTTACATAGTTCTCTAATCATGGCTACCAATAGGCAAATGTCTGGTTATCCACTTTTCTTTGGAGAACCTGGAGAAGATCGTGATTTGTTTCTTGTAGATTTTTGGATGGCATTACACATCAACCGTATCTTTACGGATGATGAAGGGTTGGGTATGTTCCAAGTTGTCCTCCGACGGGATGTGGATGCATGGTTTCAAGGACTTACTGCACAGGTAAGAGCTGAGTTTCCTAGGGTACTTGAGGTATTCCAAGCTCGATTTGGCCAACAAAAAGCTGTGACAAGATATCACTTTGCTAAAGCAAAAAGGTTTGAGTGATTATTATGAGTATAGACAAGAGTTCACCCGTTTGTGGACACTTTTGCGTAGCTTGCCCAACCTAGGGGAAGAAGTGGAATTCCTTAAGAAGGAGCGTTTCATTGGAGGTCTTATTCGTCATTTGTTGAGGATCAAAGTTGAGGCGGGAGAATTTGAAAACTATGTAGATGTGGAGCGTAGAGCAACCCAAAAGGTGAGGAAAATGACGTGCCTAGAAGGAGAAGAAAGTTCAAGTTCATAGATGTACATGATGTACTCTTTGAGGACATGGCTAAAAATGAGGAGGCTAGAAATATGCCTAAATCCTTCCTTCCAACATCAACAACAAGGACAATGGTACTCCCCGAGGTAACAACTAATGTGATTGAGAAATTAAATGAATCTATAAACAATTTGAGCATTCACTTTGCACAAGGTGTTGGGCCTAGAAATCCACAACCTCCACGAAGAGCACTTGCGAGAGATGCAAGTCCTAGGCAGGTTCTAATATGTTGGAATTGTAGTGAGGAAGGGCAAGGTATGAACAATTGTCCATATCCTAGGATGAATGCTCTTGGGGGTCCTAGACCTTCTTATCTAGTGATGAATGCAGGTGACCCACCTAGAGGACCACAACATATACTACAAAGAGGGGACAGACATTTGGGCTTGTAAGAGTGATAAACTTAGGGCAAAGGTGAAGATGGCGAACAACTTACTATCTAATATATAATAGATTTTTAATATATATATATATATATATTAAAAATATATATATTATATATAATATATATATATATATATATATATATAGATTTTTAATATATATATATATATATATATATATATATATATTATATAATATATATATATATATATATATATTATATATATATATTATATAATATATATATATATATATTATAATAGGATTTCATGTTCAAAACACGTTCTAACCAAATTTGTTCTGTTTCGTCCATGGTGAACAAAGAAAAGGTAGAGTGCTGTAGTGCGTTTCGAGACGGTCAAGTGCAGCACAATTCCTAGGATCACAGCGAAAGCATGGAGTTCCTTCAAGTCGTAAAGGAGGATGGAACTTTGGTTTCTCGACAACAGTGTCCCAAGGAAGGGAAGGCGGCGGGAAGAGTCCTGGCAATACTTGAGAAGAAGGGTTTGAAAGGCTATCTCAACAGAGATGGTGTTGATCTCGACGGTGACGATCTTGTTTACCCTGGGGTTATCACATTTCTTCCTGCTGTATCAGGTAAGCTCAGGAGTCTAATCAGGAGTCGATTTTCTTTGGGAAAGTAGTCTTGGAAATGTTCCCGTTAAATTAACTTGCATCCCATCAAGGGCTGGACATGAAAAGCTTTCCCTAAATTTCCGTTTTCCCACATCAAGGGGGATTTTCACACACACACACACACACACACACACACACACACACACACACACGCTCACACACAAGCGGTGTGGTTAGTTTCTTGTTGTTGGGTTGTTCTTTGTTCTTGGGGTTGATAGTGTTTTTTTGAGAGGGTATTTCCCCCACACATACTTTTTGGGAATATTAAAAAACGGAGCTGCTTCTTTTCTTGAAGCAAGTGCCCTCCCAAGCTACTTGCCATGATGTGGATTTGCCCAAGAGTCTTAGAGGCACTGCATATAGGAGTTGCTTGACAGCTTGATAGGCAATGCCCTAAAAAAGATGGCTGTGCCCTGAGGTTTTAGAGTATTTACAAGGTGTGCGGTTGCTTGGAGTACAAACTTTGATCTACCATGGGATATAAGGACTAGCCATATTGTTAGGCCCTGGTACAAGTATAATGGGTTCCATATTTCTCCATCGTTGTCGCTAGGGTTGGGAGCTTATTAGTAGTATTAGATCTTGGCACGTGGCCTAGCTGATGGGCAAGGCCTTGGAGGAGTGCGGGGTGCTTCCAGTCGAGACCACCTGGCTAGAGGCCATTCACACTCTACGTGGACACTTTGACCACTTGTAGGTTGCGTCCAATCGTATCCTGCGCGCTGAGAGACTTTTCTTAGGACATGGTATTTGAGCCCCTTCAATGGTAGGGATGTGGATCCCCTCTCATTGTAGTGGCTTTTCTCCCACCCTTTATGTGAGATAGTTTTGAGTGAGTTTTTTTTTTCTTGAGCAGTGGCCTAGTTGTACATGCTTATCTCTAGGGAGTTTGCATTGGTATTGTAGCCCTCTCGAATGATTTGTAAGATCTCATGGTAGCGGCGGGTGTGTTGCATGACATTTGCTCGAGTTGACAATATAGGTCGATGACACGATGACGGTTTTCGGGCAATTATGTGTTTGTGGGTTGGAGCCTTTGGTTGCACTTCACATTGAGGTTTTGGTTTTTTGTGAGTTTGTACTTTGCATCATTGTTTGCCAACCAGTAATCTAGTTGCAGTTTTCTTTGAATTCAAGTGCAGATAGTCTCTACCTGCAGCTTTGGTGTGGCATAGGAGTTTTCTCGATGTAGGCTCCTAGGAAAGATCCGAGTTACAGGCTCGACTCAGGTGGATCCATGCAACCCATTTACTTGTTAGCTAAAAGCAACTACGGCTGGATCATTCTTCCTCGACAAATTCTCAATCATGCTGCCAAAGGTTGGCATTTGAGCCATGGTGGCTCGAGCCATGTTGGCTTGGTGAGGGTTCTCTGATTTCTTGGCAGAATCAATATCACTGCTATTATCCTCTTGCTTGCCTTTCTTGGAAGTGTCTTTGCCTTTGTTCTTTGAGGAGCAATGATTCTTACCTACAAAGCAAGTGCTTGATTTGAATCCGCACTTGAACCGGAGACCTTGTGATAGCAAGCCTGTTTCTTTTTCTATGAGAAAGGAGCTAAGGTCATCAAGGTCTAACCCGTCCTTTGTAACTTGAAGCTGCAACGCCTTAAGAGACCATGCCATACTCAATCGGTAACTTTGTAAGAACCAAGGTAGCTAGCCGGGTACTGGATGATGCACTATTCATAGCCAAAAGCTGTTTCTTTCCCTCATCTCAAAAGATTGCATGGAACGGCAAGGTGATGGCACGTATATTTGAATCCATATCGAAGAGATCCGCCAACTTGGACCAAATTGCATGGATGTTTGAATGGTTGAAGAGATTTTCTTTTGTTAGTGCTTGCACAGTTACAGACAAGGCCTTGGAATTACTTACCTTAGTCTACAATTGACTTAACATATTTGTCTTGGAACTTGTCCTTCGGTGGTTGTTGACGAGGGTTTTAGGTCTAGTCTCGTCGATGCTCTCAATATCCTTAAGCGTATGCATTAAGCACGAAAATAAGTTCCTTTCAGGCGTTGTAGAGTCCCATAGTATTGGAGATCCAAGGTAAGGACTTGGAAAGCATGAGGGATGGATGGTTGTTCATTAAGAACCACTTGTGTGTGACTCGGGACAAGAGGTGAACTCTTCTTAATATGCTCATAACTTGTTGGAGGGCATAGAGGCATCAACAACACTTTAGAGAAGGTGGAGCAGGGGCACCATAGCCTCTGCAGCTTCTCTCTAAAAGGCGGCTCCTTTTAGGAGCCTTTTCTTGTTGGGTTGCACAATTTTTTCGGGCATTGAATCCCTCTACCTAGTTCAATCTCAAGAGTTTGTCCAGATCACCCTTATAGGCTTTTCTAAGTCCAATAGCCAAAATGTTGTTTGGTTGTACAAAGCAACTCTATATAAGTACATGAGGGCAGTGGAATTCAAAGCAGAAGATTAGGTTTGAGAAGGCTAGATTGGGAAAGACAACGAGCAAAGATGGGAAATGTAATTCTATTGGGGTCCAAAAGTTTTATCTTAAGTTGTGTAACAAGTACTATGGACCATTTCAGATTGTGGAACTAACAAGTACTATGGACCATTTCAAATCCTGGAACCAATCAACGAGGTAGCTATTAGATTGGTACTACCTTATCATTGTAACATTCACAATGCTTTTCGTGTGAGTTGTTAAACGCCTTTTAAAGGGGTAGATCTCCTAGATCTAGGATCCCGATTCCCCACATGTGGACGGATTGGAAGAGATTCTTCATCGAGAGCACGTAGTTTATTACAAAGAAAGAAAGATGAAAGGCGACAAGAATGTTCCGACTATCGATGCATGTTCAAGCAATGTTTACAGCATCTCCAATGTTCATGGAGGCACTTTTCTAGGTAGTAGCTTTCATTTAGAGAGTTAAGAGCCATACTTCGTAGACGGGCTCTCGAGTAATCCAGGAGGATTGGAAACTCATGTAGACAAGGGTCATGGCATGCTCATGTGCTTCGTTGGTTCTTAGTGCATGGGCTTGATATGGCTAGGCTTCCTTGTTTTCAGCTTGATAAGGATTGCCCATCCGTGCGTCTCTCTCGCGTGGAGAGGAACGACCTCATGAGGCATGACCTTTACAGTTATAGACTAGAGAGACATGGATCGAGTCTCCACACCCGCTTCCCATCAAGATGCAACATTACGTGGATTATTTTCTATAGTTAAGAGAGGATGGTTTCATTTAGAGGCCCGACTATATGGATGTGTATGTCTCATGCTATGTGACTCACCATTGGCCAGCTTCTAGTATCCTCCCACACTAGAGATCGAGGATGGTAGAGCAACTGCAATACAAAGAGGGACGCATTTGTCGACTATATCTGTAACTTTTTAGCTATGACTAGCTAATCTAGTTAAAGATAATGTCAACACCTTCTAAAGTTGTCTCTAAATGTGAGTAAACTAATGAATGTATAGAAAATACTTGTGTATTTTTAGTGCACATTCGATGGATCTTGGAGAACCAATTGTGTTAGGGTTTGGAACCCTAAGGATAGATAGGGTTCGGAACAGGGACCCTAAGATTAGAAAAGGTTTGGAACCCTAAGGGTCTGGGATCCTAAGAAAGTTAGGGTTAGGAACCCTAAGTAGTTAGGGTTTTGAACCCTAATGGGTCAGGGACCCTAAGATAGAAAAAGGGTTGGGAACCCTAAAGGTCTGGGACCTTAGCATTTGAGTAGCCCGAGATACTCAAATGAAGCGTATCTGATGGATCTACTAGAACCAGATACTTACTAAAAATAGATGTGATACAAATACATAGCACAAGCACAAGAGCTAAGATGGGAATCTTGACGGAGAAGAAATTTGGTGCGTCGACCAAGTTTTAGCCCATTTAGGTTGATTGAATTAAGTTGCATGGGAACCTGTTAAAGGATGGTGGTTCATCTCCTGTATCTCCCGTGTGGGGGGGAGTGCCCTGTATCTCCCGTGTGGTGGGGAGTACCCGTTACCAGTTACCCGTATCTCCCGTGAGGAGGAAGTAACCCTGTACCTTACCTGTACCTCCCGTGTGTAGGGGAGTAACCGTAGATTGTGAGTGTGAGGGCTGTTGTGTGGCTGTGCCCGGCCTATGTGAGGTGATAGTCAGCCCTGTGTCAAGGTTCTAAGTAGTGTATACCCCGCACATGCCTTCACCAGCCATGGACTCAGGAAGAGGACTTTTCTTCCAGCAAATTCGCCATTTTAAATTGGAAGGATCCCCAATTTGAAGTCGTATGAATTTCTGGAGAAATTCATAGTGAGTCGGCCAGTTCTTGCATGTGGGTATTTATAGAAGCCTTGCCCCTCTCACTTACTCACTTGTTCACTCACGCATTATCTGGTGGAGAGCCACAGCGATAGTGGAGTGACCACGTCTAGCACCTGCTGCCCAACGAAGGCCGTTGTATCCCCCCCTTCAAGTATTGCAGTGCTATCAATATACTGGAGCAAAGCTCCTTCCAAGCAATCTCTGTGTCTCTCTCTCACTCTTGCGTTTTCTCTTTGCTGTCTAAGTGCCTCTACTTCCGCTGCCCACTTTGACATGGTATCAGAGCAAAGGTTCAAGCAAAGCATTGCGTTTCCTTGAAGGTGAAGAAGCAACAGCAAATCAGCGTTTCTCTTCCAGAGAAGCAGAAGGAGAATTTGCGTTTTCTTCAAGCAAAGGAGCAGTAGATCTGTGCGTTTTCTTGAGCAGAGGAGAGGAGCAGTAGGAGGAGATTGCTTGCGTTTTGCTGTGTGGAGGAGGACTTTGCTTCTGCGTTTGGTTGGCTTGAAGGAGAGGAGCGAGAGCGAAGTTTTCATCGCGAAGAAGCGGGTGAAATCAGCGTTTTCAGACCTGCGTTTTCAGCCAGCAGCAGTACAGCGCAGCAGCAGCGTTTCCAGCAGTTCCCAGCAGCAGTTTCAGATCTGCGTTTTCTGCAGCAGCAGCAAACAGCAGTGCAGATCTGCGTTTTCCTGCAGCAGCAGCCTGCAGCAGCGTTTCCAGCGTTCTGCAGCAGCCTGCAGCAGCGTTCCAGCCTGCAGCAGCGATTTCAGCGCCGCAGCTGCGTTTCCAGCAGTAGCCAGTAGCAGTAGCAGATCTGTGTTTTCTGCAGCAGCAGCAAACAGCAGTTCAGATCTGCGTTTCTGGCAGTAGCAGCCTGCAGTAGCGTTTCCGGCAGTAGAGGAGCCTGCAGCAGCGTTTCAGCCTGCGCAGCAGCGGTTTCTGCAGCAGCAGCAGCCTGCGCAGCAGCGTTTTCCTGCAGCAGCAGTAGGAGACAGCAATCAAATCAGCGTTTTCAGCGCAGCAGCAGCGTTTGCAGCAGCGCAGCAGTAGAAAACAGCGATCAGATCAGCGTTTCCAGCCAGCAGGAGCAGTAGGAGACAGCGTTTTTCGACACCGAACTTGCATTCTTGCCGAGAAAGAAGTGCTCGAGGTTCGTGTATCGTCAGCGAACGATGTCTACATCAGAGATCCAGCAGGATACATCAGTAGGCAACGATGTTCCACCGACCACTGGATCGAGTAATGTCAAGGACTTCCTTGACATGTTCTCGGAGATGACGGACAAGAAGCTACCTACGTTGCCTTCCATCCCACGGGAGTCCCATTTGGCAGGAGTCAAGAATTATCGCATCTGGAGGGAGAGGATGCTATCTGTTCTTGATTCGTATGATCTGCGTGGTTTCGTTCTGGAGTCTATCCCAGAGCCAGACCCAGAAGACTTTGATCGGCATTATATCTGGAGTCGCATTAATGGTAAGGTGAGATGATTCATCATTAACAACTGTAAGGATGATGTTCTCTCGTCTGTTCTTACCATACAGAATGCTAAAGATATGTGGGACAAGTTGTCGGTCAGCAATGACCGAATCACACCCATGAAGAGGGTGTCGTGGGAGGTGCAGCTTCGGCTGCTAGACCCAGCCAAGTCAAGTAGTATGCGGGAGCACATCAGCAAGATGGAGTTGCTGAGAGACCGCATTGTGCAGGCTGGTGGAAAGCACTCAGAGGAGGACATGGCGGTGACACTGCTGTCACAGTTGCCAGAGAGCTACTCCGTCTTCTACTGTCACCAATTGGCCGACCATTTGGTCCATTCCTAGTTTTTGCGTCTCGTTCACTTGAGGCCAGGCCAGTGTCTCGTGTGAAGAGGCCAGTATTTTGCTGACATGGACGGGAGCCAGACTGGTGCCACCCGTGTGTTAGCAGGATGGTGTCGTATGGACGGGAGCCAGATCAGTGCCACCCGTGTATGACCTGGACTGTGTTCGATCCATGGGACTGTCACGCCATGGAAGAGCCAGTATTCGTGCCGTGTTTTACCTATGGGACTGTCACACCATAGGGAAACTCGTGCCTGGAACTGTGTCTTACCTATGGGACTGTCACTCCATAGGAAGACCAGGATTTTATGTTTTTATGTCGTGCCAGTTTTGTGCCGACAGATATTTTGTACATGTTCCATGAACGGGAGATATGTCCATGTTACTTTTTGCATATGCACACATGATTTGTATGCTTGAAACTGTTTTCGCATGACATGTATTCGTGTGTTTGCCTGCCTGACGTGTTACTTACTGAGCGGGGACGCCTGCCAGTGAGTCGTGAAGTTTGCCCTGTATTCTGACGAGTTTCAGTGCATGTGAACAGGTGGTAAGTATATGGTACATGTTGTTTTAAATGTTTTAAATACTAACCCTTTGATTTATAAGGTGAAGTGTTCACATTCATTTAAATGTGGGCACCACTTTGGGCACCCACTTTGGGGCCAAGGTGGGGAGCCCCATTTAAGTGAGTGTGGGGGTGGGCAAAGGCACCTACCCAAACTCCCCCACCCTCATGCAAGCGTGGAGTTATACTCCACATTAATTTTATTAAAAGAAAGGGCCTCCTTCAAGCGTAGCATCAATCGCTTTTCTTTTTTGCGTTGATTTCCACCAACCGGCGACTCTTCCCCTGGTACTCTGGCGCATGTTCTGCTTCCTCTACGCCATCTCCTACAGGCTGCTGTACCTGCCCCTCTACAGGCGATTGAGATTGTTGCTGCCGGCTGCTACTGCAACTACAGGCGGCTGCTCTTCCTTGCGCCTGCTTTCCTGCAGGCTGTGGTACCTTCCACACAGGCGGCTGCCCCCAGTTCAGGTCGCATCTTCTGTACCCTCTCTACACATGCTGCTGCAGGTGGCTGCGCCTACAACATCCTCCCTCCTACAGGTGGGCTGCGCAAGTTGCAGCCAGGCGTAGCACAGGCTGCGAATACCTTATAGGCTGCAGCCCCAGGCGCCTGTTTACAGCAGCCAGGCGTCCCTTTTTCTCGCAGGCGGCTGTGTGCACCTCTACAGCCGGTCGTTTTCCTTCTACTCAGGCTGCGCTTACTACTCTCAAGGCGGTTGTGTATCCATCACTATCAGGCTGTGCTCCAGCAGGCGGCTGTGTCCTTTGTGGCGGTACATCATCTCCACGGGTGTTCTACAAGGAAGACTTCGCATCACCTGAGTGGCTTCATCATTCCACAAGTCTTGGTCTTCTATCAACCAATTACAAGTAAGTGATTTTCAGATTTGAGTAAAGCATTTAATGTTTAAATCTGGTAAAAGATTCGTCCCGCTCGGCCTACACCCGTTCGGTGCCGGGTTGTCCAAGCTATATGGGCGAACCTCGGTCCAAAGGTGCTGAGATCGGGAGAGCCAGGCGTTAGTACGAGAGCGCCTGTCTGTGCGTGGTCTCGGAACACCAGTGTGGTGCTCTCCGCGGAGTCCAGTGAAAGCACAGGACCGTAGCGATTGGACCACACTAGTGGTCAATCTGCTTCGAGCTTCTACATCGAAATTCGAGCTATTTGTTTAGTACTGTTTTCATATGTACATGGACATTATCTGGTTCTCAGAACCCATGGAGCATTGTATTCTTTAAATACTCCCAATAAATATATCATATATTGAGGGGGGGGTCGGCCCGTTCCGGCCCCAGTGCTGGTGTCCATCTTTCCATTTCTGTTCATTTAAAGTTCAAGTTATTTTAAGTTGTCCATTTCATATTTGTGGTTTTAAAGTTGTGCTATTAAACGTGTAGGTGTCCAATTGAGTCTTTCCCACTTGACGGGATCGGTTTCATTGGTATCAGAGCACGGTTGTTTCCCTCTTCCTAGTGGGGAAACGAACCTGTGTACTGGACATCCCGCTTTTAGCAAACTTTGAACACAATGGACAGCCAAGGCAACCCTTTGGAAGTGCCAAATTCGAGGGGTCCCTCTAGTGCTTCTCGTGGGTCTGATGCCCTGCGAGGTAGACACAAGCCCCTTGAAAGGGTTATGGATAGTGAATCCAAAGGTCAACTGTCTCCAGGAAAGACAGTTATGCTTGAACAAGACCCTGATGCTATGAGGGCTGAAATGGAACATATGAGAAAACTTTTGCAGGCTTAAGAGCAAGAATTGAAGTTTTTGCATGAAGATCCCCATCTGCAAAGTGCTATTGAGGCCAGGAAGGCTGATGCTATGGTTGATGTAACCTTTGAATCAATGGCTCGTGAAGTGGGCAAGAAACCAAGGGAGTTGGCACTTGCCTATCTCCTTCGCAAAGGTGATATCAAAGAGGGGGATGACGGAGAGCTAAAATTCAGAAATCCACCTCGTTTAAAGCATGGAGATCCTGCATCCCAGAGGCTGAAATCTTATATGCAAAAGGAAGAGGTGACTATCACCTCCCGACATGCATCCTCTCCCCAAGGCACTAAGCCTGACAGATTTACGTATGCCAGTGCTCATGGAGCGCTAAAAAGTTGGTGCAAAAAGACATAATTAAACTTGGCAACCTCACTCCTTTCAAATTGTGCGAATCGGCTAAATGTGTGTGAGGTGATTTGTACCTTTCTAATTGTCAATTCAACTTACATCTTGGAATCGCTTGTTTTCTTGTTTGCTTCATTGCAAAATTGATGCATTGTAAGAGGGAAAAGGGATCCCACGTACCTTGAGACAATGCGTGCAAAAGGGCAATGCAAAGCATTAGGTTGGTGTTTGTGTAGCATTCATGCATGCTTGATTGATTGGAAAATACATAATCATTTTGCAAAGGAAAACCAAGTCTTGTGAAAGAATTTTTTTCTTTGGGTATGTGTGTAAGAGAATGTGTTTTGTTTTTTGAATATTTTGTTGGTCTTTCTTGATTATTTTTTGAGAAGTTCCCTCGCATCCAAATTAGGTGGTTCCCCTTTCAATTTTTGGGTGTTTTTTGGGTGTGGTTGGTAGTAGCGTGTGTTGTTACCATCTTTCAAGTGACCGACACGGGAGCCTTGTGAGTGATTGGAGGCCACTCTTTAGTTGCTTGCTCCAAATCGTTGTCATTTTTGTTGCCCCCCACCGAGGATAGCTCTTCTCTTAGGTAGCCTTTGGTTCATATATGCTTACTTTTTGTTTGACTAATGAGGTGTCTCTTTTCTAGCTTGTACAAACCAAGTCTTTGCTCTTGAAATTACAAAGAATTCAGCCAAGCATAACATCTTTATTCATAGGAATGTATAATGAACACATATTTTTTCCATTTGGCTTCACACAACATATAAGGATAAATGTTTGCATAAGTAGAAAGATTCATTTTCAGCAACGTATAGTTCTTTTGTTAGAACCAAAGAGATTAGGAGAAATTCTACGCTCTCGGAACCCTGTAATTTTACCTCTCCTAGATTGTAACCTGTCTTTTGATGTACACATCTTTATATTACTTTAATTAATTAAGACGAATTGGATAAATATTTAAGGATTTGCATTTCACATGTAAATATGATTTTTCCTATTTATGGAAAGACTTAATCAAGCATTGGCCCTCAACATAGTTGAAAGACTCCCTAGGAATACGAATTAAATTCATATTGAAGGAGAAGAATTATATCTTGATTGTTTTAGTCTAGCCCTAGAAGGAACAAATGAGGATTTTGCTTTCATCCAAGCAGCTTGTGTGTTTGGAGCAGTCAAGCAAGTGATTTTTTCTACTTGGAGAATCATCTTAGAGTGGGGATTTGACGATGCTTATCCAGAGGTAAAAGTATCTCGATTTGATCGTGAGGAATTTAGGGTGTTCCTTCACGTGATACATAGATTGCCTTTCAACTTTGAATCTCGAAGAAGAAAGTTAATTTGCGCTTGGCTTTACTTGGCGGAGAGGATTTCTATCAAGTACGAGGGACCTGTGGTCTTTGAATATGAAGATCCCAATGCCCCCACCCTACTAGAACATTTCACTTTGTCTCTTGCTTGGTAGACTTCAAGTTTTCTTGTGGAAACTTACATAGTTCTCTAATCATGGCTACCAATAGGCAAATGTCTGGTTATCCACTTTTCTTTGGAGAACCTGGAGAAGATCGTGATTTGTTTCTTGTAGATTTTTGGATGGCATTACACATCAACCGTATCTTTACGGATGATGAAGGGTTGGGTATGTTCCAAGTTGTCCTCCGACGGGATGTGGATGCATGGTTTCAAGGACTTACTGCACAGGTAAGAGCTGAGTTTCCTAGGGTACTTGAGGTATTCCAAGCTCGATTTGGCCAACAAAAAGCTGTGACAAGATATCACTTTGCTAAAGCAAAAAGGTTTGAGTGATTATTATGAGTATAGACAAGAGTTCACCCGTTTGTGGACACTTTTGCGTAGCTTGCCCAACCTAGGGGAAGAAGTGGAATTCCTTAAGAAGGAGCGTTTCATTGGAGGTCTTATTCGTCATTTGTTGAGGATCAAAGTTGAGGCGGGAGAATTTGAAAACTATGTAGATGTGGAGCGTAGAGCAACCCAAAAGGTGAGGAAAATGACGTGCCTAGAAGGAGAAGAAAGTTCAAGTTCATAGATGTACATGATGTACTCTTTGAGGACATGGCTAAAAATGAGGAGGCTAGAAATATGCCTAAATCCTTCCTTCCAACATCAACAACAAGGACAATGGTACTCCCCGAGGTAACAACTAATGTGATTGAGAAATTAAATGAATCTATAAACAATTTGAGCATTCACTTTGCACAAGGTGTTGGGCCTAGAAATCCACAACCTCCACGAAGAGCACTTGCGAGAGATGCAAGTCCTAGGCAGGTTCTAATATGTTGGAATTGTAGTGAGGAAGGGCAAGGTATGAACAATTGTCCATATCCTAGGATGAATGCTCTTGGGGGTCCTAGACCTTCTTATCTAGTGATGAATGCAGGTGACCCACCTAGAGGACCACAACATATACTACAAAGAGGGGACAGACATTTGGGCTTGTAAGAGTGATAAACTTAGGGCAAAGGTGAAGATGGCGAACAACTTACTATCTAATATATAATAGATTTTTAATATATATATATATATATATTAAAAATATATATATTATATATAATATATATATATATATATATATATATATAGATTTTTAATATATATATATATATATATATATATATATATTATATAATATATATATATATATATATATATATTATATATATATATTATATAATATATATATATATATATTATAATAGGATTTCATGTTCAAAACACGTTCTAACCAAATTTGTTCTGTTTCGTCCATGGTGAACAAAGAAAAGGTAGAGTGCTGTAGTGCGTTTCGAGACGGTCAAGTGCAGCACAATTCCTAGGATCACAGCGAAAGCATGGAGTTCCTTCAAGTCGTAAAGGAGGATGGAACTTTGGTTTCTCGACAACAGTGTCCCAAGGAAGGGAAGGCGGCGGGAAGAGTCCTGGCAATACTTGAGAAGAAGGGTTTGAAAGGCTATCTCAACAGAGATGGTGTTGATCTCGACGGTGACGATCTTGTTTACCCTGGGGTTATCACATTTCTTCCTGCTGTATCAGGTAAGCTCAGGAGTCTAATCAGGAGTCGATTTTCTTTGGGAAAGTAGTCTTGGAAATGTTCCCGTTAAATTAACTTGCATCCCATCAAGGGCTGGACATGAAAAGCTTTCCCTAAATTTCCGTTTTCCCACATCAAGGGGGATTTTCACACACACACACACACACACACACACACACACACACACACACACGCTCACACACAAGCGGTGTGGTTAGTTTCTTGTTGTTGGGTTGTTCTTTGTTCTTGGGGTTGATAGTGTTTTTTTGAGAGGGTATTTCCCCCACACATACTTTTTGGGAATATTAAAAAACGGAGCTGCTTCTTTTCTTGAAGCAAGTGCCCTCCCAAGCTACTTGCCATGATGTGGATTTGCCCAAGAGTCTTAGAGGCACTGCATATAGGAGTTGCTTGACAGCTTGATAGGCAATGCCCTAAAAAAGATGGCTGTGCCCTGAGGTTTTAGAGTATTTACAAGGTGTGCGGTTGCTTGGAGTACAAACTTTGATCTACCATGGGATATAAGGACTAGCCATATTGTTAGGCCCTGGTACAAGTATAATGGGTTCCATATTTCTCCATCGTTGTCGCTAGGGTTGGGAGCTTATTAGTAGTATTAGATCTTGGCACGTGGCCTAGCTGATGGGCAAGGCCTTGGAGGAGTGCGGGGTGCTTCCAGTCGAGACCACCTGGCTAGAGGCCATTCACACTCTACGTGGACACTTTGACCACTTGTAGGTTGCGTCCAATCGTATCCTGCGCGCTGAGAGACTTTTCTTAGGACATGGTATTTGAGCCCCTTCAATGGTAGGGATGTGGATCCCCTCTCATTGTAGTGGCTTTTCTCCCACCCTTTATGTGAGATAGTTTTGAGTGAGTTTTTTTTTTCTTGAGCAGTGGCCTAGTTGTACATGCTTATCTCTAGGGAGTTTGCATTGGTATTGTAGCCCTCTCGAATGATTTGTAAGATCTCATGGTAGCGGCGGGTGTGTTGCATGACATTTGCTCGAGTTGACAATATAGGTCGATGACACGATGACGGTTTTCGGGCAATTATGTGTTTGTGGGTTGGAGCCTTTGGTTGCACTTCACATTGAGGTTTTGGTTTTTTGTGAGTTTGTACTTTGCATCATTGTTTGCCAACCAGTAATCTAGTTGCAGTTTTCTTTGAATTCAAGTGCAGATAGTCTCTACCTGCAGCTTTGGTGTGGCATAGGAGTTTTCTCGATGTAGGCTCCTAGGAAAGATCCGAGTTACAGGCTCGACTCAGGTGGATCCATGCAACCCATTTACTTGTTAGCTAAAAGCAACTACGGCTGGATCATTCTTCCTCGACAAATTCTCAATCATGCTGCCAAAGGTTGGCATTTGAGCCATGGTGGCTCGAGCCATGTTGGCTTGGTGAGGGTTCTCTGATTTCTTGGCAGAATCAATATCACTGCTATTATCCTCTTGCTTGCCTTTCTTGGAAGTGTCTTTGCCTTTGTTCTTTGAGGAGCAATGATTCTTACCTACAAAGCAAGTGCTTGATTTGAATCCGCACTTGAACCGGAGACCTTGTGATAGCAAGCCTGTTTCTTTTTCTATGAGAAAGGAGCTAAGGTCATCAAGGTCTAACCCGTCCTTTGTAACTTGAAGCTGCAACGCCTTAAGAGACCATGCCATACTCAATCGGTAACTTTGTAAGAACCAAGGTAGCTAGCCGGGTACTGGATGATGCACTATTCATAGCCAAAAGCTGTTTCTTTCCCTCATCTCAAAAGATTGCATGGAACGGCAAGGTGATGGCACGTATATTTGAATCCATATCGAAGAGATCCGCCAACTTGGACCAAATTGCATGGATGTTTGAATGGTTGAAGAGATTTTCTTTTGTTAGTGCTTGCACAGTTACAGACAAGGCCTTGGAATTACTTACCTTAGTCTACAATTGACTTAACATATTTGTCTTGGAACTTGTCCTTCGGTGGTTGTTGACGAGGGTTTTAGGTCTAGTCTCGTCGATGCTCTCAATATCCTTAAGCGTATGCATTAAGCACGAAAATAAGTTCCTTTCAGGCGTTGTAGAGTCCCATAGTATTGGAGATCCAAGGTAAGGACTTGGAAAGCATGAGGGATGGATGGTTGTTCATTAAGAACCACTTGTGTGTGACTCGGGACAAGAGGTGAACTCTTCTTAATATGCTCATAACTTGTTGGAGGGCATAGAGGCATCAACAACACTTTAGAGAAGGTGGAGCAGGGGCACCATAGCCTCTGCAGCTTCTCTCTAAAAGGCGGCTCCTTTTAGGAGCCTTTTCTTGTTGGGTTGCACAATTTTTTCGGGCATTGAATCCCTCTACCTAGTTCAATCTCAAGAGTTTGTCCAGATCACCCTTATAGGCTTTTCTAAGTCCAATAGCCAAAATGTTGTTTGGTTGTACAAAGCAACTCTATATAAGTACATGAGGGCAGTGGAATTCAAAGCAGAAGATTAGGTTTGAGAAGGCTAGATTGGGAAAGACAACGAGCAAAGATGGGAAATGTAATTCTATTGGGGTCCAAAAGTTTTATCTTAAGTTGTGTAACAAGTACTATGGACCATTTCAGATTGTGGAACTAACAAGTACTATGGACCATTTCAAATCCTGGAACCAATCAACGAGGTAGCTATTAGATTGGTACTACCTTATCATTGTAACATTCACAATGCTTTTCGTGTGAGTTGTTAAACGCCTTTTAAAGGGGTAGATCTCCTAGATCTAGGATCCCGATTCCCCACATGTGGACGGATTGGAAGAGATTCTTCATCGAGAGCACGTAGTTTATTACAAAGAAAGAAAGATGAAAGGCGACAAGAATGTTCCGACTATCGATGCATGTTCAAGCAATGTTTACAGCATCTCCAATGTTCATGGAGGCACTTTTCTAGGTAGTAGCTTTCATTTAGAGAGTTAAGAGCCATACTTCGTAGACGGGCTCTCGAGTAATCCAGGAGGATTGGAAACTCATGTAGACAAGGGTCATGGCATGCTCATGTGCTTCGTTGGTTCTTAGTGCATGGGCTTGATATGGCTAGGCTTCCTTGTTTTCAGCTTGATAAGGATTGCCCATCCGTGCGTCTCTCTCGCGTGGAGAGGAACGACCTCATGAGGCATGACCTTTACAGTTATAGACTAGAGAGACATGGATCGAGTCTCCACACCCGCTTCCCATCAAGATGCAACATTACGTGGATTATTTTCTATAGTTAAGAGAGGATGGTTTCATTTAGAGGCCCGACTATATGGATGTGTATGTCTCATGCTATGTGACTCACCATTGGCCAGCTTCTAGTATCCTCCCACACTAGAGATCGAGGATGGTAGAGCAACTGCAATACAAAGAGGGACGCATTTGTCGACTATATCTGTAACTTTTTAGCTATGACTAGCTAATCTAGTTAAAGATAATGTCAACACCTTCTAAAGTTGTCTCTAAATGTGAGTAAACTAATGAATGTATAGAAAATACTTGTGTATTTTTAGTGCACATTCGATGGATCTTGGAGAACCAATTGTGTTAGGGTTTGGAACCCTAAGGATAGATAGGGTTCGGAACAGGGACCCTAAGATTAGAAAAGGTTTGGAACCCTAAGGGTCTGGGATCCTAAGAAAGTTAGGGTTAGGAACCCTAAGTAGTTAGGGTTTTGAACCCTAATGGGTCAGGGACCCTAAGATAGAAAAAGGGTTGGGAACCCTAAAGGTCTGGGACCTTAGCATTTGAGTAGCCCGAGATACTCAAATGAAGCGTATCTGATGGATCTACTAGAACCAGATACTTACTAAAAATAGATGTGATACAAATACATAGCACAAGCACAAGAGCTAAGATGGGAATCTTGACGGAGAAGAAATTTGGTGCGTCGACCAAGTTTTAGCCCATTTAGGTTGATTGAATTAAGTTGCATGGGAACCTGTTAAAGGATGGTGGTTCATCTCCTGTATCTCCCGTGTGGGGGGGAGTGCCCTGTATCTCCCGTGTGGTGGGGAGTACCCGTTACCAGTTACCCGTATCTCCCGTGAGGAGGAAGTAACCCTGTACCTTACCTGTACCTCCCGTGTGTAGGGGAGTAACCGTAGATTGTGAGTGTGAGGGCTGTTGTGTGGCTGTGCCCGGCCTATGTGAGGTGATAGTCAGCCCTGTGTCAAGGTTCTAAGTAGTGTATACCCCGCACATGCCTTCACCAGCCATGGACTCAGGAAGAGGACTTTTCTTCCAGCAAATTCGCCATTTTAAATTGGAAGGATCCCCAATTTGAAGTCGTATGAATTTCTGGAGAAATTCATAGTGAGTCGGCCAGTTCTTGCATGTGGGTATTTATAGAAGCCTTGCCCCTCTCACTTACTCACTTGTTCACTCACGCATTATCTGGTGGAGAGCCACAGCGATAGTGGAGTGACCACGTCTAGCACCTGCTGCCCAACGAAGGCCGTTGTATCCCCCCCTTCAAGTATTGCAGTGCTATCAATATACTGGAGCAAAGCTCCTTCCAAGCAATCTCTGTGTCTCTCTCTCACTCTTGCGTTTTCTCTTTGCTGTCTAAGTGCCTCTACTTCCGCTGCCCACTTTGACATGGTATCAGAGCAAAGGTTCAAGCAAAGCATTGCGTTTCCTTGAAGGTGAAGAAGCAACAGCAAATCAGCGTTTCTCTTCCAGAGAAGCAGAAGGAGAATTTGCGTTTTCTTCAAGCAAAGGAGCAGTAGATCTGTGCGTTTTCTTGAGCAGAGGAGAGGAGCAGTAGGAGGAGATTGCTTGCGTTTTGCTGTGTGGAGGAGGACTTTGCTTCTGCGTTTGGTTGGCTTGAAGGAGAGGAGCGAGAGCGAAGTTTTCATCGCGAAGAAGCGGGTGAAATCAGCGTTTTCAGACCTGCGTTTTCAGCCAGCAGCAGTACAGCGCAGCAGCAGCGTTTCCAGCAGTTCCCAGCAGCAGTTTCAGATCTGCGTTTTCTGCAGCAGCAGCAAACAGCAGTGCAGATCTGCGTTTTCCTGCAGCAGCAGCCTGCAGCAGCGTTTCCAGCGTTCTGCAGCAGCCTGCAGCAGCGTTCCAGCCTGCAGCAGCGATTTCAGCGCCGCAGCTGCGTTTCCAGCAGTAGCCAGTAGCAGTAGCAGATCTGTGTTTTCTGCAGCAGCAGCAAACAGCAGTTCAGATCTGCGTTTCTGGCAGTAGCAGCCTGCAGTAGCGTTTCCGGCAGTAGAGGAGCCTGCAGCAGCGTTTCAGCCTGCGCAGCAGCGGTTTCTGCAGCAGCAGCAGCCTGCGCAGCAGCGTTTTCCTGCAGCAGCAGTAGGAGACAGCAATCAAATCAGCGTTTTCAGCGCAGCAGCAGCGTTTGCAGCAGCGCAGCAGTAGAAAACAGCGATCAGATCAGCGTTTCCAGCCAGCAGGAGCAGTAGGAGACAGCGTTTTTCGACACCGAACTTGCATTCTTGCCGAGAAAGAAGTGCTCGAGGTTCGTGTATCGTCAGCGAACGATGTCTACATCAGAGATCCAGCAGGATACATCAGTAGGCAACGATGTTCCACCGACCACTGGATCGAGTAATGTCAAGGACTTCCTTGACATGTTCTCGGAGATGACGGACAAGAAGCTACCTACGTTGCCTTCCATCCCACGGGAGTCCCATTTGGCAGGAGTCAAGAATTATCGCATCTGGAGGGAGAGGATGCTATCTGTTCTTGATTCGTATGATCTGCGTGGTTTCGTTCTGGAGTCTATCCCAGAGCCAGACCCAGAAGACTTTGATCGGCATTATATCTGGAGTCGCATTAATGGTAAGGTGAGATGATTCATCATTAACAACTGTAAGGATGATGTTCTCTCGTCTGTTCTTACCATACAGAATGCTAAAGATATGTGGGACAAGTTGTCGGTCAGCAATGACCGAATCACACCCATGAAGAGGGTGTCGTGGGAGGTGCAGCTTCGGCTGCTAGACCCAGCCAAGTCAAGTAGTATGCGGGAGCACATCAGCAAGATGGAGTTGCTGAGAGACCGCATTGTGCAGGCTGGTGGAAAGCACTCAGAGGAGGACATGGCGGTGACACTGCTGTCACAGTTGCCAGAGAGCTACTCCGTCTTCTACTGTCACCAATTGGCCGACCATTTGGTCCATTCCTAGTTTTTGCGTCTCGTTCACTTGAGGCCAGGCCAGTGTCTCGTGTGAAGAGGCCAGTATTTTGCTGACATGGACGGGAGCCAGACTGGTGCCACCCGTGTGTTAGCAGGATGGTGTCGTATGGACGGGAGCCAGATCAGTGCCACCCGTGTATGACCTGGACTGTGTTCGATCCATGGGACTGTCACGCCATGGAAGAGCCAGTATTCGTGCCGTGTTTTACCTATGGGACTGTCACACCATAGGGAAACTCGTGCCTGGAACTGTGTCTTACCTATGGGACTGTCACTCCATAGGAAGACCAGGATTTTATGTTTTTATGTCGTGCCAGTTTTGTGCCGACAGATATTTTGTACATGTTCCATGAACGGGAGATATGTCCATGTTACTTTTTGCATATGCACACATGATTTGTATGCTTGAAACTGTTTTCGCATGACATGTATTCGTGTGTTTGCCTGCCTGACGTGTTACTTACTGAGCGGGGACGCCTGCCAGTGAGTCGTGAAGTTTGCCCTGTATTCTGACGAGTTTCAGTGCATGTGAACAGGTGGTAAGTATATGGTACATGTTGTTTTAAATGTTTTAAATACTAACCCTTTGATTTATAAGGTGAAGTGTTCACATTCATTTAAATGTGGGCACCACTTTGGGCACCCACTTTGGGGCCAAGGTGGGGAGCCCCATTTAAGTGAGTGTGGGGGTGGGCAAAGGCACCTACCCAAACTCCCCCACCCTCATGCAAGCGTGGAGTTATACTCCACATTAATTTTATTAAAAGAAAGGGCCTCCTTCAAGCGTAGCATCAATCGCTTTTCTTTTTTGCGTTGATTTCCACCAACCGGCGACTCTTCCCCTGGTACTCTGGCGCATGTTCTGCTTCCTCTACGCCATCTCCTACAGGCTGCTGTACCTGCCCCTCTACAGGCGATTGAGATTGTTGCTGCCGGCTGCTACTGCAACTACAGGCGGCTGCTCTTCCTTGCGCCTGCTTTCCTGCAGGCTGTGGTACCTTCCACACAGGCGGCTGCCCCCAGTTCAGGTCGCATCTTCTGTACCCTCTCTACACATGCTGCTGCAGGTGGCTGCGCCTACAACATCCTCCCTCCTACAGGTGGGCTGCGCAAGTTGCAGCCAGGCGTAGCACAGGCTGCGAATACCTTATAGGCTGCAGCCCCAGGCGCCTGTTTACAGCAGCCAGGCGTCCCTTTTTCTCGCAGGCGGCTGTGTGCACCTCTACAGCCGGTCGTTTTCCTTCTACTCAGGCTGCGCTTACTACTCTCAAGGCGGTTGTGTATCCATCACTATCAGGCTGTGCTCCAGCAGGCGGCTGTGTCCTTTGTGGCGGTACATCATCTCCACGGGTGTTCTACAAGGAAGACTTCGCATCACCTGAGTGGCTTCATCATTCCACAAGTCTTGGTCTTCTATCAACCAATTACAAGTAAGTGATTTTCAGATTTGAGTAAAGCATTTAATGTTTAAATCTGGTAAAAGATTCGTCCCGCTCGGCCTACACCCGTTCGGTGCCGGGTTGTCCAAGCTATATGGGCGAACCTCGGTCCAAAGGTGCTGAGATCGGGAGAGCCAGGCGTTAGTACGAGAGCGCCTGTCTGTGCGTGGTCTCGGAACACCAGTGTGGTGCTCTCCGCGGAGTCCAGTGAAAGCACAGGACCGTAGCGATTGGACCACACTAGTGGTCAATCTGCTTCGAGCTTCTACATCGAAATTCGAGCTATTTGTTTAGTACTGTTTTCATATGTACATGGACATTATCTGGTTCTCAGAACCCATGGAGCATTGTATTCTTTAAATACTCCCAATAAATATATCATATATTGAGGGGGGGGTCGGCCCGTTCCGGCCCCAGTGCTGGTGTCCATCTTTCCATTTCTGTTCATTTAAAGTTCAAGTTATTTTAAGTTGTCCATTTCATATTTGTGGTTTTAAAGTTGTGCTATTAAACGTGTAGGTGTCCAATTGAGTCTTTCCCACTTGACGGGATCGGTTTCATTGGTATCAGAGCACGGTTGTTTCCCTCTTCCTAGTGGGGAAACGAACCTGTGTACTGGACATCCCGCTTTTAGCAAACTTTGAACACAATGGACAGCCAAGGCAACCCTTTGGAAGTGCCAAATTCGAGGGGTCCCTCTAGTGCTTCTCGTGGGTCTGATGCCCTGCGAGGTAGACACAAGCCCCTTGAAAGGGTTATGGATAGTGAATCCAAAGGTCAACTGTCTCCAGGAAAGACAGTTATGCTTGAACAAGACCCTGATGCTATGAGGGCTGAAATGGAACATATGAGAAAACTTTTGCAGGCTTAAGAGCAAGAATTGAAGTTTTTGCATGAAGATCCCCATCTGCAAAGTGCTATTGAGGCCAGGAAGGCTGATGCTATGGTTGATGTAACCTTTGAATCAATGGCTCGTGAAGTGGGCAAGAAACCAAGGGAGTTGGCACTTGCCTATCTCCTTCGCAAAGGTGATATCAAAGAGGGGGATGACGGAGAGCTAAAATTCAGAAATCCACCTCGTTTAAAGCATGGAGATCCTGCATCCCAGAGGCTGAAATCTTATATGCAAAAGGAAGAGGTGACTATCACCTCCCGACATGCATCCTCTCCCCAAGGCACTAAGCCTGACAGATTTACGTATGCCAGTGCTCATGGAGCGCATCAAAGTCACATGCATGCAAGATATGTATCTCATGGTGACAGGTCTGCTTCCAGAAAAATTTTGCCTTCTGAGTTGTCTCATGGAGAGACCATGCCACATGCAGGTAAATCACATGCATCTGAGCTTCGAGTTCGTGGAGCACATGACACCATGCCCCATGAAGCTTCTATGACGGCCCATGGAGCCCATGCAGACAGAGCTACCCCGTTGGATAAGGGGAAAAGAAAAAGAGAGGACCATGAGCCTCATGCCAGGAAGCTCAAGGAGTTCAAAGCAGGTGATAAATCTGTCAAATTTGATGTCTTTCATGGTGAACACGATGCTTCTAAGGTGTTAGCGTTTGTGGCACAGTTCGACATTGCTTTTAGCGATGAGGACTTTACAGAAAAGTCGAAGGTGCGCCATGCTAGCATGTTTCTGAAAGGCACTGCTGCCCATTGGTGGATCACCGAAAAGATCACCAAGGATCCCATCTCTACTTGGAAGGAATTCAAAGATAGATTTTATGCTCAGTTCTTGCCACCCAATGCAGAGCAAACTCTCACTCAAAAGTGGGATAGGCTGGAACAAAAAGATAACGAGAGTGTGCAACAGTATGTGAACAAATTTTGGAAAGTGTTGCTGGAAGTGACTCCCTTCATGCTAATCTCTGAGGAGGAAAGAAAGAGGAAGTTTCGTTCTGGATTGCAACCTGCTTACAGATCGGGTATTGAATTGCACCCAAAACATACGTTGCAACAACTCACAGCTTCTGCCCTTGCTACAGAGCAATTGGTGCTCAAGATCAAGCAAGATCAAGGAGGTTCCAAGGCGAAGGACAAGGCTGTCCCAAATCAGCAAAAGGGCGGACAGCCATCTAAAAAGAACTTCCGGGAGCCTTACAAGGGTGGTAAAGCTGAAAATAAAGAACAGGGCCCAAGAAAGAACAAATTTGGATTAACCCCGGAGCAAAGAGAGCAATATGCTAAGGATGGAAAATGCTTTTCTTGTGGTAGCAAAGACCACATGTTTCGGCAATGCCCAGATCGTAAACCAAAGCACGAGGACAAGCATACCAAAGCAAATGTTCATGCAGTTCCTGATGTGCAAGGTAATAAGAGAGAGAGAGAGAGAGAGAGAGAGAGAGAGAGAGAGAGAGAATACATTGTATTGTGTAATTCCCACTTTGCAGACTGCGACAACATCACGAGCTTTTGCAGAGGTGTCACCGACTCACCACATACCTAGCTAGGTGCACATGGACAGCAGGGGACTGTCACCCCCGCACCCGCACCTTAGGGAAAAACAAAGGGAAAGGGGCCCCTTGTCCAAAAGGAAAAAGGTATTCTCACGCCTGAACCCCTGCTGCTAAAATCTGCATCTCTTTTACTAGTGTCCTTTTCACACTCCCTGTCAGATTTTCTCAAGTGGGAAAGGCAGAAGTATGGGCAGTCCTCATCATACTGGCAAGGGGTAAGTGTAGCCATATCACTGAAGCACGTTAGCATACCATGATCTCTGAGGCTGCAATCCTCTCGGATGACTCCAAGGGTAGTATGGCTTTGACTCTTTGAATGAAAGCCACTATCTGGAAAAGTGCCTCCACCAACATCAGAGGAGAGGTTTCCTAGTGAGAGCAAAGATTCGAGCCATGCAGGAGGCGAGTTGGGACTTTGATGCAGATAGGGTCAATAGGGATTTTTCTCATAGACAAAGGAAACGGCCGTCCCGGTGCCATTCCGGTATATTGCTGCTGTGGATCGCGTTCCGAAAAAGGGGGGACATCCCAGACACCATCCCTCACAAGGGGACGGCTGTCCCACCAAATGCTGTGGGGGACGGAATGACGGGGACCGCAGGGGTTTTTTTTGCAGTTTGGCCAAGCTTCTGCTTCGTCCCCGCCATCACAGCCACCACAAACACGGGGGTCCTTTAGCATGCCACATGTAGCTCCATAAAGTCGACAAAGTACGCTTTGATGTGACATAAGCTGTGGAGCGCTTTTTTTATCATGATCATATTGCCTTCAATGCAGCCATATCTGAGTACTTCAAGGTCGTGGTGAAGAAGATTGGTGAGTATGGTCCTCTTTATACTCGAAACTCTACCACAGTCCTTGAGAAAGAGAGGCGTGACGTAGAGCAAGCAGCAGAGAATACAAAGCACCTTTGGAAAAAATTATTCTATTAAAAGACACTTTGGGAGAAAGGATCCAAGGTCAAAATACATCATAAACGGGCTACAAGAAAGGTGTATGCCCAAAAAACAATATACAAAGTAACCAAGCACACTAAGTGCTGATCTGAAATCTAACAAATCTCCTAGGGATGGAAGTACTGCATGAAGCTAAAGCAGGAAACTGCTGCTCTTAAGGCACAGAAATAGGCAACTCATCCCGTCTAGAAGAATCTGAAAGTGACATCTGAGCAGATCCCTGAAGAATAGGAATGATCACTACACCACCCTTGCTCAACTCAGGAGGATCCCTTGGAGGTGTTGCGGCTGTCGAAGGCAAAATCGGAGAAGAGGCTAAACCAGGCGGGTCCCTCCTCCTATATACTTTTGGATCCTTAAAAACCAGCCTAGGCTACTCTATCACTCTTCCTCCTGAGTAGGCTGCCGCGCCTCCTCTCTTTTGCTGCCCATCTTCTAGTCTGGGTCTACTCAGTGAGCCGAACTAGAGGCCTCATTCCAAGGTTGCTCCTGCTCACCAAAAAAAGCTTGTTATCTCTGCTCTGGGGATACCCTCCCTACGGGGGCATCGAGCTGCAGTGTGACCTTTCCAGCCACAACTGAATCAATGACCTGGCGAACCAATAATCTGGGTCTACTCAGTGAGCTAAAAGTCTAATCTGGGTCTACTCAGTGAGTCCAAAGGCGAACTAGAGGCCTCATTCCAAGGTTGCTCCTGCTCACCGAAAAAAGCTTGTTATCTCTGCTCTGGGGATACCCTCCTACGGGGGCATCCAGCTGCAGTGTGACCTTTCCAGCCACAACTGAATCAATGACCTGGGGAACCAATAATGAAAATCCTCTGCGAGTACTCTCCCCCATGCTCGGTGGGGAGAGAGAGAAACCAGGGAGGGTCCTAGGAGAGAGAGAGGAGTGAAGAATAACCCTGGCTGTCAAAACTCGATCCTCGCTATGAGTCTCCTGACAGGCAGAATGTATATGTCCATCGGGCTCCTCTCTAAAACCAAATCTGCCTGTGAAGAGGACTCGAATTGAAGTCGGAAGCAGTTGCTTCCCAACGGAAAGCACATCACTGACCTGAAATCCTGATCTATCAATCTGGCAAGGATGAAATCTCGCAATTCGGCAGTGCCAAGACAGCTACCCACCACCTTGCAGACCAAACTGCAAGATTCCAACTGTGCCCACGCCTGGTGAATAATTTGAAGAGAAGCCGATAAGAGCCTGACGCCAAGCATGGCCCAAATCAAAGTCGAGGAAGAACACTCCATGAAGCCATTGAGCCTCGCCTAGTTAATGTCAACTTGATTGACATCGAGAAGGTAAAGGCAATTCTAGAGATCCCATCACACGAGTGAGACATTTATGAAATGTTGTACAAGAAGGCGATGCAGATTATTTGCACCACGCTGAGCCATTCGAGAGTCAGAGTCCAAGTGCAGGCCACCACCATTTCATCAGCAGCAAGATAGAGATCTAGTGCTCCAGCTCGTGGATCAGTAAGAAGCAGTCGATTGTTGCCTTGTCTTCTACAGAGGCCGAGTATCGTGCTGCCTCTTCGGCGACCTGCGAAGTTATTTGGATTCAGCGTTTGTTAGCAGAGCTGGGCTTCGCCCAGCAGAAGACTATGCTTACAACTGACAACCAAAGTTGTATCGCCATTGCTCGGAACCCGGTCTTTCATGCCCGGACCAAGCATATAGAGATCCAGTACCATTTTGTTCGAGAGAAGGTGTTGGACGGTACAGTGGATCTTCAGTACTATCCTACAGCATCCAACCCTACAGATCTTCCGACGAAGCCTCTACCTCAGATGCTTCTCACGACACACTCCAACTCACTTGGATTGTTTCCAGATCCAGGAGCTGAGAGGGGGTGTTAAAAGATTGTTCATCTCCTGTATCTCCCGTGTGGGGGAGTACCCTGTATCTCCCGTGTGGTGGGGAGTAACCCGCTACTGTGTGTGTGATTGAGGGCTGTTTTGTGGCTGTGCCCGGCCTATGTGAGGTGTTTGTCAGCCCTGTGTCAAGATCCTACATGAGTTATGCCCTGCACATGCCTGCACCAGCCGAGGACTCAGTCAGAGGTCATTTATCAGCAAATTGATCTTTTAAATTGGATGGGCCCCCATTTTAGAAGTCGTATGCAATTTCTGATAAATCCTAAGTTGAGTTGGCCAAACCAGCGTGTGGGTATTTATATGCAACCTTGCCCCTCATTCTCACTCACATGTGTTCACTTGCGTCACTCATCTGGTGGAGATCCACAGCGATAGTGAAGCACACGGGTGTCTAGCACCTGCTGCCCCCTGAAGACTGTTGTACCCTCTTCACGTATTGCAGTGCTAATATACTGGAGTGATTGTGCTCCTTCAGCATCTCTGTCTCTCTCTCTCTCTCATTTGCGTTTTTTGTTGTCAATGTGCCCCAACTTCCGCTGCCGACTTTGATTCCCAGAAAAGAATCAACAAGGCCGTGTACTAGGCCCAGGACAATCTGCCAAATCACGAACCTTTTGATGACAGCCCTTGGAGTTCCTAAGCGGACTGTTCCCCCCCCCACCCCCCCCCCCTCTCTCTCTCTCTCTCTCTCTCTCTCTCTCTCTCTCTCTCTACGAGAAACCACCGGGCTTGTACCCTTCATATTACTTGAAGCCAAAAGACTGAATATACCAAGGGAGAAATCCCAAATAAGCTGACAATACAAATGGATGTCTGGGTTAAAAACCCTCAAAGATAAACATGAAGCTATGAGGGAAAAGTACCCAGAGGTAATACATAAAGTGATCAGGGAAAAAAGGAGCTAGGAGTACTGGATGTGAACCCTGCTGACTACACAAATCTGCCAGGTGCTGATCCATCTTCTCAATCCAAGCACAAGATGTCTGTTTAAGACTGTGCATAGCCTTAAACCACCTATAACTGTATTCCTTCTTCCAAGGTACCACACTGCTAGGAAGCTGTAAGACATACACCTCCTCCTTGGCTCCCTTGATCAAAGACAACAAGGAATACTCTGTCTGCAAGAAATCTTCGGCAGACGAACAAACTGACTGATGCCGGGACCGGGGTCCAGTATCAATCCAATTGGTGAACTTGGTCATACCTGAATCCTTAAGTGTCTGGATGAGCCACTCAGGAACCACTGCTAACTCCTCATCTGCATCTGCTTGAAGAAACTCTGAAAGCATCCCAGGATCGCTGTACGACTCCGCGGGATCAACAGAAACGGGATCTTCTGCACCATCATCTGGTTCTTCTGCATCTTCTGAGACTGGATCTGGTTCATCACGAACAGGAGAATCCACTCGAACAGAACGAACCGGTACAAGATGTGAGGAACGGGGCAGTGTGGTAACGGGAACTGTGACTATAACTTCTGCAGGGATGTCGCCAAAATCTGCTGACACGGTAGGCTCACGAGTATCCTCCTCTGGTGACAGACTGGATACCCCCTCTAAAACAGAGGACTCATCAAAGAGAACATCATGGCTGAGCTCCAATCGACGATGCTCTGGATCGTACAACCGATATGAAGCAGACGGAGAGTTGTACCCCACAAGAATAAACTTGCGGGACTTCGCACCAAACTTGGACTTGTACTTCTTTGGTATATGCGCGTACGCATCACAACCAAACACGCGCAGGTGGGACACCGAGGGTTTCCTGCCAAAATAGGCCTGAAAAGGAGTCTGCTGTGGAACTGCGGATGTAGGAACGCGGTTGAGGATATGGACTGCGGATGCAACAGCCTCTGCCCAGAGACAACGGGGCAGACTTCGGTGTTCGAGCATCGTCCGAGCCATCTCAACAACCGTCTGGCTCTTCCGCTCCACTACTCCATTCTCCGACGGAGTACCAACATTCGCCAACTCTCGACGAATACCTAAGCCTGAGCAAAAGTCCACAAAACCATGCGAAGTGAACTCTGAGCCATGATCTGATTTGACTGCCTTCAACTTGTGTCCTGACTCTTTCTCTGCAAGTGATCTCCAGCAGATGAACGTCGAAAGAGTCTCTGACTTGTGAGTGAGAAAGTACACCCACATGTACCTGCTATAGTCATCCATAATCAGCATAAAAAACTTAGAGCCGCCAAGAGAGTCCATGGACATAGGACCACACAGGTCTGTATGTACCAACTCCAAGGGAACAGTGGCTCTGCTGGAAGCCGTCTCGGGGAAGACTTCCCTATGCTGCTTTCTTCTGATGCACGGGATGCGAACGGCCTTCTGGAGGCTTGACGTCAGGGAGACCGTCAACCATCTGCTGGGTGAAGGCTCTCCTGAATGCATCTGCATGAATATGACCAAACCGGAAATGCCACAGCCTACTGGCATCTCCTGTAACTGAAGCAAGAGCGTGGAGCTTGTCGATTCCACCGGATGGAAAGCCCCCTCTTACTTCTACTCCGATCGGCTTATCCCTATCTGACACAAAGTGCTCGTCACACAACACTTGTGAGGCATGTGTACCTCCTCGTCCATCTAGGATAAGTTGCATGGTCCCCTCACCGTGTATAGGGACCTCGGAATTGACGCTGAAACAGATGCTTCCTTCCTTTGGGATGAGGTCTCCCAAAGCATGTCGCGAAGGAGTAATGTGTATCGTTGCTCCACTATTTGTAATCCACTCTCGCTGAGAGAGAGTGAGGTCGTCCGCAGGGCCTTCTGTCACATCTACTACAAAGGCTGGCATCCTGAGCGGATTTGTCGTAGTGGCTATATTCGATGACGAAGGAGCAGCAGTGTCCCGAGAGTGGGGACACTGTCTCCAATAGTGGCCTCTCTCGCCACAACCATTACATGTCTTCTGTGCACGAAGAGCCTCTCGCTCTTCTCTGGTACGCTGCCTGGGCCTCAAAGCTGCGTCGGGGGCAGCTAGAGTCGATGCAGTTTGCTGATTACCGGGTCCAGCTCTTTGTCGCGGGGGTCTAGCAGAAGTGGATGGCACTGCTAGAGCCTCCGTTGTTATGGATGCTGCCCTTCCTTGTAATCCTCCAGAACGGACATTCTCATTACGGTCTTCTTGATCCAGCACTTGGGGAACCAACTCGTCCCAAGTGATCATGGTCATTCTCCCAGATGTGATGAGAGAAGTGTAGATGAAACCGATCCCGTCAAGTGGGAAAGACTCAATTGGACACCTACACGTTTAATAGCACAACTTTAAAACCACAAATATGAAATGGACAACTTAAAATAACTTGAACTTTAAATGAACAGAAATGGAAAGATGGACACCAGCACTGGGGCCGGAACGGGCCGACCCCCCCCTCAATATATGATATATTTATTGGGAGTATTTAAAGAATACAATGCTCCATGGGTTCTGAGAACCAGATAATGTCCATGTACATATGAAAACAGTACTAAACAAATAGCTCGAATTTCGATGTAGAAGCTCGAAGCAGATTGACCACTAGTGTGGTCCAATCGCTACGGTCCTGTGCTTTCACTGGACTCCGCGGAGAGCACCACACTGGTGTTCTGAGACCACGCACAGACAGGCGCTCTCGTACTAACGCCTGGCTCTCCCGATCTCAGCACCTTTGGACCGAGGTTCGCCCATATAGCTTGGACAACCCGGCACCGAACGGGTGTAGGCCGAGCGGGACGAATCTTTTACCAGATTTAAACATTAAATGCTTTACTCAAATCTGAAAATCACTTACTTGTAATTGGTTGATAGAAGACCAAGACTTGTGGAATGATGAAGCCACTCAGGTGATGCGAAGTCTTCCTTGTAGAACACCCGTGGAGATGATGTACCGCCACAAAGGACACAGCTGCCTGCTGGAGCACAGCCTGATAGTGATGGATACACAACCGCCTGGAGAGTAGTAAGCGCAGCCTGAGTAGAAGGAAAACGACCGGCTGTAGAGGTGCACACAGCCGCCTGCGAGAAAAAGGGACGCCTGGCTGCTGTAAACAGGCGCCTGGGGCTGCAGCCTATAAGGTATTCGCAGCCTGTGCTACGCCTGGCTGCAACTTGCGCAGCCCACCTGTAGGAGGGAGGATGTTGTAGGCGCAGCCACCTGCAGCAGCATGTGTAGAGAGGGTACAGAAGATGCGACCTGAACTGGGGGCAGCCGCCTGTGTGGAAGGTACCACAGCCTGCAGGAAAGCAGGCGCAAGGAAGAGCAGCCGCCTGTAGTTGCAGTAGCAGCCGGCAGCAACAATCTCAATCGCCTGTAGAGGGGCAGGTACAGCAGCCTGTAGGAGATGGCGTAGAGGAAGCAGAACATGCGCCAGAGTACCAGGGGAAGAGTCGCCGGTTGGTGGAAATCAACGCAAAAAAGAAAAGCGATTGATGCTACGCTTGAAGGAGGCCCTTTCTTTTAATAAAATTAATGTGGAGTATAACTCCACGCTTGCATGAGGGTGGGGGAGTTTGGGTAGGTGCCTTTGCCCACCCCCACACTCACTTAAATGGGGCTCCCCACCTTGGCCCCAAAGTGGGTGCCCAAAGTGGTGCCCACATTTAAATGAATGTGAACACTTCACCTTATAAATCAAAGGGTTAGTATTTAAAACATTTAAAACAACATGTACCATATACTTACCACCTGTTCA
This sequence comes from Cibotium barometz, assembly GCF_041138505.1. Classification (NCBI taxonomy): domain Eukaryota; kingdom Viridiplantae; phylum Streptophyta; class Polypodiopsida; order Cyatheales; family Cibotiaceae; genus Cibotium; species Cibotium barometz. The sequence goes on along the minus strand of NC_141069.1, from coordinate 29,175,019 downwards.
CATGCACTGAAACTCGTCAGAATACAGGGCAGACTTCACGACTCACTGGCAGGCGTCCCCGCTCAGTAAGTAACACGTCAGGCAGGCAAACACACGAATACATGTCATGCGAAAACAGTTTCAAGCATACAAATCATGTGTGCATATGCAAAAAGTAACATGGACATATCTCCCGTTCATGGAACATGTACAAAATATCTGTCGGCACAAAACTGGCACGACATAAAAACATAAAATCTTGGTCTTCCTATGGAGTGACAGTCCCATAGGTAAGACACAATTCCAGGCATGAGTTTCCCTATGGTGTGACAATCCCATAGGTAAAACACGGCACGAATACTGGCTCTTCCATGGCGTGACAGTCCCATGGATCGAACACAGTCCAGGTCATACACGGGTGGCACTGATCTGGCTCCCGTCCATACGACACCATCCTGCTAACACACGGGTGGCACCAGTCTGGCTCCCGTCCATGTCAGCAAAATACTGGCCTCTTCACACGAGACACTGGCCTGGCCTCAAGTGAACGAGACGCAAAAACTAGGAATGGACCAAATGGTCGGCCAATTGGTGACATCCCCCCGGGCTTCTAAAGAGTTGACCTCAACTTAAAAGCCTCAAGATAAGCCTGCAACAATTGCGGATAATCTGCAAAATAATCCTCATTTACCCATTTGGCATCAATAGGCAAATAATTTTTAAACTTCACAAGGTATCTCCTGGAAAGCTTTCCTGCAAGTAGCTTTCTCTCCTTGTGAAAAACAATCTGTTCTGGCTGGAGGATCTCCTCAAGCTCTTCAATCTCTGGCGGATCTTCTGTGACAGGCTCATCAGGATCTGGCCCCACATATTTCCGAAATAGACTCACATGAAAAGCATTGTGAATCTTCCAATGACTAGGTAAAGCAAGCCTATATGACACTTCATTGATCTTATGAATCACCTTGAAGGGTCCATAATAGCGAGGAGAAAGCTTAGGATATGATCCTTCTCGTCCTGGCCTCTTCCGAAGCCTGGCCTTCTCAAATTTCAGCAATACCCAATCACCTTCTTTGACTTCCATGTCCCTTCTATGCTTGTCAGCAGCCTTTTTATGCTTATCCTGAGATCTTGCAATGGCTGTTCGCACCTGACCAAAGGCAACATCCAAGTCTCGAACATATTCATCAGCTGCAAAAATCTCATCCTTGGTACGAAGGATGGGTGGCAAGACCACTCTGCCATAAATAATCTCAAACGGAGCCTTTCCTGTGGAAGCATGGATTGTATTGTTGTAAGCAAACTCAACAAGTGGAAGATACTTCTCCCATGCACTCTTTTGATCTGCCACATAACACTTCAATAAATCCAACACAGCTGAATTTGCAGCTTCACTTTGGCCATCCGTTTGGGGATGATAAGCTGATGAAAACTCAAGCTTAGTACCCATATTATCAAATAAAGCCCTCCAAAATAGGCTTGTAGTCCTGGGATCTCTATCCCCAACAATGGATTTAGGCATACCATGATGCTTGAAAATATTAGCAAGAAAAAGCTTTACCATATGATCAGCTTTAATGGTTTTCTTGACGGGCAAGAAGTGAGCTTGCTTGCTAAACCTGTCCACAATAGTCCAAATAGCATCATTCCCATGCTGGGATCTAGGCAAATCCATAATAAAATCCATCGTGATACTTTCCCAAGGTTGCGAGGGAATAGGCAATGGCTGAAGCAAACCTGGAGGCTTTTGCCTATCAAATTTCACTTTTTGGCAAGTAATACATGCACGCACATAAGCCTCAATGTCTTTACGCATGCTTGGCCAAAAGAAATACCTCTGAATCATGCGAGTAGTAGGCATGATACCTCTATGACCAGCATAAGGTGGAGCATGACATTCGTCCATAACCTTTGGACGCAAATCCTTCACCACACATAGGCAATTATCCTTCATGAGATAACCCTCATTGATAACATAAGAGGCATGTGAATGACCAGCCATCAAATCAGTCCATACATGGCAAAAATCAGCATCCAAATGATACAAATCTCTCATAGCAGATAGATCTCCATGAGAGGCTACTGAGACTGCAGCAATATAAGGCCTCCTAGATAGTGCATCGGCCACCACATTTTTCTTTCCTGGAGTATGCACAATCTGAAAATGAAACATGGAAAGAAAATTTGCCATTCTCATTTGCTTCTCTGAAAGCTTGGTTTGAGATAGAAAGTATCTCAAGCTTTGATGATCTGTCTTGACCACAAATTCAGCCCCAAGAAGATAATGTTTCCAAATCTTTAAGGCGTGAATTACAGCCAAGAGCTCTTTCTCATAGATATCCATATGAAGCTCAGCATCATGCAAACGACGGCTCTCGTATGCAACTGCATGCCCTTCTTGATTTAGGACAGCTCCTATGCAATCACCACAAGCATCACATTCAACCACGAATGACTTGTGCAAGTCAGGAACAATCAATACTGGACCACATATGATCGCATGCTTGAGCTGCAAGAAAGCATCTTGTTCCTTTGAAGTCCATTTGAAAACAGTTTTCTTCTTCGTGAGATCATGTAGAGGAGTGGCAATCATAGCAAAATGCCTTATGAAACGCCTGTAATACGAACATAATCCCAGAAAACTACGTACTTGATGTACGTTTTGCAATTCGGGCCAATTCCGAATAGTCTCTATCTTTGCAGGATCCATTGTAACTCCATCCTTGGATACAATATGTCCCAGATAATGAATCTCTGAAAGGAAAAACTCACTTTTCTTGGCATTGACGAAAAGTTTATGCTTCCGCAACTCTTCGAACACTGTGACCAAATGAGTTCTGTGTTCCTGCTCATTCTTGGAGAAAACCAAGATATCATCAAAGAAGACTCCTGTAAACTTGCGATGGGATCGGAATATCCTATCCATCATTCGATTAAAAGTAGCAGGAGCATTGGTGAGACCAAAAGGCATTACCAAGAATTCATATAATCCGAAAGCTGTCCTGAATGCAGTCTTATGGACATCTTGTGGCACCACTCGGATCTGGTGATAACCACTCTTCAAATCAAGTCTGCTAAAGCAAGCTGAGCCATCAAGCTTATCCAAGATATCATCAATACGTGGAATTGGGAATCTGTTCTTGATGGTAAGCTTGTTCAAAGCTCTATAGTCTACACACATACGGAATGATCCGTCCTTCTTTTGAACAAGAAGCACAGGAGAGCAGTAAGGTGAGGAACTGGGCTGAACCAAACCTTTCTCTAAAAGCTCGTTGACCTGCTTCATAATTTCTTCTTGTTGTGTAGCACTCACTCGGTATGCGGGTTTGTTAGGTGGAGAACTACCTGGCACAAGATCTATACAGTGATCTTCGGGCCTTTGAGGAGGTAATTCACCTGGCAACGAGTCAGCAAAACAGTCTTTGAATGCATTAAGAAAATTCAGCCTATCATTAGACATAGCATCCACACTTTGATGATTTGGCACAAGACTATCACGCACAAAAATCAAGTACGCTGAAAGACTCTTTTTCATTGCTTTATTAATTTGGATGTGTGATACAAGTGGGATGGAATCCCCTTCTTTGCCAGCATCAATAAAGTGCATGCGGCCTTTATGCATAAAAGAAATCATATTAGACTTGTAGTCTTTGCGGGGCTCAAGCCTATGATGCCACGGTTTGCCCAACAATACATCACATCCATTCAGAGGAGCAACTAGGAAATGCTCATTATCAAGATAGCCCTGAATATGAATACGCAACTTCCCAATCAAAGGGGTAACCTGCACCTCTTTGCCAATAAATGCAGCTTCAGCTTCAATCTGAGGTCCCATGTTTTCAACCTCAATACCCAATGCAGCTGCCATTTGCATAGAGATGAAATTGTCAGTTGCACAGTCATCAAACATAAAGAGTGCGGGCTGATCCTTGATTTGCCCCCAAGCCTTGCAAACCATGCGCTCTTTTGCATCATGACCTGCTCCAAGCGTACACGTTTGTCTACTCCATGCAACACCACTACTGCAGCATTAACACACTCTTACTAATAAGGAATGAAGATGCTAGCAGGAGCGAAAAAAGGTGCGTTCTTCGCTGCTTACAAGTGTGCAATTTTATGGAGAATTTTTTATAATTTTTGTCACATGATTTACGTTATCAAATGTTATTAACTTTTCGTTCAAAAATGCAGATACGCGAAGTTTTTCAGGTCGTCGTGAGGACCATACCAGAGAGTTTTTGATGTCTGTTTCAAAGCCCTTTGATTTTGAGGTTGATGACTCCGCAGAAGGCTTGCTGCAAATGATACATGAAGAATTGCCTTGCAAACTACCTGTCCTGGATCATTTATATGAGCAGCTGGCTTCTGATTCTACATGGAGAGAGAGGCTTATATCAGATGTGGAATTTTGGTGTCCTGCATTTACAACCAATTTAACTTCTGCACTACAAATAGATCCACTGCCCTCTGAAGCTAGTGAGGCTCTCTGCCAGTTGCTGTGGGATGCGCTAGTGGTACGTACATTGCTAGATCTGATAAATAAATCAGGTCAAAGTGGGATCGCTCTCAATCGTAACTGCAGAGATCCTTCGGGAAGTTCAAAATCTACCACAAGGCCTGATTTTTTCTTTATTATGTGTGGTTTGCTTATCCTGAAGATTGAGGAGAAGGCCTCTGGCAGTTCCCTAGCAATACCTGCAAATGTGCTCGTGGATAAGCTTGCTCAATATGACCCGGTGTATTTTGGTACTTTTGACAGGAGCTGGCTTCTAGGGGCGGCAACATCTGGCAGTACTATTGCATTCTATGCCTTGAACCGGCTCTCAAAATGCCAATATTTGATAGCTGGGCCATTCAATGGAGCCCATATTGATGGCAAGTATTTAGTCCTGAAGTGTATTTATAACATATGGAGATATGCTCTTACACTGCAAAAGAAAAGAAGTAGCTTCTCAGAACTGACACCTTTCCCAGGTGTGATATGGAGCACAACATACGATGGTATCAAGAGGGATATCGAATTCAGAGAAACGACTGTAACAAAGAGGATTAACCCATTCAGTCACCATGTGAAGCTGGGCTACAGTAGGATTGATTATCTCAGAGAAGCATACAGGAAAGAGGGAGACAATATGATTGGAATAGTGTGGGCAAAAAAGGGTCCCAAAGTCAGAGGTGAGCTATACACAGTAGATATGCAACCAGTTGGTGTGGAGAGGAAGCCAGTTCATGAAGCTGAGTTACGTATTGCTATTCGTCAGGTGCTTTTGGGATTGGATGTGTTACATCGCAGAGGCCTGGTGCACAGGGATATTAGATGGAGGAATATATTAAGAAGTTCACTTCATGGGTGGTTTTTGATTGATTTAGAGACAGTTTGGGAAGCAGACAAGGTGCCACTTTGTGTTTTGAAGGTGTGGGATCATCGTACTCCGCTCCGTGCAGGCACATACACCAGGCAGTGTGACTTGTGGCTGGTTGGGAAGCTCTGTGAGGAGTTCCACTTCCCGGACTCCAAGGACTTCAATGCTTTCAAGACTATGCTTCTTGGGTTGACACCAGAATCTACCATGGATGTGCCTTCTGCGTTGGAAGTGTCGTGGCTCATTGAATAGAAAGAATTTTGCATAGTTCATGTTAACCCATTTTCAAATACAAGAATTAATCTCGCCTTAGGCAAACAGAATATACAAGAAAAAAATGTACTCGTGCCTATGTGTATTTTTTTTTTTCTTCTTAATAGCCAAAGATATTTTTTAATGCCCAAAATTTTTGGTTGATGTACATCCCTCGTGCCAAATATCCTTTAAATTTTTGTAGTGCTGGTCTTAGTTTGACCTTGCATATCCTACAATTGGTGCAAACCAGAGAAAATGTATTTAATAGGAAGTTCCTTCAGTTGTCAATGTGCATCCAAGAGTTTCAAATGCCTAAATCCACAGCCCCCTCTTTTTAGAGTCGTTTTGTTGGCGTTCCTCCCATTGAGAACTTGTTCTCGATGTTTACTAATAGAATTGGTTATGATTAGTTTATTTTTGTTTGCATTCAAGGCACTTGTTAAAGCATAGTCGTTTTTTCGTTTTATTTTCTTACTTACGTAGAAGATGTGACCACACTCGTGTGAGCATGGCTTCCTTTTCATTGTGGTGAGAGAGAGAGAGAGAGAGAGAGAGAGAGAGGGAGTGTTGGTTTTTTGAATATAACCTTAGATAGTGCTTGCTTTCTTTGCAATTATTTTGTATGGTTGGATTAGGGCGTAATCACAAGAGCATCATGATTTGGCCATGCCTTTGATATGGTTAATATGAACATTGACAGTGGATACAAGATTTCAAGCTATATGTAAATGATGATAATAACAGAGCATTTGGTTTATTTAAAGTGGAAAGATGATGTTATGTGGTGAGGAGACATGAGGAGGGCAGTGCTCTTACGCTCTCGTGCAATCTTGTTTTGTTATGCCTATTTTTTTGAAAGGTTACGCAAGCCTTGTCCCATGTAATCACTAGCCTCACCCTAAGAAGGATATGTTATATAATGTTTTTTGGTTGGTAAGAAGTCGTATTTGGACTTGGAAGAGAATAATTAATGAGTCTATCTTGGTCTCTCTCTCTCTCTCTCTACTTGGAGCCAGTATGCCATATCTCTTTATCAAGTGCCAGACTAGGAGGATCTCTTGGCTTCCTTGGAGCCTAAGCCACATACATCTACCTTTCTTTGAGAGGAAATGGTGTGTGACGCATTGACAAGATTAAAATAGGGAAGACACTCGATCATGATGGTTTGGTGGCGAAGCATTTTATATATGCGAGGGGTATGTGGCTCCTTTGGTTGTTCATATGTTTAAGAGGGTTTTCTTCTTGTGTAGAGAGAATATTTCCTATTGACTCATAAGAGTAGCTAAGAAGAAGAAGAAGAAGTTTAGCTCATACAAGCACATGAATTCTCCACGAATTAGGGGCATACTTTGGCTAGAGTATTACCAATCATAATGGTGTGGTAATTGCTTGGGTCAATGGGATCCCCTAATGGGTAGAGACCAGGCCATACAAGTTTTTGGTACGGATATTCTACATTGGACCATATACTCACAATTAGATCCATCATTGAGGAGGGCCTACTGGCAAAGGGACGAAGGATATATTGTTGCTTTGTGGACTTCCACAAATATTTTGATATGATGCCACATGTTAGGCTTATGAGGAGGCTATATGACATGGGAGTACCTACAAAGCTCACATTGAGGGTCTTATCTTTGCATGGGTCAGTTATAGGTAGGGTGAGGAGATTAAAGGGTGATTTTGATGTGATTAAGACCACCATTGGGTAAAGCAAGGATGAGCAAGAATGCCCCCTTTGTGCGACTCTTTGGACTTCATGGTGATGAGGTCTTAAATTCATAAACAGAGGATGTAGGAGAGGGGCACTTTTTGTAGACACATATATACCTTTTCTCATTTATGCAGATGACATTGTGCTTATAGAAGAGGATATGCAACGACATTTAGAGGCATTATGGTATGATGTAGAGTCGAGGAACCTCACTGTTATGGTATGATGTAGAGGCATTATGGTATGATGTAGAGTTGAGGAACCTCATTGGTAACCTTGGCAACACTAGGGTCATGATATTTGATACTACACCTTACTAGTGGGTTGGCAGAACTAGTCCTCAGTTCATTTTGGAGTATGTTACTTCCTATGTATATTTGAGAGTCTTCTTTAGTGGCCTATCATTCTCCAATGAGAACACAAGATTGATATAAGGTTATGCGGGCGGTTCTCAATTTATTTTGGAGTATGTTACTTCCTATGTATATTTGAGTGTCTTTTTTAGTGGCCCATCTTTCTCCATGAAGGCAGTTAGCAGACGTGAGACTGATATAAGGTCATGTAGCTCTTGGGATGTTGGAGAAGATGTGCTCACAAGTGTAGTTTCAAGAACCTAGGACCAAGCTTTGGCTTTCTGTTGACACCTTGGTGACACCTACACTATTTTATGGGGCTTCCATGCCTCAATCATAGGAGTCGTGCATGACATCCATATGATGGGCAAAGATAGATGGAGATGCCTCTAGTACAAATGATAGCTAGATTAATTCACATGAAGATAGAAGGTACCACACGAGGTTGTTCGAGCAAAGATCGAGCGACAAAGATCATGGTAGGAGCCCTTACTAGACCTGTTTTCGTCTTGCATAGTCTATGGGAGGTGCCTAGACATAGATATGTCAGACTGGCGATGGAGTTTTTTAGACATTTAGTTGAGAACAATGATGAGACATGTTGGTATGCTCAACTCACTACATGGTTCAGCCTACGTGGGATATCGATAGATTACCATCTAAAAACCCTAATTAGTCATTTTAATGCTACTATTAATAAACAATGCTGACTGTCCCTACCCCCAAGCGTTTAATCAGTTGACTACAATAAAGGTAATGTCACGTTAATCGTGAAAGAAGGCTCCATCCATCCCACTTTGAAATAGTCAATGAATTTCAACAAATAATAGCCATTGTCGAGGCTACCATGTTGAAGTTATTGTCCTTGTGAAATAAGTTGCAACACCTCCTCTTGTTCTTCCATGTCCGGTGGTACGTCTAGGACATGGCTCATGAGGGGTGGCCCAACATAATGCTTTACAAGGCATTATAACTTTTCCAATGATGGAGTAATAACAAATGGAAACAAGCCTTTCCATGTGGTTGGACACACTTGTAGTTTGTGCGGCTTACAGGTTGTCTCTATGCTGGGTTCTTGGTAATATGATCAGACACATTTTCATAAAGAAAAACAAATCAAACAAATTTTATGATCAAGAAAAGGGACTTCTTGATGGCTTGTTGGATGAGTAAAAGTTGTGTTTGCAAATATCTTTTTTTGGAGGACACCCTCATGCTACAAACTAGAACATGTTGTAAGCTCACTCATGCTTTAAACAAGGGCTTATCAATTATTATACTATGATGGGTATGCACCCTTATGCTATCAACAAATAGCAAAAACTACAAGCTACCTTGTGCTGCAAACAAACACTTATTTTGCATGCATTCATATGTTACAAAAGCACGATAAAAAAGACTCTGATTGGTGAAATGCTCACATATGTTGAGTCCATCAGTGTAGGCATCTTGATCTATAAAAAAGTTGCCTAAAAATTAATAACATGTCCTTGTGCTAGAAAAGTAAGGTCAAGGACAACCATCTACCTGTTTTTGGGCCCACTCTATAATCTTATGATCTACATAATAGTGAGAAACTGAATGTATGCACATTTTTTGACCTCATGTCCATGCTACAATCAAGGAACCCTTGACATTAGTGCCAAAGCTATCATGATACAAATAAGCCCCTAAAATTAATGGCATCTATGTGCATCCTCATGCTACATGTAGCACTATCCTACATATAAGCATTAATCAATTCACATTACCCACACTTGTTGATACCTTGCAACTCATAGTTGAAAGAGAAGAATTCAACTAAATCTATGCATAAATCAGATAGCTAGTTCAAATAGACAAGTGACATATAAACATCATCAATTCAACTCATAATTATCAAACGTAAAGTGATATGATTCTTTTGATAAAATCAAAAGTAAAAGCCCTGATTAACCTAGGAGATAGAGTCAATAGCATATGGGGTAAATTGTTTTTGCAAGTATTTCCTCACACAATTTTTTGGCACCAATCAAATGGTTTTTTCATAATGTGACACAATTTCCCCATTAGACACACACACACACACACACACACACACACACACACACACACACACACACAGAAGAATTAATAGAAATGTCAAAGTGCATAGTGGAAATGAACAAGAACAATGTGTAGCAGAGAAAACTTGATTGATAGGACTGGGTGGCCAACCCACAACCAAGGGTCGCGACAGACTTACTAATACATCAAGGAATGTGACCACTAACACCCCCTCTCAGATCGACATAAGATTTAAAGTGTGTCCTAAACCAGACTCTGTTGATGAATAAGTGAAGTGAATTGGTCCGCCAGAGTCTCCGTTGTCTATAGCTGACGAAACCATACCACCTGGTACATTGCTCCCAAATTAGCTCCATTTGAAGATGCCAGAACTAAGAACTGCTCCACACATAGGGTGAAACAAGAGTCTGTCAAACTCCATCTGGAACCATAGTCTTCTTTGCAATCAACAATACCATCCGCGATAACTAGGTGCATCCATTCCGGCCACCCCACCAAACATTCTATCTCTCTCTCTCTCTCTCTCTCTCTCTCTCTCTCTCTCTCTCTCTCTGTGTGTGTGTGTGTGTGTGTGTGTGTGTGCTTTTCTCGCTATTTCCCCCCCCCTTTTAACTTACTACACTCTCTCTCTTAAAGTGACCCCTTCTTTTTCTCTCTATTTTTGGCCTTTCTCTGTGCTCTCCTCTTTCTCTGTGCTCTCCTCTTTGTCTGTGTCTCTCGGTATTTCTGTCTGTCTGTTTGTCTCTCTCGGTCTGTGTGTCTATCTGTCTCTCTCTCTCTCTCTCTCTCTCTCTCTCTCTCTCTCTCATCAAGTGTTCTCTGCTTTTCTCTGGAGATTCCATCAATGTATTAGAGAAGCTGAAAGATTTGGAGGTAGATGCAGAGGGGGGCCTCTGTAGAAGCATGCATGCCCTGATCTTCTGAATAGAGAATAGGTTTTCTTGAATTCAGAGTTGGTGGTATCTATCATAGAGGAGTATGCTTATGGTTGTGGGATGTATTGCTATGAGAACAAGTGTATGAGGTGTTGCATACTCTCAAGGCCTGCTAAAGGAGCCTCTTGGACATCCATGTCCCTCTCTGTCTTTTCTTAGTACACCTTGATTACTCTATCATGTTAGTCACACATACACAAATATATTAGTGTGGTACATTTCTGAGATGGGCTAAAAGGGAATTTTGGAAGGATTGTTTGCATCCTTCCAAAGTTGCTCTAATGGAAGAAATAGCATCAATAGTTGGAGGTTGTAGCCTAGGGCAGTGATCCAGAAGGTTTAAACTATATGATTGTTCTAATTTGGAAGCCCATAGCCCCGATTACAATTGAATCAATATTACAATGGGTAATTTTAAATGGGCTTTTCAGAACATGGCTCCAGGAAATCAATTCAAATAATCAACATGCCCAACTTTTCCACATTAGCTTTGTGTTGACTTCTTGCAATAACTTCTATGCCCTTGAGTCTCTGAAACACTCCCTCTACCTATTTCAGTGTTTGTCATCTCCTTGGATGATGGCAAGGGTGCCCAACACAACTGTAGGTGGTCTTCTTTAGTGTCTGCATTTAAACTTGTGTATATACTCTAAGCATTGCATGTGCCTCTGTTAATCCCTCTCGCATAGGACATCTTCATGATATTTCATTGCCTATTTTGGGAGCACTTTGGACCACTATAGAGTGATAGATTTTAGTGATCAGAGATGTCTAGGGAATTTTCTCCTCAAGATTTGGCACCACAAAGAGTAGAGAGAGAGAGAGAGAGAGAGAGAGAGAGAGAGAGAGAGAGAGAGAGAGAGAGAGAGAGAGAGAGGGAGAGAAGTGAGCATCTCCACCCTCAAGAACCCTTCTTCCCCTTCCTTTTCCCTTGCTGTCCCTCCCCACCCTTGAACCCTAACCCTATCTCGGCCCCTTCCCCCATGCCCCCTCTTCTACCCCTTGCATTGCTCGTTCTTTTTGTTACACCCCCTCTCCTATGTAACAGCCCCAACTACACGCTCCCTTCACATTTCCTATAGTGCCCACCCTCTCCATCTTGTTGTTGTCCCACCCTTTGCCCACCGCCTTTCCCCCCCACCTTTGCTTTTGCTTCGTCCCCTTCTCGCCCCGTGCCCTCCCTCTTCTTCTTTGCACACCTTTTTTTTGTTTTCTTGTGCTGTAGCCTCCTCTATTCTTTCTTTCTTCCTCTACTCACTATCCCTTTCTCCCCTATTGTTTTTCGTACTATGCAGTCCTATGTCCATTTTGACAGTTGTATGGTGTAAATTCTTTTTTCAATGTTTTTTTTTGGTCACTTATAGCCATTGAAGATTGTTTTGGTTGATCTTTTTGACCATTTTTGACCATTTTTGACCGTTTGAAGCTTGCTTTGTGTAGTTTTGAGCATGTACAATGTAGTATGTACACTTTATACACAGTGCATACTACATAAACTATGTAGTATGTACACTTTGTACATAGTGCATACTACATAAACTATGTAGTATGCACTATGCATAAAGCTACATACTATGTGGGATGTACACTATGTACACTTTGTACATAGTGCATACTACATACACTATGTAATACAAAGTGTATATAGTGTACATACTACATACTACATAGTATGTAGTATGCATAATGTAACCTTTGTACAAAGTGTACATACTACATACTACATAGTATGTAGTATGTATAATGTACCCTATGTACAAAGTGTACATACTACATACTACATAGTATGTATAATGTACCTAGACTCTAGCCTCTAGGGCCTATGTATTGATAGCAATTTTTTGGCTATCCAAATTTGGCCATAGTGAGACACCTTGCACATGAAAACTCATCTCAACCTTGTAAAAATTCTCCATTCTTACATTACATAGACGTGTGTGTGTGTTTGGGATTTTTCTCATATCTTATCTAAATTTTTTTTTAGCTAATCTTTTAACTAGGAGAGCCAAAAAAAGAAGTGGATTTATATTATGGCCCCCTTTGTGTGTATATAATTTATTTTACCAAGGGGCCTATGTATAAAAAATTTTCTCATGCATTTCATTTATTTTTATAAATGTGAATATATGCAATTAGGTGTGCATTTTATAAAACCTAAAATTACATGCCATGCATCCTTACCATCTATTATATTTTTTGTATATAATATAATGTAATAAATAAAATTTCTCCATGTGAGAAATATTACATTTTACTATTTTTCCAAAAAATTGATTTCTATCCCTGTTGTTACTTTTTTTCACTCAATATCTTAACATGTTACATATTTTTTCCTTCACCCCCACCAATAATATCAAATTAGGGTCCCTTTAACTTGACTCCATCATGGTACTCATTTCTCCTATTTTATATATATATATATATATATACACTCTAGATTTTTATTAACTTTTGTACTAGTTTGTTGTTTTCATCATGGTGCACATTATATGAAAATCCTCTTCCATATATGAATATTGACTTTGTAAGAATCCTTTGTCACTCTCCTAGGCATGAGGGGTCACTCTCTTAAAGGCTTTGTGAACCAAAACAAAGAAGGGACCCAGTCAATGACTTTTTTAGAGGCAGAAAACATGCATTTTTACACAATTTTTCCAAAATACTTCCCATTTGAATTAGAGAAAGTTTGCAACATAAAAAAGTTATCGTATGACTCCAAAAATAAGTTCAAATTTTTTAAGAATTTTTTGACTTTGGAAGATGTGGGTTTTGATGTTTTTGGTGGACCTGAATCTGCCTACCTCACACACTCAATTAGATCTAGGTTTTCCTCTATCTTTTCTACACTTCCACACATATACACACACTTATCCTCCTCATCTATCACCAAAAGCTGCAACTTTCATGCATTTATCATCATCTTCACCCTTTCCATCTCTCTCTCTCACTCTATAACTCAAATTATCATCTCTACACACATAAAGCTTTAATTCTCTCTCTAGAATAACACTCATATTACAATAACCTCTTCATCCTTTCAAAAAAATAGAAAAATTTAAAAAATGACCAAGCTCAAGCTCTACAAAAGGAGGAGATTAATCATGGAAAATTAATTTTTCCTATGGTAAAGGAACTACACCGACAGATGCAACCTATGTAAGAGCTAATTCTACCAACAACCGCTTCATTCACCTGTGGAAATAGGTGAAATATTTCCTTCCATTTTTATTCTCCATCAATTTGTATAAACTCTCACCCTTTTCTTACCCTCTTATCATTGTATAAACCATGTAATCCACCTTGAGTGCATTTGCCATGTAATTCTTAATCCATCTTACTAACTACTAACAACTAACCCTAATCACTAAAAGCACCTCACTGTACAAATGATAAAATGCACTCTCTCTCACTCTTTCTTACTGTCTTTCTTCTCCAATTTAACCTCATTTCACCATAAATAATTCTCCTCTTGAGCTTCTTTGATGACTCAAGGGGATAAGATAGGGCCACCTCATTTGAATATTAGAAGAAAATAGGAAGCTTGCTTAATTCGCTTACCAATTAGACTTAGAAAATAATTCTAAAAAGAGGTCTCCAACCTATAAATAAGGCCTTTGGCTCCCTTGTAATAATCAATATCTCATAGAATCCCAAACTCTATGTGTGCGAGGAGAGACTAGGTGTAGCACCTTTGTGAGCTTCACATTGTGTAGTGTGCAAACCCTAATCCTACACCCTTGCATAAGTGTGAGTGCTATTCCTTAATTCCCCTATTGTACATTATTTCACTTCATCAATGCAATTAAAAAGTTGATGCAAAAAGGCGTAATTGAACTTGGCAACCTCACTCCTTTCAATTTGTGCGAATCGGCTAAATGTGTGTGAGGTGATTTGTACCTTTCTAATTGTCAATTCGACTTACATCTTGGAATCGCTTGTTTTCTTGTTTGCTTCATTGCAAAATTGATGCATTGTAAGAGGGAAAATGGTGAGAGGGAGCCCAAGTACCGTGAGACAATGCGTGCAAAAGGGCAATGCAAAGCATTAGGTTGGTGTTTGTGTAGCATTCATGCATGCTTGATTGATTGGCAAATACATAATCATTTTGCAAAGGAAAACCAAGTCTTGTGAAAGAATTTTTTTCTTTAAAAAGTGTGGGTATGTGTGTAAGAGAGTGTGTTTTGTTTTTTGAATATTTTGTTGGTCTTTCTTGATTACTTTTTGAGAAGTTCCCTTGCATCCAAGTTTGCATCCAGGGGTGGTTCCCCTTTTAATTTTTGGGTGTTTTTTGGATGTTGTTGGTAGTAGCGCGTGTTGTTACCATCTTTCAAGTGACCGACACGGGAGCCTTGTGAGTGATTGGAGGCCACTCTTTAGTTGCTTGCTCCAAATCATTGTCATTTTTGTTGCCCCCCACCGAGGATAGCTCTTCTCTCAGGTAGCCTTTGGTTCATATATGCTTACTTTTTGTTTGACTAATGAGGTGTCTCTTTTCTAACTTGTACAAACCAAGTCTTTGCTCTTGAAATTACAAAGAATTCAGCCAAGCATAACATCTTTATTCATAGGAATGAATAATGAACACATATTTTTTCCATTTGGCTTCACACAACATATAAGGATAAATGTTTGCATAAGTAGAAAGATTCATTTTCAGCAACGTATAGTTCTTTTGTTAGAACCAAAGAGATTAGGAGAAATTCTACACTCTCGGAACCCTGTAGATTTACCTCTCCTAGATTGTAACCTGTCTTTTGATGTACACATCTTTATATTACTTTACTTAATTAAGACGAATTGGATAAATATTTAAGGCATTTGCATTTCACATGTAAATATGATTTTTCCTATTTATGGAAAGACTTAATCAAGCATTGGCCCTCAACATAGTTGAAAGACTCCCTAGGAATACGAATTAAATTCATATTGAAGGAGAAGAATTGTATCTTGATTGTTTTAGTCTAGCCGTAGAAGGAACAAATGAGGATTTTACTTTCATCCAAGTAGCTTGTGTGTCTGGAGCAGTCAAGCAAGTGATTTTTTCTTCTTGGAGAATCATCTTAGAGTGGGGATTTGACGATGCTTATCCAGAGGTAAAAGTTTCTCGATTTGATTGTGAGGAATTTAGGGTGTTCCTTCACGTGTTACATAGATTGCCTTTCAACTTTGAATCTCGAAGAAGAAAGTTAATTTGCGCTTAACTTTACTTGGCGGAGAGGATTTCTATCAAGTACGAGGGACCTGTGGTCTTTGAATATGAAGATCCCAATGCCCCCACCCTACTAGAACATTTCACTTTGTCTCTTGCTTGGTAGACTTCAAGTTTTCTTGTGGAAACTTACATAGTTCTCTAATCATGGCTACCAATAGGCAAATGTCTGGTTATCCACTTTTCTTTGGAGAACCTGTAGAAGATCCTGATTTGTTTCTTGTAGATTTTTGGATGGCATTACACATCAACTGTATCTTTACGGATAATGAAAGGTTGGGTATGTTCCAAGTTGTCCTCCGATGGGATGTGGATGCATGGTTTCAAGGACTTACTGCACAGGTAAGAGCTGAGTTTCCTAGGGTACTTGAGGTATTCCAAGCTCGATTTGGCCAACCACTCAACACCCAAAAGCTGTGGCGAGATATCTCTTTGCTAAAGCAGAAAGGTTTGAGTGATTATTATGAGTATAGACAAGAGTTCACCCGTTTGTGGACACTTTGGTTGCGTAGCTTGCCCAACCTAGGGGAAGAAGTGGAATTCCTTAAGAAGGAGCATTTCATTGGAGGTCTTATTCGTCATTTGAGGATCAAAGTTGAGGCGGGAGAATTTGCAAACTATGTAGATGTGGAGCATAGAGCAACCCAAAAGGTGAGGAAAATGACGTGCCTAGAAGGAGAAGAAAGTTCAAGTTCACAGATGTACATGATGTACTCTTTGAGGACATGGCTGAAAATGAGGAGGCTAGAAATATGCCTAAATCCTTCCTTCCAACATCAACAACAAGGACAATGGTACTCCCCAAGGTAACAACTAATGTGATTGAGAAATTAAATGAATCTATAAACCATTTGAGCATTCACTTTGCACAAGGTGTTGGGCCTAGAAATCCACAACCTCCACGAAGAGCACCTGTGAGAGATGCAAGTCCTAGGAACGTTCTAATATGTTGGACTTGTAGTGAGGAAGGGCATGGTATGAACAATTGTCCATATCCTAGGGTGAATGCTCTTAGGGTTCCTAGACCTTCTTATCTAGTGATGAATGCAGGTGACCCACCTAGAGGACCACAACATATACTACAAAGAGGGGACATTTGGGCTTGTAAGAGTGATAAACTTAGGGCAAAGGTGAAGATGGCGCACAACTTACTATCTCAATTTAAGGAGACTCAACTCTACCATATTTCTAGGAAGGACAATCAAGAGGTGGATACACTACCATATTTGTAATGGCTTGTGCCTCTACCAGATTGTACTTCCATATATGTTCATGCATTTTTATGCAAACATGTATGATTTTAAGTATGAATGAAAAGCCTTGGTTACTCCGAGAGAGAGAGAGAGAGAGAGAGAGAGAGAGAGAGAGAGAGAGAGAGAGAGAGAGAGAGAGAGAGAGAGAGAGAGAGAGAGAGAGAGAGAGGCATGCCACTCTGTCTCTCTCTCTCTCTCTCTCTCTCTCTCTCTCTCTCTCTCTCTTGGGCACATAGAGAGAGAGAGAGAGAGAGAGAGAGAGAGAGAGAGAGAGAGGCATGCCACTCTGTCTCTCTCTCTCTCTCTCTCTCTCTCTCTCTCTCTCGGGCACATGCCACTCTCTCTCTCTCTCTCTCTTTCTCTCTCTCTCTCTCTCTCTCTCTCTCTGAGAGAGAGGCATGCCACTCTGTCTCTCTCTCTGTCTCTCTCTCTCTCTCTCTCTCTCTCTAGTTGAAATACACACAAACACACATATAGTGTAGCATCGTGCGGTAGGCTGCAACCTTCAATGTTTTAAAGAAAACATTGAAATCCATGTGGCATATGTTTTGGGCCCCAAAAATTAACAATGCATGTTTTGAAGCTTGGGCATCAAAAAATAAACGATTAAAGGTTGGGGGAAAAAAAACTTTGTGTTATATATATATATATATATATATATATATATATGTATGTATGCATGCTTGTATGTATGTATGTATGCATGCTTGTATGTATGTATGTATGTATGTATGTATGTATGTATCTATATATATATATATATATATATATATATATGTATGTATTTATGTGTGTGTGTATATATATATATATATATATATATATATATATATATATATATATATATACATAAAGGGTTTCCCAATGAGGAAAAGGCGAAAGGCCAAGATACAATTGTTGGTGGCCAAAATCTCCTAGTGAATTGAATGGTACCGTGTAGCTGCATCCGTGTAGCTGCATCAGAGAACCTACCAGATGCAAATCGACAGATAGTCGGTGGTTGCTGGTTCTCTTGTTCATAGAGAATTCCTCGCCAGGCCTCTTGGGAGGCATCTGAGTAACTAATCAGTCGTCCATCTCCGGGGAGTTGTAGAGGTTGCAGTTGTTGGTAGATCACTTGAATATTCTGTACAGCATGACTAAACTGGGGACACCAAAAAAATTCCTTCGAGCGCTCAAGGGGCTTAAAGATTAGCAAATCCTTGGCTATCATTGGATAATGTGGTGCTATCCAATTTAAGCATCCCGTAAAAGATTTAAACTGCTTGCGATCCTACAAAACTAGGGGAAAACGTGCTAGCTTTTGGAGTACATGTGGTTGTAGACTGATTGTGCCTTGAGTGATTGTTATACCAAGAAACTTTGAAGTATGCGTGCACAGACAGCTCTTGGCTAGAGACAGGACCAACCCAGTTTATTTTACATGTTCAAAGAACTTCTTTAAATGTTGGATATGCTGCTCTACAGTAAGCGAGTAAACAAGAAGATCATCAATGTAACATAAGATGAAATCTCTGCAAGGTAGGAATATAGCATCAATGAGTTCCTGAAATAATGAGGGGGCTGTCTTCAGACCCATTGGCATTGTTCTCCATTGATACATGCCTTGGGGACCAATGAATGCTGTTTTATATCTATCTGTTGGGCTTACCTTGAATTGCCAAAACCCAGACTTAAGATCAAACTTTGAGAACACAGATTTACCTTTGATCCTCCTGATCAATTCATCCTTCAGTGGGATAGGATACTTTTGGTCAATAAGAACTTTATTCAATGGCTGGTAATTGATCACCAGACGCTTCTTTCCTCTCTTTTGTTCACTGTGCTTATTGACATAGAAGCCTGGCATGCCCAATAACTATTGGCTGGCTCGATTAGGCCTTTGTCTAGGAGCTCTTGAATCTCTTGCCTGCAAAGTTTTGTATCATCTAGATTCATTCCTACATGACTGGCTTTGGTAGGATTAGAATACCACACAACATATAGCATGCATAAATTAAACAGATGTAATGTGTAGACAATGTTAGACTAGCTTCTAGTCTAACCTCTTGCTAATCACACTCTAATGAACACAACCATGCTCTGATACCAACTTGGGGCAACCCTTTAGACTCACTTCACATAGAATACCACACAACATAAAGCATGCATAAATTAAACAGATGTAATGTGTATACAAGGAAACTTGAGAAATTCTATTAGAATAGCAACAAAGTGTTGCGCATAAATTACAAGAGACTATATGGCTATGAAGATGTGGGAAGAGGATTCTAAGAGAAGCTAACACAACTAGATGAAGGCTAGTAAAGAGTAGCTAACTAGATGAAGGCTTGTTAAGAGTGGCTCGTGTTGTATTTACAACTCCTTTATATAGAGAAGGGAAGGAGAGAGGTTACTTGGAGTGGGGATCAAGTAAGTGGGTAAAATAGTGTGCAAGATAAATTTTGTACACTTTACAAAAAAGGTTCTTTTTGTGACATTAGGGATGATGTCATTTACTTTTGTCGGCCTCATACGTGCGGGACAGCATGTCAGCGATTTGATTTCTTTGGCCTGCCACATGTTCATGTGTGATGTCGAAGTGGCTAAACCAATAGGCCCACCGGATGAGTCGATAATTCCCAATTTTCTCCATATGCCGGGTGTCGAGAAACTTAGCAAAATTATTAAGATCACTCCGTAATATAAAGGGTTGCCCCAAGTTATCGACTCATCCGGTATATATATATATATATATTATATATAGATATATATATATATATATATATAAATATAAAAAAAATATATATATATCTATGTATATAATATATATATATATATATATATATATATATATATATATAGCGATAAGGGTCTCCACCTACCTCCACTCAATAAGTGGGAATACAGCTGGAAAGTTTCCACCTACCCCCACTCTCCACCTACCTCCACTCACTTATCTATCACCGCACTAATAAGTGATACAGCTGGAATATGCTTTCCTTTTCCTATATAACCCAAGCCTTGGTAATGTATTGTTCAAGTTTTGTTGTAACCTCTTAGCACCCAGTGTTTCAGCACCCAGCCCTTCTTTCCCTTCTAGTTATTTGCTTCAGCCTTCTTTCTGCGATTGTTTATAAACCATCATCCTTGTGTAAAGCATATATATGGATTGCTTTAGTTTCTTTGTAACTCTTATGTGTTCTTTTTTAAATAGTCAGTGTGAATTTTATCTGTGCATACACAAGATAAACAAGAAAGACCTAGGCTGCGCCTAGCTATCATATATATATATATATATATATTATATAATATATATATATATATATTATATTATATAATATATATATATATTATAAATATATATAATATATATATATATATATATATATTATATAATATATATAATATATATATATATATAAAATATATAATATATATATATATATATATATATAATATATAATATATATAATATATATATATATATAATATATAATATATATATATATATATTATATATATTATATAATATATATATATATATATTATATATATATATATATATATATAATATATTATATATATATATATATATATATATATATATATAGGATTTCATGTTCAAAACACGTTCTAACCAAATTTGTTTTGTTTAGGCCCTTGTCACACTTCCTTTTTTGTCCTCGACAAGCCCAGCCAAGTCACCTTACGTAGAGTGCTGTAGTGCGTTTCGAGACGGTCAAGTGCAGCACAATTCCTAGGATCACAGCGAAAGCATGGAGTTCCTTCAAGTCGTAAAGGAGGATGGAACTTTGGTTTCTCGACAACAGTGTCCCAAGGAAGGGAAGGCGGCGGGAAGAGTCCTGGCAATACTTGAGAAGAAGGGTTTGAAAGGCTCAGGTAAGCTCAGGAGACGATCTTGTTTACCCTGGTGTTATCACATTTCTTCCTGCTGTATCAGGTAAGCTCAGGAGTGTGCTCAGAAGTCGATTTTCTTTTGGAAAGTAGTCTTGGAAATGTTCCCGTTCTATTAACTTGCATCCCATCAAGGGCTGGACATGAAAAGCTTTCCCTAAATTTCCGTTTTCCCACATCAAGGGGGATTTTCACACACACACACACACACACACACGCTCACACACAAGCGGTGTGGTTAGTTTCTTGTTGTTGGGTTGTTCTTTGTTCTTGGGGTTGATAGTGTTTTTTTGAGAGTGTATTAAAAAATGGAGCTGCTTCTTTCCTTGAACATGATGTGGATTTGCCCAAGAGTCTTAGAGGCACTGCATATAGGAGTTGCTCGATAGCTTGATAGGCAATGCCCTAAAAAAGATGGCTGTGCCCTGAGGTTTTAGAGTATTTACAAGGTATGCGGTTGCTTGGAGTACAAACTTTGATCTACCATGGGATATAAGGACTAGCCATATAGTTAGGCTTTGGTACAAGTATAATGGGTTCCATATTTCTCCATCGTTGTCGCTAGGGTTGGGAGCTTATTAGTGGTATTAGATCTTAGCACGTGGCCTAGCTGATGGGCAAGGCCTTGCAGGAGTGCGGGGTGCTTCGAGTCGTCGAGACCACCTGGCTAGAGGCCATTCACACTCTACGTGGACACTTTGACCACTTGTAGGTTGCGTCCAATCGTATCCTGGTCGCTGAGAGACTTTTCTTAGGACATGGTATTTGAGCCCCTTCAATGGTAGGGATGTGGATCCCCTCTCATTGTAGTGGCTTTTCTCCCACCCTTTATGTGAGATAGTTTTGAGTGAGTTTTTTTTTTCTTGAGCAGTGGCCTAGTTGTACATGCTTATCTCTAGGGAGTTTGCATTGGTATTGTAGCCCTCTCAAATGATTTGTAAGATCTCATGGTAGCGGCGGGTGTGTTGCATGACATTTGCTCGAGTTGACAATACAGGTCGATGACGCGATGACGGTTTTCACGCAATTATGTGTTTGTGGGTTGGAGCCTTTGGTTGCACTTCACATGTTTTTTGTGAGTTTGTACTTTGCATCATTGTTTGCCAACCAGTTGCTAGGAGAAATCTAGTTGCAGTTTTCTTTGAATTCAAGTGCGGATAGTCTCTACCAACACCTTTGGTGTGGCATAGGAGTTTTCTCGATGTAGGCTCCTAGGAAAGATTCGAGTCACAGGCTCGACTCAAGTGGATCCATGCAACCCATTTACTTGTTAGCTAAAAGCAACTACGGCTGGATCATTCTTCCTCGACAAATTCTCAATCATGCTTCCAAAGGTTGGCATTTGAGCCATGGTGGCTCGAGCCATGTTGGCTTGATGAGGGTTCTCTGATTTCTTGGTAGAATCAATATCACTGCTATTATCCTCTTTCTTGCCTTTCTTGGAAGTGTCTTTGCCTTTGTTCTTTGAGGAGCAATGATTCTTACCTACAAAGCAAGTTCTTGATCTGAATCCACACTTGAACCGGAGACTACTCTTCTTAATATGCTCATAACTTGTTGGAGGGCATAGAGGCATCAACAACACTCTGGAGAAGGTGGAGCAGGGGCACCATAGCCTCTACAGCTTCTCTCTAAAAGGCGGCTCCTTTTAGGAGCCTTTTCTTGTAGGGTTGCACAATTTTTGAGGGCATTGAATCCCTCTACCTAGTTCAATCTCAAGAGTTTTTCCAGATCACCCTTATAGGCTTTTCTAAGTCCAATAGCCAAAATGCTGTTTGGTATATTGGGCTTTGGAGAAGTCTAAATCCAAGTACAAAGCAACTCTACATAAGTACATGAGGGAAGTGGAATTCAAAGTAGAAGATTAGGTTTGAGAAGGCTAGATTGGGGAAGACAACGAGCAAAGATGGGAAATGTAATTCTATTGGGGTCCAAAAGTTTTATCTTAAATTGTCTAACAAGTACTATGGACCATTTCAGATCGTGGAACTAACAAGTACTATGGACCATTTCAAATCTTGGAACCAATCAACGAGGTAGCTATTAGATTGGTACGACCTTATCATTGTAACATTCACAATGCTTTTCGTGCGAGTTGTTAAACGCCTTTTAAAGGGGTAGATCTCCCAGATCTAGGATCACGATTCCCCACATGTGGACGGATTGGAAGAGATTCTTCATCGAGAGCACGTAGTTTATTACAAAGACAGAAAGATGAAAGGCGACAAGAATGTTCCGACTATCGATGCATGTTCAAGCAATGTTTATAGCATCTCCAATGTTCATGGAGGCACTTTTCTAGGTAGTAGTAGCTTTCATTTAGAGAGTTAAGAGCCATAGGTCGAGACAGACTTCGTAGACGGGGTCTCGAGTAATCCAGGAGGATTGGAAACTCATGTAGACAAGGGTCATGGCATGCTCATGTGCTTCATTGGTTCTTAGTGCATGGGCTTGATATGGCTAGGCTTCCTTGTTTTCAGCTTAATAAGGATTGCCCATCCGTGCGTCTCTCTTGCGTGGAGAGGAACGACCTCATGAGGCATGACCTTTACAGTTGTAGACTAGAGAGACATGGACCCAGTCTCCACACCCGCTTCTATGCAACATTACGTGGATTATTTTCTATAGTTAAGAGAGGATGGTTTCATTTAGAGGCCCGACTATATGGATGTGTATATGTCTCATGCTATGTGACTCACCATTGGCCAGCTTCTAGTATCCTCCCACACTAGAGATCGAGGCTGGTAGAGCAAATGCAGTACAAAGAGGGACGCATTTGTCGACTATATCTGTAACTTTTTAGCTATGACTAGCTAATCTTGTTAAAGATAATGTCAACACCTTCTAAAGTTGTCTCTAAATGTGAGTTAACTAATGAATGTATAGAAAATACATGTGTATTTTTAGTGCACATTCGATGGATCTTGGAGAACCAAATGTGTTAGGGTTTGGAACCATAAGGATAGATAGGGTTTGGAACCTTTAGGGTCAGGGACCCTAAGATTAGAAAAGGTTTGGAACCCTAGGGGTCTGAGTCCTGGGATCCAAAGGTAAGAGGCCTTCTATGTGGGTCAGTATATGTTCTTGATCTATCTTGAGCCCTCTTAATACTGTCTTTAGCAAGTTTAAGCATTTCATTCATATCTTCTAAAAAGTCTTTAGTTGCTTGTACTCTTTCCTTTTGCAGTCCTACTGCATAAGGAGCTCTAGGCTGAAATCCATACATTAACATAAATGGACTATATCCAGTGGAAGAGTGCTTGACACTATTATATGCAAACTCTAGTATAGGTAAGTACTCTTCCCAATTAGTTTGTTGTTTACTAACATATGCTCATAGCATATCTTCTAGGATATGATTAACCCTTTCAGTCTAACCTTGAGTTTGAGGATGTTCAGCTGTACTCATGCTAAGTTCAGTATCCAACCTTTTAAACAAAGCTCTCCAAAAGTGGCTTTTGAATTTTCTATCTCTATGTGATACAATGTCTGTTGGTAAGCCATGTAATTGATAGAGGTTCTCTACAAATAATCTAGCCAATTCATTGGTTTTAACATTAGATTTAGTTGGTATAAACGCAGCCATCTTGGTTAATCTATCCACTATTACCCAGGTAGAGTCGTACCCCCTTTGCATTCTAGGTGAGCTAACTATAAAGTCCATGGAGATACTCTCCCATTTCCTTGAAGGAATGTCTAATGGGTGGAGTAGTCCTCCTATCTTAAGCCTTTCAGCTTTATTGATCTGACATTTATTACATTTAACCACAAAATCTAGGACGTCCTTGTGCATTCCAGACCAATAAAATTGCCTTTTAACAAGACTATATGTCTTGTTCACACCTGGGTGTCCCGCACATGGACTATCATGACACTCATAAAGTATCTGGCGCCTTATCTCTTCATTTCTTGGGACACAAACCCTACCTTTGTAGAGTAAATAGCCATTATCTATTCTTCGACTTGAATCCGTCTAAAGCACCCGTCTCGATGCTTCATTCTCATTGGAAACCTCTTTTTCTGGATCCCCCTTTTGGATGGTTTCCCATATCTTGGAATATGTAGGATCAACTTGACATTTCTCTCTTAATGATTCAAGTAGATCACTATTGAATCGAGTAAAACTCAATTCATTTATCACAGGCATCTCGCTAAGGGAATCTGCTACCACATTATATTTCCCTTTACGATACCTAAGCTCATAGTCGAACTCTTGTAAGAGTTCAATCCATCTGGCCTTATGACCTTTTAATTCTGTTTGATGGGAAAGCCACTTAATGCTTTCGTGATCAAACACTATCATAACCTTAGCACCATATAAATAGTGCTTCCATTTCTTTAATGCATGAACAATAGCATACAACTCCCTCTCATATACTGAGTAATTTTGTTGTGCATGGTCTAACTTTTTACTTTCAAATGCTATGGGTCAACCCTCTTGAGTTAGAACCGCACCTACACCAAAATTACTAGCATCTCTCAACCACAAAAGGTTTATTGGGATCCACTATATATAAAACTACCTTTTATTTTTGCATACTTTTCTTTTGATTTTCCCCCCACTCAAAGTTTTTCCCTTTTCTTTTGAGTTGGTTGGTCATGGGGACTATCTTGGCATAATCTTTGATGAATCGACGATAAAATCCAGACATTCCCAAGAAGATTTGCAATTCTTCTAGGTTCTTAGGTTCAGGTCATTCTAAAATAGCTTGGACCTTTTCTAGATCCATCCTGATTTTGTCTCTAGAAATAATATGACCAAGATATTTCTCTGAGCAATTGGAACACTTTTCTAAGATGTTCTAAATGCTCCTTTCACAATGCAAGAGGAGGACTCTCAGGAGGACTTGTGCCTTTCTCTGGCTTCGGCCTCCCCACAGGAGCCTATCGTCTCAATTCACCCTCCACTTCCACCTAGACCTCTTTTTTCAGCGATGGATACAGATTTTCCAATGCTTCCATCACTCCCTTCACAGGCGTTGATACCTTTGCCATCACAGGGAAAGGCTCCTTCCGTTGGGGAGGATGTGACGCAGCTATTCATGGATTGTGTGCCTATCTCATGGCGTTTTGATGTGGCAGGAGTGAGTGCAGATAACTCTGGCCCTTGGAGATTCGAGTCTATTACTCATGTCGATAGTCGCTTCTTACCTCGTAGGGATAGAGGTATCCTTTTCTTTCCTTCTTATTACCCTTCACGGGGGAAGAAGATTGGTCAGAGGACTCGGTTCTCTCTTTTACATGCACACACATATTGCAGCGCTTCACATCTTGGGCACCTGTACTTGCAGCGCAGCTGGTATCTCAATTTCCCATATCAGCAGGGTGAAATGGGAAAACGGCCTCTCTAGATATGTTTTACCAGTTCTTTTTGGTTTTGCAAATACCTGGTCCCCTACCTTGGAGACTCTTCAGTGGCATGTGAAGAGGATCTCCAAGGTTTTGAGTTGCCTTACTCAGTATGTACAGAGATGGTTTGTTTCTGTTCTAGATTTTAGACTAGGGGGAGACATACTCGTGCGTTCTCCAAAGCCAGGCACGTTGGACCCTCCAGATTGTCGGCATGAGGCCAAGCGCCAGCACAGTGAGCGAGCTTAGATGTATGCTCATTGAGGTCTCTAGTGTTATGCATGCCAGTTGTGGTTTTTACATTTTTGATGGATTTGCATATTTTTGTATTCTCCAGGTTTCTCTTACGTGTTAGGTTTAAGGCTTTTGGTGTGTATTTGTGACAATCATTAACCATGATTTTATCCTTTTGTACACATGTACAAATTGACTCTTTTCAAAAGCAATATTTCATTCTCTTTCAAATAGTTTTGATGGATTTGTCTTCTTATTGATAACATCTCCTAAATTCTAGATTTAAACCATTTTGTATCATGCAATTGCGATAGAAGTTAACAATTTTTATTTTGTGTAGCATGTTAAAGAAACATAGAACTTTTGTTCTTGTGCGCAAATATGCATGATCTTGGAATTAAAAACTAAGATAGATGTTGTATATATGATTGTATGATTTATTAGGTGCCACAAAACTCACTAAAGAATTCCTATTCCTAAAAGGTAAATTTGGGCATGTTCCTGGATTCATCTAGGTGTATAATTCAGCCATATTAGCGGACATGCAGATTTCACATTGTGAAGTTTTCGTCCGAGTTGCGGCCAGTTGATATTGTGCTAGTTCTTTCTATCTTTAGCGGTGCATTTGCCCTATCAACTACTTATTATCTGTACTAATTTTTCCTATTTGCTTCTTCCCTTAGTGCTAGGCTTCATTATGGCTGAGTCTACCCTGCATCTCCAGGGGTTCGACAGAAACTCAATACGAAGGCCTTTGTGTGAATATATGCTCGTGTGTGCATGTGCGCGCGCGCGCGTGTGGGGTGTGTGTGTGAGAGCATATCTTGCTACACCCACTATTGGGCACTGATGACGTTAGTGGGGATGTCGTAGTATCTAGTCCATGCTACGCATGTTATTTATAACATCCATGATAGTTCCTTAGTGTATGTTGGCCAAACTTTTAGAATAGCTTTTACAAGGTTTCAAGAACATGTTAGGGAAGCTAGAAGAGTCCTTATTAGAAACACTTTATGAGAGAGTATTAAACCTCTATATGCGGCCATTGCTAAATTTCACTTTGAATCTTTCCATTGAGCATATAGAAGACTCTTTTAGAATTGCTAGAGAGTTTTACAAAGTGGCATGACCTCCAGAGCTTTTTTGGATAAGAACTTTGCATACCTTCTTTCCTAAAGGCTATAATTTGGATGTCAAATCTTCTTTACAAAAAAGTAAGAAAACTTCTCATAAAACCCCTATGCTGTGGAAAAGACATTCTAAACATCCTTCTCTTCCTATTCTCTCTTTGACTATTCCTAGAGTTAGAACAAGTCAATCCTCTTGGCATGGTCGTAGCAAACTCTTTTATCCCTAGGGTAGATGATGCTAGTACTTCAAATTGTAGAGTTTTTTCTTATAGAGACTATAAACGAAGATTAGTATTCTTAGATAGACTCATGAGTTCAGACAAGTTCTGTTATAAAGTTTTTGACATGTATAATGTTAAAATTCTTTTTAAACTTCTTTATACCCTTGAGAACCTTTCTTGTGTTGATCCTAATATTAGTGAGGAAAGATTTGTTTATTACTATCTTTACCTCTCCTGATCTTGACAAAATAGGATGAAGCTCTATTTTACGATCCCCTGAGGTTATAGAAGCACTTCCCCCTTGTGTTAGAAAAGTTTGGAATCATCCTATAGTAGCCTTCAAATATGTTAAAACCTTGGGACAAAAAGCTTTCAATTATAGTGATATCGGGCGAAACTTGAAAGAGCAAAATAAATCAATTCTTAGAAGTGAATGCCCTTGTAGGAAGGTCAGCTTCTCTTCATTTGTAGAAGAATCTTTAGGGCACGTGGTTACAATGGTTTGCTCCATTCTGCTTTCTCCTACACTAAAAGATCTCTTTTCTAGAGGCACTAAATTTAGACTTTCTTCTTCAATCGACTCTTGTCTTCTTCAGGCCATAGAAAAAGGCATATCTAGTTTTGTAGTCAAATTAGAAGATTCTTTAGGAGTTCAAGGCATTTTTTCTCATTGGAAAGCTACTATTTTGAAAAAGGCATAGTACTTCCCTTGTCATGTCTCCCAGTGATTTAGTTGCTCTTAAAAAAATTCAGCGAGATTTTGTTATTTCCCACACAAACAAGTATTCTAATAATTTTGTTTTTACCTCCTCTCAAACTTACTCTAGGTGTTCTCTTTCTTCTCAAGATGTTCTGTTGAAACATCAAGGCTTTTGTAAATCGTTCGGTTTCAAATGCAACCCTACTTTGCCCTTTTTGTATGTTTCATAAGAATCCTATAAAACCTAGGTTTATAGTTGCTTCTTGCAATACTTCTCTTACGGATGTTTCTAAATGGCTTAGTCATTGCTTCAAAGCCATTCTTCCCAGTGTCCATGACCTTTGGAAAGATCTTAAGGATGCTGATGTGCCTACAAACTCAAGTTGGATCTTAGAAGACTCAGTAGGAGTAGTTCCTGTTTTGAAATTCTTGAACTCTTCTCGGAGTATCTCAAAAAAGTAGACTTGGAAGACTTACGAGTAAGGATTAAGATCACTTGCGACTAAAGTTTTTGACTACAAATTAGAAAGAGATAGATACAAGGCTTTACTAGTAGAAAAGTCAGCCTTACATTTTGATTTTTCTTGGTTAAAAACCGAGTTGACTTAGAATAGTTTTAAGTGCTAGACTCTATCATGGCTGAGTATGCCCATCACCTCCGAAAAGTGATAGAAACTTAGTTCGTTGGTTTTATTAAGTATGTTCTTATGAACTAAACTTATACAAACCTGCACCTACTCTTGGGCACTGATGACGTGAGTAGGGATGTCATAGCTTATTGTCCATGCTATGCATGATAGAATTGATGAACATACACTTCATGTTTGGACAAACATTGGAGGTAATGGTTGCACTTTTGAGCCCTGTCTTTTTAAAGTATAGCTTGATGTTTTACACTTGTTGGTAAGTGCTCTAGGTCTAGATTGTTTAGTTCTTTGTATCCTTTTTTCTTTTTAGGTTACGATAGAGTATCCTTTTTTTCTTTTTAGGTTACGGTAGTGCCTTTAAGTATGGGATGTAAAATATACATGTACAATCATGTTAGAATAAACCTATCTAACACACTCCCATAAGTGCCCGACAAACCGCTCAAAAGCTAGACCTTTGGTAAGGAGATCTGCATGGTTATCATCTGGTGCACTTTTACAAGCTCCATAAGCTTGTCCTCAAGCACATCCCTAATGAAGTGGTACTTCACAACTATATGCTTTGTCTTCACATGAAACACTGGATTCTTTGCCAACATGATAGCACTCTGACTATCACAATGTAACTTAGGCACCTCAATAGAAATCCCCAAGTCTCCCACTAGTCGAGCAAGTCATATAGCTTCCTTGCATGCCTCAGATGCTACAATATACTCAGCTTTAGTGGTTGACATGGACATGCAATTCTGCAAATGAGATCGCCAAGAAACAACACCTCTAGTAAAAATGAAGACATAACTTGAAGTAGACCTCCTCTTGTCCATATCCCCTACATAATTTGCATTCGTGTACCCAAGTACACATGCTTCTTTTCTTCCAAAGCAAATGCAAAACTCCTTTGTATCATTCAAATATCTCATGACTCCTTTTACTGCCTCCCAATGTTTCTTGCCAAGATTTGACATGTATCGACTGACCACTCCCACTGCATAAGCAATATCCGGTCGTGTACATATCATCACATACATCAAGCTACCAACTATAGAAGATTATGAAACCTTTGCCATTTCATCCTTTTCTGCATCAAATTTGGGACAATCATTTAGGCACAGTTTCACATATGGAGGCAATGGAGTACTCAATGCCTCCCCCCTTTCCATATTGAAACGTTTGAGCACTTTATTGATGTACTCAGTTTAAGATAAGTAAAGCAACTTCTTATCTCTATCTCGCACAATGCACATGCCCAAAATATGACTAGCATCACCCAAATCTTTCATGTCAAAGTAAAGCAACTTCTTATCTCTATCTCGCACAATGCACATGCCCAAAATATGACTAGCATCACCCAAATCTTTCATGTCAAAGCTATCATTCAACTTTGATTTCAAGGCTTTAACTCTTTGATGTTCGTGCTAGCAAGTAACATGTCATCGACATAAAGGATTAAAATCAGCAAGCTACCATCCTTAGGTCCCTTAGTGTAAAGGCAATGATCAATGTCACTTCTTCTATACCCTTGAGAGAGCATAAAAAAATGGAACTTATGATTTCATTCCCTTGGCGCCTGCTTAAGGCCATAAAGACTCTTCTTGAGCTTACAAAAACCAAGTGCTCTCTGCCTTTCTCAACAAACCCTTCTGGCTGGTGCATATATATGTCCTCATGAAGATCACCACATGTAAGAACGTTGTCTTAACATCCATTTGGACAATTTCCATGTCCTCTTTGGTAGCCAATGCAAGAACACAATGCAAAGTAGTCATCCTAACAATAATCGAGAATATCTCTTCAAAATCTACACGTTGTTGTTGCCTGAATCCCTTTGCAACAAGTCTTGCCTTGTACTTTGGTTTGCCATCATTTGTTGTGACCTTCAGCTTATAAACCCATTTGCATGGTAAATCCCTTTTACCCTCAGGCAAATGTACCAATTCCCAAATGGAGTTCTTATGCCGCGAGTCCATTTTCGATTATTGCATAGCTCTCTCCTGCTTTAGCTTATCATCTTTCAATATAGCTTCTTCATAGCAAGAAGGCTCCTCGCAATATGTCAACATGACATAATCTAGAGATGGAATACATCTCTCAAGAGGTCTATGCTCTCTAGTGGACCTCCTCAAAACTGGTTGATCCTTACAATCCTGTGGTTCCACTCTATCTTCTTGAGCAATGGGAGCATTCTGTCCTTGTTGTCTAGCATTATGTGCAATGTCTCTATTATGCACAAATCCATCCTCTTGAAATATCATTCTACATATTTCCATTGTAGGAATAGGTCTCTTATGCATCTTCTCTTCATTAAAGTGAACATCATTATTGTTGCGAAAAATCTTTCTAGCCTCTGGATCCCATGTATGAAGAAGAATTGCCATATTTGGAGAAAGGAGAAAGGCAAGAAAAAGAAGCAGGAAGGAGGCCAGGCCAAAGAGGGTTCCAACGTGAAGATTAAAGAAATTAATGCAATCAGTGAGGATTTTGAAGACGGTGATGTTCTTCTTACCTCAAGCTTGGATGGTGCACATCTGGTTGCTACAAATGATCTTATTATGCATGACTGGATTCTGGGTTTAGGAGCATCATTTCATGTTACTCCTCATAAGGAGTGGTTTACCACTTATGATGCATCTCACAAGGGGCAAGTTTGCCTTGGAAATGACTATGCATGTGAGATTGTTGGAGTTGGTGATGTGAAGCTCAAGTTTTAACATGGTTCTACCTTCACACTCAAGAATGTGAGACATGTGCCAAAGCTCACCAAGTGCTTGATTTGTGTAGGATAGCTGGATGATGCAGGTTTTACGTGTTAGGTTTAAGGCTTTTGGTGTGTATTTGTGACAATCACTAACCATGATTTTATCCTTTTGTACACATGTACAAATTGACTCTTTTCAAAAGTAATATTTCATTCTCTTTCAAATGGTGCCTAGTTTTGATGGATTTGTCTTCTTATTGATAACATCTCCTAAATTCTAGATTTAAACCATTTTGTAAAGTTAACAATTTTTATTTTGTGTAGCATGTTAAAGAACATAGAACTTTTGTTCGTGTGCGCAAATATGCATGATCTTGGAATTAAAAACTAAGATAGATATGATTGTATGATTTATTAGGTGCCACAAAACTCACTAAAGAATTCCTATTCCTAAAAGGTGAATTTGGGCATGTTCCTGGATTCATCTAGGTGTATAATTCAGCCATATTAGCGGACATGCAGATTTCACATTGTGAAGTTTTCGCCCGAGTTGCGGCCAGTTGATATTGTGCTAGTTCTTTCTATGACGTTAGTGGGGATGTCGTAGTATCTAGTCCATGCTATGCATAGTGAAGTTGATAGTTATATAGTCTTGTGGTGGCTGACTACCATGAGTATATAACATGCACTTTCCTAAAAGGTGAATTTGGGCATGTTCCTGGATTCATCTAGGTATATAATTCAGCCGTATTAGCGGACATGCAGATTTTACATTGTGAAGTTTTCGTCCGAGTTGCGGCCAGTTGATATTGTGCTAGTTCTTTCTATCTTTAGCAGTGCATTTGCCCTATCAACTACTTTCTATGTGTACTAATTCTTTCTATTTGCTTCTTCCCTTAGTGCTAGGCTTCATTATGCATAGTGAAGTTGATAGTTATATAGTCTTGTGGCTGACTACCATGAGTATATAACATGCACTTTCCTAAAAGGTGAATTTGGGCATGTTCCTGAATTCATCTAGGTATATATACTTATTATCTGTACTAATTTTTCCTATTTGCTACTTCCCTTAGTGCTAGGCTTCATTATGGCTGAGTCTACCCTGCATCTCCGGAGGTTTGACAGAAACTCAATACGAAGGCCTTTGTGTGAATATATGCTCGTGTGTGTGTGCGTGCGCGCGCGTGTGGGGTGTGTGTGAGAGAGCATATCTTGATACAGAGTTCTACACCCACTATTGGGAACTGATGATGTTAGTGGGGATGTAGTAGTATCTAGTCGATGCTACGCATGTTATTTATAACATCCATGATAGTTTCTTAGTGTATGTTGGCCAAACTTTTAGAACAGCTTTTACAAGGTTTCAAGAACATGTTAGGGAAGCTAGAAGAGTCCTTATTAGAAACACTTTACGAGAGAGTATTAAACCTCTATATGCGGCCATTGCTAAGTTTGGCTTTGAATCTTTCCATTGAGCATATAGAAGACTCTTTTAGAAATGCTAACAAAGTGGCACATGTGACCTCCAGAGCTTTTTTGGATGAGAACTTTGCATACCTTCTTTCCTAAAGGCTATAATTTAGATGGCAAATATTCTTTACAAAAAAGTAAGAAAACTTCTCATAAAACCCCTATGCTTTGGAAAAGACATTCTAAACATCCTTCTCTTCCTATTCTCTCTTTGACTATTCCTAGAGTTAGAACAAGTCAATCCTCTTGGCATGGTCGTAGCAAACTCTTTTATCCCTAGGGTAGATAATGCTAGTACTTCAAATTGTAGAGTTTTTTCTTATAGAGACTATAAACGAAGATTAGTATTCTTAGATAGACTCATGAGTTCAGACAAGTTCTGTTATAAAGTTTTTGACAAGTATAATGTTAAAATTCTTTTTAAACTTCTTTATACCCTTGAGAACTTTTCTTGTATTGATCTTAATATTAGTGAGGAAAGATTTGTTTATTACTATCTTTACCTCTCCTGATCTTGACAAAATAGGATTAAGCTCTATTTTACGATCCCCTGAGGTTATAGAAGCACTTCCCCCTTGTGTTAGAAAAGTTTGGAATCATCCTATAGTAGCCTTCAAATATGTTAATACCTTGGGACAAAAGCTTTCAATTATAGTGATATCGGGTGAAACTTGAAAGAGCACAATAAATCAATTCTTAGAAGTGAATGCCCTTGTAGGAAGGTCAGCTTCTCTTCGTTTGTAGAAAAATCTTTAGGGCACGTGGTTACAACGGTTTGCTCCATTCTACCTTGGCCTACACTAAAAGATCTCTTTTCTAAAGGCACTAAATTTAGACTTTCGTCTTCAATCGACTCTTGTCTTCTTCAGGCCATAGAAAAAGGCATATCTAGTTTTGTAGTCAAATTAGAAGATTCTTTAGGAGTTCAAGGCATTTTTTCTCATTGGAAAGCTACTATTTTGGAAAAGGCATAGTACTTCCCTTGTCATGTCTCCCAGTGATTTAGTTGCTCTTAAAAAATTCCAGCGAGTTTTTGTTATTTCCCACACCACAGACAAGTGTTTGAATAATTTTGTTTTTACTTGTAAAAAGTTTTACTCAGAATGTTTGTTAAATCGTTCGGTTTCAAATGCAACCCTACTTTGCCTTTTTTGTATGTTTCATAAGAATCCTATAAAACCGAGGTTTATAGTTGCTTCTTGCAATACTTCTCTTACGGATGTTTCTAAATGGCTTAGTCATTGCTTCAAAGCCATTCTTCCCTGTGTCCATGACCTTTGGAAAGATCTTAAGGATGTTGATGTGCCTACAAACTCAAGTTGGATCTTAAAAGACTGAGTAGGAGTAGTTCCTGTTTTGAAATTCTTGAACTCTTCTCGGAGTATCTCAGAAAAGTAGACTTGGAAGACTTACGAGTAAGGATTTAGATCACTTGTGACTAAAGTTTTTGACTACAAATTAGAAAGAGATAGATACAAGGCTTTACTAGTAGAAAAGTCAGTCTTACATTTTGATTTTTCTTGGTTAAAAACCGAGTTGACTTAGAATAGTTTTAAGTGCTAGACTCTATCATGGCTGAGTATGCCCATCACCTTCGGAAAGTGATAGAAACTCAGTTCGTTGGTTTTATTAAGTATGTTCTTATGAACTAACCTTATACAAACCTGCACCTACTCTAGGGCACTGATGACGTGAGTAGGCATGTCATAGCTTATTGTCCACGCTATGCATGATAGAATTGATGAACCTACACTTCATGTTTGGACAAACATTGGAGGTAATGGTTGCACTTTTGAGCCTTGTCTTTTTAAAGTTTAGCTTGATGTTTTACACTTGTTGGTAAGTGCTCTAGGTCTAGATTGTTTAGTTCTTTGTATCCTTTTTTTCTTTTTAGGTTACGGTAGAGTATCTCAACACGGAAGTTTCAGTTCTTGTTAATGATGATGTGTGTGCATGTTTTATTTTTAATATAAATAAAATAACAATAATAGAAAATATTTTTAATATTTTTTTATATGCTTTTAATTTTTAGTTTTTAGTTTTTTTCTTGGAAAGATTTCTTTAGTTGTCCTTTGTTTTGTTTGTTTGTGTTTTGCTATATTTACTTTCAAATGCTTTCTATCAAACTCTAAATTGGTAAGTTCAGATTTTTCTGTGCTTATGAAGGTATATAAGTAGATAAGCCACCTGAATCATCTGGATTTTTCTGTGCTTATGAAGGTATATAAGTGGAGTGGGTGTGTGAGAGCATATCTTGATACGAAGTTCTACACCCACTATTGTGCACTGATGGCGTTAGTGGGGATGTCATAGTATCTAGTCCATACTATGCATAATGAAGTTGATAGTTATATAGTCTTGTGGTTGACTACCATGAGTATATAACATGCACGCTCCTAAAAGGTGAATTCGGGCATGTTCCTGAATTCATCTAGGTATATAATTCAACCGTATTAGCGGACATGCAGATTTCACATTGTGAAGTTTTCGTCCGAGTTGCGGCCAGTTGATATTGTGCTAATTCTTTCTATCTTTAGTGGTGCGTTTGCCCTATCAACTACTTATTTACTGTACTAATTCTTCCCATTTGCTTGTTCCCTTAGTGCTAGGCTTCATTATGGCTGAGTCTGCCCTGCATCTCCGGAGGTTTGACAGAAACTCGGTACAAAGGCCTTTGTGTGAATATGTGCTCTTATGTGTGTGTGTGTGTGTGGAGTGGGTGTGTGAGAGCATATCTTGATACGAAGTTCTACACCCACTATTGGGCACTGATGACGTTAGTGGGGATGTCATAGTATCTAGTCCATACTATGAAGTTGATAGTTATATAGTCTTGTGGTTGACTACCATGAGTATATAACATGCACGCTCCTAAAAGGTGAATTCGGGCATGTTCCTGAATTCATCTAGGTATATATATAGATAAGCCATCTGAATCATCTGGATCTGCCTCCTCTGTCTCTGTTGTAGCACCTTTGACTCGTGCCAGCTCGAGCACTAGATCTCTATCTTGCTGCTGATGAAATGGTGGTGGCCTGCACTCGGACTCTGACTCTTGAATGGCTCAGCGTAGTGCAAATCAGCTGCATCGCCTTCTTGTACAACATTGCATAAATGTCTCACTCGTGTGATGGGATCTCTAGAATTGCCTTTACCTTCTCGATGTCAATCAAGTCGACATTCACTAGGCGAGGCTCAATGGCTTCATGGAGCATTCTTCCTCGACTTTGATTTGGGCCATGCTTCTCTCCAAATTATTCACCAGGCGTGGGCACAGTTGGAATCTTGCAGTTTGGTCTGCAAGGTGGTGGGTAGCCGTTCAACTGCTTCCGACCGTTCAACTGCTTCAATTCGAGTCCTCTTCACAGGCAGATTTGGTTTTAGAGAGGAGCCCTATTGATTTTCACAGAGCTTTTGCATACTTCTACAGAGAGGAGCCCCTTGTCAGTATGATGAGGACTGCCCATACTTCTGCCTTTCCCACTTGAGAAAATCTGACAGGTAGTGTGAAAAAGACACTAGTAAAAGAGATGCAGATTTTAGCAGCAGGGGTTCAGGCGTGAGAATACTTTTTTCCTTGTGGACAAGGGGCCCCTTTCCCTTTGTTTTTCCCTAAGGTGCGGGTGCGGGGGTGAAAGTCCCCTGCTGTCCAAGTGCACCTAGCTAGGTATGTGGTGAGTCGGTGACACCTCTGCAAAAGCTCATGATGTTGTCGCAGTCTGCAAAGTGGGAATTACACAATACAATGTATTCTCTCTCTCTCTCTCTCTCTCTCTCTCTCTCTCCATGCAACACCACTACTGCAGCATTAACACACTCTTACTAATAAGGAATGAAGATGCTAGCAGGAGCAAAAGAAGGTGCGTTCTTCGCTGCTTACAAGTGTGCAATTTTATGGAGAAATTTTTATAATTTTTGTCACCAGATTTACGTTATCGAATAACTTTTCATTCAAAAATGCAGATATGCGAAGTTTTTCAGGTCGTCGTGAGGACCATACCAGAGAGTTTTTGATGTCTGTTTCAAAGCCCTTTGATTTGGAGATTGAAGACTCCGCAGAAGGCTTGCTACAAATGATACATGAAGAATTAATTGCCTTGCAAACTACCTGTCCTGGATCATTTATATGAGCAGCTGGCTTCTGATTCTACATGGAGAGAGAGGCTTATATCAGACGTGGAATTTTGGTGTCCTGCATTTACAACCAATTTAACTTATGCACTACAAAAAGATCCACTGCCCTCTGAAGCTAGTGAGGCTCTCTGCCAGTTGCTGTGGGATGCGCTAGTGGCAAATACATTGCTAGATCTGATAAATAAATCAGGTCAAAGTGGGATCTCTCTCAATCGTAACTGCAGAGATCCTTCGGGAAGTTCAAAATCTACCACAAGGCCTGTTTTTTTCTTTATTATGTGTGGTTTGCTTATCCTGAAGATGGAGGAGAAGGCCTCTGGCAGTTCCCTAGCAACACCTGCAAATGAGCAAGTGGATAAGCTTGCTCAATATGACCCGGTGTATTTTGGTACTTTTGACAGGAGCTGGCTTCTAGGGGCGGCAACATCTGGCAGTACTATTGCATTCTATGCCTTGAACCGGCTCTCAAAACGCCAATATTTGATAGCTGGGCCATTCAATGGAGCCCATATTGATGGCAAGTATTTAGTCCTGAAGTGTATTTATAACATATGGAGATATGCTCTTACACTGCAAAAGAAAAGAAGTAGCTTCTCAGAACTGACACCTTTCCCAGGTGTGATATGGAGCACAACATACGATGGTATCAAGAGGGATATCGAATTCAGAGAAACGACTGTAACAAAGAGGATTAACCCATTCAGTCACCATGTGAAGCTGGGCTACAGTAGGATTGATTATCTCAGAGAAGCATACAGGAAAGAGGGAGACAATATGATTGGAATAGTGTGGGCAAAAAAGGGTCCCAAAGTCAGAGGTGAGCTATACACAGTAGATATGCAACCAGTTGGTGTGGAGAGGAAGCCAGTTCATGAAGCTAAGTTACGTATTGCTATTCATCAGGTGCTTTTGGGATTGGATGTGTTACATCGCAGAGGCCTGGTGCACAGGGATATTAGATGGAGGAATATATTAAGAAGTTCACTTCATGGGTGGTTTTTGATTGATTTAGAGACAGTTTGGGAAGCAGACAAGATGCCACTTTGTGTTTTGAAGGTGTGGGATCATCGTACTCCGTTCCATGAAGGCACATACACCAGGCAGTGTGACTTGTGGCTGGTTGGGAAGCTCTGTGAGGAGTTCCACTTCCTGGACTCCAAGGACTTCAATGCTTTCAAGACTATGCTTCTTGGGTTGACACCAGAATCTACCATGGATGTGCCTTCTGCGTTGAAAGTGTCGTGGCTCATTGAATAGAAATATTTTGATATGATGCCACATGTTAGGCTTATGAGGAGGCTATATGACATGGTAGTACCTACAAAGCTCACATTGAGCAGGGTGAGGAGATTAAAGGGTGATTTTGATGTGATTAAGACCACCATTGGGTAAAGCAAGGATGCCTCCTCTCTGCGACTCTTTGGACTTCATGCTGATGAGGTCTTAAATTCATAAACAGAGGATGTAGGAGAGGGGCACTTTTGGTAGACACGTATATACCTTTTCTCATTTATGCAGATGACATTGTGCTTATAGAAGAGGATATGCAACGACATTTAGAGGCAATATGGTGTGATGTAGAGTCGAGGAACCTCACTATTATGGTATGATGTAGAGTTGAGGAACCTCATTGTTAACCTTGGCAAAACTAGGGTCATGATATTTGATACTACACCTTACTAGTGGGTTGGCAGAACTAGTCCTCAGTTCATTTTGGAGTATGTTACTTCCTATGTATATTTGAGAGTCTTCTTTAGTGGCCTATCGTTCTCCAATGAGAACACAAGATTGATATAAGGTTATGCGGGTGGTTCTCAAATTATTTTGGAGTATGTTACTTCCTATGTATATTTAAGTGTTTTTTATTGGCCTATCTTTCTCCATGAGGGCAGTTAGCAGACGTGAGACTGATATAAGGTCATGCAACTCTTGGGATGTTGGAGAAGACGTGCTCACAAGTGTAGTTTCAAGAACCTAGGACCAAGCTTTTTGTTGACACCTTGGTGACACCTACACTATTTTATGGGGCTCCCATGCCTCAATCATAGGAGTCGTGCACGATAGCCATATGATGGGCAAAGATAGATGGAGATGCCTCTAGTCACAATGATAGCTAGATTAATTAACATTAAGATAGAAGGTACCACACGAGGTTGTTCGAGCAAAGATCGGGCGACAAAGATCATGGTAGGAGCCCTTACTAGACGTGTTGTCTTCTTGCACAGTGGTGCCTAGACATAGATATGTCAGATTGGCGATGGAGTCTTTTAGACAGTTAGTTGAGAACAATGATGAGACATGTTGGGATATCGATAGATTACCATCTAAAAATCCTAATTAGTCATTTTAATGCTAGTATTCATAAACAATGGTGATTGTCCCTACCCCCCAAGCGTCCAATCAGTTGACTACAATCAAGGTAATGTCACGTTAATCCTGAAAGAATGCTCCATCCACCTACTTTGAAATAGTCAATGAATTTCAACAAATAATAGTGATTGTCAAGGCTACCATGTTGAAGTTATTACTCCTTGGTGAAACCTACACTGTTTTATGGGGCTCCCATGCCTCAATCATAGGAGTCGTGCATGACAGCCATATGATGGGTAAAGATAGATGGAGATGCCTCTAGTCACAATGATAGCTAGATTAATTCACATTAAGATAGAAGGTACCACACGAGGTTGTTCGAGCAAAGATCGGGCGACAAAGATCATGGTAGGAGCCCTTACTAGACCTGTTTTCTTCTTGCACAGTCTATGGGAGGTGCCTAGACATAGATATGTCAGACTGGCGATGGAGTTTTTTAGACATTTAGTTGAGAACAGTGATGAGACATGTTGGTATGCTCAACTCACTACATGGTTCAGCCTACGTGGGATATCGATAGATTACCATCTAAAAACCCTAATTAGTCATTTTAATGCTAGTATTAATAAAAAATGGTGATTGTCCCTACCCCCCAAGCGTTTAATCAGTTGACTACAATCAAGGTAATGTCACGTTAATCCTGAAAGAAGGCTCCATCCATCCCACTTTGAAATAGTCAATGAATTTCAACAAATAATAGCGATTGTCAAATCTACCATGTTGAAGTTATTACTCCTTGTGAAATAAGTTGTAACACCTTCTCTTGTTCTTCCATGTCCGGTGGTACGTCTAGGACATGGCTCATCAGGGGTGGCCCAACATAATGCTTTACAAGGCATTATAACTTTTCCAATGATGGAGTAATAACAAATGGAAACAAGCCTTTCCATGCGGTTGGACACACTTGTAGTTTGTGTTGTCTCTATCCTGGGTTCTTGGTAATATGATCAAACACATTTTCCTAAAGAAAAACAAATTTTATGATCAAGAAAAGGGACCCAATAGTGTGAAGAAACAAGTTCACTTGCCGCATATGCTTCTTTGCATCCTTGTTTTAATTCTCTTGAGACTTCTTGATGGCTTGTTGGATGAGTAAAAGCTGTGTTTGCAAAGATCTTTTATTGCAGGACACCCTCATGCTACAAACTAGAACATGCTGTAAGCTCACTCATGCTTTAAACAAGGGCTTATCAGTTATTATACTATGATGGGTATGCACACGTATGCTATCAACAACTAGCAAAAACTACAAGCTACCTTGTGCTGCAAACAAACACTTATTTTGCATGCATTCATATGTTACAAAAGCAGGATCAAAAAGACTCTGATTGGTGGAATGCTCACATATGTTGAGTCCATTAGTGTAGGCATCTTGATCTATAAAAAAGTTGCCTAAAAATTAATAACATGTCCTTGTGCTAGAAAAGTAAGGTCAAGGACAACCATCTACTACCTGTTTTTGGGCCCACTCTATAATCTTATGATCTACATAATAGTGAGAAATTGAATGTATGCACATTTTTTGACCTCATGTCCATGCTACAATCAAGGAACCCTTGACATTAGTGCCGAAGCTGTCATGATACAAATAAGCCCCTAAAATTAATGGTATCTATGTGCATCCTCATGCTACATGTAGCACTATCCTACATATAAGCATTAATCAATTCACATTACCCACACTTCTTGATATCTTGCAACTCATAGTTGAAAGAGAAGAATTTAACTAAATCTATGCATAAATTAGATAGCTAGTTCAAATAGACAAGTGACATATAAACATCATCAATTCAACTCATAATTATCAAACATAAAGTGATATGATTCTTTTGATAAAATCAAAAGTAAAAGCCCTGTTTAACCTAGGAGATAGAGTCAATAGCATATGGGGTAAATTGTTTTTGCAAGTATTTCCTCACACGATTTTTTGGCACCAATCAAATGGTTTTTTCATAATGTGACACAATTTCCCCATTTTACATACTCATACAATTTACATACATTTTATTTGACATGCCTCACATCACTGCGGCTTCAACTCCATCCAATTGTGTGCCTCTCTCTTTTACAAACTCCTTAGATGCATGAGCATTTGTTTTGCTGACCTTACATTGTTTTGGGGATAATCAAGAACATGTTGTGATAATCCAATAATCGGCAATGTTCTTTAGAAGAGATTGTCATGTGTGAAGCACTCTCGTACAATTTCTTACTTGTCGCTCCAAAAATGCATTTTAAGACCACTTAATATTAGGATACATGTACACATATGACAATTAGATCAACATAAAGAGCATAGCATTATGTAAAATATTAGAATTTAAATCACCAAGGCATTGGAATAGCCGTTAGGATAGCTAACTCTTAATACCTAACATTATTGTCAGTGTGTGTGAGAGAGAGAGAGAGAGAGAGAGAGAGAGAGAGAGAGAGAGAGAGAGAGAGAGAGAGAGAGAGAGAGAGAGAGAGACAAGAATTAATAGAAATGTCAAATTGCATAGTGGAAATGAACAAGAACAATGTGTAGCACACACACACACACACACACACACACACACACACACACACACACACACAGAGAGAGAGAGAGAGAGAGAGAGAGAGAGAGAGAGAGAGAGAGAGAGAGAGAGAGAGAGAGAGAGAGAGAGAGAGAGAGAGAGAACAAAATGATGATGGATAATCAAGGGATGACCTACAAGAGTCCTCGAGTAGGCTCCAACTTGCGAGTAAGGGCTTTGATTCAACAGATCACAAATGATGATGGGAAACTGACTTAGTGAGTGGCTATTTATATGCACTATAATGCCAAGAAGGGAAAAATAACACAAGACCTGATAAATAGCCCATGACCTAATTAAATAGGGATGAGACCAAATAAAATACTAAAAGGCCTAAAAATTGGACCAAAACTTGACTGATCGGATTGGGTGGCCAACCCACAACCAAGGGCCGCGACAGACTTACTAATACATCTAGGAATGTGACCACTCACACCCCCTCTCAGATCGACATAAGATTTAAAGTGTGTCCCAAGCCAGACTGTGTTGATGAATAACTGAAGTGAATTGGTATGCGAGAGTCTCCGTTGTCTATAGCTGACGAAACCATACCACCTGGTACCACATTAGCTTTGTGTTGACTTCTTGCAATAGCTTCTATGCCCTTGACTCTTTGAAACACTCCCCCTACCTATTTCAGTGTTCGTCATCTCCTTGGATGATGGCAAGGGTGCCCAACTCAACTAAAGGTGGTCTTCTTTAGTGTCTGTATTCAAGCTTGTGTATATACTCTAAGCACTGCCTGTGCCTCTGTTAATCCCTCTCGCATA
Source organism: Cibotium barometz (assembly GCF_041138505.1). Taxonomy (NCBI): domain Eukaryota; kingdom Viridiplantae; phylum Streptophyta; class Polypodiopsida; order Cyatheales; family Cibotiaceae; genus Cibotium; species Cibotium barometz. The sequence continues at coordinate 29,131,737 of NC_141069.1, read as the reverse complement.
GGGCGTCTTCATATTTCATTGCCTATTTTGGGAGGACTTTGCACCACTATAGAGAGTGATAGATTTTAGTGATCAGAGATGTCTAGGGAATTTTCTCCTCAAGATTTGGCACCACAAAGAGAGAGAGAGAGAGAGAGAGAGAGAGAGAGAGAGAGAGAGAGAGAGAGAGAGAGAAGTGAGCATCTCCACCCTCAAGCACCCTTCTACCCCTTCCCTTTCCCTTGCTGCTCCTCCCCACCCTTGAACCCCTAACCCTATCTCGGCCCCTCCCCCTGTGCCCCCTCTTCTACCCCTCGCATTGCTCGTTCTTTTCGTTGCACCCCCTCCCCTATGTAACAGCCCCAACTACACTCTCCCTTCAAATTTCCTGCATCGCCCACCCACTCCATCTTGTTGTTATCCCACCCTTTGCCCACCGCCTTTCCCCCCCACCTTTGCTTTTGCTTCGTCCCCTTCTTGCCCCGTGCCCTCCCTCTTCTTCTTTGCACACCTTTTTTTTGTTTTCTTGTGCTATAGCCTCCTCTATTCTTTCTTGATTCCTCTACTCGCTGTCCCTTTCTCCCCTATTGTTTTTTGTACCATGTAGTCCTATGTCCATTTTGACAATTGTATGGTGTAAATTCTTTTTTCAACGTTTTTTTTGGTCGTTTCAACTATGTAGTATACACTATGTACAAATCTTCATACTATGTAGGATGTACACTATCTACACTTTGTACATATAGTGCATACTACATACACTATGTAATACAAAGTGTATATAGTGTACATACTACATACTACATAGTATGTAGTATGTATAATGTACCCTATGTACAAAGTGTACATACTACATACTACATAGTATGTAGTAGTATAATGTACCTAGACTCTAGCCTCTAGGGCCTATGTATTGATAGCCATTTTTTGGCTATCCAAATTTGGTCATAGTGAGAGAGACACCTTGCACATGAAAACTCATCTCAACCTTGTAAAAATCCTCCATTCTTACAGTACATAGACGTGTGTGTATTAGGGATTTTTCTCATATCTTATCTATAATTTTTCTTAGCTAATCTTTTAACTAGGAGAGCCGAAAAAAGAAGTGGATTTAGAAAGATGGAGGAACATAAGCCAAAAAGCTGGGATGCTTTCTTGGATGGAGCTCTATGGGCTTACCGCACTACTTACAAGCATGCTACCCAATTTACCCCCTTTCATTTGGTTTATGGGCAGAAGGCCCATCAACCTATTGAGCTGGAGATACCAACCATGGAGGTAATGAGAAATGAAGGAAAAAGTGAGGAGGATATCTTGGCAGACCAACTTCTAAAGTGGGTGGAGCTAAAGAACAAGAGACATTTTTCCATGGAGTCCTATCATCGTGACAGGCCATCAAGAAAAAGGAAGTGTTTGACAAAGGGCTTAAGGAAAAAGGTATCAAAGAGAGAAGTTTAGTTTTACGTTACAATAACAAGCTTGATACTAGATTTGATGCAAAGTTTGTACATAGTGCATACTACATAAACTATGTAGTATGTACACTTTGTACATAGTGCATACTACAAAAACTATGTAGTATGCACTATGTACAAAGCTACATACTATGTAGGATGTACACTATGTACACTTTGTACATAGTGCATACTACATACACTATGTAGTACAAAATGTATATAGTGTACATACTACATACTACATAGTATGTAGTATGCATAATGTACCCTATGAACAAAGTGTACATACTACATACTACATAGTATGTATAATGTACATACTACATACTACATACTACATAGTATGTAGTATGCATAATGTACCCTATGAACAAAGTGTACATACTACATACTACATAGTATGTATAATGTACATACTACATACTACATACTACATAGTATGTAGTATGCATAATGTACCCTATGAACAAAGTGTACATACTACATACTACATAGTATGTATAATGTACCTAGACTCTAGCCTCTAGGGCCTATGTATTGATAGCCATTTTTTGGCTATCCAAATTTGGCCATAGTGAGACACCTTGCACATGAAAAATCATCTCAACCTTGTAAAAATCCTCCATTCTTACATTACATAGGTGTGTGTGTGTTAGGGATTTTTCTCATATCTTATCTAAAATTTTTCTTAGCTAATCTTTTAGCTAGGAGAGCCAAACAAAGAAGTGGATTTATATTATGGCCCCCTTTGTGTGTATATATCTTATTTTACCAAGAGGCCTATGTATAAAAATTTTCTCATGCATTTCATTTATTTTTATAAATGTAAATATCTGTAATTATGTGTGCGTTTTATAAAACCTAAAATTACATGTCATGCATCCTTACCATCCATTATATTTTTTGTATATAATCCAATGTAATAAATAAAATTTCTCCATGTGAGAAATATTCACATTTTACTATTTTTCCGAAAAACTGATTTCTATCCCTGTCGTCTTTTTTTTTCACTCAATATCTTAACATGTTACATATTTTTTCCTTCACCCCCACCAATAATATCAAATGAGGGTCCCTTTCACTTGACTCCATCATGGTGCTCATTTCTCCTATTTTATATGTATGTATATATGTATATATATATATATATATATATATATATATATATATATATATATATAATACTCTAGATTTTTATTAACTTATGTACTAGTTTGTTCTTTTCATCATGGTGCACATTATATAAAAATCCTCTTCCATATATGAATATTGACTTTGTAAGAATCCTTTGTCACTCTCCTAGGCATGAGGAGTTACTCTCTTAAAGGCTTTGTGAACCAAAACAAAGAAGGGACCCAGCCAATGCCTGTTTTTGGAGGCAAAAAACATGCATTTTTGCACAATTTTTCAAAAATACTTCCCATTTGAATTCCAAAAATATGCTCAAATTTTTTAAGAATTTTTTGACTTTGGGAGATGTGGGTTTTGAAGTTTTTGGTGGACCTCAATCTGCCTACCTCACACACTCAATTAGATCTAGGTTTCCCTCTATCTTTTCTACACTTTCACACATACACACACACTTACCCTCCTCATACATCACCAAAACCTGTAACTTTCATGCCTTTTATCATCATCTTCACCATTTACATCTCTCTCTCTCTCCGTCACTCCATAACTCAAATTATCATCTCTACACAGATATAGCTTTAATTCTCTCTGTAGAATAACACTCATATTACAATAACCTCTTCACTCTTTTAATAGAAAAATTCAAAAAATGACCAAGGAGGAGATCAATCGTGGAAAATTAATTTTCCTATGGTTAAGGAACTACACTGATAGATGCAACCTACAAAAGAGCTAATTCTACCAACAAACCGCTTCATTCACCAGTGAAAATAGGTGAAATATTTCCTTCCATTTTTATTCTCCATCAATTTGTATAAACTCTGACCCTTTTCTTACCCTCTTATCAATGTATAAACCATGTAATGCACCTTGAATACATACACCATGTAATTCTTTATCCATCTTACTAACTACTAACTACTAACACATAAATAACAACTAACCCTAATCACTAAAAGCACCTCACTGTACAAATTATGAAATGCACTCTTTCTTACTCTCTTTCTTCTCCAATTTAACCTCATTTCACCATAAATAATTCTCCTCTTGAGCTTCTTTGATGACTCAAGGGGATAAGATAGGGCCACCTTATTTGAATATTAGAAGAAAATAGTAAGCTTGCTTAATTAGCTTACCAATTAGACTTAAAAAATAATCCTAAAAAGGGGCCTCCAACCTATAAATAAGGCCTTTGACTCCCTTGTAATAAGAAATCTTTCATAGCATCCCAAACTCTATGTGTGAGAGGAGAGACTAGGTGTAGCACCTTTGTGAGCTTCACATTGTGTAGTGTGCAAACCCTAATCCTACACCTTTCCATAAGTGTGAGTGCTATTCCTATTGATTCCCATTGTGAAGGCCCAATGGCTCCATTTGGACCATACTTCATATTCAAGAAGTTTCCCAAGGGCCAATGCCCCAATGCCCATAATCCATTGCCACTATGATCATCCTCCATCATCCATGGCATAATGCAATAATCTAAAGATTAATCCATTATCCATAATCTTTAAACCATCTAGGCTCTCAATCTCTCTCAAGCCTCTTATTGTCATACTCAAAGTTGATTCCTTCTCTTCTCCAATTGGGTACACCGTTGTAGGTTTGTTGCAATGGTTGGCCCAAGATGACTGGTGTCGTTACTTTACTTGGCTTCATGACATAGAATCTATGGTGCACACTAGTATCCCCAATGAAAAGAGGTAAGTCAGAATACCCTTTGACTGGATTTGTTTCCCCAACAAATGACATAAGTGTGGTCATGGACTCGCAAAGCGTTGGCTTGTTGAGTGACTCCCAAGCTTCGTAACTCAAGGAGTTGACATCCGCCCCTGTATCAAACAGTGCTATTTATGACTTGAACTCCGTGCCAATCTCCACTAAGATGTATGGTCTAAGTGTAGAGTTTGGGTGATCCTCTTCATGGATGGCACATATTCTTAGTCGTTTAGTAACCTTGGTCACCTCTTGGATATCTCCACGAGTTTGTCTGAGCTTGTCTCGTTGCTCTTTTGCTTCTACTTGTTCTTGAGCTTTCATTGCTTCCTTTTGTTTGTTTCTTTCCTTAGTGGAATATAGTCTATTCAAGATTTTGTGCATTAGAGGCTCATGATATTTCTTTAGTCTACATCCACTAATCCAATTGGTCATGGGTTCTCTGTCAAGGGTGGCAAGATGCACTGCCCCACTTAAAGATAGATTATGTATCACGTATGGCCCCATGCCACATTTCTTGAGCTTTGATGTGTGCTATTTGAGTGTGTATGCCAACACCAAGTCTCCTTTTTTGAACTCTTTATTGATGATGTGTACATCATGAAACTTTTTGAGCCGTCTCTTCTGAGCATACATTCCAGCTACTGCTTGTAGTCAAAATTCATCTAGTTGTTTGAGATTTGTACATCGATAAGAGAGTTCATGTCACGTCCATTCAAGCTCTTTGGGCACTCTGAGTGTAGGGATTAGAAATTCTATAGGTATAATGGCATCCAATCCAAACTTCAGGTTAAATGGTGTTGTTCCTATGGCCATTTTGTAGGCTATCCTATAGGCTCATAAAGCGGAATTAAGTTTTAACTCCCAATCCATGCATGAATTGCCTACAATCTTTGTCAAGATGTTGCAAAGGATCTTATTAGTGCTCTCTTCCTTCCCATTGGCTTGTGGGTGATATGGGATTGATTTCTTATGTATCACCATAAGCTCATCGAGTAAATAGTGAATGACATCATTGATGAAATGAGTCCCTCTATCACTAACTATCTCAATTGGCAGTCCATACCTTGTGAAGATGTACTCATAGAGAAAGCATGCACTCGTTCTGGCATCGTTCTTAGGTGCGGCTTTAGCTTCTACCCACTTCAATAGATAATAAGTGGCAACAATGATGTATTGTGCCCTCGTTTAATGAGCTGGTGGGTTAATGGGACTGACAAAATCAATGCCCCATTCGGTGAAAGCTCTAGCACCCATCATAGGTCTTAACGGCATGTTATCCCTTCATGCATTGGCATTCATCACATCTTTTGACAAACTCCACTGCATCTTGGAATAGAGTGGGCCACCACAATCCTACCATCATGATTACCTTTACATCCTACAAACCCCAACTCTATTGACAGAAGCCCAAAGATGGTGAATGAATTATATATGGCATGTAGTTTCATTTGAATAAGTAGCCACACTACCATCATGATTACCTTTACATCCTACAAACCCCAACTCTATTGACAGAAGCCCAAAGATGGTGAATGAATTATATATGGCATGTAGTTTCATTTGAATAAGTAGCCACACTTCCACACAACAATTCAATAAATTCTCTCAGAGACCTACTTTGTGACAAACTTCATCATCAATAAAACAAAGCTAGTGAAGATTGAAATCCCTCAAAATCTAGAAGGAGTAGCTCCAAATACTAATAGTAGTTGTAAGTGTGCCTTGTATGCAACCCTCTAGTACCAAAGTGGGATTTGACACATTGTGGTCAAATCTCAATTCATGTGGGATTGAAAGACACTTGATCCGTGAGGATCAAACGGGCGCTTAAAGTCAACATCGGATATGAAGATGGTTAGGTGGAGAATGCATAAAGATTAAAGAGACTAAGCGGATGGAGCCAGCTAGAAGAAAGGCACAGGGATATTTTTTAAATTCCCGCAAGCATTTATTAATTTCCCACAATTTAAGCCAAAAATCTCGTGTATATGGATGTAAGAGTGAAATGACCACTCAAATTTAATCATATCGGGATTGTAAAAGCATTGGAATGTATAATGGGCTCATTGGAGTTCCACAGATATAAATGGAGTAGCCCACTAGTTATTTTAGTTGGAGCTTGACTAGTTTTGGCCGCCCAAGGTGTAGACAGGGTCACTCTTTTTAGACAAAAAGGGCCAAAGTTAGGTTTTCTCTTATCATTTCTCACTCTCACTAGTGCATTCTAAGTGTAGAGGAGCTCCAAGCTTTGGCTATGGCTTCCATCTCCATCTCCAACTCTACTACTCATGTATGAGCTATGTACCAAGCTCTTCTCTTGGCTAATGAATACAAGGTGTTCTCTTTCTCTATCTCTTGCAAGCTATGTGTGTATGTTTCATTGTGATTGAGTGTAGCTCTCGTTGAGCATTGTGGGTTGTGCTTTGCTTGGCTTCTCCATAGCCTATGCAAGTTCATTGGGCTCTTATTTGCTTAGTTGAATTTTATGTGTTGAGTGCTTGTGTGTGCTTGAGCTTCCATTAAAGCTTTCAAGTTGTGTATGTGCAAGCTTCGGGATTGAGAGAGGTGAGCATTGTAATCTCTATTTAGTTTTACTAATGACGGGTTTGCATGCTCCTAGCTATGGTGAATGAGAGGAATGTTGAGAATCCATTGGTGAAAGTGTGTGTGTGTGTGTGTGTGATTGAGAGGAGTGGTCATTAGTGGTGTGTAAGCATAAGCTTTTCTCCCATTGTGGATAAGCTTCCATGCACCGGTATGGGTTAATCTCCGAGCTTCGATAAGGGATGCAAATCCTTATGGATTGAGCTTAAACAATTGATACTCTCTTGCTACAAGTGTAAAGAGATTTCCGTCTCTCCATTGGCGCCGCTACCGGGGAGAAGACTCAAAACTGGTTGAGAAGCTTGTACTACCATCACTAATTAATCTTTCTTTTAGCATTAGGATTTAGGTGATTGAATAAAAGAAAAGGTTCAAGATTTAACCCACAAAAACATTGTTGTTTTTCTTGCATTGCTTTCCATGTTTTATGTTTTTTGTTGATGTTTTTGATGTTATGTTTTCATTGTAAATGTTGTTTGCAATCTCTTGTTTTGTTGTTGTTTTGCAATAGTTAGTTTAGGATTAGCTTAGGTTTAAAACGGGCTCGAAAGCAATCCTTGTGAAGCTTAATTTGAGAAGTGATTAAGCTTGATAAGTGATTAATGATGCTCAATATGGAGTTGACGTTTGTTTAGGAGAGTTTTTTGGGTCATTTGATGTGCTAAAGAGAGCTTGCTCAGCTGCCATTGATCACATTTACCCAAAACTCCCACATTTGGACCATTTTGAATGTTGTACACAGTCACAACAGCAAAAAACTGTACGCTCTGTTTGGGAAATTGACAGTGCAATGTCGATTTTGAGCTCCCAAAAAAATTTGAAAATTTATTTTTGAATTCTGGTTTGACAGGAATCATGTACAGGCTCTTGACATTCTCTGATATGAAATCTGGGCATTTTTGAGATGTCGATTTCCTACTGTCGATTTGCCAACTAGAGAGTTGACTAACAGTGCAGGTTGGACTGGCTGATGTACTGGACCATTTTGGTACCTTGGGATATTTTTTTGGTCAATGTATGTGAAAGATATGATTGAAATAGGCTTTGAATGTGCTTTAACTGTTTTTGAGTTAGTGTAAAAAAACTTCTGTTTTTTTGGATTTCACTAAAAAGTGCATAGCTTTGACATATGGTGTCGGAATCCAAAAGTTTTTTTATCGTTTTCGAGGGCACGAGCGGATCTACAAATTTTTTGGAGACTAACTTACTCCTTGCCTTCGGCTATGGAGTAAGTTGGTTTTCCAAAAAAGATCGTTTAGCCAACGAGGTTTTTACAGGGGTGTCTAGGAATCCTCACTACTCAACAACTCAAAGTGAGCCTACAATCGACAAAGGCAGAAGGTAAAGTAAAGGTGAGCTTTAAATAGTGCATTGGACATATCCAACATTGCCGAGGCTTGCGGATGGCTCTAAACCGTTAGTGTTAGTTAGAGTGGATTGAGACCTTTGCTTAGTGCATTGGCATCTCTCACAACAAGGGATCCGGACCACTTTGTTTGGGCAAGCAAAACCTGACAAGAATCTCTCTCTTAGGTCCGTTGGGCGAAAGCCTAGCCTCCGGAGTGTTGCTTTCTTGAGACGGCACGCGAGTCACAAACAGTTGTTTCTGGTGACTAACATTGTGATTGATTGCTCTTGTACCTTTGCAAATTTCGAAAATCCAAACATCCTTAGTGTATCACCACTGTACAAGGGACTGTAAACTGTATTCAACTGTTCACTGGACAGCAGGAAATCGACAGTGCATGTCAATTTTGAGCTCTAGCAGGCAGTAGAAAATTCAGTTTGCAATTCTGAGTATAGGGCTGTGATCAGGCAGAGGACATCATTTGATACCAAACTTGGCCATTTCTGAGCTGTCGATTTTCAGTGTCGATTTGCCAACCAGAGAACTGCCAGACAATTGTTTTGACCTGCACAGCATACCAACTTGAAAAAACTTCTCAAAAAAAAAAAACCCACAAAAAGGAAGGAACATAAGAGAAAAGAACCGGAATGTAAACAACAAACTGAACTAAAAAGCTACATGAACTTAAGATTCGGAAGGCAAATTGGACCGACAAACGCTGACATTGTCTCAAGAATTTCCACACAAGGGAGCGGCACGCGCTCGGTAGTGGGGAACCTTGAAAGCATTCTAGAGTGTTCGTTGTCTGACACGCACTCAGAATCGGCCCAATATTCGGAGGCTAACATGGATAATGACCTAGAGATGTCTAGGGACATGTAATGAGATAGGGAACGAAAAGGCAAAAGCAGATGAGATTGACTATGATGTAGCGCTCATTTTTCTGTACACTAATGTACATGGAGCAGAGATCTATAAGGACCCTTTGGGTCGTTATACGTTCAAATCTGCCGAACATAGAACCTCATTTCATGAACCTCCTACGGTCAACTACCAAGGGGATCTATACATGGGTACAGACGCAGCACGGTATAAGGTTACCAAGTATCCTGAACATGTCGATGCCTTGGGAGTACTCCAAACCGGCAGAGTCCCAACTATGGAGTAGACTGCGGATTCGCTACAAGAGCAAGATGGAAGATCCAACTACTATGATGATCCAGGTACGCACACTTCCCATTTGAACCAGCATTTGGAGAAATTGTTTGCTGAATGGAAAATTGAAAGGGAAATAAAAGTGACGAAAATATTCCAAGATAACCCATTGCAAGAAGTCTTTTGTGATTCACAAGATGTCTATTATGCTACGACTAAACTGCCACACTTATAGTTTGTAGTCCAACACACCTTAATGCTAGAATGTCAAGAGGGACATGAGAGGAGAATCATAGACAAGTTTGGGAATTTCTATAGGACACTTGAGTGGAGAGAAGTGAGAGACCTCACATGGAAGGGAAAGAGTCTCTTTCTTGAGCCCCATCCAATGCATACAGCTAGACCAAGGGAAACTGCTTTTAGTGGCGACACAAGAGTACCTACTTTTGTTCGTCCACAACAACCAGTAGCTCCTTCTCTATCAGATTGGACCATAGGAAGAAGACCTACACCTATGCCACCATGGCGAGAGGCTAGAGAGCAAACATTCGTGAACCCAGAGAGAGTAGAACACATGCCACCTCATAGGGAGAGAGATGCATGGCAAAGGGATCCTCTGTCAGAAGCTAGACCACCTAGAAGACCTGTAGAAGAAGGATCTAGAAAGACAAGACCTTCCTCATTGCAGAAAATGGTGAAGAAGTATGATGGTTCAAGTGATCCCCATGATCATGTGGCTGCATACAGGCAAGCCGTTCATGCTGAAAAAGTTAGAGATGTCCATACTCAAGTAGAGGGCTTTGGGCTGAGCTTCTGATTTTTTGGGTTTTTAGCCATTTTTCTGGGAAAATGCTATCAAAATTTTCCTAGAATTCTTGAGTGCTTTATGCACGTGATTGTTAGCACACTTTTGGTTCATTTTCAGCCATTTTACTGTCGTTATGCTGCCGAAATTTTGTCGCATTTTGGTCAGTTTATGCCATATTGATAGTGATTCTCTACATTACTTCCAGAAGTCACTTTTGGATGCTCTAGCTTTTGGTTTTAGTGCCTCTATACAAACATAACTCTACCGAAATTTTTCTAGAGATTTCGTGCATTATCTTGCTCTTATCACGTCGTCAGCGAAGGATAGTAGCGTGTTCGACATAAAGAAGTTTGATGGCTCAAACTTTGCATTGTGGAAAGAGTAAATTCAAGATATTTTGGTACAGAAGAAGCAGAGAGCCCCAATTGCATTTGCTACAAGACAGGCAGCTCTTACAGAGCACTTCCAGGTTACTCAGTTTGAGTGGGAGGAGTTGGATGCCTTGGTGAGATCTACGATCCGCCTACACTTTGCCAAGTCAGTCTATTTTACACTTTTGGAATGTGCTACAGTGCATGCGACATGGATTAAGCTATGCAACACGTATGAGCAAAACACTCCAAGTAACAAAGTGTTTTTGATACGTAAGCTCTTCAATCTGAGGATGAAGGAGAATGGCAGTGTTGCACATCATATAAATGATTTTGAGTTGACATTTGCACAGATGCATGCTCAACACATGAACTTAGATGATGAGCTGAAAGCTATCTTTTTGCTTTGCTCATTACTAGCTTCATGGGATACGTTTTGCACGGCAGTCAGTAATTTTGCACCCAATGGCAATCTTGTGTACAATAACATCACTGGAGCTCTTCTCAGTGAAGAATCAAGACGCAAGACTATGGGTAGTTCACATCATGGTGAAGCTCATTATGTGCAGAAAGAAGGCAAACAAAGACAAGGTCACAGTAAGCACCGCAATGATTCTGACAGGGACAAGAAAGATGCATCTTGTGGCCACTCAAAGTCTCGTGGCAAGAAAGACATTCAATGTCATTTTTGTGACAAGTTTGGTCACCTAAAGAAAGATTGCTATGCATGGAAGAGAGAAAAGGGCAAAGGTAAAGAGAAGGGTAGTAGTAGCAGTGCTTCAGAGGATAAGCCAAATAGTTCGGTCAAGATTGACGAACTCAATATTGTTACACATAACAGTGATTCCCAGGACATTTTGATGCTTGATCAGCCATCTGAAGTGTTCCACGATGCCCAAGAAAGCTTATGCTTGGAGAGTACAGTGTTTGTTGAGATACTTGTCAGTGGCAAAGTTTCACATGCATGGATTTTGGACTCTAGTGCATCTCTTCATGTTACGCCGCATAGAGAATGGTTCTCTTGCTATGAAGAGACAGTGGACACAGTCACTTTGGGAAATTCATTTGCATGCGACATAGTTGTCATTGGTGACATACCCATGGTTCTTTCCAATGGCATGCGTTTTGTTGTTGAGAATGCTCATCACGTGCCATGCCTGACAGGAATTTGATCTCTATTCCATAGTTGGATGACCTTGGATATAAGGTCACTTTCTCTCAGCTGTCTTGGAAGATCAGCAAAGGCAACATTTTGGTTGCACATGGAATCAAAGTTGGCTCACTCTATCCTCTTTATGTGTCAAGCAAAGATACTGTTTTATCAGTCACTGAGCAGCCATCAGTTTCTTTGTGGCATAGCCGGTTGGGACACATGTCTAGAAAAGCTATGGAGACTCTTTCTTGTTTGGGTTGCTTGCCTGAGTTATGCTTTTTAGACTTCAGTTTTTGTGAGCATTGCATGTACGGGAAACACACACGCACATCTAGAAATGTTTCTTTTGAGAAAGAAAGGCAGCCATTGGAGCTGATACATAGTGACATTTGTGGCCCCATGCCGACGAGGTCTCTTGGTGGTTCACAATATTTTGTCACATTTATTGATGATGCTACATGCAAGGTTTGGGTTTACAACATCAAATCTAAAGATCAGACATTTGCTTGCTTTCAGTGATTCTTGTCGAGTGTGGAAAACTAGTCTGACAAGAAAGTTAAAGCCTTGAGGTCAGACAATGGTGGTGAGTACATCTCAAAGGAGTTTGTAGACTTTTGTGTAGAAAAGGGTATTAAATGGGAGTTTACTGCTCCATATACTCCTGCCCAAAATGGTGTTGCTGAGCGTATGAATTGCACCATTCAAGAAAGGCTTATGTCTATGCTGTCACAGTCACATTTGCCATAGTCATTTTGGGCTGAAGCTTTGATGACAACAGTTTATTTGATCAATAGAATGCCAAATGCATCATTACAGTTTAAAGTGCCTGAGGAGTTATGGTCGGGATATCCAGTCTCTTATCAAAGGCTCAGGACATTTGGTTGTGAAGCTTATGCACATGTGCCTATCGAGCGTCATGCAAGGCTTAATCCTAAATCACGTAAATGCATCTTTATTGGCTATGGAATGGATGGACAGTTTGGCTATCGTCTATGGGACCCAAAGAGTCAAACAGTGATCCATAGCAGTGATGTTGTCTTTAATGAGACCAAGATGCATAAACAGCTAGAGAAGGAGGTTGCATATCGAAAGGTTACATTCAATGATGTCTCCCCTCCTGCCTACTATGCCGCAAGTTAATGCTCAACTTGATAGAGCTACTGAGCACCCTAGCACAAGTAGTCAGCCAAGGAGATCATAGAGAATCTCACATCCTCCAGAACGTTTTGTCCCTGGTGTAGATTTTGTGTTGCTTACAGACAGTGGTGAGCCATCTTGTTACAAAGAGGCTATGTTGGCTGGTGATAAGTCTCAGTGGGAGCTTACGATGCAAAGTGAGATATCTAGCATTGAACAGAACAAGACTTATGAACTGGTACTGTTGCCTAAAGGTCAGAAAGTGTTACCATGCAAGTGGGTCTTCAAGAAGAAGTTTACATCCCCTAATGCTTTGCCAGGCAAGATTGGTAGCCAAAGGCTTTAAGCAGGAGTATGGAATTGATTTCGAGGAAATATTTTTGCCTGTTGTCAAGATGACAACTCTACGTGTCATGCTTGCCCTTGCTGCTAGAGAGAATCTTGATCTTGCACAGATGGATGTAAAGACAGCTTTCTTACACGGTGATCTCGATGAAGAGATCTATATGGCTCAGCATGAAGTGTTTGAGAAGTTTGGCAAGGAACATTTGGTGTGCAAGTTATGCAAGAGTCTTTATGGCTTGAAGCAGGCACCCAGGCAGTGGTATCATAAGTTTGATACATTTATGTGTTCCCAGGGATTTAAGCATAGTAATGAGGATCCTTGTCTCTATGTGAAGAAACCTAGAGATGGAAAGCTTATTATGCTAATCCTTTATGTGGATGACATGCTTATTGCTGGTCATTCAAAGAAGGACATTGCTGATTTAAAGAAGAAGCTATCTAGTCAGTTTGACATGAAGGATTTGGGTGATGCTCATCACATTTTTGGTATGCGTGTTACTAGGGACCGAAAGAAAGGGTTGTTATACCTGTCTCAAGAAGAGTACGTGCATAAAGTGCTTGAGCATTTCAATATGCAGAGTGGGAGGTCAGTCAGTACTCCATTGCCTGCCTACTTGAAACTTAGCGAAGATGATTGCCCCAAATTTGATGAGGACAAAGCCGCGATGGCTAAGGTTCCGCACGCTTCAGCTTGTGGGAGTCTCATGTATGCCATGGTGGCTACAAGACCAGACATTGCATATGTAGTGGGAGTTGTTAGCAGGTTTATGTCCAATCCTAGAAAGAAGCATTGGGAAGCTGTTAAGTTGATCCTGAGATACTTGAGTGGGACAGCAGACAGATAGCTATGCTATGGCCATGGAGAGCTATCCATTCAGGGATATGTTGACAGTGATTATGCAGGCTGTGTTGACACTCATAGATCCACTACAGGATGGATTTACACATTTGCAGGTGCTGTTATTTCTTGGAGATGTGTGCTTCAAGATTGTACGTCAATCTCTACCACAGAAGCAGAGTATGTTGTAGCTAGTGAAGCATGCAAAGAAGCTATTTGGCTTGCTCGTCTAGTGGGAGATCTTGGCATTAAGGTACATCTACCACTTCTTCACTGTGACAGTCAGAGTGCTATTGCCTTGGAAAAGAATCCAGTGTTTCATGCTCGCACGAGACACATTGATGTGTGACATCATTTTGTACGGGAATGCCTGGCAAAGAAGCAGGTTGACTTGGTGAAGATACATACTACAACAAATACAGCAGATGCACTCCACTAACGGTTTCAGTGCTGTCGTCAGTCGATGGGCATCACATGAAGCTACTCTTGCTTCATTTTTTCTTTTCTTTTGTTTACTAACCTCCCTTTTGGCACATTGGCCATTTAGTGGGAGAATGTTGGGTAAATGGCCATCTACTGTGGCCGCCCGCCCGCCCATTGACTACTAACACATATACATGTAATTTCCACTCATTGTATATACATTCGTGCTAACCCTATCTGTGTGTGTGTTTCTCCTTCCTCGCACTCTTGCACGCTTGCTTTCCCACACCGCATTTGCACTTCTACTCTTCATTGTGTTGTGTGTGTGTGTGTGTGTGTGTGTGTGTGTCTTCATATGTGTATGTGTTTCTCTCTCTCTCTCTCTCTCTCTCTCTCTCTCTCTCTCTCTCTCTCTCTCTCTCTCTCTCTCCCCTCTTGTGTGTGTGTGTGTGTGTCTGTGATAGGGGGAGATGGGCTCTCTCTCTCTCTCTCTCTCTCTCTCTCTCTCTCTCTCTCTCTCTCTCTCTCCTCGTGTGTGTGTGTGTACATGTGTGTGTGTGTATCTGTTGTGTTTTATGTGTATGTGATAGGGGGTTGTTTTGATATGCCAATGCTACAAACAATGGTAGGGCTAGTCCAAAGTATTTCTATGCCAAATAAATAAAAAAACCATAGTAGAGAACTTACATATTTTTGCCACTCCCCACCAGGAAAATAGACGATGATTCCCATCCCAAACATATAACATCTTCCCTGATAGAAACTCCCAACAAGTGCCCTCTATGCTTTCTTCAAATTCATCATTTGCATGTTTCCATAAGTCATCCCACTCGTTGGTTATCTCTTCAGTCACCATAACAACGGGATGTCCCGATGCCCATTAGGGGAAGGTTGAGGTCTATAGGGGCCCTTTAAGCTACCATATTATGTTTTTAAGTCCTTTTGCTTAAGGACTCTAAGCAAACTTTGACCAGGCCTGAAAAGGGGATCTTTATGCAATCATTACTTGAATTTCTATCTTTTCAAATATATACTTTCTTGAACTGAATTGGGGGTAACTTTTTGGTTTTACCAAATTCAAAATGGCTGAAAGGCCTTCCCTCCTCTCTCTTCCCTCCACTTTTAGGACCCCCCACCACTTTCTTTCTCTACATTCTCTCTCCAAAATGTGGGGATCTTCTTTCTCTTCCCCTTTCTCACATTTGGACCTGCCATGACCAAGTATCTTTGATTAGTAAGCTTCCATAACCTCTGCACATCCAAGTGTTGATATCTCACACTCTCTCATCCTCCATGCCTCATCTTTTCATCAGTTTTTGCGCTCTCTCTCTCTCTCTCTCTCTCTCTCTCTCTCTCTCTCATGTCTTACCGACATTGAAGTGCAAAAAATCCCTGTGTCAACCTCCATAGCTTCAGAGCTCACTATCCATCTATGATTGTCTAATATTTTTTACAGCAAAACTTCATTGCACTCTCCTTAGAATACCCTCTCCTCACTCTCGCATTGTGTTCTACAAGAATCACTTTTCAGCATTGCCTAACCCTAAAGATAATGCCACTTGAAGATATATCTAACAGAGCACCAAAGTTCAAGTTACATGTAGATTTGGCTACTGAGTATGCTACCATCCGCAGCTCAAAACCAAGTGGTGTGAACAATGTGCCATTGGATACAATTCGATCACAAGGGAGAAAATGTAGATGATTGGATTCATATACTCTATTAACCCTCTCACCAATGCCCCACCTCCTTTTGTTAATATCACTTCATTTCTTACATATGTAGGTGATGGAGCTAATGGTCTGTTTGG
The DNA here is from genome assembly GCF_041138505.1 of Cibotium barometz. Lineage (NCBI taxonomy): Eukaryota > Viridiplantae > Streptophyta > Polypodiopsida > Cyatheales > Cibotiaceae > Cibotium > Cibotium barometz. The sequence continues at coordinate 29,115,458 of NC_141069.1, read as the reverse complement.
CTATTGTAGAAGGCTTTCTTTTGTTGCAACTTAGGAATCGCATTCAAGAGTGCATTTTCAAGGCTTATGGCATGACTTGCAGTAGCAACACAAGAAGGACATTGATAGGCTTGAAGAAGTGGTAAACAACTTGAAAAATCAGAATCAGGAGCTCCATAAAAACAACTTGTTGCTTAAGTAGGCCTTTGATATTGAACAGGAAAAGATGAATGTAGCCAAACAAGATGCACAAAACAAGCAACGATGCCTTGCAAGCCTAAAGAAGCTTCCAGTAGGATTTTGACAAAGGAAAAGAAAGCGTCAGCCCCTAGAAACCTTGGCAACTCTAAGTGGAGCAAGAAAATGACGTTTACGAGCAACAAGGTTTTTCCTATTCTTGCCATTGATTTGCAGGCCATTCTGTTTTGTGAAACATATTGATGTTGTTTTGTATTTATGTTCCATATAGAGATGTTGCTGGGGATATGATAGGATATGAAGGTGGTGGTGAGGAATGTCAAATCCGAAACAAAATTTATGAGGAGCTGCAAAATATGGTAAGCCCCATACAGATTATGGATGCATGTGATAGTGTTGGTGTTAGTAGAAAGGGATATGAAGCCATTTACAAGGTGTTTACACTAGGTCACCATGCTAAAGGACTTCTAAGGCCCATGCTACCGACTCCATACAGTGTAACCATGGCAAGAAAAAGTACAAAATCAGACATTGCGAACATGTTAGTGGCTACTGTCATGTGGAGGATGCTCTGCCTGTATGTACTTCTAAGGTATTGGAATACAACAAGTACAACAATGTCTTTATTGATTTAAGGACCCTTAAAAGAGCTATGATCTCTTAATATGGTCTAAGCATTGAGGAGTGCCAAGGTCAAGCTGTGTTTGTGTTAAATCTTGATGAGTGTCAAATTGTAAAAGGAAAAAAATTAGAAAGAGTCAGCCTAACACTGATGAACAGTGCTATCAAAGGAAATCCGGAACAGGTTGACAATCTTCTTGACTATAGTGCACAAGCCTCAAATTCCAAAACATTAAGGCAATCTGAGGGAAAGGATTACTATGGAGTGCAATCAAATAAGAATATATGGTGGTTGTCAGCATTTGAGCTTCCATAGGAGACGAATGATACATTACGCTCAAACTTCATGACCATCCCAAACGTCATATCATTGCAATCAAAAGGACAGACTTTGCATGTGGAATATGTAGGAACATTTACAGTTGAATGGCACATGGCAAGGGATTTAAAGACATTGAAGTGTATGCTAGGATGCAAGCTAGGTGCAAATACTTTTTTTCCATGTATTTATTGTTGCCATTCAAAGTCAGAGTATATTGAATGTGGCAAAGCTTCAGGCAAGGTTGTAGCCACCAAGACAAACAAATCTCATGTAAAGGGCAAGAAAAATGTACAACCACCTTCAATGAGTACAACGCAAAACGAAGGTCCAAAGAAACCTATGCAATGGGTTAATGGCATTATGAGTTGTAATACCAAGTGTCTGCCTAATCGTGATCAAGAAGATATTTCATGGAGCCCTATATTAGAGATTCCACTTTCTCGTGTTCATATTTGCACGCTTCATGCTAGGTTATGCATAATGGACAAATTATTGAAGTTATATATTAGTTATGCATGGAATATGGAGCCTGAACATCTTTGCAACGAATGCATCAGTAAGCTAGAAGATGTCCTTTCAAGCATGGGGCTTCATGGTGGTGCGGTAAAGTTAACTAAGGATACTAAAAAGTCAGGACCGGGATAGGATAATCCAAACAAAATATGCATGGGTGGGTCCAAAGCTAGACATCTTCTCTCAAATTACGAGGGGTGCAATAGTCACACAAAATATGAGATATGGAAGGCCGTTTGTGAGTGCACCACTTATCGTGGGAATAATGTAGAGCTTGGTCTCAAGCGTGCAAGGCTATGGGAGTCACTTGTGATAAAATGATTCGATTGCTAGAAAAGGCTCAACTTGTTGTTGAGGACATAGCAAACTTGAAGACTACAATACATATATTTACTCAACAAGTAGTTGATGCATGGGGAGAAACACATATCACCCATATTAATCACCAAATAATAAAATTCTGATATGATCTTTGTTGCAACACATTATATTTTCCCACACACATTTTTTTCTCGACCAATATGGTCCAATGGCAATTTGGAGCACCTAAGGAATGAAGCGCTCTCATTATCAAGCTAAGGCAACATACTTCAAGAACACGTGACATGGTGGAGGTGGTAAGGAAAAAAGCAATGCCTTGCATGAGATGTTTAATTGGTTTTATCGTAGTTTGGGAGGTCCACGTTGTTAAGGCTAATTTAATACCCCTAACAATTACTTCACATCAAACAGAACAATTCATTATCACCATTCAAAGAATAAACATTACAAAAACTGAAATATCATCTCACATTCTACAAAGACAGTTACATAGAACAGAGTACTCACAGGATGTTAACAAATAGACAGTTTCATTTCTTATCCTTTAAAATTAAGGGACATACAAATATATATGCTTTCAAACACGTCCCCTGATATGTCAAAAATTGACTTACTAAGGTTCAAAAAGATATCTATCTAACATGTAAAACTCCAGGTTTTACACCTGGCACGCCCGGTGATCAAAAGTTTTTCCCAAAAACTTGTTGACTTGAATACCACAATCCCTTGATTTGCCCCAAAAGAAACTAACTGATCCTAACTAGAGTAAATGCAAAGTGCAGTGGTTGGGAATACATCCAACTTACACAAAATACATCTAAACTAGTTACTCACAATTTCCTAAATTATTCCCCCCCAAAAAAACATTGCCCCTTGACTATTGACCATTTTGTTCTTTGACATATCAAATAACAGAATCTGTTCCATCTTTTCCAGCTCCATCTTTTGTGGCTTGATCCTCTCCTGCAACAATCCTATCCACATAAAGCTTCTTCCAATGTCTGATTGGGATGGTACTACTGATATCTCCCATGGTTTTTCTGCATGCTCCTCCACATCCATAACCTTGATGTCTGATCCCTCTTGATCAAAATCTACTAAATTATGACTATCAGTCAACATTTCATCCTCCTCTGTTGCATATTCTTTCAAAGATTGTAGCAAACCTATAAAGCTTTGCTTAACAGAGACTGTCCCCTTAATAGACTTTGGTATAAGATTTACCTGCAACTTTTCATTCTTCTCTTTCAAATCAGCAATTTGATTCTTCAGTACTTAAACATCTTCTTTGTACTCCTTCTTAGCAAAAGCTTCCCATGGCCTCATGATGACAGTATTGACTCTACTTTTTATCCCTTCCCAAATCATATTGCCTGTTTTGATCAACTCTGTTTTCATGACCTCCAGATCTGTATTGCTCATGAATACTCCATCTATATGAAGTTCTTCATCCTCATCCACCATTGCTTTCAATTTTTCCTTCACCTTTTTCAATGTTGTAACCTATTGAAATGAAATTTAAGTTTGTAGTGGCAAGCTCAATATTCTTCTGACACAATTCCCCCATTTCCTTAGCATATGTATCCTTGATCTCTGCCAACCAATCTGAGATTACTAAATTTGTATGTTTCCTTTGTAAAAACATATGGTCATACTTTTCCTTGGAGTCTTGCAACTCTTTTAAAACTTTGTGATGCTCATCCTCTTGCCTTTTTAGTTTTTCCTGCTCTTTATCTTCTGTTTTCTTTTCCAACTCTTTCTGCTCCAACTTCTTCTCCAGGTCATACACCTTATTCTCAAGTTCCCTTTGTGATCTCCTCACAATCTGAGCATTAGTATGCTGTTGTGTTAAAAATTGATCCATCAACTTCCAATCTCTTTTTGCTTCTGCCACTTTCACTTCCCCTCAAACCTCTCCTATTCTATTAATAACAGATTCTGTGTTTCCTATCTTTTCAAATTCTTTCATTGCAAAACTTCTTCCCTTGTTTAGTTTAAGTTTCAATCCTATTTTTTTAGAAGTTCCCTGTGAAGTGACCACTATTTCCCCTTTCATAATAGGAGTTGAAATCAATGGCTTCTCAATCTTCCTAGAACTTTCAAATGCCTCTTCTTCTTCTTCTTTTGTGTAACCTATAGATAGTAACTCACTTACTAGCTTTCCTTGACTTTGCATCACCTGCTATTGTTGAAGCAATGGAGTGCACGCACATGAGAGCGAGAGGGAGAGAGAATCACACAAGATGTGGGCGGGGAGGATGAAGCTCACAGCTCTAAAAAGATCCCTCCCCTTATTCACTATATATGAATAAGGATATACACATGTGGACGCTCGGGTAGCTTGTAGATTGTTAGTAAGATTGGTTAATCCCAAGGCTTCCCTTTTTGTATACTAGGTTGTCCATCAAGGATGGTCAAAATGATAAATGCCAAAACATTGTTGTGAGTGTCCCTCGAGTGTCCATTATCTGCAAAACAAGTACCTATTTTCATCCAATGAGAAGAGGTAACTTTGCCTGATAATTGGAACATAGAAATAAAACCTACTTTGCCCAATGATCATATCATGCCAAGAACCCTAACAAGTAGAGCCTTGGCAATATAGAACAGTATCAGGTAGTATGTGCTAGATCATTGCCTCAGAGAGCAAAAATTATTTCTGATCTTGCAAAGCCTTCATTTTGTGTACTAGTACATGCAATCCCATCTACCTCTAATAAGCCAATTGCAATCCCTTTGCATTGCACTCATGTTGATTCTATCTTAGTGGTAGATCATGATAGTTGTAAAGACTACCATAAGATTTTGCAAAATATCTCTACAATGTCAACTGTCACTATGCTTACACAAGATTCTCTGGCTGTTTGACATGAAGTACCTCATTCTTCTACTAATCTTGTTCTTGCCAATGAAATGAAGCTCAAGCCATCTCATAAAGTGCTCAATTGGAATAGCAATGACATTCAGGATTTAGGGGAAATGGTTACTCTCCAACATCAACAACTACAATCCTTGCTACATCAGGTTCATCTCCTCCACCCTGCTCTTTTTCAAGAGGGGGAGTCACTAGCCCCAGATGTCCCTGATGATTTGACCTCAACTTTACAACCACCAATGGTTTCCACAATGGTAAAGAAGGTCAATTGTAAAGGGAACATACCTAAAATGTTCTCTATGATCAGACTATGATCAGACGAGAAACATCACATCCACAATATCCAAAGCCAATACCTCATAATTTTGGCCTTGATTATGCTTTCATTGTAGCACCAAAAGGACCATTTGATGATCCAGAAATAGATAAAAAATGCAATCCTTGCACATATATTCGGCACAAGGTATTAATCTCCCAGAAATTGCAGATACTAATGGATTGGATGAATGTATTGAAACGATGAAACGAGGGACAAGATCAAGCGCACAGTCGGGCTACCTCGGGGCTCGTGCACGCTCACCAACCCGGGGGGGGTCTCTCACTTCATTGATCATATGGGGGGGGCACCACCTTGTTTTGTAGTCAACAAGGAAACTATCTCTCTTTCTCTTGCACGGTTGGAGTCTCACACGTATCGTGGAATCCTCTCAATCTTGCAAACGACGTATCACAACACAAAGGTCATCTCGTGATGAGGGTGCCAAACTCCCGGTGGCTCAAGATCAAGGCCGCTTACGCCAAGCGCAAAGCTAGCGGGGCTACGAGCACTTGGGTGCGGCGATCTCAACACTTAACGACCCACACATACACAACACAACATAAACATAAGGGAAGAGGTCCTAATCCGTGTACCCAATCAAGCACGTGCGGGTCTCGGGCTTGGTGCATTGGCGGGGCTTTGCATGGAAGTCTTCCCCACCCTCACAAGGTTTTGAAAGTGCGACAATTACGCAAACTTAAAAAAAACATGCATGCAAGCCACCCTTCCCATCTATGTTCACGTTCTCTCTTAAGTCAATTGTCATGCTTGGTTGCAAGGCATTAAGGTGGTTCAATTGCTGAAATTAACTCAAGCATACACACCAACTAACATCCACAATTCAAGCACGTCACCCTTCAAACGAAGTATGACATACCATCATCAATCACTCATTCATTCACACACCAAATCAAAGTCAAACCACCATAAAAAAATGTCCACAAATCTCACACTAAATCAAAGATCCCCAATCCCCAAAAAGGCGATCCTCGCACTCAACAAGCCATGAGCTTGGAGACTACGCCCACGTGGGGTCGTGATCAACACAAACACAATTCAAACACCCAATTGTCAACACCAATTAAACGCCAAATAAGGCTACACTAGCCTTATGATCAACATACTTTCAATCAAACACTCTTACACTCTTAATTTTTAGCACATTGCAAAGAAAAAATAAGAGGAAGACCAACACCAACGATTATGAACAATACAACATACCATGTAAAATTATCCGTAGGAGAATTTTTGCAAGGTATGGGAGCCGCCGCACGCGCAATCACCACCACTGTAGAGAATTAGATAAGGATTAAGAGAATTATACTAATGATCAAGCTTCCCAGTGGCTTGATGATTAATAATAATAAGAATTGAACATGTAGGAGAGCTAATTCCCAATAAATCAACCCAATTCACTCAAATCCACCCCTCCAATCACTCAACTATAGTGCCCAAATAACTAAAACAACTCCTAGCAACTCAATTTGCATAGGGTATGTGAACCAAGACAACTCTAGGGGCTCTCTTTGAGCTTAAATGGCTCTAAGTTTGCATAAACGGGCTCCGGGGACTCCCATAATACATAGAAATAAGCTCCTTTTATAGGTGAGGAAGGTAGCTTAGGGCTTTAATTTAATTACAATAAGAGGGCTTAAGAATTTTTTATTTAGGAGGAGATAAGGAGCTTAGTTGGGCTCTCTGTTATTTCATGGAAAGCTTCAATTTGATTTTTGTGTGTGTGTGTGAAAAAAAGTCGTTCACACTTTGGGAAATACACACTTTCTTCACAAGATATTCTTTCATTTTTTGTGAAAGAGTATGCCAAATCAGATGGCAGGGGGTGGGGTAGGCTAATATTAAAAGGGGACTTGGGTCATAGCTTAGAAAAATGAAAGATGAAAAAGGAAAGAAAGGAAATAGCTTATTTCCAAACCGTGCATGCAAAAGCCAAATCTATGACATGTAGGCTTTGTAAGAAATGGGCTCCACCTGTAAGAACCTTTTGTGTAAGTCTTAGGATGTAAGGAAGGGGTCCAATGAAATGCAAGTATGTAGGCTCCCCAAAAGTAATGGCTCATCAAATTTGCTTAGCTCAGTCCATCAAGTGCACTTTGGAAGCTTTGAAAAAGTGAATTAGAGAGAGAATGTGAGCAAATCAGCTAGAGAGATGCATGCTCAAAAATGTGCATTTTTAATGTGGGTTGAGCGGCCGGTCGGCACAGGGGCCTTTAACCCCAACAACCTCCCACTTAAAGGCCAATGTGCCTTTAAGCGAGATCTACTAGCCTACAACTAGTATGTACAAGTAATGTAGGTGAGAGACTCTCTGAACCTACACCCACTGGTTGTCGTCAATCATGTGCATCCGGTTGTCCTGCTCTTGTGTAAGTCCATACACATGCAGTGTGCAGAATCTACAAATTTGCACCTGTAGCATGTAATAGAGAGTCTTCAACCTGTATTCACCTGTTTGGACACCTGTACTTGCAACCTGTTGGTCAAACAACCCAAATCTGCAAAAATCACAGAACCTACAGCAAAGCAGGAATCGTCGAAATAGCCTCCTGTAAACGACTTGCAGAGGCTGAACGGGGCCCAAAATGAGCCCAGATTCAAAATCTGACTGCGGGAAAGCCCTATGGGGTAAGCTATAGACCTTACACCACTCTCTGCGCTCACCAAATTTGAGCGCGATCTGAGAATGTGACCCCTGTGACCCTGCGGCACTGTGCAAGCCTCCCACCTGCTCTGATACCAGTTGAAGGTGCGCCATGGAAGTGTGCAAGCATGCGGTGTGGTGGAGGTGAAGTAGAGAAGAAGATGAGACACAGATGTGGTGGACTCACTCACAATAGTGAGCTAGGGTTTGAGTCCTTATTGTTTTGTATGGTATGAATGGTCAGTGTGTTAGTGTCCGGCCGCCCACTTACTTAGGGCTAGCACATTGGGCTTTACCACCCCAACAGAATCCTATCATCCAACACTCAAATCAACCATAAGTTGTCTGAGCCATACACACTCAACCGTAGTTGTGAAAGCTGCCCTATACTTAGCTTCACAACCAGAAGTGGACATAGTAGGCTACTTCTTGCTCAACCAAGATATGCATGAGCTACGAAGCATGAAACAAAAACCACTTGTGGACACTCTTGTGTCATAGCAACTAGCCCACAATCAGGGTCTGAAAATGCATGTAAATCTGTTGATAATGATCCCCCTTGGGATAAAACAACCCAAGAAGTATGGTGCCACTCAAGTAGCAAAAGATCCACTTAATTGCCTTCCAATGCTGAGACCCTGGGCTATGCATAAACCTGCTCACCTATGAGAGCAAAAAGTGAATATCAGGCCTCATAATGCATACATAAATGAGGCAGTCAAAACTTTTTGATAGAGTGTGACATCATTTTTTCAAAAGAAGAGACAAAATAGAACAGGAACAAAACCAAAAACAACCCGAGATCGACACTAATCAAGACCAAAACAAGTATGGAATTGAGGACATGGGTGATTAATGGGATGTACCTTCTCATAAGCAACATGAGCTATTAGTACATAAGGTAGATTGAAATACAACTACATACATTTTTTTACTACTTTAGATGCTATCAAAGACCAAATTACTAAATTAAATGAGTGCATGCAGAAGGGAAAGTAGGTTGTGGCATAGTCTTTTGTGCCACCTAATCCAAACATGTCTTTCACATCTAGGAACATCAGAACCATGAATGTTGGGTAAAGGCAGTGTGCCTTGCCCGCATCCACCGGGCCGTGTCTGGCCACCCATGTGTGTACATACACTTATCTCCTTATTCTTTATATGTATGAATAAGGAGCTCACTCTCTTAGATGAGTCTGCAGCTCCACCTCTCTCTCTCTCTCTCTCTCTCTCTCTCTCTCTCTCTCTCTCTCTCTCTCTCTCTCTCTCTCTCTCTCTCTCTCTCTCTCTCGTGCACGCATGCTTGCTCTCCGCCCTCGCATATCCATTCTGCTGCACTGCTCCCTTTCATTCTGGTATCAGAGCCACGAGGTGTGAGCGTACCGCAAGTGTGTGGGCTGATTTGCAGCCACTTTTGGAGAGTTTTATAGGAGGATTTTTAGCATGGGCTTTCCCCTCTTATTGCCCTTGCATTCAGTGCTAACAGGAGTGCATTTGATAGGGATTTGATGTGGCCATGTATGCTTATTGTGGTTCAATCCATTAAGGCTAATTTGGGCTTGTTTTGGTGGTGATTTTGTGAGCATTCTAGTTTTGTTTGCCCTCTCATTGCTCTCTACTTTGGTTGAACCTCTTTTGGCATTTGCAGCAGATCACACATATACACAAGCAGTTCTGTGGGCTATTTTTCAACCATATGAGGACTGATTTGCAGGTGTTTTTGGAGTCCTTTTGGAGTATAATTTGTAGCCACACCTTGCTTACTACATGCCCCACACTCTACATAGGCTAGAGGAGTCATAGTAGCACAGCAGAAAGGAAGGAGAAAAATATTCCCGTAGGTGTGTTTTTTGAGGCAAAAAACACTATTTTTCTCATAACTCCCTCATCCGGTTCCAGTTGAAATGGTAAGACTTTCATATGTTAAAAAAATACCCTACCCGAGTATCAACCACTTGAGGCTATTGGGGTCAAAAGCCTATAAATGGTTGATGAGTCTCAAGGAATCAAGAAAAATCCCAAGGGATTGGGCTCAATTTGAGAATATTTTTGTGAAAGAATTTCTTCCTAAAACCAAACCAAACAAACCAGAAAGAACTGGGAGGATTGGGATAAGGCTATGAAATGGGGTAGGCCTTTGCTTACTTACATTGCAGAGTATAGACAGATAATCCTTAGGCTTCAAGGAATAGATGACTTTCACAAAACAAGAGGGTTTAATCGGGGGTCCAGTTCAAGCAAGAGGTGAAAAGAAGTGCATCTAAAACTTTGGAAGAAGCAATTAAATTTGCACAAATTTATGAAGATAATACTTGCTTCAATGCCTCTAATCCCACTCAAGCTGAGCCCAAATCCACAAATATAGGGGGATCATGGCCTTTTCTAAAAGGAAAAAGAAAATTGCTATTTAATAAGAATGGTAAACATTTGTTTAAAAAGAGGATTGTAACAGGATCTAGGTTGAACCAAGAGGACTTTGCAAGGGCTAAAAAAAGAAAACTTGTGCTTTGTCACCTGATCATTCTCAATGGAATTTTCCAAAATATAAAAGAAAAAGGGATGATAAAAGTGTTGACAAGAATAAAAAAGATAGGCAAATCCATGTGATCCAAACACTTCCTATAAGTGGTAATGAAAATTATAAATTCATAGAAGTGTTGCACAAGGACAAAAAAGCATCATTGTTATTTGTCAACTGGCATGCAAAATCAAGTTTTGGTCCACATGAGCTGGTGAAAATGCATGGATTTGTAAATGAAAAAGGGTAAGAGTCATGATAGATGACTTTGCCACACATAATTCTATGAATTATGCTCTTTTCAAGAAGTTAAAACTTTCTCAACAACCAAGTGCTCACAAATATGTTGTTTCCATGATGCATGGGAAAGACAAGAAGATATGTGATACAATTTTGCATACTACTCTCCCTATAGCAGGTTGGCCTCTCTCTGTCTCTGTCTCTGTCTCTCTCTCTCTCTCTTACACACACACACACACACACTCATCACTCACTCTCTCTCTCTCTCTCTCTCTCTCTCACACACACACACACACACACACACACACACACACACACACACACACACACACACACACACATTATGGTGCCTTTTTTGGGCGGCAAAGACACACACATGTATTGTATGTTTTCTCACACAGACACATTATATGTGTTTTTTTTGCAAAGATATATTTATACACATTGTGTGCAGAACAGTCAACATTTATGTTGTGTAGATAGCCATAACAACAAAAATGGAACACAAAGTCAAATCAACTAATCATCTCTCATGACAATCAATTATCATTCATGTAGGCACAACAATCACTATTGTAATTGGGAAGAGAATGGTCATGTATCTACTCGCAAGTTAAATCACCTTTCTATAGTATGTAGACTATTGTAGCAAACCCACACTGATTGCTTATTCAAACATTTACTTGTATCTTGTCAATTTGAAGTTCTCACACATGGACACTGTTATGTGTGTGTGTGTGTGTGCACACACACATTTCTCATACGCTTCCCCTCGTCTCTAGCTACTTCCAAGGATGCATTGAAATGTGTGTCCAAGAATATGGATATGCATATGTATATCCATATATGGAATGTGTGTCCAAGCATATGGATGTATATCCATATATGGAATGTGTGTCCAAGCATATGTATATCCATATATGGAATGTGTGTCCAAGCATATGGATGTATGTCCATGCATATGGAATGTGTGTCCATATGGACATGCATATGGACGGTATGTCCAAGGATTTTTGGAATATTTCTCCCAAGGAATATGTGTCTTAAGGTAGATTGGTCCGTTTAATGGTGTAGGTCATGGACTCATAGAGAAACTCTCACGATTAGTTCTCTTCCTTATATGGCGCTTTCTCGCAATTGAGCCCATCCTCTTCACAAAGGCCTCAATTTTTGATTACACCTCCGCCCACTATTAGTGGTGTGCCTATTTTGACATCTCATCTTTCCTTGCTAGCATTTGCGGGCTCACCATTTCAGTTTCAACCTTTCTAGATGCCTTAAGCTTTACCAAGTCAAAGGACTCCTCTTTCTTCTCAAAAAGCCATGTCCATGAATTTGTAGATAGTCAGTCTTAGACCCTTGATATGGGTTTTTCATCTCAACTTCCTCTTGACTCCCAAGAGTTTCCAAGTGTGACCGCACACATGGTAGTTGAAAAGCTTCCTATAAAGAGGAAAGGGAGACATGTAGAACAGGTGACCGAGGGTCCTTCCAAAGGACCATCACACAAGAGGGGCAAGAAGACTAGCAAAGACAACGCAACACAAGAGGGAGTTCATAGAGAGCCATGGAAAGACCACTAGCTTCTCCAACTCATTCATATTCGTTGTGGCATGCATAGTGAGTTTAAGAAGGCTCAAAAGCCAAGTGTTGACCTATATAGCAAAGTGGCAATTCAACTTGCTTCTCTACATCCCGATTGCAACAAGGATGAGGAAATTTGCAGGAAGAGATGGGGAAGAGTCTATGAATCTTACAAGAAGGATAAACTTCATCTCTCAGTTTTTGGCCATGATCAAAAGATCACATGTCAATGGTTTGACATTGTTGATCAGTATATGTCCGATCGAGCAACAGTGGTCATCAATGTATCACCACACTTTTTGATAAAGTGCAGATGGAGAATAGGGCACAATGTGACAACCCACTAGAAGTAGCTACTATACCTGCTGATGGTAAGACAAGGCATGACAACTTACCAAAGGTGATGTTCAAAGAGCATTAGAAAAAGGCAATACAAGCTGCATTTGGTTCTAACTCAAAAGATGAGTGCTACGACACTAGCAATAGATGACAATGGATAGTAAATCTTCTTGTTGATGATGATGATCAACATCTTATTTCACTTTCTTTTTGTTGAAACATTTGAATAGCATGTTAGTTTTTTGGTCATTTTGATCTTGATTAGAATAAGTTCTAGAGCAAATCATTGATTAAGTGTGTTATGTCCAATTAAGTGTGATCAGTTGATTATGACCAATTTTGCATTCGACAGTGTACAACTCAATGAAAAGTGTGTTGTTGCTTATCTTCTCATATGTGATATTGCTGTTGGTAGGCAAACGGATGCAGATAGGGTGGAGTCGATGAGATTTGCAAGAAGCATAGATGCCAAAACTCCTTAAAGGAGCAGTGTTAATGGATTTTAAGCTATGTGGATTGACTGAAAAGGTGGTCAGTGTATGGGTATTTAGCATGTGCATTTATAGTACTCTAGTTCTTTGAACTTTATATCAATTGTTTAGAAATCCCAGAAATGTATTTCTTCAGTAAGATTCTGCACTTTTAATGACACCACATCTGCAGTAAAGATCTTGCTACTGTCCACAACAATTGCTTGGGTTCGGTTCAGTGACTTTTAGCAAGTCTTTTTATCATCCAATACCTCAAACAGTCAGCTCAAACTAGTTGTGGGCTTGAACTAATATTTCCAATATAGAGTTTGCAGCATTGTAGTTTCAATCATTTAAGTGAAACTCTCTTGAAGATATCAGACAACTAGTGCTTACAAAGTGGCTTGGTTTTTTCAGAGTAATGCCCCTCAACATGTGCAGGTCAGTCAGAATCACCAAAAACTAGTCCCCTATGAGATGAATGCATGTTTTCTTTCTGAAAAGGCAATTCTTCGCTTAGGCTGAGGCTTTCAATGAGTTCACAACAAAGATTTCAGTTAGTGTTCAAACTTCATCAAGCAAATAGATTGGTGAAGATGACTTTGTTGACCTAATAGATAGGAGAAGAGATATACAAGATTACCAAGTACACATCGCTATTTCTTTTAGATGCTCTGATCACTGTAACAATTTCAAAGTGAGATCTGAAAACCACGAGTTCTTTGATGACCACGGGTGGTAAATAAGCCAAATGGTTGCAGATATATTCACTGACATTGCAATGACAAAACCTTCTATTAAACCAAATTAGGCACTTATAGTGGCCGAGGTCAGGTTGCCATCTTTTATAGAAATGTGGTGCACTCATTAGTTGGGAATGCTTGCTCTTCAAACTTTGGTACTAGAGTGGTTGCAAGAATGAGCTGCTAGATGAGTACATAGGCGAGGTGACCTCAAAAAAGGGATTAACAAATCAAAAAATTAAGTTTGATCAGTCTATTTTGGTTGTTCTATTTATGTTTGATTAGCAAATCAGTAAATCAGTCTATTTTGGTTGTTCTATTTATGTTTGATGGGCAAATCAGCAAATTAAGTGTTTTATGTCTGATTAAGTGTGATGAGCTGATGCCTAATTTTATGTCCGATGCAAAATTAAGTGTTGCTCTTTTATGTCTGATCCAAAGCATATCTAATAAATTATGGCGGTGTGTCAGCATGAGTGCCATTCTCCTGCCAGCTATATAAACTAAATAAATGTGGCGGATCGGAGTGTGTAATGCACTGCAGGCATGCACGCCATATTGCCATATCTTAGGCAGCCACTTTTTTGCATTTAGCGGTGTGTAAACACCCTAAGCAAGCTTGGATCAAGTTCTTTTATTGCTCTCTCTCTCTCTCTCTCTCTCTCTCTCTCTCTCTCTCTCTCTCTCTCTCCCACACACACACACACACACACACACACACACACATAATGCTACTGCTGTTCGTCGAAGTGCTAGCTCTCTCAATGTATGGAAGCTTTCCACAGGAAAGACATGAGTGTGGCTTGTGCTAGAGGGGCCATTAGCGGAGCCATATCGCACCGAAGTGGACATGATGGGTAGAGCTACACCGTGAAGGAATAATATGACGGAGTCGAATATACCGTGGGGCTCACGTTTCTTTCGTGTGAAATTGTCAATATAGGAAAACAGCCTTACATAATCACTAGGATTGTGCTGCGCTTGGATCACATTTTCCATGGGAATTCTCTCCAAGATAAGAAATATTTCTACCATTCGATGCTAATTGAGTTAATTGCTTGTTAATTTGAACTTTTTGATATTTCCTCTCTATTTGGATGCTATGATGGGTTAATCATTCGCTTCACTAGTGTTAATGGTGGCACTTGCGGAATTCGCAATTGGGTTAGCCATTCTAGTAGTAACTTTTTGAATTCGCGGGACCATTGCCGTCGAACTTCCTAATTGCATGAAGGGTCAAGTGCAAACATAATAAATTGTAAAAGTAGAACTTGCAAAAAAACCAACGAGCATAGACTAGTTGGTAGTGGACCTACATTGAGAATTGAATGTCGTGAATAGGAGACCCAAAGTGTTCAATTGTTTTTAATAGTCATTTTGTAAAGAAAACCAAAATTGAAGCCTCTGATATTTTAAATCATGAGCGGGCAACCTACCTTCTCCACAAGAGAGAGAGAGAGAGAGAGAGAGAGAGAGAGAGAGAGAGAGAGAGAGAGAGAGAGAATTCACACTTAAAAATACACCGAAAAAGAGAGGTGTCATTTTAATATATATGAGAGAGAGAGAGAGAGAGAGAGAGAGAGAGAGAGAGAGAGAGAGAGTAATCTTTTGTGTATGTGAGAGATAGAGGCTTTGTGATTTCAACACTTAAAAATCATAATAATTATGCTCTTATTAAAGCATGACATGTGGCATGCCTTGAGCTCAATTTGAGCACAATTAGAGGATGTAAACTTTGAACATTGAAGAAAATAAAGAGTTCAAAACTGACATGCAAGAGGCCATGGTATATGCCATATCCACTCTAGACCCCATTAGAATGATGAAGTATGACATGCGCATAATTAAATGCTAGAAAACTCATGAATTTCTTAGGCATGCCTACCACCGCCAACATGTTACTTAAATTGAAAAAGGTGACTCAGAATCGAAAGAAACCCTTAGGTCTTTCCTAAAAAATGAACTTGAAATTAATCTTGAAATCCTACAAGAGGCTCATCTATACACCCCACACAAGGGTCCGTATAAGGAAAATGAACCCTCATCCAAGAAAGATAGCCCTAATGACAAATATCCCAATTCATTGTTTTGACTTTGAGTCAACATGCTTGGAGATTATTTGAAGATGATGATTCTAACACCATGTTACCCATTATCTACAAGGGCAATATCATCCTCATTGTGCTTGATGGTAGCACCAGTGTAAGTATCATCACTAAATGCTATTGGCAAAGAATTTCATGTCCATCCATGGAAGTTGTCAACCTCATATTGAAGCTAGCTAATGTCAGCCTAGTCAAAGTGAGTGCTTTTGACTCCAACCAAAAAATGCTATACAAATAAGGAGAAAAATTGTAGCATTGGATGCATCACAAACCTCCTCACCTTGAGTTGAAAAAGGTTGAAGTACAAAAGTAATCTAAATCTAGCAAATCCTCACATAAAAGAAAAAAATGAGAAGCTCTCCAAGCTCAAATACAATCTAAGAAATAACTGAAGGAGAAGGAAGTCAAGGATCTCAATAAAGATTTACAACCCGCATGTGATAGGTTTAAAGCTTTTACTATTGGGGATAGGCACCTAATTTTTGACAAGGCTCAAAGGAAGCCATCCAATGGAAATACCATTGGATATGATGGATTGTGGCTGAGGTTAAGGAAGTGGACTTGGCTAACAAGTAGGAAGATCACAAGCCTATTTCATTGCTTCAGACCTTTCCTACCTAGAAGAGCAAGAATTCCTAACTCTACTTTGAGAGTTTAGGGATTGTTTTGCATCGACATACACAAGGACATGCAAGAAATTCCCCCTAAGATTTGTGAGCATACAATACAAGGACATCCAAGGCATCCCCCCTGAGGTTTGTGGAGATACAAGGATATGCAAGAAGCTCCCCTTGAGGTCTGTGAGCATACAATACCCATGAATCCTGATGCTAAAACAATGTATCAAAGGCCTTATCCTATGAACCCAAAGTATGCCTCACAATTCTAGAAAGAAATCAATAAGCTCATTGAATGTGGATTCATATATGAGATCGGACATCTAACTTGGCTATTGCCCATCATGGTGGCTCCTAAGAAGAATGGAAAACTCAGGGTTTGCATTGATTTGAAGAAGGTAAATGCTACAACCTGCCAAGACCACCACCCTCGACCCTTTGGTGAGCACATATCTATTGAGGGAGTGGCCAACAAAGAAGCATATAGTTTTTTGTATGGTTAGTCCACGTAGAATAAAATATCCATTGCCCAGGGTGTTCACCTAAAAATATGTAAGTGTAGTGTGTGAGTTCATTGGGAGGGGTATTTAAATTCCAAAAAGTTATAGGGTTATATATATAGGTGGGGCTTTTTAGTCCAATTTTGAAAAAAAGTTGTAAGTTTCTTAAGAAGAAGGGGTCATTTAATTAGCTTGTTACATGTAAGAGGGGTTTTTTTACTACCTCATGATGAATGCACTTGATATGCATCACTTTTGGATGGTGAACCACCCGAGATCCATCATGAAAGAGGACCATCCAAAGATTGATTTCATCATACAATATGGAGCTTTTTTATTCAACTAAATTCCATTCAATTTAACAAATGCTCTTGACACATTTCAAAAACTAATAGATCATGAATTTTGGGAATTCTTGTGACAATTCTTAGAAATGTTTCTGGATGACCTATGTCCACTCAAAAACAGTGAAGATGGACCTACATTTTCTCTAACCACATTCTCTTGCAAGATCTAGATTGCCCTGAATAGCATTTCTTGATAAGATTTGAAGCTCTTAGCCACCCACCTTGCTTTGGTCCCAAGATGATCCCACAACCCATTCCACTAATGGAATAATCTGTGAAGCATGAGAGATCACCAGAGATTGGTATGAAGGATACCCCTCATCTCCAAACTCTCTCTAGACAACCAAGAGCCATGCATCCCAAAGATCTATCAATCAAAAATATCTATTATGAGCATCTCAAAAAAGGTAGAGGCAACAATTTCTAGTGCCAAAAAGATGGTACAAGAATGTAGACTAGGTGAGGGAGACCAATTTAGGTGGGTGGAATGCCAGGTGACTATGCCGAGGGATCTACCATAAGTTCAGTATTGGTACAGTAGGGAACCTAAACTTTGAATTGGGGAAAAATCCTACTTCTGGATTCTTTAGAACCTTACCCATAGGCATGTATGATGGGATTTTAGGAATGGATTGGCTTATTGCAAACAAAGCTAGCATACATTGTGTCAATGGGATAGTAACCTATAGAAACAAGCAGGGTCATGAGATTCTAGTTCAAGGGAAAAATAGTGCACCTAGGGCAAAGTTAGTAAAAGCAAGTAGACTCATAAGAGGGATTAAATCAGGCCAACAAATTTATGTTATTAAGTTAAATAAGGTTGATGAACCAAAAGAAAATATGGACCCTTCATGGTTACATGAGTTTTCGGACGTGTTTCCCAAAGATCTCACTAACCTTCCTCCTTCTAGAGAGTTTGATCATGAAATAGAAGTCATTCTGGGAAGTGAGCCAGTTTGAAAAAGGCCCTAAAAATGTCACTTCTTGAAGCCATAGAATTGAAGGAACAGTTAAAGCAATTGATTGAACAAGGATTCATTAGACCAAGCAGTTTGCCATGGGGAGCACCCGTGCTGTTCCAGAAAAAGAAAGACGGAAGTATCAAATTATGCATAGATTATCGGGGATTGAACCTTGTCACAGTTTGTGTATTGATGAACTGTTAGATCGCTTGCATGGAGCAAAGATGTTCTCCAAAATTGACCTGCGATTAGGATATTACCAGATTAGGGTTTGACAGCCAGATATTCCAAAGACAGCATTCAATACTCGCTATGGACATTTCAAATTTACGGTGATGTCTTTTGGACTAACCAATGCACCTGCTACCTTTAACACATTAATGCAAGATATCCTCAGACCATTCCTTGATGACTTTGTCTTAGTGTTATTTGATGACATTTTGGTTTACTCAAAGTCAGAAGAAGAACATGACGAATGTAAAGAAGGTATTGTAGTTACTGCGTGAGCATCAACTTTTCGCTAAGTGGAACAAATGCACTTTTTGCACTAGACAGATTGAGTACTTTGGCTTCATCATTTCACAAGAAGGTATATCTATAGACCTTGTTAAGGTAAAAGATATCATAGAATGGCCTTGCCCAGCATCTATCAGTGAAATCAGAGGATTCCTAGGAATTACTGGATGGTATAGGACATTCCTAAGGAACTATGCACTTATTGCAGCACCGCTTACAAACTTATTAAAGAAGGGAAGCAAGATAAACTGGGAAACTCAACATCAAGAGAGTTTCGAGGAACTAAAGAGGTAGTTGACTTCAACACCTTGTCTCAAACTCCCAGATTTCTCTCAACCTTTCAAAGTGACCACTGATGCAAGTAGAATCACAGTAGGAGGAGTCTTAACTCAAGAAAATCAACCTCTAGCTTTTACCTCACGAAAGTTGAAGATACATGAAAAGAATTACCCAACCCATGATTTAGAGCTGTTAGTAGTAATTCATGCACTGAAATTGTGGAGGCATTATCTTCTTGGATGACAATTTGTGCTGATCACACAGATCATAAGAGCTTAAAGTGGATCTTCACTCAGCCTACACTGAACATGCGTCAGAGGAGATGGATAGAACTGTTACAAGAATATGACTTCCTTATCATATATCGACCAAGGAAGGAAAATGTAGTAGCAAATTCTCTCAGCCGAAAAGCATTCCTGAATGTTATCTCCATACCCAACAATCCTATCATCTCCAGACTTAAGGAAGTTGCAGTGAATGATCCAATATACCAACAACAGCTCAAGGAAATTCTTGTCAGGGATAAGGCAAGCTTAGACTGTACTTGTGATAACGGATGCTTGTATTTCAAGGGCAGACTGCATGTTCCTAGGGATTCAATCTTGAAGAGGGTCATCATGTTTGAAGCTCATGATAGCCCAACCTCAGGACACCCAGGATATGCAAAGACTCTTAATGCAATCAGGAAGAGTTATCACTGGACGGGGCTAAAAGGCGATGTTCTTCGTTATGTATGCCAGTGTCTCTCATGCCAGAGAATTAAAGCAAAAAGGGTAAAAATGCCAGGTATGATTCAACCACTAGACATTCCTCAGATGAAATGGGAATGCATCAGTATGGATTTTGTTATGGGATTACCTATAGTCCAAGGTGGGTATAACTCGATCATGGTAGTGGTAGACATGCTGGCAAAGGTGTCTCACCTCATACTAGTGAAGGTTTCTTACTCTACTTCTGACATTGCTCAAATATTCATAAAAGAGATCTTTAGACTGCATGGTAATTCAAAGCAGATTGTGAGTGATCGAGATGCTAAGTTCACATCAAATTTTTGGACTTCACTCTTTCAAGCTATTGGGACTCAACTATGCTTCAGTACAGCATATCATCCGCAGACTGATGGCCAAATAGAGAGGGTGAATCAGACTATTGAGGATATTCTAAGAGCATATTGTAGCAGAGAAACCTCAAAGTGGATTCAATACTTACCTTTGGTGGAATACGCTCATAACTCATCCTACCACCAAAGCATAGGTATGACTCCTTTTAACACTCTCTATGGTCAAGAATGTTTGTCTCCTTTGAATTTCTCACACCCTACCAGTTGGAAAACCTTTCCACTGGACTAGAAGAGTTCTATTTCTAAGAGTCCTATCCCTGGTATCTAATATACAATCAGGCTGGATTTCAAGAGTGCTCTGGGTTGGCATGACTATCTGTTCATCATCCAATACATGTGTAGGATCTGGTACATACGGCTTTAGTAAACTAACATGAAATACATCGTGTACCTTCAAATGAGCTGAAAGTTTTAGCTTATATGCCAATGATCCTATCCTTTTGATAACTTCATAGGGACCACAATATCTAGGGCTAAGCTTTTTATACTTACCCAAGGATAAAGTACTCCTTTTTGGCCTGACTTGCAAAAAGATCTTGTCACCTTGCTTGAACTCTCTTTCAGATCATCAAAGATCAACATAATGCTTTTGACGGTACTGAGCTTCTTGAATATCCTTGCGAATAGCTCTTGTCTGCTCCATCATTTCTTCAACCATCCTTTTTGAAGCTTCTACCCTTATCATGATGCTACTTGGGAAGAGGAGAATCTATTATGTAAAGACTACCCCCAGTTTTTCTTGAGATGAGGACATCTCGAATTCTTTAAGTTGTTGAGGATGTAATGTTCCTAAAAATAATTTTTTTTAAAGATTGGACTCATGGAAAAATAAGGAAAATTATATAAGAAAGCGGGAAAAAGAAAAAGGAATGATCTGCTAGATTTTGCAGGTACACATCTGGCATGGGATAAGGGGTGTAATGTTTGATCATCTCATGTGCTAGGCTAGATGCACATCTCCATTAAATTAATTTAGCCATGGAAATTAGTTTGAAAAGTGAGTGGTGGAAGTGGTGCTTCAGTTAAGTGAAGCATGCACCAATCAAATGAGAGAACACCTCAAGTGCAAAGATAGAAGCCATGCTCCTTCCCTCCTTCAACCAAAATGGCACATTTTTGAAGTGTGTGTGTTTGTGTGGGCTGCTCTCATCATCTTCATTCACCCTCACCTATTTAAAGGGCAAGATCTCCATCATCATGTACACTCTTGCCTAGCTAATCTCATAATTACTATCTCTAATTATACTCTAATTGCCAAGAGCAATTATCAAGGGCAAAAGGAGGTTGATTAAGGGCTAAAGAGAGGTGGATTAAAGCTTCCTCAAATCAGAATTTCTTCTTCATCAAAGCAATCCGGGTAGCTAATCCCGATTCTCCATTTTTGTTGAAAAAGTTAACTTTTTAATGCATACTTTTGATCAAATGATTAGGAAACGATTAGGGAATGATAATGCATGACTGGAATAAGTTGAATTCTGATCCAAATGCACATTAAAACCCTGATTTGATAGCTCTCAATTAGTGGTTAATTAAGCATGCAATCAAAGACATTTTCAGGCAATTTAAAAAGAATTTGGTACGTAGTTTTGATTGAATGATTAATGAATGATTATACATGATTAGAATAAGTTAAATTTTGATCTAGCAAAACCGATGATAATACTAGGGCCCTTTCCTCTGTTGGGTCAAGAGTAATCTCCACATCCACTTCCTCCTCTTCTAAAGGAGCAGCCGTGAGGAGCAGCCGTGCTTGGTAGTTGCGCGGTCTCGGACTCACTGTCATCTGTGTGTAAATTAAGAAAACACAAGAATCCATAATAGAAGGGGATGAGACGACACCTCTTTAAGTGTAAAGGACAGTTCTCCTGTGATCTGCTCACAGTACTGGGCATCTTCTCAAGACACCTGTTTACTTTTCTTTTTTCAACGGTGCCTACTGCAAAATCCGATATGTGAACGTGGCGTTCACCATCCATAGTAATAGCATTATTTGAAACTACATCTGCATACTCTTGCTCACTATCCCTAAGAACATCCCTACATGTCTCCATGATCTTCTCGAATGGAAATTTGGCATTGAAAATTTGAGACAGCTCAGCTGCACGGTGGTGGGCTTTTGTATTGTATAAGAACATGAATAGATTTTCTGCACACGATTGTTTTGCCTCCTCGTCCGATTCAAAGCGTAGATTGAACCCAATCATCGCCATCACTGAACAAATATCCAGAAAAAACTTAAGAAATGGGTCAATACCAAGCGATAACTCGCTTGTAATATTGATGTGGAGGTGAATATCGCTTGGTATTGACCTGCTTTTCAATGAGGGTTCACTCACTAAATCAGCGAGAAACAGACCAATACCAAGTGATAACAAGCTCACGCTATTGTTGTGCAGTCTTTTTTCGCTTGGTATTGCTCTGTTTTCTACTACATTATTTATAAGCACTCACCAGTTCGGCAAGCAAAACAGGTCAATACCAAGCGATAACGGGCTCAAACTATCGAAGTAGAATCGATTTTCACTTGGTACTGACCTGTTTATCTGCGATATTCAATATATGACACTCCCAAGTAATAAGGGTTCAGGATCAAGCTCGGCGAGAGATACAGGTCAATACCAAGCGATAAAGGGGTGCAAACTAATGTTGTAGAGTCTGTTTTCGCTTGGTACTGACCTGCTTAAATAATATTCAATATAAGACAACCCCAAGCAATAACGGTTCACTCACCAGTTCGGCAAGCAAAACAGGTCAATACCAAGTGATAACGGGCTCAAACTATCAAAGTAGAATCGATTTTCGCTTGGTACTGACCTGTTTATCTGCGATATTCAATATATGATAGTCCCAAGTAATAAGGGTTCAGGATCAAGCTCGGCGAGAGATACAGGTCAATACCAAGCGATAAAGGGCGCAAACTAATGTTGTAGAGTCTATTTTCGCTTGGTACTGACCTGCTTAAATAATATTCAATATAAGACAACCCCAAGCAATAACGGTTCACTCACCAGTTCGGCAAGTGAAACAGGTCAATACCAAGCGATAACGGGCTCAAACTATCGAAGTAGAATCAATTTTTGCTTGGTACTGACCTGTTTAAGCAAGATTTGACCAATTTTGAGCTTTTAAGATTGCGTTCACGCACAAAAATGGCTTTTACCTGTAAGACTTAAAAAAACTATCCCAGAGAGACCGAACCCATCAAAGTTGGATTCCTTGATTTTATCTACGGGCGTACAAGTGTTGCATTTCAAATTGCAATGTCTTTGCTAATGATGAAAACCATGGGTCCAAAACCATCTTCTGTGGCCCGCACACATAGTGTACCCCCGGGGTTTGAGGATCGCCTACCTATGCTCAGACCACACTACAAAAACTTGTTCGATAAATGGGGCACCTAAGGCCAAGAGGGCCAACATTGCCCAACGAAATCAAACTTCCGACCTACCCCAATGCCAACAACACAACGTGTGCCCCCCGTAGTTTCAAGGCCTGAGACTATTCTTGGGCCGTGTACTCCAATGAAGCATAACACCCCTCGCCCATCCACGATGGCTAGAACAAATCTGACAATGAGGGAACCTTTGCGTGAGTATATACATGTAAAAATAGCCACCACCCCTCAGTATGACAAGCCAGGCCATCAAATATTTCCGACTTATTACCTGCAAGATTCAGAAGGGCTCATGCCTGTCTATCGTGTAAAAGCTGTAGGAAGGGGGCAAACCAAAATCCCTACACATCAAGAAATGATAGCAGGTTACAAATACCAAAGGACAAATCACAGGACTGAGTGCTCTATTCACCCCCCTCTCGTAGGCCACCAACGCCATCAGCTTCCCGTCATGGCCAATCGCAACTTCTCTTCTAGTGACAAGCAAACACCCCTCAATCTTAATCTACCTACCGCTATGTGTGACCGATGTGGCATAGATCATTTGTTTGCTCATTGTCCGATCAATCTTGGCATGCCCCTCGCAACATGCAATCGGTGCGCGATAGATCATCTATTTGCTCATTGCCCAAATAAATCACCAAAAGCTATGATCACTGCGCCTGTCAACATGCTAAGTCAACTAGTGACTAGTGAAACACCTAAGGGATATGCAAACCTCAATGCTATCACCAGGCTGCAAACTAGCACTATGCCTATAATTGAGCCTACAAATGCCAATGATAAAGATAGCACAAAAACCAACAAAAGGAAATCCAAGAAAAAGAAATCAAAAAGGGGTAAAAAGAAGGTTGTAAACACCAAGGACGATCCAGTGACCATCCAAGAGCTTGATGACAATTCCGATGACTCATCGTTGTTTAAATGTGATAAAAACTCACCCAACATTCTAAACAAACGAGTGATGAGGGGACTACACAAAAATGCGAGTAAACAAGTAGCCAAGGAGCCCCCAAAGCTGGTAAACACGCCAATCCCCAGGGCCCAACCTCAAAAGAAGACCAAAACAAACAAACCTGGAATTTATTCAATACCTAGGGAGCTGAATGAAACTGAAAAAAGAAGTGACACAAAATTTCTTGAGAATCCTTCCCCTCAGCCCATTCCAAATCCTAGGGCACCCCCAACTATTCTGTCCAAACTCCCTCGAGTCTAGCATGTACAAGTACCAAGTGAGATCTTGGGACATTCTGAGGAAGAGCATAATGCACAATTCGAACGATGGTGTAAGGACATGCTAGAAAACACTAAACAAGGGCATGAGACTCACCTAGATATGAGAGAATACGAGCAACCTGAGAATCCGCATGGATATGAAAACGCAAGCCCTAAATTTGAGAATCATGAGCATAATTTGTGGAATATGCCATTTCAACCAGAAACCCAATCCGAAGACCAAAGTATGGCGGGCGCCCAACTAGATGTCAATAAACTCATGAGTTTCTTGAACATGCCCACAACCACCACAATGTTGATAAGGCTTAAGGGTGACCCAGAATTGGCAGAAACCTTACGATCATTCCTGAATGATGAGCTAACAGTTCATTTGCATAACTTGCAAGAGGCTCCGATTGAAAATTGGCCACATATGTTAAAGCAAACACTTGAGGTGTTACCTAACACTGAGACCCTGGTCGAGAAAGGTTCCAAGCCCTTAGTTGAACTTTGTGTAAACACCCTTGGTGATTACTTTGAGGGCGACGATTCTAATGTAGTGCTACCAATTGTTTGCAAAGGCAATACCATTATGGCTATCCTTGATGGTGGTGCTGGAGTAAGCATTGTAACAAAGCATTGGTGGAAAAAAATGGGACGACCAACCATGGAGTTTACTGACCTCACAGTCAAACTAGCCAATGGTAGTCTTGTGAAAGCTTTAGGCTTACTCAGAAACTTCAAGATTAAAGTTCTCGATCATCATGTGTACCATACATTTGTGGTAATGGACTTTAATGACAAGCCATGCTCCTACGAAATGATTCTAGGCCGACCATTCATGCGTGAATATAACATGATCCATGATTGGTCCCAAAATCAGGTGTATCTAACAGTAGAGGATAAAACTCTACATGTAGATCTAAAAACAGGCAAGGTCCAATCAATGGCACACAAATTCTTCGAGGAGAATTTTGAGACAACAATCGTTTCTGATTCTAAACCTGCCACATCTATCAACTATTGCAAAAATTTGCAAAAGGATATTGATCCAGGAACCCAGGAGTATACGAACAATGAAAGTCAAATTCATGACGTAGATTGGAGCCATCTGTTAGCTACTATTGATGTATGGGGGAAACGGGGAATCACTTGTGTTGATGCAGAGGGAGCACCATTACCACCATATGTTCCCTTGTGTACAATTTCAGTTATTAGTGCCAAAGATACATGTGATACAGACCTACGA
The DNA here is from genome assembly GCF_041138505.1 of Cibotium barometz. Taxonomy (NCBI): domain Eukaryota; kingdom Viridiplantae; phylum Streptophyta; class Polypodiopsida; order Cyatheales; family Cibotiaceae; genus Cibotium; species Cibotium barometz. The sequence goes on along the minus strand of NC_141069.1, from coordinate 29,089,453 downwards.
GAAGTCAAAATCATACATCCCAGAGCAATAAAAAATGATACCAACCAAAACTTCACTGAGAAATTCCACATTTGTCTTGATCTACACACTCTAAAAAACACAATAACCAAACCAACCATAATAGACTCAGGTGCAGATTTAAATGTATTGTCATATGCAACAAGCTTTAGGCAAACCAAGGCTAAATCCAACTCTAATGTGCATCCAAAGCTTTTCTAAGACAAAAACCCTAAGTCTAGGCACAATCTTCTTGAAGATGAGTGTACAAGACCAACCGCTCTATGATTTATTTTATGTTGCTAACAAAAATCAAGTTGTGGAGTGATTTTAGGCAGGTTGTGGATGTACATCACCAACTGCCAATTGGATTGGAAAGCACGCCGCTTCACGATTGAGGTAAAATCCTCAACTCTTACAGGGGAAAGCTACAAATTGAAGGAGCAACCGATAAAGCCTACACCAGTGGAGCATCCTAACAAAAAAGTCATTCCAACCCAGCCGAAAAGATGGATCCAGGATGTCGAAGGCCAAGAGGGACAAGAATGGCTCGTCAAAGAATCATTCCTTCAAATCCAAGGCTATGGCAAAGGGGTAACCAACATCTGGCTTCCAAAAGCATCAAGAACCCCTTTGCTTAAACCAACACAAAAATTAGCAATGGAGCCCACACCCACTCCAACTACTGTAGTTAAGAGCCAAACAATTACTCAATGGTGGTTACCCATCACACTGCTAGAAGCCGAAGGTTACTACCAAGGAGCTACTCAACTGTGGCTACCCAAACAAAAATCTCCAAGCAACATGAAGGACTATATTCAACAAAACCATTCCTCTTAACGCTCTTTAAACAAACACAGGAGGATTAGTCAGACTACCTCCAAAAAACAACAATGGCATCATTCAAAAATGAATGGAATGGGGAAAACAACCGTGCTATCAACAACATCTACATGGGCTCCAAAGACAAAACCACCAAAACGAAGAAAAAAGCCTCATCGTAGAAAACGCCCAAAAAAATACAAATCTTCAAGTCGCTGGGTTTCCAAGAACCTCCTTCAGACGCAAGGTTATTATGCAGGTAACTCTTGGACTTGGCTAAAAAAAATATCGTACTGCCCAACCCAAGAGCAAAGCAAGTCGCAACCGTACGAGCACAGGATACAAAGAAAGCTTCAAGCCAATGGGTGCCTAAAAGTCTTCGTATGGCACAAGAGTATTGTGGTGGCAACTCGAAGATGTGGATCCCTAAACGCGTCCTCCTCACATCACATGTGAAAAGTACAAAGCATGAAGAAATCAGAGTTACAAATAAAGGCAAACAAGTCATCCAAGATCCCACTCTTGCACCCACAACACTGCCAATTCATGCTACAAAATCCACATATGAGTAAGGGGAATCTTCATGTAACTCCTTGGAAAAGTTAAGCCAACCCTTATCCATTATCTCCACCATACCTTCACCTATAGGGACATTAGCCCCACAAGTGTCTCATGATAATATGATGGCTATGCTCCCAAGTGTTTTGCCCTATAGCAAAAAAAACACATCAAATGGAGAGAATGGTATCTTCTCCCAATCAGAGGACTTTGATGAAGTGATGCAACAAGTCATTCAAGCAAAAGACTTCCTCGAGAGAAAAATTAAGGCATCAACAAAGTGGTTCAACAATTGGACATCATCTGCGCTTCAAAATCTGCTACCCTCTCCAAATTTGCGATCAATCCAAAAGGCTATGTAACATGAAGATCAAAGCATGCAATGCTTCAATATGGGACCAATAAAGAATGATTGTACCTGGCTGCATACATTAATAAGGCAAACAAAAAGAGCAAAGAAAATCACAAATGAAGTAGTAATGATCACCAAGAAAATTGAAGGATCATCTTCTTTGCATGATCAAGCCAACTACTAGGTCCATCCAAACTGACAACCCCCACCATCAAAGGGAGAGCTCTCAAGCTATAACCAAATTGTTTGGTAAAAATCAATAGTCCAAGTCGCCACCAACCAAAATGTGTTGGGGGCATAAGAGTCAAGAGTCGGGCATTCCTAAGCCAAAATGTGCTTGGATATTAGTCCCAATGCTTCAAGTCAAATCTACTCTGTGTATATAGCGTGCATGTAAATATATTTCCCTTCTTTTCCATCTTTTTGTAACAATTAGCTCAAGCTGGAGAGTTGAGCATATGTAAGTCATGTCGTTCATGCTCGAAGAGATGAGCATAAGAGTCGAAGTCTAAGTCTAGTATAATGAGTCTGGTGGAGAAGAAGTGTACACACTCACGCACTTGTGCACAGTGAGGAAGAGTGAAACAACCTCTCCTACAAATGCCACTTAATTGATGGTGGGTAGCCGTTTAAACTTCCAAGTTTGATCTGCTACTACATATCACTTAAGTAACCCTTAGATATCTTTGCACAGCATAATTATTTTTCAATGCATTGACTGTGTAGCATATATAGGGTGTCCCACCTTGGACACATGCATTTGGCACTCTTCAATAGTTTTACCCATGCACTTACACATTCACAACACAAATCTCCAAGCTATGGCTACAAATAAAAGATAAGGTCCACCCAAGTTACTGCCAAAGAAGGAAGATAAGGATGTCTTCACCTCAATCTTCCCGAATGAACAAAGTGCATCCTCTTAGCAGGCATCGACAGATCTGAAGAAATCATGAGAGATTAAAAGAGCAAAGGACCGTCTTGCCAACTTCACCAATTCTTCAACTGGTACAATTCACTTGGCTTGAGAAAGTTTGACTCATCAAACAAAGCAAAGAGGTGGACTTGTGAAAACCCAAAAAGGCACAAGTTCTCTAACAATGTAATTCTTTTGGGTAATAATTCGGTGTATATATGACCTTGTCTTAATTTCTTTTATCACTTCACATCATCTAGCACTAACGGTGGTTACATGCATAAACATGTGTATGGATACTTTGCATGTATGTGCACCAACACAAAATATGAGAGTGGAGAAACCTCAACTACAAAAGCCATTTTAGAAGCAATGAAGCATCTTAAGCACTCCAAAATAACTTTGCTACATTTGCTCCTATAATTACCCATCAAAATTTTTCTCTCACTACATATAATTGCAAATTTTCTCTATTCATGCATCTAAGAGTGCTTTCAATTATAACACATGCACAAGGCACTCTTACTTCTTCCAGCCCATGCACCACATGAATCATCTTCAACCACCTTCAATAATTGGCAACCTAGGGCACTTTTTTCCCACTGGGTTTTTTTCCCTATGGTTTTCTACAGGTAGCATCGACACAACATACAGGTCAAGATGGAAGCAAAATCACTTCAAGCAATATTAAGACAACTAAATAATAAGGGGAGGCACATTGTAGAGCACTTGGGGCCTAGAGCTCAAGGAAGCTTTGCCTGTGGTGGGAACATGCCCTAGTGAAGGGCTGTTGGTGGGAACTGGCCCTTGAATGGCCACTGTGTATGGTGCGGGAACAAATGCTTAGCAAGGGCTACCCACTTTAGTGGGAATGGCTCCTACAAACTTGAAGGTCAAGCGCGGGAATGCCTACTGCGTTGGAGCGGACCCGAAAAATGAGTTCAATCCAATTGATGAAGGTCTAGGAAAAGACAGCTATGAGAACACCTGCTGTGTTGTAGCGGACCCAAAAAATGAGTTCAATCCAGTTGACCGCCTCAAGGATAATGTGAAAGGCCCTTTTTAATAAGGGACAATACTCTTTACTATTAAAAGACTATGGCCAAGATTCGAGCACGCGCCACAGGCCACGAAACAAGAGTCAACACCTTAAGCCAAGGTGCCGATTTTGGCTGCTTGTCAAATGATTCAATGCCAACTATAGTTAAACAGTTTACTGCAGAGAAGTGAAGTTTAAGCTTAAGCTTAATATTAGAGATTAGGATAATAATCAAGCACAAATTCTCTCCTCTAATTCTTCTTGTTCTTTGCAATCCAGAGCATTAAAATGCTTAAAGAGAAGGAGAAAAGAAATAAATTAAAAAAAAGAAACTTCCATTAAGAAAAAATAAAAGCAGAAGTGTGTATGCTAAACACACATTATTGATGATTAATTAGAATCCTAATTGAGGAGTTAAAAAATGATTCAAGCTAGATGTGTGTGTAGACACACTTTATTAATGAAAAGTAGTTATGCTAATTAGAGTGCTAGATTAGGGCTAATGAAAAATATTAATCCTAGCAACTAATTACTACACATTAACCCTAAGATGAGTAGTGGCACAATGAGCTTGGTCTCAAAGTACATGCTCATAGCATAGGTTGATGCGGAAGTAATTAGAGAGGTTAGAGTTAAGGCTTAAGAGAGAAGAGATTAGGGTTAGGGTTTAGGTGAATAGCACTCTCACCATAGCTTTGATACCAAATGATAGATTATGGTGGATCAAAGACAGTATGATTCATAATGAAATGAGCATAGTTCTTGTATTAGATTGATTGAAAAGAGATTACAAGCTCTCTTATATAGATGAGAGAGAGAGGCTTTGCTTGCATCATCGATTATGTCAAATGAGGCACCTTTCCAAGTGGCATCCTATGTGGCTTTCCCACATGGATCTAGCCTACATGGCTTGCTTATTAGGATGAGAGAGATGACTAGACAAGAGAGGGTTTACATGGGCTAGAGATAAAGGCTCATTTCCCAACATGCATTGTGGGGCTGATTTGAGCCAGTTTTTTGCTACGGTTTAGTAGCACATTTTGATTCCGAGTTTATGGTTGTTTGATTTGCATGAGCACAAGGTTTAGTGCTAGTTGCAGTGGATTTAGCTGCATATTTTGTTAATATGTGGACTCATTTTTGTTTAGTTATGGCATCTTACAGTGACAGTTCATCATTGGATACATAGGTCAGTGTATCAGGCAGATCTCGTATGCATAGACAGGTGGTTTGTTGGCATTGTGGCAGACCAGGGCACATGAGGAGATGTTGTTTTTGACATTGGAGATAGCAGAGGATGCACATGTGTCAGGCATAGACATTGGTAGAGAGTACAAGTACAGTTGGCACTCCTACATCATCAGTTATTCCGTCCAGTGAGTGGACTTTATCTCACGCTAGATAGTAGTGCTATGTGTCATGTTACTCCATACAGGGAGTGTTTTAGCACGTTTTCTGCAGTGAGACAGGATGGCATTCACGGTGTGGGTGAGATTCGCTTGCGGTTTGCAAGTGGGAGTATGCTTGGGCTTCACGACATGCAGTATGTGTTGAATGCTCAACGGAGTCTAATCTCCATCTCGCAATTGAGAGATCATGGATGCCAAGTGCATTTGACAGATGAGTCTTTCATGGCATAGAGGGGTTTGCTTGTGATAGTGTGAGGCAGTTGTGGTGCTTGTTTGACCCTTCTTTCACTTTTTGGTGTCAGAGATGCCATAGTCTCTGTGAGTTCATTGCCATGCAGATGCTTGCGGTCTAGGCGAGTACACTTTGTGGATGAACAACGTGACATTTCGCTCGTTGTGCATACAGAGTATGAGGTCAGACATGTAGAGCAGAAGAGCTCTATGGATGCACGACTTGAGCGATCATCGATTGAGGTGACGGATATACATTTAGATGCTTTTCTTGTAGAGCAGAGTGGTGAGTCAGTTGTGCAAGATATGTCTACGGATGCAGAGATAGAGCGGGATTGCTCTAGTGAGACACAACAGACTTGGTTATCAGGATTGATGGTGGATTATGATTACATAGGTGCCGATTTTTTGGTGATGTAGGATATGCGCGATAATAGTGAGCATGAGGATGCATCTTCTATGGATAGTTAGGAGATGTGTGAGGCTGACATGCCTATTCAGCTAGAGATGCCTATTGCCAGGGATATTCATATTGATGCACATTTGGTACAGCTAGCAGGATCCACTAGTGTTGCATCATCATTTTGTGGTCTCATGTATGAGATGTTGATCTCGAGACTCAATATAGCAATTGTAGTGGGAGAATTCATAGTGAGTGCTATTAGTCTTTCGGTGACTGATGCTGGCATAGTGCATGGGGGAGTTATGCAAGTATTACGTACATACTTGCAGGACGTGTGTGGTATGTTTGATGGTGTATGGACTTACACGGGAGCAAGACAGGCAGATGCAAACGATCATCGACCACCAGTGGGCTGGATGAGTGTGGGTCTCACTCGTCAGCCTTGTACATTAGTCATTAGACTAGGTTCTCTTATTCAAAGGCACATTCGCCTCTGACTGGGAGGTTGTTGGGGTCAGAGGGTCAGAGGTGCATTGCCTTTGCTAGTCGCCCTTGCCTTGGGCGGGCACCCACTGATTGTACTCTATATACTTATAGTGTGTATAGGGGGTTGCCATGGTTGAGGTCTCCCCACCCATATCTGTGTGTGTCTTGTGTTCTCCTTCTCATCCCTCACACTCTCTCCTTGTTAGTGTGGCTCCTTCCCGATCCTTCATTTGGATCTCTCGCTCTTTCTCTTTCTCTCTCTTTAATGTTTGCAGGAGGAGAACAACATGGATTCAACCCTTTCTCATGGGGGTGCTTTCACATGGAAAAATCACACACATAAGTGTGTGTGTGTGTGTGTGTGTGTGCGCGCGCGCTAAAAATGCAAGGAAAAAATGTATGCTTTCACTAAAAAGCATAAATAACAAAGCAAGCTTTCTTATGCAAAAGCCGAAAAGAAAGCATAGAAAGCTAAGAAAGATTTTTGATGCAAAAGTTTAAAAAGCAAATTTAGACATATATATATATATATATATATATATATATATATATATATATATATATATATGTCTCTCTCATACTTCAGATGCTTCTTGGTGCACATTTAAGACCCACAATGAATATTCTCCATGCACACTATTTTAATTTTGGAAATTAAGTGTGTTGTTTGATTACAAGCAGACATGGATGAGCGTGAGCGAGCTAGGAAGGCGTATGATAGATTACGCATGATGGTAGATGCCGCCGGGCCAAATGAGCAGACACAGCTCATAGCTCGGATATCTGAGTAGGCCCCAGCGGATGGCAAGCTCTGGAAAGACATTCAACACACCGTCACCATGGAAATGGTGAAGGAAGTGTGGCCATCAGTTTTGGATGAACAAATCCGCAAGGGGAGACTGAAGCTGGATAATTGCATTGTGGAAGTTATACGCCAGAATGCAGAGGCTATCTACCTAGCCATCTCTGGCACCACTTTGTTTCACACAGACTATCCATTATGGTTTGCCAAAATGCTGTATATGCACTATGTGCTAGGGCAGCCAGTGGATTTCAATAGTCAAGAGCCCAACAAGACTGTGGCCGACATCCGATCATCGACTATGACGGTGAGTAGAGAAGAGTTGTGCTATGCCTTGGCAAGTGCAGCTATGCAGACACATGATCAGGTAGAGGAGTTGCAGACTCAGCTACAATGGACTGCATCACAAGGTGCTGGCACCTCTGATGCCCCAGACAAAATAAAAGAGCTAAAAAGAGATATAAAGCTACTGAGGAGAGAGCTATAGGACACCGAGGCCCGTGCAGCTCCTCAATCAGTTATGACTTTAATCGAGCACCCCAACTCGTTTCAACCACCCCCGCTCCAGACTACTGTAGATTCTATGGGACCATGCCTGGTGTGTGGACACTTCTTCCATGATTGGAGTGGACACTATCGGATAGCTTGTGGACACATGTATCACCTTATGTGTTTGATGCAATCCATGGTGAATAGGGCTGCCTGTCAGATCTGCATGGCCCCTATATCCAAGATGGTATATGGGATGTTCAATATGGAGAAAGATTACAAGCGCTTCGAGGACATCATGGTAGCGGATAGAGCCGCTACATTAGACAGTCTCAATTTATCATTGTGAATTGTATATTTGAACTTTGAAGGTGTATGTTTGATAGCCCGTGCAACTGTATGACAGTCTATGTTTTGCAAATATAAAAGTCTATGTTTGATAGCCCCGAAGTTGTGTGACAGTCTATGAATTGTAATTTTTTAAGTCTATGGTGTATTTATTCCTCTCTATCTCTCTCACTTGCTTATGCACAAATATATGTTGCAAGTTGCAGTTTTATCATGCTTGTGCACATATATTTTTGTGTATTTTCTACGTCTTGTTTCTTGTCTATATATCAAGCAAAGTGGATTTTTATATATCAAGCAAAGTGGATTTTTGTATGACAATCTATGTTTTGCAAATTTAAAAGTCTATGTTTGATCGCTATAAAGTTGTGTGTCAGTCAATGAATTGTAATTTTTTAAGTCCATGGTGTATTTATCCCTCTCTATCTCTCTCTCTTTGTCTCGTGACATGTCACAATGTAATCTCTCTCTCTCTCTCTCTCTCTCTCTCTCTCTCTCTCTCTCTCTCTCTCTCTCTCTCTCTCTCTCTCTCTCTCTCCAACATAATGACCCACATTTTAAATGAACCACATTCAATCATGAGATGTATTTAATTGAAGCACATCACATGTCAATTCCACCACCCTAAATCATAAACACACAAATGATGCAACGCCGTTACCAAGAAAATAAGAGTGTTATAAGGGCACAATTATATCACAAGACACATTTCATTGTTTGACATCTCATGTCATTTCCACCACCCTAAATCATAAAAAACACAACTGATGCAGCGATGTTGCTAAGATATAAGAGTGTCACAAGGGTTCTCAAAAAACATTATGCACATTTCATTGTTTAACATCACATGTCAATCCCACCTCCTGCAGAACGCAATAATCTTCTGTGTGAAACGATGCCAAAGTCATCTACCTCAAGATTTGCCATGAGCTCAATTCGGCTACACCCTCCCAACTCTAAAAACTCAAGCTCTTCAATGCTGACGTCAGTGGCCAACTCATCATCATCTAGACTGTCATTTACATCCCATTGAGGCCTGCCCTTGTCATAATCTTCTGCTTGAATCCTATGTAAGAGCCTGTGATTGCAATACAAATAGACCAATTTCTCTGCACGCGTGCTAAGCAAGTGATTACGCAATGTGGAGTGCACATATTTGTAAGTGCTCCAATTTCTCTCAGAACTAGAATTTGCAACACATTGTGCAAGCACCCTAATAGCTAGTCTTTGCAGTGTAGATGTTGACGCCCCATTCATGAGCCACCATCTCCACGCCATCTGTTCTGCCACCATGTTTTGAACAAACTGAGCTGAATAGACCTTCTTTTAGCTTGTACTTTGTCAAGTCGGACACAGCTTGAGCTTGATTATCTGCATTGTCATAAAACTTGTTGACCACGTCATATAAGTCCTCAATAACCTCCTCATCTAGCTCATCTAACTCCATATTCCAATACTCAGAGTCTAGAAAAAATGCGACACTGTGCAAGGGGCTATGTGCACTAACCCATCTAGCATGCACATATCTGTTTAAGGTATCCCGCTTGGGTTTGTTGGTTTTATCAAGAAGTTTGTTGGCTCTTGTGGAGAGTTTAGGCTCTCTTGAACATTGTACCAACCCATGTACACCTTCCCTGTGTTGGCCACCTTTAGATCAAACTGGCGCAATGATAGCATTACTGGTCGCATCACCAAGTAGCAGTCCCCTACATCTGACCAAAAGTGTCTGTCATCAATAAGGACTTTTAAGCAGGTAATTTTAGCCTTTTTGGCCTCTGTTTGCTCTGCCTCCCACTCACAGAAAGAAGCACATACAAAAGTTTCCAATACAACATTTTTATTTTTCAGCAAACTTTCCACCGTATAAAAGTTGGTGCAAAACCTGGTCTCATAGGGAAGCTTCAACATGGTGGTCATACGCTGACGATACACATCCAAAACACGTTGCCACTTCAGAATGAACTTGACCAACTTTCTAGCATTATCTACAATGCTTTTGAACCAAGCACAATCATCTTTCTTGTACCAATCTTGTGGCACTAAGTTCAAGCTATGTGTGTAGCATCCAAACGTATGAAGGCCTTGAAATTTTTTCTCTAGAATTCTACCAGCTACTCTACAATTCTTGGCATTGTCCATAATAACCTACATGACATTGGAAGCACCAACCTTTTGAATTGTTTCACTAATGATTTCAGCTATGTATGCTCCGGATTTAATCTTGCCTGAGCTATCCACTGCTTTAAGAAAACACTCCCCACGAGGACTGAACAACATAACATTGATTAATAGGCTACATTGAATGTTCCATCTGTCACTGACTAAAGTGCACCCTGTTTGTTCAATTGTCTTAATTATTAATCTATCCACATCTTTTTGGGTGTCGAAGAAACACTTATCTAGTATTAAAGTGCGCATTTGATGATACGAGGGCGGACAAAATCCAGGACCAAACTCTCCAATCTTCTTCCATGCATGTTTCCATGGCTCTTGGGTGATGATGGACATACTGCTACCTGTAAAAAAACACTGCCTGGGCAAGTGCCAACTGTGCCTCCTTGAGGGCTATCGCTCTAAAGCTTTGCTCAAGGCTTACTTGTTTCGTTCGTGACATCCCTATGTAAAACTCTGGGGTTCCTTCTTGAGTACTCACTCCCTAAGTGGGTGTATTATCTTGGGTGGCTCCATCAGTACTACTTTGTCCTTCACAACCTTGTGGTGAAGGTGCATTGTTATTTCGTTGCCGCTTTGTATTGGTGGCTCCACCTAGGAGTTCTCTCAAACGTCTTGTAGCATTCTCATGGCCTACACCTTTGCATCATCCTCCATTAATTCTATTACCACAACCATTACTAGCACCAAGGAAGTGCTCTCTGATACGAGGTGCACCTCCAGATTTTGCTACACCACATAATTTACAACGCCAATCTATAAATGATCTTACATTGTCGACAAATTGCCACTCAAGCTGTGGAACCTTTTCGCCAGCCTTGCGCTTACCCTGTGACGCACCCTTGTCTGCTCCATCTCGAGTTGAAGGCAGACGGCTTGGTCCTTGCTCATTGTTGGTTTGCAAGCATTGATTAGCATCCATGTTTCTCACACACTTACCTACACATGGGTAGAACGTATCATAGTTAATTAAGTAGGTTTTGTAATTAACTATTTAGCATAACACCATTTTAAAAAAAATACAATGCAAAAAAAGTATGAAAGAAGCTTTCAAATTAAAAAAATAAAGATATATGCAAAGCATATAAATGGTGTAGCCATGTGGAGCACTCCATTCCAATATGCGAAATGATCCCTACACACTCGCACCACCTATACCCTCCACCCAAATGCTTCCTATCCAACCTATTTCTCGATGGATAGACACCAAAAGGAGGGGACTATCTGTGAATACAAGTACGTTGATGTAGCGATGCGGAGCACTCCATTTCAACATGTGAAATTGAAATGAGCCCCACACACTTACACCACCTAAACCTCCACCCGGATGCTTCCTATCCAACCTATTTTCAGGCGGATAGACACCCAAGGGAGGTGACTATTCCTGAGTATGAGTACGTTTGTGTAGCGATGCGGAGCACTCCATTCCAATATGTGAAATTAAAATGAGCTCCACACTCACACCACCTAAACCCTTCGCCCGGATGCTTCCTACCCAACAACCTATTTTTAGGTGGATAGACACCCAAGAGAGGGGACTATTCGTGAATATGAGTACATTGGTATAACAATGCGGAGCGCTCCATTCCAATATGCGAAATCAAAATGAGCCCCACACACTCACACCACCTAAACCCTTGACTTGGATGCTTCCTACCCAACCTATAAATAGGCGGATAGAAATCCAAGAGAGGGAACTACCGAGGATTTAAAATATATAAAAAGAAATGCTAGAAATATAAATTAAAATTTGTAATAATTTATTTTTCTAATTACCTATATAAAAAAGCTAGTTCTTAAAGCCTAAATCAGCTCTCCAAGAGTGTTCCAAAAGCACTTTAGAAGAATGAGCAAGTATTTTATAGGGTCCCCCAAAGGAGGTGCCAAAAATGGGGGGAAATCTTAGCCCGCCAGGCTTTACACAGAGGTCCGCCGGGCTAAAGTCTTTTCACCTGTTCTCCTGGTTTTAACAAGTCACTATAAATTATAGGTTATTAACATGTTTATGAGTGAGAATAACATGAGTAACTACCATTTTAACACTTAACGTAAAGACATGGGTGTAAGGGAGGGGGCTTTGGGAAGGAGGGGAGCTCATTTCTATAAGGTATGGTCTATATATATGGGGATTTTTTCTATATATAGGGGGTATTTTCCCATTTTTAGTGCACGCAGGTGATGTCTCCTCATTATAATTTATTACTAATGAATCCCCTAGGGTGATTGCAAGCTAGAAACCAAGAGGCTAGCTATTTACACAAAAAGCATTGGAAGCACAAGGGTGCAACCAACGAAACAAATAACTATGGTTATAAAAATTAGAATCCATAGTTCAGAGAGAACCTTCCAAGCCAACCAAACTAGCAAGATGACAATCAAGAAACAAGACAATCACAAAGAACAAGTAGAGATAGTCAAATAAAAAACAAAGAAGGCAAAACATCAATATAGCGATTGGTCAGCACCCTTAAGGCAACATAACTACAAAGATATGGATGCCTAAAGAGATGATTGCCAGTGGAAGCAAAGCTTTTATTTAAATACATGCAAAGAGATTAAAGTCTAAATTTTACAAGGAGTGGATGGTACCACAAGACCTCATCATTGCTCATGGATACTATGAAGTAGAAACACAAATATGTATTCCAAAACAACCACAACATTCTCTAAATAGCATCTCTCTAATGGACTTAGATCAAACAAAAAGGAGGAGCCAACACAACAATTGTGACAACTTAAGACCATAAACTCTCCAAAAACCAAGACACATCAAAGGAGGACAAATATCAAAAGCCTACAAACTCTGACCTTTCTAGACAAAGAGCTACCACACAACAAAGAGGTAACTGGGTGCCAAAGCTTCAACCAATTTTGGAACAAGCTATGCTTGAGATGGAAGTGACAACCACATCGCAAGTATCTACCACCCCAACTAGTCCAACAAGAATGAATACAAGTGGTGGTAACATGGGCTATAATTATATAGACCACAATCACCAACTCACTTATACACTCTTGTTTCTTAATAAAAAAAAATTAGAAGAGCAATGGCACTTATACCTTGTGCATAATCACAACGGTGGAGAGGACAAGACACATCTAAGATTCAATAGAAAATACCATTGGACCACATTTTTCTCCAAGACCCTTCTTTCGCATCGTAAAATTTTTCTTCATACATTGATTGTGCCAACACACTAGGGCCACATTACATGACCTTGCATTAGACATTGTTACCACTACCCGAGCACACACACACACACACACACACACACACACCTTGACCACAACAAATTCAAGATGACTTAGAATAGAAAGGGGGGGGGGTATGCTAGACATTATACTCTATATATGACTTTGAATACAAGAAGAAGGCCAAAAAATAGGTACACGCAAGTTGTCTAACATCCACCAAATCTGATCCTAATTGCAAAATAGGTACATGCAAGTTGTCTAACATCCACCAACTCTGATCCTAATTGCAAAATATGTATCTCATTGGGGAGCCACATAGATGCTTGACAATAGGAGAGCAAGGGGGATATGAGGCTATCATTGCAAGTCAAAAATTCCACGGATGCATGGGACACACATGTCCCATGAAGCTACATGAAAATTGACAATTAACCTCATACACACCCTCCTTATGGTCTCCTCATCTCAAATATGCATCCATATGATGAGCCATCATCATAAAATTCATAAATCAAGCATCCTTATCATTTTAGAGTAGATATGGCATAAATTTGACATAGCCCCATCATCTATGAATGTGGTTTTACATTTCAAAGTATATTTGGCATGTACAAAGCATGGGCTACACATTTATATAATCAAATCATGAAAAGTGCAAGATTCCTGGGACACGAGTGTCCCAAGAACCTTCTCATCACTAGTAGATTACATAAATTATCTAAGATGATAGGCATGGTCCTTGGGGTGTCTAGAAGCCACATCTCAAAGATGAAATTAAAACATGACCCCTATCACCGACCACAGTAGATGGCCATTTACCCAACAACCTTCTCTATGTATGTAGCACTTGCCAACCCCTTTGTTCTAGAATTTTAGCTTGACTTGATCATTCGTGATGTGTCCATAGTCAAAAATTCTCTTTCCCCTTTTTCTTACTCTTTCCACTACTCTAACCATGTGGTGATCTTCTCTGTGTATGTAGCACTTGCCAACCCCTTTGTTCTAGAACTTTAGCTTGACTTGATCATCCATGATGTGTCGATAGTAAAAAATGCTCTTTTTATTTTTGAAGTCCCTTCTACTTGTCTATCTTTCTTATGAGTGCTCTGTTTTGAGATCTAAAGGTTTTTGAGGCTTGACATTACTTGTGTGAACTAAAAAGAAGTAGTTTGGCAACTTTTAAGATTTCTATAAGGAACACATGTTTATCATGGATTTGTGCTTATTTTTTCTTCAAAGCTCACTTACTCCCAAGTGTCAAATTTGTTGTTGCAGAATCTAAAATGCAAACATGCTCCCCATGCATTTTATGCATGCCACGCATGAAGTTGATATATAAATGTGATGTAGAGATTATGGAAAACATGTGTACTATATGCTCAAAATGAAGTTTGGATGAATATTCATGGGACATTCATTTCCCATGTATTATCATGATTTTTGACATGCAATGTGATTTTATGGTTGGGACCAAGGGGATGCCACGTTCTTGGCAATGTCGTCCTAGTTAATAGTGCAAAGCTGCTCAAACAAGTCTCCATTGTCTTTTTCCAAATGTTCCAACAAACTCTTGTGAGTTTCCTCAGTGCTAGATTTGAAAAATTTTGTGGTTTTCTCCTTTTTGCATGAATGAGATTGAGCAGTTTGTAATTTTTTCTCCTTGGTAGCCACCAACTGATTCTTAAGATCAACAATTTGGCATGAAGGAGCAGATCAAATTTCTACATTGTATCCTTTAGAGCCAGATTCTCCTCAAATTGCAACTTACTTGCATTAGCTTTATCCAATGCTGCATCTATAATTTGTTGTAATCCCTTTGATTGATCTACAGATAAATCAAGGAGCGATCGGGGTACACAACAAACATTTGAACATCGACGCGAGCAGAGGTACAGATACACGGGTTGGAAATCCTAGAGGTGGTTGATATATCATAGGCCTAGGTATGTATCCTATAGATGGGGGGGTGTCTAGGGCTTGAGCCTAGAGTCATAGGTAGCCTAGAAGAGTAGGTGTATGTAGGTCTAGTTGACCAACCAAGAGCAATGTTTACAATTGGCCACAAAGGATATGGAATTGTGTTCATAATTATGGTCCAAAGTGCTTTCTAATACATGTAACCACTCCCTACCCACCACCAAAAGTATACGGCAGAATGCTATTCATAGTGAAGGGTCATCGTGTGTTCTTGAACATTAAGCTCAACACATTAAATAATCGTGTCCCAAACTTCCTTACCACTCCCAATCATCTATTTGACCACATACTTATGTGTACTTGGAATCTAGGAGAGATTTAACGTCTTTATCAACTTGTAAATAAGGAATTTGTGAGTTGCACTATCATATACTAAAATATGAACATGTTGCCTCTTGATAGTACCATGCATACGATGCAACTCATGTGAGCCAAAGGTGGGCTTCCACATAGAAATAGACACACAACACTCTTGTCTCTCTTCTACATGAAGAACCTCTACACTTGAGTACTTAGGAGATGAGTCCAAGGTGAGGAACTTCACCATGCACATGCTCTTCTCTTTACCATTGTATGGACTAGTCTCCCTACCTTGCAAGTTAGAATATTCCTTTTTAGTGTGTTGGTCAAAAAAATAGTTAAAACATAACTTTTGTTTTCTTACAAACTCAAAATCGGTGGATATGAGAAGCTCATGAGGAGCATCTTGTGCCTATTTAAGCTTCCTAGCCTCTTGAGGGTGTGGAGAGGCAAGCCTCCCCATGTTTCCCTTAAAAAAAGAGAAGGAACATAAGATGTAGAACAACTATTCCAACTACTCCTATTAGGGGGAACATTTCTCTTTTTCTCTTGATCATCATCATATGTTTGTGCATGCTTGATGGCAAATTCCAAGGTCTTCGGATATTGGGTCTTGACTTGGAGTTTGTAATCATACTCAAGACCCCATATAAATCCCCATATCTTTTGGAATCAGTCCAAGCCTTGAAGATTTAGTGTAATCTCTTGACACTTGGAGATGTACTGGGTGAGAGAGAGGCTAGACATATGATATACATCCCAAACTTCCCAGTTCTTGTCCTTCCTTTTGCCAAGCAAGAATTGTTTAAAGCAACACTATCTAAATCCTATGAGGTTTGAACCTCACAAGTGGAATCATAGATAAAACTACTGCAACTAGGCTTGTGATGCCATAAAACTTTGGACAAAGTCAAACAGTGTGGTGACATTTGCATTTATAACATGCACTTTTTGTGCCTAGTGTACCTGTGCAAGCCACTAAGGTAGTGTACCTGTGTAAGCCACTAAGGTAGTGAAAGCAAACATATATACAAGGTCATGATCTCCTAGATCATCACCATCATGCATGTGCATATCAAAAATCCTTGGCAGCTGCCATGTTCTCTTGCTCAAAGTCAAACGCATGTGTAGGAGGTATTATCCCACTGGTCATGGTAAATATGAACATGTGCAAGATATGGAAAATAACTTTCCTATAATACCTTGTAAAAAGATATGAGAGATGACCAAAGAAGTTGGGCATGTGTAGACATGTCCAAAGCTATATATAGCAACAAGAGATTGCTTGTAGCAATCATAGATATACCAATCCACAAACAAATGAGAAGACAAAATCCAAAATCTTGATCACTGTGTGTAGAAAAAAAGGCTCCATGTGTTGTGGGTACGAAGCTTGGTACAAATGTTTGAGGTCCTCTTGATGATGGCCAAGCTCATGCTATGGTGTTGTTTCTCCACAAGGGAGAGAGTGAGAAAGAGCAACATTGCTGCATCTTCACGAGAGAGAGAGAGAGAGAGAGAGAGAGAGAGAGAGAGAGAGAGAGAGAGAGAGAGAGAGAGAGAGAGAGAGAGAGAGAGAGAGATGGTAGACTTCTCTCCACATCAAAGATTAAAATGGAGATGTTGCTTCTCCAACATAAGAGAGAGAGAGGGGGAGGGGGGGGAGTGGGAGAGGATGGCAACCTTCTTCTCCATGTCAGAGATAGAAATGGAGTTGTTGCTTCTCCTATGTATAAGTGTGTGTGTGTGTGTGTCTCAAGGGGTCTACTACTATATGTGTCACGTGTGTTCAAGGGGTAATAAAAAACCCCCTCTACCTACATGCTATCAACTAATAAAATTACCCCTCTTTCTTAAGGAACCTATGGGTTTTTTTCAAAAGTGTAAATGAAAACCCCCTCTTGTAGATGTAATCTTGTAGGTTTTGTGAATTAAAAAAACCCTCCTGATGCACTCACGTGCTACACTTACACTTTTTTAGGTGCACCCCTCGGAGAGAGAGAGAGAGAGAGAGAGAGAGAGAGAGAGAGAGAGAGAGAGAGAGAGAGAGAGAGAGCTTCAATTAGCAGAAGAGGGCCCTCTATCAGCTAATTTTAGGAAATGTAGAAAAAGTAAGAGAGAGAGAGAGAGAGAGAGAGAGAGAGAGAGAAAGTGCCCCCCAATCAGCTCTGATACCAATGTAAGAGGGAGGGAATGTCCATTCCTCTTGTCCCATGCTCATATATAGCCTCTTGGATTTCTATATTTTGGGCCCCTCATGCATGCATGGCTAGACACATGTCTAGGGGTCACATTGTGGTATGGATAGAGCATCATACTTAGCATACATGTCCTTTAGAGCATTACCTAGCATAATATTTTTGTACAAGAATTCTTAATTCACATTCCCATCATGGATTTCTCCCCCTTGACCATTGCTCCAATGCTCCAATGGTGACATAATTGACTTTCATAGTGCAACGTTAGGTCTATGATTGTTATTGTTCAAAATAGTTATGTGTTTGCTCCACTTGACCTTCTTCTACATAACCTGTAATTAATTCATGTAAAACTCTAAGAAGAGAGTCCCTTAAACACACCTCATGTTATTGAGATAGAACCACATGGTTTACATGTCCATAAGAGCATTACCCACTATCTTGTCATGGATTTGATTCCCCTAGTTTGTAGTTCTATATATGGCACAAGATTTCAAGATGCGAGTGTAGGTCATTGCATATGGAAGGATGTTCATGCTCAAAATAGCCTAAAGCAAGCCTAGGGCAATATCATTGCACCAATGCTTTTTTTATAAATGTGTCAAAAAATTTGGTCCAACGTTTAAAACCAAGTCAAAAAATCTGCACTTGTCCATGAAATCCTCCTGCACTACATGTTAGAACATGATGCATGTGCACATGTGCCTACACTTGCATCGAAAAACAATTCAATTTATTGATAAAGGTCTTCACACTTGCACATACATAAGCCTAATGTCAAACCTCCACTGACTATGATATGGAATTTAGAATAGTGAATCATGCAGGTGTCATGTTACTCTCCCATGTGCAACTCAAATCCATTGTCTACTAATCTTTTAGCCAGTGCCAATGCATAAAGTCATTAGATAGTGTGCTCATAGTGTGTCTGCATTTGAGCATATCTGGGATCTACTCACAATGTATGAAGCGCGAGCGGTGAGCATGTGACGCACGTGCGGTGCGAGTGCGGTGGAGGAGATGACACACACAGATAGAACTCACCCACTACAAGTGTAACAAATCTTTGAAAGACTTGAAGGACTTGATCCTTTCATCTCAATGGATAAACCCATACTTTTTGTGAAAAATCATCAATGAACGTGACAAAGTACAATGCCCCACCCATTGATGCCGTAGGCATAGGACCGACCACACACATCACTATGCACTAACTATAACCGCTCTGTTTTTCTAGTACTACCTTTCTTGTGTGTAGATTGTGTTTGTTTACCAAATAAACAATGTTCACAAACAAAAAAATCTTGAAAATTGAAAGCAGGCAAATAACCAGAACGAGACAGTACTTTCATTGCATTTTGGATGATGCCACAAAGAAACATTTGGTTGCTCGGTTACACAAATTACATGATTTTTAATAGTGGATACATGTAGCATATACAAAGTGCCTGACTTTGTGCCACGTGCTACAACAAGTGAAACCTTAGTGATCTTCCAAGAGTTGTTGCCGACGGTAGTCATGAAACCTTCATCATCCAGCTATCTAGAACTAATCAAGCTCTTGGTGAGCTTGGGTACATGTCTCACATTCTTCAAAGTGAAAGTAGATCCCTGCTGAAATTGGAGTTGCACATCACCAACGCCCATGATCTCACATGCATAATCGTTGCCAAGGCAAACTTGGCCAGTTCTCTTTGCATCATAGCTTGTGAACCACTCCCTGTGTGGAGTCACATGAAAAGATGCACCTAAATCCAAGATCTAGTCATGTAAGACTATGTCATCTGTAGTGACCATGTGTGTTGCATCCAATCCTGAGTTGAGAAGGATATCACCTTCATCCTCGCTGACAGCATTGATCTCCTCTATCTTCACTGAAGACTTTGGTTTCTCCTCTTTCGCCTTTTCCTTTCCTTTCTCCTGCTTGTAAGTACGACAGTCCCTCTTGTGGTGTCCCTTCTTTCCACAGTGATAACACTCTAGATCTTTGACACTACGACCACGGGACTTACTCCTCGACTTTCCTTTGCTTTCCTCTTTCTTCTTGTCTTTTGATCTTCCCCTGAGAATTAAAGCAGTGCTACCTTGATTGCTGTCAAGATTCTTCATGTTCACTTCTTCAGTAAGTAAACTGCTCTCGACATTAGCTGAAGTGAGACCCATCGCTGGAGCTGAGTTACTTATGACTGTACAGAAGGTTTCCCAGCTTTCCGGTAAGAGGGAGAGAGAAACACACAGGATGTGGGTGGGGAGGATAAAGCACTCAACTAATGAGCCCTCCCCTTATTTACTATAAGTATGAATAAGAGTGTACACGTGGGCACCCAGGCACGAGCGATCGCTCGACCGACACAGGGGCGTTTAACCCCCACAACCTCCCACTTAAAGACCAATGTGCCTTTAAGCAAGATCTAATAGCCTACAACTATTATATACAAGTAATGTAGATGAGAGACTCTCTCAACCTACGCCCACTGGCTGTCGACGATCATGTGCATTTGACTGTCTTGCTCTTATGTAAGTCCATACATATGCATCACTACTAGATGTCACACACATCTCCTGAAGATCCTATAGCCATCTACTACTGACCTCCAGTGCTCTCTCCCCCTGCTCCATGCCTGACCTAGCTAGAAAAGAAGTGACTGCTCCCACTGCCTCTGCACTCTTGGGCATCACGTGTAGGAGCTTATACATGAGTCGGCCGCACTTAGATGCAATGTCAGCAAACACAGCTGACTCGACTACGCTGAAAGCCTCCTCTAGAACTCTATCCAAACAGTCAATCATACCATAGGAATCACCTATCTGTGGTGTACATGCATCAATCTGTATGTCTCTAACTAGCATATCATCAATGTCATCCAAACACTGATCAGAAATTGGCATAAGCAAGTGTGACTGCATCACCGAAGAATTAGCACCTAAGCATCCGTATCTATCACCACAACCGATAACTGCTCAAATCATACATCCATAGAGCTCTCCTGCTCTACATGTCTAACCTTAGACCCTGCATGAACAACGAGCAAAGTGTCACACTTCTCATCTGCAAAGTGTACTCGCCTAGACTATGAATGTATGCATGGCAACAGACTCACAGAGACTATGGCATCTCTAACACCAACAACTAAAAGAAGGGTCAAACGAGCACCATGACTGCCTCATGCTATCACAAGCAAACCCCTCTGTACCTATGAACCTGTCATCCATGATCTCTCAACTGCGAGATGGAGATCAGACTCTGTTGAGCATCCGACACATATTGCACATCATGAAGTACAAGCATACTCCCACTGGCAAACTACAAGTGAATCTCACCCACACCATGAACACCATCATGTCTTAGAGCAGAAAATGTGCTAAACCACTCCCAGTGTGGAGTAACATGGTAAATAGCACTATTATCTAGCTGCCAATCGTGAGACATAGTCCACGTATCACTGGGCAAACTAATACATGTAGGAGTACCAACTGCACTCGTACTCTCTGCCAATGTGTCTGCCTTAAATAATAAGGGGAGGCACATTGCAAAGTTCAAATTTAGACTTGCTCCCAAACTATTAAATATTTAATAAAAGAATTAAAACTTAACACTAGCTCCGAAACTAAATAATAGTTTGGCATACTTAACATACATGCCATATATTTAAATATTTAATAGTTTGGCCTACTTAACATATATGCCAAACTATTAAATATTTAAATATTTGGCATGTATGTTAAGTATGCCAAATATTTAATAAAAGAATTAAAACTTAACACTTGCTCCCAAACTATTAAATATTTAATAAAAGAATTAAAACTTAACACTAGCTCCGAAACTAAATAATAGTTTGGGAGCAAGTATGTTAAGTTTTAATTCTTTTATTTTTTTATTTAATAAAAATTAAAACTTAACATACAATTTAATTTTTTTATTAAATATTTAATAAAAAATTAAAACTTAACATACAATTTTGGGAGCAATATTTAATAAAAATATTTTTATTAAATATTGCTCCCAAAATTGTATGTTAAGTTTTAATTTTTTATTAAATATTTAATAAAAAAATTAAATTGCTCCCAAAATTGTATGTTAAGTTTTTTTTAATTTTTTTATTAAATATTTAATAAAAAATTAAAACTTAACATACAATTTTGGGAGCAAGAATGTTAAGTTTTAATTTTTTTATTAAATAAAAAAATTAAAACTTTTTATTAAATATTTAATAAAAAAATTAAATTGTATGTTAAGTTTTAATTTTTTTATTAAATAAAAAAATAAAAAAATTAAAACTTAACATACTTGCTCCCAAACTATTATTTAGTTTCGGAGCTAGTGTTAAGTTTTAATTCTTTTATTAAGCAAATATTTAAATATACAATTTAAATATTTAATAAAAAAATTAAAACTTAAGTTTTAATTTTTTTATTAAATATGTATGTTAAGTTTTATTAAATAAAAAAATTAAAACTTAACATTCTTGCTCCCAAAATTGTATGTTAAGTTTTAATTTTTTATTAAATATTTAATAAAAAAATTAAATCTTAACATACAATTAAAACTTAACATTCTTGCTCCCAAAATTGTATGTTAAGTTTTAATTTAAAACTTAACATTCTTGCTCCCAAAATTGTATGTTAAGTTTTAATTTTTTTATTACAATTTAAATTTTTTATTAAATATTTAATAAAAAATTAAAACTTAACATACAATTAAAACTTAACATTCTTGCTCCCAAAATTGTATTTGTTATGGGAGATATGGATTCTTAACAAAGTTTTAATTCTTACTCCCAAACTATAACAAAGTTTGAAATCCACGATTTGTTATGGGAGATATGGATTCAGAGTATATACATTTTCAACATATATTACATTATATTTGAAGATATACATATTATATTAACTCTTTAAATATCTTTTACAATATAAAATGTGTTGTCTTTGTAGATAACGTTACTATATAGGTTGAAAGTACCTTTTAAGAACAATGTTGAGGAGAAAAAGAACCCAAACAAGAGAGAGATACAAGAAGTGAAAGCTCCAAAAAGTCCCTGTGAGAGAGAGAGAGAGAGAGAGAGAGAGAGAGAGAGAGAGAGAGAGAGGACATCGATGGGAGAAATAGCACGAGGGCTCCTTCTTTAGCCAGATTCCCTTCTTTCAAGAAGAAACAGGTGAAGGTTTAATTTTTTTTAATAAAAGTAATAAAATCCAAAATCCCATGAACCCTTCAACTTTTTCATTTTTTTGAAAAGGAATCTTCCAAGGTAATTAATGAATTTAATTTTGAATTAATTATATTAATCCAGCCACTATCCTTTATGATAAGAGGCATTCAAAATTTTAATCAATTAAATCTCCTTCCAAGTTTATGACTTTACCCACTTCCACAAATCCTTTTTCTACAACTAATAGCACCATTTGGAGTTTATTCACAAATCTTATCCAAGCTTGCCTTGCTCTTTAGCCATGGTCACACATATACTCAAAAATCTCGGTTTTAAATAGCTTTAAATCTTTTAGCTTCAAAGGGAAGCACGTTTCTCCTGCAACAGTTGACATTGACTAGTCAAAAGGAAAACAATCATACTTAGCACAAAATCCAACTCTACTTTTAAAGAAGAGGGAACCCAACCAAGAACATGAGAGAAATAACATCTATCGAGCCTAGAGAAGGAAAAACTATACTAGAAGATGAAATTAGTGAATCCATTCTCGTTGGTTCCCTTTAAAGGGAATTTGGAACCACTTCCACTTCATTTACTCAGTCTCTTCTATCCACCTGTTAACTCGACTCCTCAACATGCTCAAAAGCGGGATGGATCAAAGTGGGATCGAAGCTCAAAGGACTCAGAAGCGGGATTGAAATAACAAACACGAGTGAAAAGTGGAATCAAGCAGGGCAATATCTATTAATTTGTACTTTTGATTAATGCCAAATTCGTGCCCAATTTTTACCGGGTTCTTGTAATTCAAGCATTTCCCATCAGTACCGTGTAAATTTTATAGGAGCAATGTTAACCACTTTTACTCATCGGCAAGCCTCCGACCAATATTAAAAGGCCAAGCAGTGGAATTACCTGTCAAATGCTCCCATGTAATTCAAATAAGCCATTCTGTAATATAATTGTCACCTACACACCATCTCCTTTTACTTTTCCCGAGTCCGGTCATTATTTTTGTCGGCAATTGTAATAACTTTTCTCATTTTGGGAACACTGCCAATTTGTATTTCAGGCGTGTTCACCGCATTCCAGGGCTAAAATAGTGAGCTATGAGCGCCATTTAGTGCCAAGAAGTGCCCAAGTCCATAGTATGGGCACCCGGGACAATTTTGGAGGCCACTATAAAGCCCAATATGAAAGTTGTAAAGTCAGGATCTTGGGTTTGATGCAAAAAACGTTTTTGAGCTTCTTCTCTCTTCTCTGTTTTCCTGCTTACTGAGTGTGTGTGGGAGTGTGTGAGAGAGGTGGAGAACTTAGAGAAGAAGGTGAAGCTCGTGCTTGCATCCTACGCGTGTCGCCACGCACGCGGGAAGCTCAAGACTCGCGGTCTACATCGAGCAAGAAGAGGTGAGTGACACACCTCTTTTTCCTCTTGTTGTTGCATAGCTACCCTATGTTGTGTGTGTGTGTGTGTGTGGGCTTCATAAGCTTCATACACACACATAGCCATAGCCCAAGGCCCCTACGACACTCTCCTCTTGTTGCTTTGTTTGCCTGCGTAAGGAGGTGAAGCAACGAGGGAGTGTATTAAGCGCATTTTCTGCACCCATTCCGCCTGCGTAAGGGGAGTGGAGGAGGGAAATCGGCTTAACATTTGGCGCCGCTGCCGGGGAAGCGGGCTATGTTTAACACTAATTGGAAGTTTCTTGCTTGATTTATGCCGCTATCTTCTTGCTATGTGTGTGTGTGTTCACTCACGAAGAGGATTTTTCTGTGAAGAATACACACACATGTATTTGAAGAGGTGGACGGATTTGGAGCGTGTTTGAGTGTTGGTGATGATTGGAAGGTGTTTGAAAAAAGCATTGGATATGTGATGAATGTTAGCAAGCGATTTCGATGAATTTGGGCTCCGAATTCCTTAATTTCACCCTCTTTTTGTTAATTATTTGTATTTTTTATTACCTTGAGAGCTTAATCCGGTCATTAATCATGTTTTAATGGTCCGAATTGCATGTTGTTTGTCGCAATCGATGGTAGAGATAGATAGTAGATACTTTTTAGATGTGTGTATCATGATTTGTGAGTGTGTATCGTCAAGATCTGGGCACCCGTTACTCTCCTTAAATGCATAAAATCTGGAAAAAAAAATTATGATTAAAGAGAGTTAATCTTGATTAATTCATGCTCTAATCATGCTCTATTTATGTACATATGGTATACACATGTAGGCAAAGTGTTTGGAATTACGTTTGATTAAATCCGACATGAAAATCGCGTTAATTTGGATCGGGATTGCATAAATCCGGCCTAAGCTAATGGCCTTTTTCGGGTGTAATCAATCAAGCCTAATTAGTTGTTTTTGGATGCGTGGAGATGCCTAGTATATAATATTTTATCCAAGGAACAAGGCGATAGCTTTAGTTTTTGGATCAAATACTCCATCGCGGAGATCTGCGCTCCCGAAAACCCCCCCTCACGAAGCCCGAAACATGTAGAAACTCCTAATTTTAGTGATTTGGCAATTAACATCAAATGGGATGCAATTAGTGAATAAATTTCATTGCTGATTACTCGTAGGATCAAGGTGGTCGTTTTGACGTCCATATTGCCCGTTTCACACTCGGGGCCACCCGCCCGTGTCCGGCCGCCGCCGGCGCCCGAAAAATTTAAAAATTCAAAAACATCCGTGGAGGCTTTGTATTCATTTTTCTCTTTTTTATTTTTAATTTTGGCACCGTTAAGCGCCGAAAAATCCACTCCGAGAGCCCGCCCGTGGCGCGAGGAACGCGTCCCGGGTGCTACGCTGCCCGCTCGGAGTGCTTTTCCTTACGCCAACGCCTGCCCTGCGCCCTCTCCCCACGTGGGAACGTGCGTGCAATTTTTTCCAATTTTTTACATGCTTTTTGTCATTTTTTATTAATTTTTTGGACTTTTTTTTGAATTCTCTTTTATTTTTATTTTTATTTTTATTTTACTCCTTCCTTTTTCCCCTCTATTTTTTCTCGCTTTTCCTCTAAGTACGCAACCTCGCGTGCACCCGTCCCATCGCCACACCCGCACACCTCGCCCACCCCCTCACACGCGCCCGCCCGCGCGCACTCACCTCCCGCTCACCCGCGCGCTCACGTCCCGCTCGCCCACCCCCTCGCACACGCCCGCCCGCACGCACTCACCCCCCGCTCACCCGCATCCCCTCGCACGCCCACACTCACGCGTCCTCAGCCTCGCTCATGCGCCCTCAGCCCCGCTCTCTCGCGCCCGCCCACTCGCACCAACGTGCGCTCTCCCCCTCGTACCCACGTCCACCCTCGCGCGTGTGCCCCCTGCGTGCACCTGTCCTTTTCGCCCGCTCGTGCTCGTGCGAACCCCCCCCTCCCCTCTTCCCCCCCCCCCACACACACACACATAAATATATATTAAAAAAAATGAAAAAAAAACTCACTCCCGCACTCACCCCGCACCCTCTCTCTCTCTTTCCTTTCCCCCCCCCTCTCCCGCTCCCTCTTTACCGGCCCCACGCGGGAACCCCCCCCAAAAAGAAAAACAAAAAAAAAATATTTACAAAAAAAAAATTTAAAAAAAATGAAATCAAAACCCCCCCTCACTTTTTCTCTCCCCGCTCTCTCTCTCTCTCTCTCTCTCTCTCTCTCTCCATTTTCCCCCCCCCTCTTTCTCTCTCCCGCTTCCTCTTTACCCCCCTACCACGTGAGAACCCCCCCTTTTAAACAACAAGAAAAAAAAAAAAACAAAGGCTTTTCTTAAGCCTTTAAAAAGGCTTATATTAAGCCTTATTAAAGGCTTCATATTATTTATAAAAAAATAAAAAAAAGATAAAAAAAAATTTGCCTCATTTTCCCTCTTTCTCTCTCCCCGCACCCTCTTTCCCCTCTTTCTCTCTCCTCACACCCTCTTTCCCCTCTTTCTCTCTCCCCGCGTCCCTCTCTCTCTCTCTCTCTCTCTCTCTCTCATTTCCCCTCTTTCTCTCTCCCCGCACCCCCTTTTCCCCTCTTTCTCTCTCTTTCCCCGCCCTCCCGCGCTCCTCTCTCTCTCATTTCCCCTCCTTCTCTCTCCCCGCACCCTCTTTCCCTCTCTTTCTCTCTCCCCGCACCCCGCCCCCTCCCCCCTTCTCTCTCTTTTTCCTTCTCTTCTTCTCTATTCACTTTCTCTCTCCCCGCAAGCTTTGATATCCTAAGCTTTTAAAGGGTTAATTAAAGCTTTGAATTAATACTTAAAGCTTTTAACAAAGCTTATATAAAGCTTTGTTAAAAGCTTATATAAAGCTTATAGGGATTTTTTTAGGAACCCTCTCCCCCACACTCGTGAGCCCACCCAACCTCCGCTATCGCACCCACTTGGCTCGAACACCCTGCAACTGAAAGGCCGACATCCAATCCCCCCGCTCGAAGCTCGCACACACAAGGTACGCCCCCCCCCCCTTTTTTCCCCTTCTCTCACATTCCACGCACACACATGAACACTTAAAAGTACGCGTGCACGCACATTAAAATTAATTAATTGATTGATTAATTAATTTTAATCAAAAACACAAAAAAGCAAAAATAAAACAAAAACAAAAGGATCGTGCACCGCACACATACATAAGCATACACATACACATGCACCTCCACATTGAGACACACACCCACACGCATTTGTACTTTTTTTTTTTTTAAAAGGGAGAAGAGCAAGCCCACGCTCGCACACACATGGACCCCCTCCCCCCAAATGCATAAATAGGAAAGGGGACACATACACACAATTGAGCTGTCACCGCAGACCTGCGTAGGCATACCCGGACATTGCTACTCTCCGATCACACTATCCCAAGGATAAAAAAGTACACTCGAACGCCCCCACATACATTTGGAGCCCAAACAGGCAACAAAAATAGGGTAAATTCTCCGTATCCGCATGAACCCGGCCAAACAAGGTCGGATTGAGACCAAATTTTGCACGCCTACTCAACGTCTCACTGCGCACATGTGCACACCAACACTTGACTGGTATTAGTAAATTAGAGGCCGTTCATGCGATATGCGGTGAATTTCAGTGTAAATCACTCATACGTGCATGAACCCGTCTAAACCATGTTGGAATTTAGCCAAACTTGAAGTGCGGCTTTGTTACATTGCCTCGCATAGGGTGAGTCAAGTTTTGGATAAATTTGACCTTTTTAGGTCGCGTTCATACGCGCACATATCTTTTGGCTCTAAGGCCTGCAAACCCGACCAAACGGGACCGGATTTAAACTAAACTCCATACTAAGTGTCAGCACACTGCTCTCCATAAGGTGAATCAAGCTTGACCACTTCTGAGCTTTTTAGACTGCTTTCATGTACGTAAGTGTCCTTTTAGCACTAAGGCTTACATACCTAAGTGTCCTTTTAGCACTAAGGCTTACATACCTAACTAAACGAACTCGGTTTTGAACCAAAATTGAAATGAGGCATCATCACGCTGCCTTATACAATTAGAACCAAGTGTAGCTCATTCCGAGTAAAGTAGGGCAGGTTCACATGTGCAAAAGACTTTCGGATATAAGGCCTCCGATAGAAGGCCATACGTGATCAAAAAGCCCCCACACTTGGTGAGCCCCTTAGTCCAGCTTAGTGCATTGCATTTATATCATTACAACTGAGATTGAACTGAGTTGAGCTGCGTTCACACGCATGCACAAGTTTTGGCTATTTGGACCACGCAACACGCCTAATAAACATCAGAATCTGACCTGAAGATATATCATTGCATTGTCCCTCATAGGTGCAATCAAGAATTGGATGATTTTGATTACATAAGATTGTGTTCACACGCAGGAAAAGCTTTTCGACTATAAGGCATAAACGACGGACTTTACAAGGCCAAAATCCATCAAGATTAGGTGAGCAGTGAGTCTTATCTATTTTAAAAGTCCCAAATCATCCTCTCACATTCACATGCTGAGCAAGCATTTCGGATAAAACAAGATCTTTTTGTGAAATTCAAGCCTTACAAAGCACAAACCTTATCCGAATAGAGGCTTGTAATGTCTTTGCCACCACTTAGAGCAATGAGACCCTCTTATACAACTCTCTTACAGAGTGTACCACCTGGTTTTTAGATTCGAGTACCAAATCCAAGGTCAAATTACATGGACGATAAATGGGACGACAGACAAAGCCGTGAGAGGGCCAACATTGCCCAACACAAACAAACTACCGTTCTACCCATGCTACACCAACAAACCTTGTATCGCTCGCAGCTTTTAGTCCTGGGAAAATGCTTGGGAAATGTGTTCCACTGAAGGGTAGTTTTCCTTGTTGGCCTGTGATACCTCCAAACAATCAAGTAATGAGGGATTCTAGTCACGAGAACATATATGAGTATATAGCCACTATCCCCCAATATGACACACAAGGTCATCAGATATTCCCAGCCTATTACCTAAAAGATTCAGAAGGGCTTATGCCTATCTATCGTGTAAAAGCTATAGGAAGGGGGCAAACTAAACTCCCTACACATCAAGAAATGATAGTAGGCTACAAATACCAAAGGACAAATCACAGGACTGAGTGCTCTATCCACCCTCCTCTTGTAGAAAACCAACGACATCAGCTTCCCGTCATGGCCAATCGCACTTTCTCTTCTAGTGACAAGCAAACCCCCCTCACTCTTAACCTACCTACTGCTATGTGTGATCAATGTGGCATAGATCATTTGTTTGCTCATTGTCCGATCAATCTTGGCCTACCCCTCGCAACATGCAATTGATGCGCGATAGATCATCTATTTGCTCATTGCCCAAATAAATCACCAAAAGCTATGATCACTGCGCCTGTCAACATGCTAAGTCAACTAGTGACTAGTGAAATACCTAAGGGATATGCAAACCTCAATGCTATCACCAGGCTGCAAACTAGCACTATGTCTATAGTTGAGATGACCAATGCCAATGATAAAGATAGCACAAAAACCAACAAAAGGAAACCCAAGAAAAAGAAATTGAAAAGGGGTAAAAAGAAGATTGTAGGCACCAAGGACGATCCAGTGACCATTCAAGAACTTGATGACAATTCCGATGACTCATCCTTGTCTGAATGTGATAAAAACTCATTCGACATTCTAAAAAAATGAGTGATGAGGGGACTACACAAAAATGCGAGTAACAAAGTAGCCAAGGGACCCCCAAAGCTGGTAAACACACCAATTCCCAGTGCCCAACCTCAAAAGAAGACCAAAACAAACAAGCCTGGAATTTATTTGATACCTAGGAAGCTGAATGAAAGTGAAAAAAGATGTGACACACAAGTTGCTGAGAATCCTTCCCCTCAGCCCATTCCAAATCTTAGGAAACTCCCAACTATTTTCTCCAAACCCCCTCCAGTCTAGTGTGTACAAGTACCAAATGAAATCTTGGGACATTCTGAGGAAAAGCACAATGCACAATTCGAACGATGGTGTAAGGACATGCTGGAGAACATTAAACAAGAGCGTGAGACTTACCTAGATCTGAGAGAATATGGGCAACGTGAGAATCTGAATGAAAATATGAAAGCAAGTCCTAAATTTGAGAATGATGAACATAATTTGTGAAATATGCCATTTCAACCAGAACCCCAATCAGAATGCCAAAGTATGGCGGGCACCCAATTAAATGTCAATAAACTCACGAGTTTCTTGAACATGCCCACAACCACCACAATGTTGATAAGGCTTAAGGGTGACCCAGAATTGGCAAAAATCTTACGATCATTCTTGAATGATGAGCTAGCAGTTCATTTGCATAACTTGCAAGAGGCTCGGATTGAAAATTGGCCATATATGTTAAAGCAAACACTTGAGGTGTTACCTAACACTGAGACCCTGGTTGAGGAAGGTTCCAAGCCCTTAGTTGAACTTTGTATAAACACTCTTAGTGATTACTTTGAGGGCGATGATTCTAATGCAGTGCTACCAATTGTTTGCAAAGGCAATACCATTATGGCTATCCTTGATGGTGGTGCTGGAGTAAGCATTGTAACAAAGCATTGGTGGGAAAAAATGGGATGACTAACCATGGAGTTTACTGACCTTACAGTCAAATTAGTCAATGGTAGTCTTGTGAAAGCTTTAGGCCTACTCAGAAACTTCAAGATTAAAGTTCTCGATCATTATGTGTACCACACATTTGTGGTAATGGACTTTAATGACAAGCCATGCTCCTACAAAATGATTCTAGGCCGACCATTCATGCATGAATATAACATGATCCATGATTGGTCCCAAAATCATGTGTATCTAACAGTAGAGGATAAAACTCTACATATAGATCTAAAAACAGGCAAGGTTCATTCAATGGCACACAGATTCTTCAAGGATAATTTTGACACAACAATCATTTCTGATTCTAAACCTACCACATCTATCAACTATTGAGGTTAAACAACATCTGGTTACCAAAAGCATCAAGAACCTCATTGCCTCAAACAATACAAAGATGGCAGAACATACCAAACTTCCCTTCCATTACTGAAGGAAAGATGAAACAAGTTACTCAATGGTGGGTACCCATATCAATGCTAGGGATACTACCAAGGAGTCACTCAAATATGGTCACCCAAACAAACATCTCGGGTTGTTGTGATTGACTGCATCCAACAAACCCAACCCTCTCAAAGATCTTCTAACAAAAGAAGAAGAATTGTCAATACTACCTATCGATCAAACCGATGGACTTCAAGGAAGGGTACAATGCAAAAGACCACAATGTTACTACCAACTTCTAGATGGGTTCCAAAAGCATTGCTTCAAGCACAAAACTACTATGAAGGGGCCACTCGATTATGGCTACCAATCATACGAACAAACAATTTGACCCAAGGCGGTGGAGTAACGGCATCAAGGAGAGCTGCAGAACTTCAACAACAATCAACCTCATCTACGCCAACAATCAACCATCTCCCCCCACCAAAGAAGAGTATGTCTATGCAATGGAGAACAAAGCCAAACCCCAAAGGGTATCAAGGAAGAAAGCTTGAAGAGAAACACTCATTAATCTAGAAGGGAAAATGGGAGCAAAAACTCACCGTTGTACCAAATCACTCCTTAGTAGAATATCAAACTTTGACATCAAACAATGTTTCAACTACTAGGAGTACAACCATTGCAATCAATTCTGAAGGTGAGAAATCAAAGAGCATGTGTATACAAACACATCATCCATACGATTCAGAGTTTGATTATCTGACAATTAAGGAAAGAGCTCTTCTACTTCAATTCCAATTATTTGGCATATCATCAATACAATGCTCTTTCTTGAAATATGGTGGGACTAGAGTCAAGTCACAATGCTTCTAGTTTAAACTATGAGTATATGAGTTAAGTGTCTGGAAACCTATGACAAAATGTGCTTGGATGTTGCATTCAGGGCTTCAGATTTTATCTACTCTATGTATATATTGCATGTACATATATTTCCTTTTTCTTTTTATCTTTTGGAGTGAAATTAGCTCAAGCTGGAGAGTTGAGCATATGTAAGTCTTGTCGCTCATGCTGGATGAGATGAGCATAAGAGTCCAAGTCTAAGTTTAAGCTAAAGAGTCCGATGGAGAAGAAGGGTCCCACACTCACACACTTATACACAGTAAGGTATGAGTGAACTAGCCTCTATTTCGATTGCCACTTAACTGATTTGGGGTAGCCATTTGAACTGTTGCTACCACATATCGCTTAAGTAACCCTTAGACCTCTTCACATAGCATGATTATTTTTCCATGCATTGACTGTGTAGCATACATAGGGTGTCCAACCATGGGATACATGCATTAGGCACTCTTGAATTGTATGACCCATGCACTTGTATGACTCAACTTTCAAGATATCGCTACAGAATAAAAGATGAAGTCTACACAAGCTACTGGTACGGGGAATTGAATTGATGTCTCCACCAATGAATCCAACGCAAATATATGGAGGCTCATGAACAATATAGATCAGAGTACATGAGATTTCTGAGTTCTCAAGCATCATTCATCAAGGACACTGTACAAAACGGCACTTGTCTTTCCTCCAACCACCCAAAAGCTACAACCTCTCAAGCACAGTAAATCTGCATCAATATTGAGAGGTATCGAAGGCTAACTACCATCTTCTCTATACCAACAAAATTCTTCAACTGTCCAGTAATACATCACCTAAGATGGGAGCTTGTGAAAACCCAAAAAAGACATAAGTTCTCTAAAAACATAATTCTTTTGGTTAATACTTCTGTGTATATATGACTTTGTCTTACTTTTTATCATTTTTATTTTTATTTCTTTTCCCACTCCACAACATCTTACACCAATGGTGGTTCTTGCCATGGACATGTGTATGGATGGTTTGCATGAATGAGCACTATAAGAAAGAAGACAGAGTGGAGAAACCTTGCTAGCAAAAGCCATTTTAGAAGCTAATGAAGTAGTGTAAGCAGTCCGGAATGCTTTCACTATTAAATTAGCTCCTAAAATTTCTCATCTCAATTATTTCTCGCACAACATATGATTGACAAATTCTCTCTATGTATGCAACCTAGAATGCCTTCAATTTGGCATATGTACTGATCACTCTTTCTATCTTCCAACCCATGCACGCACCACATAAAACCTTCAACCACCTATAATAAATTGGCAACCTAAGGCACTTTTTTTCCACTGGGTTTTTTCCCCTAAGGTTTGTTATAGGTAGCACTATATGCATTCAAGGACATTGTCAGTTCCACAAACAGCTCACGATGGACGTAAAAAGGGTGGGAGTAGAAGCAAATAAGTTCCAAAATTTTGAGGTCAGCAGGATAGCTTTTTTCCAAAGTTATCAAAAGAAGAGCAGAGCTAAAGCACAGTAAAGAAACACCTACAAGGATCGACGAAGGCTCAAGTCTCAAGTTAACATCTTGAAAAAGCCTAATTTCTACAATATTGGTGTCCCACCTCCTACAATATCCTTACTATCCCATCACACCAACAACATGCCACTAAGGAGTGATGCCGAGGATGGCATCACATGCAGGAAGGGGGCAATGTTAACTCGACACCTCAACATGCTCAAAAGCGGAATGGATCAAAGTGGGATCGAAGCTCAAAGGACTCAGAAGAGCGATTGAAATAACAAACACGAGTGGAAAGTGGAATCAAGCAGGGCAATATCTATTAATTTGTGCTTTTGATTAATGCCAAATCCGTGCCCTATTTTTACCGGGTTCTTGTAATTCAATCATTTCCCATCAGTACCGTGTAATTTTTATAGGAGCGATGTTAACCACTTTTACTCATCGGCAAGCCTCTGACCAACATTAAAAGGTCAAGTAGTGGAATTACCTGTCAAATGCTCCCATGTAACTCAAATAATCCATTATGTGATATAATTTTCACCTACACACCATCTCCTTTTACTTTTCTCGAGTCCAGTCATTATTTTTGTCGGCAATTGTAATAACTTTTCTCATTTTGGGAACACTTCCAATTGTATTTCGGGCGTGTTCATCGCATTCCAGGACTAAAATAGTGAGCTATGAGCACCATTTAGTGCCAAAAAGTGACCAAGTCCATAGTATGGGTGCCCGGGCCAATTTTGGAGGCCACTATAAAGCCCAATATGAAAGTTGTAAAGTCAGGATCTTGGGTTTGATGCAAAAAACGTTTTTGAGCTTCTTCTCTCTTCTCTATTTTCCTGCTTACTTAGTGTGTGTGGGAGTGTGTGAGAGAGGTGGAGAACTTAGAGAAGAAGGTGAAGCTTGTGCTTGCATCCTACGTGCATCGCCATGCATGCGGGAAGCTCAAGACTCGCGGTCTACATCGAGCAAGAAGAGGTGAGTGACACACCTCTTTTCCCTCTTGTTGTTGCATAGCTACCCTATGTTGTGTGTGTGTGTGTGGGATTCATAAGCTTCATACACATGCATAGCCATAGCCCAAGGCCCCTACGACACTCTCCTCTTGTTGCTTTGCTTGCTTGCGTAAGGAGGTGAAGCAACGAGGGAGTGTATTAAGCGCATTTCTTGCACCCATTCCGCCTGTGTAAGGGGAGTGGAGGAGGGAAATCGGCTTAACACCACCACTTTTGCGGATAATCCTGAATCTTTTTCTTATGATGGATAGAATGAGATTCTAAGTCCATACATTTAGACTCATCGGTTTCCTTATTCACCTCACCCCACCAAGTATTCTTCAAACTTGCTTGCTTCTCCTTCCTAGAAAGACTCATTGAATGAAGAAAAAAGATCGAATAAAGAAACAAGATCTAGGGGCTTGCCAACTCTTTCCAAAGACATAAACCTCTTCATCATTGTTGATAAACCTCAGATGTTGTAATATACTCAGCTTCAATGGTTGACATGGATGTGCAATTCTACAAACGAGATCGCCAAGAAACAACACTAGCTATAAAAATGAAGACATAACCTGAAGTAGACCTCCTTTTGTCCATATCCCTTGCATAATTGACATCCATGTACCCAAGTACACATGCTTCTTTGCTTCCAAAGCAAATGCACAATTCCTTTGTACCATTCAAATACCTCATGTCTCCTTTCACTGCCTCCCAATTTTTCTTGCCAAGATTTGACATGTATCTACTGAGCACTCCCACTACAAAAGCAATGTCCGTTCATGTACATATCATTGCATACACCAAGCTACAAACTCTAGAAGAGTATGACACCTTTTCCATTTCAACCTTTTCTACATCAGATTTGGGACAATCATTTAGGCATAGTTTCACATGAGGCAATGGAGTACTCAATGCTTTCCCCCTCTCCATATTGAAACGTTTGAGCACCTTTTCAATGTACTCAATTTGAGATAAGTAAAGCAACTTCTTATCTCTATCTCACACAGTGAACATGTCCAAAATATGACTAGCATCACCCAAATATTTCACGTCAAAGCTATCGTTCAACTTTGATTTCAAGGCACCTAACTCATTGATGTTTGTTCTAGCAAAGTAACATGTCATCCACATAAAGGATCAAAATAAAAAAGATATCATCCTTAGCTCTCTCAATATAGAGGCAATGATCAATGTCACTTCTTCTATAACCTTGAGAGAGCACAAATGAATGGAACTTATGATACCATTCCCTTACTGCCTGTTTAAGGCCATAAAGGCTCTTCTTGAGCTTACAAACCAAGTTCTCTCTTCCCTGCTCAACAAATCCTTCTAGTTGCTATGTATATATATATATATCCTAATAAAGATCACCATGTAAGAACGCAATCTGAACATCCATTTGGACAAGTTCCATGTCCTCTCTGGTAGCCAATGCAAGAACACAATGCAAAGTGATCTTCTTAACAACGGGAGAGAATATCTCTTCAAAGTCTACA
Organism: Cibotium barometz; assembly: GCF_041138505.1. Lineage (NCBI taxonomy): Eukaryota > Viridiplantae > Streptophyta > Polypodiopsida > Cyatheales > Cibotiaceae > Cibotium > Cibotium barometz. Next base: position 29,053,290 of record NC_141069.1, on the reverse strand, counting down.
CCTTTTTGTTGCTTGAATCCCTTTGCAACAAGTCTTACCTTGTACTTTGGTTTGCCATTATTAGCTATGACCTTCAACTTATAAACCCATTTGCGTGGTAAAGCCCTTTTACCATCAAGAAAATGGACCAATTCCCAAGTGGAATTCTTATGCAGTGAGTCCATTTCTAATTGCATAACTCTCTCCTACTTCAACTTGTCATCTTTCAACATAGCTTCTTCATAGCAAGAGGGCGCCTTGCAATCTGTCATCATGACATAATCTAGAGATGGAACATATCTCTGAGGAGGTCTATGTGCTCTAGTGGACCTCTGCAAAGTAGTTTGAGCCTCACGAGCTTATGGTTCCACTCTATCTTCCTAAACAATGGGAGCATTCTATCCTTGTTGTCAAGCATTATGTGCAATATCTCTATTATGCACAAGTCCATCCTCTTGAAATACTACTCTCCATATTTCTAATGTAGGAATAGGTCTCTTATGCATCTTTTCTTCATTGAAGTAAATGTCATTATTGCAAACAATCTATCTGGCCTCTCGATCCCACAAATAGTATCTATTGGGGTGGTAAAGCCCAATGTGCTAGCCCTAAGTATGGTGGGAGGCCAAACACTAACATTGACCATTTGTACTATACAAAACAATAAGGTCTCAAACCCTATCTCACTATTGTGAGTGAGTCCACTACATCTGTGTCTCATCTTCTTCTCCAATTCACCTTTACCACACCATATGCTTGCACGCTCCCGCATCGCACTTTCAACTGGTATCAGAGTAGGTGGGAGGCTTGACAAAGCGCCACACATCTACATGGGTCATTTCCTCAGATCCCCCTCAGATTTACTGAGCGGCGCGAAGTGCAGCACAAGGTTTGCAGACAAGCCCATAGGGCTTGCCCGCTGTTATTTTTGCCATCTGGGCTCATTTCGGGTCCCATTTTGCCTCTACCAATGTTGCACAGGCATATTTTGTCTATTCTCGCCTTGTTGTAGGTTGTAATTTCTACATATTTGGGTCATTTAACCATAGGCCGAAATAGGTGTAAACAGGTAGAAGACTCTCTATTATAGGCTACAGGTTCCATATTGTAGATTCTGCACTTTGTAGATTTTGCTACAATTTGTCTGTCATATGCATTTTTGATGTATAAGATCTTATGGATCTAATTCTTAGACAAACTGCCACTTTGGTTATATCTACTATCATTGTGGTTGATGTATGATCTTATGAGGTTTATGTATTGATAGAAATTTATGCATGGCCTTTGTGAGGGTCGTGGTGAGGTTTTGTGAAGCTGACTAGTACCCAAAGTAGAAGCGGACCAGTTGATGGATTAGGTACTAGAGCGATCTCCTGACATCCCCATTATTGCATCGAGTCTAGGAAAATGACTATGTTTGTGACATAGTTGGTGTAGGAGATGTGCAATTTACCTTTCCAAATGGTTTCAATTTCTTGTTGAAGAATATTCATCATGTGCCAAAGCTCACTAAGAACTTGATTTCTTTTGGCCAGCTAGATGACCTTGGCTATGCTATAACCTTTGGTAGCCAATCTTGGAGAATTCAGAAGGGCTCTCTCATCATAACTCAAGGAGCCAAGTGTGGCACACTCTACCCTATTCATGTTTCCTTTGTACGCAACCATGTAATTGCTATAACCAAGCTACTACCAAATGATTCTTTGTGGCATAGTTGGTTAGCTCATATGTCTTTGAAAGGAATGGAAACATTGTCTCGTTTGGGTTATTTACTTGTGTTAAAGTTTTCAAATTTTTCTATGCGTGAGCATTGTATTTATGGTAAACATGCTTGTTCAGCCCATAAAAGATTGTCAAATAAGAAGAAGAGTGAACCTTTAGATTTGGTTCATAGTGATGTTTGTGGACTATGCATGTTAGATTGTTAGGGGGGGGAGCATCCTATTTTTCACATTCATTAATGATTCAACCAAGAAAGTGTGGATATATCCTATGGCTAGGAAAGATGATGCCTTTCAATGCATACAATTTGTTTTTTTGTGTTTGCTAATGAAAACATGTCAGGGAAGAAGCTAAAATGTTTTAGAACTGCCAACGATGGAGAGTATGTCTCTCATGAAATCAAGAATTTTTTTGAAATTGGTGGCATCAAAAGAGAACTCACTGCACCTGGTAATCCTACCAAAATGGTGTAGTAGAGAGGATGAATACAATGATAAATGAAAGGGTGCTAAGTATGCTTTCTAATGCGGGTCTTACTCAAGGGTTTTGGGCTAAATATATGGTGATGACTGTGAAGGTGCGATGTGGGAGCATGCAAGCGTGCAGTGCGGTGGAGGTGAAGTGGAGAAGAAGATGGGATATAGATGTAGTGGACTCACTCACAATACTGAGCTAGGGTTTGAGTCCTGATTGTTTTGTATAGTATGAATGGTTAGTGTTAGTGTCTCGCCACCCACTTACTTAAGGCTAGCACATTGGACTTTACCACCCCAACAATCTCCCACTTAAAGGACAATGTGCCTTTAAGTATGGGGTGTAAAATATATAAGTATGTACAATCATGTTAGAAAAAACCTATCTAACACATGCCCATAAGTGCGCGTCACCCAAATCCTTCATGTCAAAGCTATCATTCAACTTTGATTTCAAGGCAACTAACTCATTGATGTTCGAGCCAGCAAGTATCATGTCATCAGCATAAACGATCAAAATCAACAAACTACCATCTTTACCTCGCTTAGTATAAATGCAATGATCAATGTCACTTCTTTTATAACTTTGAGAGAGCTTGAAAAAATGGAACTTATGATACCATTCCCTTGGTGCATGTTGAAGGCCATAAAGACTCTTCTTGACCTTACAAACCAAGTGTCTTTTCTTGAATCGTTCAATTCATGCTCTCTGCAACACCATTTTCTATGGAGGGTTATATGGGGCAGTCAAGACTCTTTTTATGCCTTTTAAGTCACAAAAATCCTGAAAAAGGTTTAGAGACATACTCCCCACCATTGTAAGAATGCATGCACTCGACCTTCTTGCCAGTCTGCATCTCCACTAGTGTTACAAAATGCTGCAAAATCTGTTGTGGGAGCAAGAAGCTATAGTAGCTCACACAATGCATATACACACTGTATCGAAGAAGAAACCACCTCCATCTGTAATGTGCACCTATATGATGTGCTAGCCACTCACATCTATCCATGTCAAAATTTCATTGATTGGACCTCTAATGCACTTCCACACTCAAATTTTCCTTTTAGAGCGTATTTAGTGCTGTTTCCAATTTGTGTGTACCAAGCATGAATATGGCACCAAAATGAGATAAGGATGCTCAATTTTCTAATCTACTTCTAATGCAACTCTACTATGATGTATGCAAATATGAAATACATGCTAAACAATCCAAAGGTACAAGAAATGAATCAAATACAAACTCTGAAATAACAAAAACAAAACAATGCTCTCAAGAGCTCATAATTGACATCTAAATTCCTAATCTTTTTGTGTTTTGGTTTTAAAGGCACTATCCTAACATCCTATAAGGATACCAAAAGGATCACACACCTCCTAGCTATCCCGAGAGCCTAGAAGCCCCGCTTCTACCTCTCCTAATCTACTCTAAACGAATGATAATGGCGAGAATTACCTAAGATGAGCAAGCATAAACTCCTAATCTAGGTCATCTTCCCCGGCAGCGGCGCCATTGTTTGCGGGTCGCCGCGACGGACGTCCATAGCATAGCTTTTCACACACTAACACACACATGTCAATGCACGAGGAAGCGACTCGATTAGCGCATGGAGGCTACACAGAGATTGTCAATCCCTGCGGAGATATATGCTTGAATGCAAGACACTAACTTCAAGTGATAAAGTCTTTATAGCTAATTAACTCATGCTAAACAAGATTAGCTGCACTAATCTAAATCAACAATGGACAATCTAGCTATCTCTTTGTACCACACAACTCATTCAATACACTCCATAGACTCACAAGAGCAATAAGAAATAACTAAGGGATGCCTTTTGATTAAGTACACACAAGGATTAAGCATAATCATGAAATTAATCACTTTACTTAAACACTCGGGAAACCACAAATTGAAAGCACAATCCTCTTAGCAATCCTATTACTAAGCCTCTCTCAAAAGCTCACACAATTAAACACAAGATTAAGCTCACAATCAGCGAATTTAGCTCACTAATCTTCATTGACAAAGAAGCTTAACAATGGACAAATTGCATATAGAATTGAAGAGAATAACCTTGGGAACACAATCATGTATTCAGAAGAGTAATGTGTATTACAATGGGAGCTCCACAAGCTTTCCAAGCTCTTCACAAGAAGTAGATAAGGTCTGCACGTTTCTCACTTAATAATCTCCCTTATTTTTAAAAACTAAGGCTTTTTAAGTTCTAAGGCTCTTTTTTAATAAGTGGGTTGTGGGTTCAAAACCCATTTACAAAAAGAGAGTCTAAATATTCAATAAATGATGGGTTACAAGTTGAAAAATGATAAGCCTTAGGATTTTAAAAATAATCCACTGCAATCTGCTCCCGCTTTACTCTTCCGCTTCACTTTAATCCTTGCCTTTCGTTCCATGGGCGGAACAATAATATACATGTACAGTCTCTTTGCAGATCTTGCTCACATTTTGGGGAAGGCATCTCTCTTTCCTTATTTTTCAGATCTTGCTCCTCTTGCCACTATACAGTACACACTGCTAATTACTGGTTTTTACAGTTTAAATGTCCCTACAATAGCATTTGACAATCAGCTGATATGAGAATTGACCTTTCTATTTGGCTTGGTATTCTGTGCATACATACATGTGCATGATTGTGCCCCAATGTGCATATTTGGTATTCTGTGCACAAATGGATGCTGTGGTACTCCTACTCCTCTGTTTTCTTTAGAAAAAGGGCTCCTCTTATTTTGAACAAAGATTTGATTATGGGTTTGATTAATGAAGTCTCATGCTAATTTACTACCTGATTAGCATTTACATTGGAGTCTCTTGCCTAAAATTTTTTTTACCCTGATGGATTTATACTGTTGATATGGATTTATGCATGAACTGACTGAAATTACTTATTGGATAGTTTCTGTACTTAAATGCTTCTCTGTCTGTAGATAGTAGTAGCCTTCTCCCTTTCTCTGTATAGATAGATTTCTTGAATGGGTGCCTACCCTAAGCTTCATTCTATCACTTTGTAGGTGATTGCTCTAATATAATTATGATTGATCATGCATTTCTGGCTTATTGTACCATCTGCATATGATATTTCTCTTACTTACTGGCTGCTTGCTACTCTAAGTACTTGATCAGTGTTTTGATTATGGTTGCTATTTGGGAATTTATGATAGTAATTGTTGTACTCTGCCATAATGTTTGTATTAATTGGCACTGACTGGTCTGTATATGTTAATATACTTGCTTACTGGTTAATGTTTTGAAACTCTGCTATTGGTTGAATAACTGGTTACAAGGGTTTCAAGCATTTGCTCTTTGTTGGAATATAATGATCAACAAGTAACTTGGGTTTAGATGCATCCTGGTAAATCAATGTGGAATGATGATATGCTTCAGTTGCAGGGATTGTTTATGATCTTTTGATATCCCATATACAGTTCACTTGATGTGGACACTGTCCTGGTCTAGTCTTACAAACTTATGTGTGATCTCACTTCATTGGGAGCTCACATGGAATCTGATATGGATTAACCTTTCTTTTGCCTTCTTGTCCTACTGTATGCTTACTGAACCCTTATTAGATAGTTCATACTATACTTATACCCTTGATACACACTTTAATCATGGATTGTAGCTATAGTTCATACTATGCTTACTGAACCCTTATTAGATAGTTCATACTATACTTATACCCTTGATACACACTTTAATCATGGATTGTAGCTATAGATCTGTTTGACCAACAGTAACTTGAAATGCATTACTGCTCTCTTTCACTTAACAGTGATTTTAGCTCTTTATAACTTGTGTTCTCTAATAGTAACTTCCAATTGGGAAATGATATGCCATAATCAGAGTACACTTGGGCTTTAGGGATTACTCCATGGCATAATAAGAAGCTTGCCTATTACTCCATGACATGATGAGAAGCATGGCAATATGAAACTATCTTGGAATTTGAAGAATCTTTTGTTTATCTTTCTTGGTAGGCAAGGAAAGCTACCCTTTTCTAATTTGTTTGTAGTATACTGCTTATAACTAACATTGGTATTTAAATAACTAGACTGGTTACATCTAATCTACTTATGGTCATTGGAAAGATGGTGAATTGATGCTCTTAACACTAAATTTCTAAAGTTTACCTTTCTATCTCTTTCCCACTCTCTCTCTCTCTCTCTCTCTCTCTCTCTCTCTTTATCCCTCTCTATCTCCCTCTCTCTCTCATTAACAAGGTAAGTATTGATTCTAAAGATCTTATGGAAACCTTTTTTGTGACTTAAGACAAAAAGTCTTAAACATACATGGTATCTCTCTTCAACAAGGTAAGTATACATATATTGGACTGATTGACAGCTTGGTAAAGTTGGTCATTTACTCTTGAGGACTTGTATGGTATTGCAAACACACACATTTCTCTCTCTCTCTCTATCTCTCTCTCTCTTTCTCTCTCTCTCTCTTATTCTCTCTCTCTCTCTCTAATTAAGTTTTTTATCCATTTCTTACTTCTTCACCACTTCTGCACTAGTTTTTGATCTCACCAATTGGTGACACCGATAACAAGTGTGAGGAGTCATTGACACCTGTCTTCCAACTAATGATAAACATGTTCTGACTGTTTATTGTTTTTTGATGGTGGCAGGTAACAGTCTTCTCACTTCTGGTTGCTGATTTCAATTACTAGCTGTGTTGGTGGTGCTTCTTCTCCTTTCTTCACCAAGATAGTTACTTCAATCTAGATTTGCCCTATTTCTAGGACTGGATCCTACATTGTATCTGAAATTTTCAATTTAATTAAGAATGTTTCTTTTTTCTATTTGTCTCTAACTGATATCTTTTTCTGACTCCAAGTCTTCAAGGGTTACACTGCTTACACACACACACACACACACACACACACACACATATATATATATATATATATATATATATATGTATGTATGTATGTATGCATACATACATACATACATACATACATACATACATACATACATATATATATATATATATATATATATATATATATATATATATATATATAGATAGATACACACACACACACACACACACACACACACACACACATATATATATATATATATATATATATATATATATGTATGTATGTATGTATGTATGTATGTATATATGCATGCATGCATGCATGTATGTATGTATGTATGTATGTATGTATCTATATATATATATATATATATATATATATATATATATATATATATATATCATTAGAAAAATTTTGGATATCTTTTGGGCCTTGTAAGGTTTTCTAATTTTAAGAGATTAAGGCTAATGTGCCATGTTTAAAGGAGACAAGTGCAATAAAAAGACCTACTTTTAGCTTTGTTTTGAGCATTTAATTTCCCTCTCAATCTTCTCTCTCTAGTACTTCCCTCTAGCCTTTCACTTTCCACCTCATTATTCCCGCAGCTAAGGAGGACCCAAAACGTGAATTTTTTTTTAAATTTTTATCATTTTTATGCTTTAAAATGCACTCCAAACTTATATATATACATAAAATAAAAGATTTAAGCTATATTTCCTTGTAAAACTCCTCTTTTGCCCCTTTTTCTCATTATTTTCTTTATTTCTTTTCCTATCATTAATAATGCCTTTTTGTCCCCACCAAATCTGTCACATTAAATGTAATATCCCTTTCTAGAGTTGGCAAGTCCCTACATCACTTTCAAACAAGATTCGTGACTCAAGAGGGCCCAAAAAATGTTTTTTTTTTTTGGCTTTTTCTTTCACACAAACCCTCACCATACATATACATATCAAAAAAAAGTATTATTCCATTTCAAATTAGCCAAAAATCAAAATCTCTCAAAAAATTTCAAAATTCAAAATCTCTCAAAAAATTTCAAAATTCAAAATTCCACTCTCTCTCCCTCTCTCTCTCTCTCGCCCTCTCTCTCTCTCTCTCACACACACACACACACACACACACACACAACATTGTGCTTTCATGGTGTTTTTGCATTAGCTTCCCTCTGTGTTCTTCTACCTTCTCTTATCTCCTCAAGATGTTAATTAGTTACAATGGTAATAGGTCTTCCAAAGTGGATTTGCATGTGAGAGTACCTCAAGATTATTCTATCATTGGCAAATCTAATCTCACCCAGAGTGAATTAAATGCATGTAGACAAGAGGGCTGCAAGAATGTTGATTTGTGGGTTGATCCTAATCTATATCCTCCTGACCCAGCCACTCAATATCCTCCATCTTTTAATAATTTGCCCTCATTCTTGCAGTTTGTCGGTGACGGTGATAATGGTTTGCTAGGGTATTGCAAACGTTTGTCAATGTAGAACTCTAACCTAGCTCAACACTATTCATCTCAAATTCTTAGTATGCAATATAATTACACTACATATCTAAAACAAAAACAAGAAACCATTCAACTACTTGAGGCTCAAATCTCCAAAACCTAGTCTCACAATGAAAAGCTTAAACAACTGTTAGCAAAGCATCAACACACTATTATCAACATGAAGAGCACCCCTGTTGGAATTCGGGAGCGTAAAAGGCCATTAGCTCACATTGAGAATCTTGCAGTAGGAGGGGGCGCTCGAAAACAAAGGATACATGTTGCAAGGTCTGCTCCTCATTTTTGCACCAAAATTTAATAGGATGTGTCAAGCATTGGAATTTTAATGCATTTGTTTTGTTTGCAGGGTGTATCTTAAAAAAGCAACAAGTTCCACACCTTCTAATGACTATGGAGAGTTGTTACATTCTTGTACAACATCTCGTGATGTGCTAAAGCTCATCAAAGATCAACGTTTCCAGAAGTTACGCATGGTCGTTGCTAATGACATATTGTAGGACTTGTCAAGTAGCATGAGCATTGATGCTGTAGTCAATGCTTGTGATGAAGTGGGGATAAGCACTAAAGGATATAGAGCCTTGTATGCCTTGCTTGGGGATTGTCTTCGCCAAAAAGAAATAATATCCAACATTTTCCCTTCTCCAAAGAGGCTAAACACAAGAAAGGGAGTTTGCAACTCTGATGTCATTGAAAAACTAGGCGAGTATCATCACTTCAATGATACCATTTGCATAGTAGGATGGGGAAAGACAAAATCCACCCTAGGCCAGTATTCCTTTGAGTACAATGAGTTTAACAACATATTTGTAGACTTGCACAGGCTCCAGATAGCAATGATTAAGTTCTATGGCATGCCTGAGGGATGTAAGTGAAAGAGTTTTGGAGTTACGAAAATCTCTTTTGATTTCGTTTTTATGTACAGGTAATCATAGGTGTGTTTTTTTTGCAGGTATAAAGCTGCCCTTTGTTTTGAAGTTGGATGAGTGTCAGATAGTGAAGGGATGACGGCTTGAGAGAATGAGGGTCACGCTCATGAAAGAAGCCATGGATATGGCTTTCAGTGATAATTCGGGCATTCTTATTGATAGGATTAAACCTACATTTAGTGTTCAATCAGAGAGAGACATATGGTGGTTGGGAGATTTTGAAGTTCCAAAGGAGACAAATGAGGTACTTTCATTTATGTTTGAACAAATTCCATGGATTAGCAATGTCATTAAGGACCAAATAAGTGGGAAGAAGCTAGATGTCAAGGGAATGGGAAGTTTCTATATTGATTGGCATCTAGGGGGGGACTTGAAGACAATCAAGTGCATGCTTGGTTGTACTCAAGGTGCAAATACACCCTTTCCATGTCCTTGGTGCATGGGAAAAGTGATCAGTAAAAGCAAAAAGAGTCACCATGATGACTCATTTGGAAATGAATCATGGGTTGGTGGTGTTCTTCAATCACCTACATTGGCTCCTCCCAATCGAGACCTTGTTGACATTGGTTGGAGCCCTATATTGCCATTTCCTCTTGCCAATGTTCACTTTTGTACTTTACATGCCTTCATGTGTGTATTCAATCGGCTCCTCAAATGCCACATCGATTATGCATTCACCATGCATGGAAAAGCTCGTCAAGATGAGGCTCTTTCCAAAGTAGAGAAAATTCTTAATGAAATTGGCTGTCACGGGGGGGATGTACAAATTCGAGTAGACAAAAAAATATCTGGTGTCAATCATGAAGTGGCACAAAAGGTGTCTATGAGTGGTGCCAAAGCAAGAAGATTTCTTCAAAGGCCTCCCTCTAAAATTCCAAGGTTTTCGACAGCAAGCATCTCTACCAAAAAATGGGAACTATGGAAAGACCTTTGTGGTTGTACAATAGCCAAAAGTTCTAATGCAGATTTAGCTCTTTTACGAGAGAAAGTGTGGGTTGACTTCAATTTAGTAGTTCGGTTGATGAGCCTTCAAAGCACAACGCAAGAACAACGCCAACAATTTTCAGAGGCCATAAAAAACTTCACAACTTCATTTGTGAATGCCTGGGGAGAAGTAAATGTTGTACACTACATTGTGAGTAATCTAGCAACACTTGCTTCACTTGTATTTATGATTGCCCTAAGTTAATTGTTTGAAACTTGATGCAGCATATCCTGTTTGCTCATGGTGGTTGGTTTATGAACAAGTACGGACCACTTGATATGTGGAGCACTCAAGGGATGGAGAAAAGTCACTATCGGGCAAGGGGAGTGTTTTTCAAGCACACACACCATGGCGGTGGAAAGATTCATTCCATCTATTTGAAGGAGATGTTTAATTGGTTTTTCCGGTGCACTTTTGGAAGGAACCTATCAAGAGAGACAGCTCAGAAGACAGCTCTTGCAAAAGTCTTGAGGAGCCAACAACGGTCTACAAATTCAACTCGATGGCGAGCAGGAATAGGACCATTAAAACATTTGGCATGGAGGCAATCACGAGTTAGGGTGGGAAAACTTTGGTGCCCTGCACCTACACAGTGAGCCAAACATCCCGCACTTGCTCGTTCTCCTGAAGTGTAATTGTTTATTGGAAAAAAAAAAAACCTATATAAAGAGCCTTAGTCTTCACCATTTCACTTCAATGCATCTCTCTGCCTCGGCCTCTCTCCACCTCTAAACCTCTCCTCCTCTCTCCACCTCTTCACCATGGCTAGCATTGATTGTGTAGAGCTTGCATCTTTCCTCCAAAACCTGCAATTACCCCCTCTCACGTAGGATGAAGAAAACCAACTCACAGAAGATGAACGAGCAGAGAGAGAGAGAGATTAGCTACACACATTCGACAACTTCAAAATATTGGATTGTGGATTGAACATTGTGCCATGGTATGTGTTGATTCACTCTCTTGTGGATGTATGGTTAAAAGTAAATTTGGGAAATATCAGTAATAAGTGATTTCTTTCTTGATGTAGTGCATTCCCCTCAATCAAGGCGATTTTCATAATACTACTGGTGGAAGGGCAGTTGATGACCCCTCGCTCACGGCACACGAAAGGTTAAGGGGTCTTCGCCTTGCTTCCAACTTAGCAAATCTCTGGAGCGACATGGTGAATAATCTGCATGCACTATTGGAATCACCGCATGTCCCAACAACAATGAAGGCCGCAATCATTCTCAACATGGAAAGGCTCATCTACATCACATTTTAGTGTTTTGTTAACTTCTCTGCGTTGGATCCCCTATGTAAAATCCTCTTGTTAAAATTACCCTTTTTGTGGGTTAGAGCCAATTTTTGTAACTCTCTCAAGAAATATAACGACTTTTTGGACAAGATGTCTATGGATGTGTGTCTATGTGTTCAATATTTTGTCTTCAAAATTCACGTGTGACTCATGAGATAAAATGTGGAGAGAGAGTGTGTGATTTTGTGTTCACTCTCTCTCTACCTCTCTCTAAAAAGAACTTAAATACGGGGCGAATCTCTCTTTTTCACACTTGCTCTCTTTCTGTCTCTCTCTCATTCTGTCTTCCCCCACACGACCCCCTCCCACTTGCCAAACATGGCATGGACTAAGCAAACGATGCGTAAGGAGCTTGCACATCCATCCCCTTTGACTGAGCTACCACCATCCCCCTAGCACAACCGCGATATCCCACCTCTAGGCCAGGTAGCTAGAAAATCCATTCCAAAAATGCAAGAAATGCATCAAGAGGCTTGGCGGGCAAGGCACAAAAACATCATTAGCACAGACAACATCGATGATGGGGAGGAACAAGATGATGATGAGGAACACAGAGAGCCCATTCCCGCACAAAAGCCTGAAGAGGAGGGACAGTCTTCCAGACGAGCAAAGAAAAGAAGGAAGTACTACAAGCCTCAAAGGAGCCAGGCAACGCAGAGGGCACCTGCCCGGCGAAGATTGGGGATGGCCGTTCTATACAAAATCAGGCACTACCAGAAGACGTCAGAGCTGCTCATCTGCAAGGCGCCCTTCCAATGCACATGCAAGGAGATTATGCAGTCCTACAACACTGAATTCTGATCTCAGAGTGTAGCATTGGAAGCTCTGCAAGAGGCCGCAGAAGCGTACCTTGTAGGACTATTCGAAGATACTAACCTTTGCACAATACACACCAAAAGAGTAACTATAATGACTAAGGATATGCAGTTAGCCCGTAGGATCTGCGGAGAAAAGAATCCTAACACTTAGAACTTTTGTACTCAAGATTGTATAATATATGAGAAGTTTGGAAATGCAAAAATCTTTTTTCCACTTCATTGTATTTCCCTATTTGTAATTATATGTTCTCCATGCGTTGTTTTATAATGTATTCATAAATGTGAACAAGTACCAGAAGGGTGCGAAAATGGGCTAATCAATGAGCCCGTCATCTCGTTTTCCGCACCCTTGTGGAAACATTTTTTATTAAGTCAGTTTATGATTTCAACGCAATATTTTAACATGGAAGTCAGTTTAGGAGTTCATCGGTAAGGTTTATTGCGGTGCGCTAGACCAGATACATGTCAGCAATTAGGGTTTCCACAAGGGCGTGGAAAATCGGTCAACAAGTACCCTGTCTGCGATCTTTCTGCGCTTTTGTGGATGATACTATTTTAGATAGTTTATTGAAATTTTAGACGTGTTCCTTGGCTACGTAACACCATTCTTACTCGTTTATGTGCAAATATTATCTTAAAACACTACAACCCACAAGGGCATGGAAATGGGCCTTCCAGAAGCACTGTAGGTGCCATTTTTGCACCCTTGTGGTAAACTGTAATCAATAAAAAATGTACTTCTCCACGTGTTTGAACAACAATTTCAAAACAACATTTTCAAAACAACAATACTTTGAATAGGGAACAAACTTTATATTCATGAAATTGTCAGGTACAAACTATTCTTGTTGTAATCTACGTACAATAGATGTGCGGTGCTTGTTAGCAAGAGGAAGCTCACCACTTAGAATTCTACTTGCTATATCCTTGGGGTGTGAACTACCTACGCTCTCGCCTATAGCTGTATGTGTCAAAACTCGACCCCTAAATCCAGAACCAAAAGTTGAAAGGGCAAGCTATTTTTTCACAAGTATTACAAAATTTGAAGTGGCAGCTATGGTGGATGTGCAAAGCGCTAGAATATTAAACGTAGGAGCGGGGGAAAATTGGGAATGGAAGATTGCAAAGTCTTCAACTGGCAGCTTGCCAAGGTAGTGCGCAAGTGCAGAGTTGGGGCCAAAAGCAATCCTTATCCCGCACGTCCTCTGTGCCCACTCATCCATCTCCACGACATTCTGCACAGAAACTTACAGTAAGTAAAGCATAAAAAAGAAATAAACATTAGACCCAAAAAAACCTTGGGAATAAAATATTACCGATTCAAAATGATCATCATTTGGCCTACTGAGGTCAATTGATGACTGCTCTTCCACACGGACTGGCTCCATGTCTCCACCACCTGCCACATCTGCTGGCACAGGTGTCTGGCTTGCAACAAGCCTACTTTGCACTGCCTCAAACTCCTCCTCTGTGATAGTAGCATGATCAGCCTCTGCAATCGTGGCTTGAACAATGGCAACTGTGCTCTCTAGGACAGAGGCCAGATCGCTTGAGATGGGGATGCACTATACAGAAAGTGGACCCTCTTCCCTGTCATCGAGCTAGATCTGTGCCTACATCGCTAGCATGCTCAGACACTCGTCATGTAAATCTTGCATGACTTTTCCAAGTCATGCATAAATAAAAACTCCTCATCATCTATGAGGACGATGCTGAGGGTGATAAGCTCTTGTTCAGGAAGAGGAACAAACAATTTTTCTGAAGGAACAGGTGGGTTTTCATCTCCTGTTACTGAGACAAGAAGTGCTTGTTCCTGTCCATGGGGATATGCTATCATTCCCCATGTAGCTTCCTAGCTGGGTCCAGCAGCATCAGATGCAGGCTCTCTGGTGTCCTTAGCAGGGCCACCTATAGTGAGAGCTAAGCTCTCGACCTCAGGAGCATCCTCATCTTTATTGATGAGGAGGATGAAGCAAGCCACCCACGAAAGGAAGGTCTTGCCGAGGTTACCCTTCTGGTATGCCAGCATCTACTGTGTTCCAAGCAATTTGGCCTCTCCATACTGGTGAGCAACTTTCATGAAGCGGTGGAGGTGCTTCAGAAATGTGGAGATCCTGCCTGTAGATGTGTCAGAGGAGATCGACTGGCACCCATTTGATATCACCACACTCGGGAATAATGATGGTGAACTCATCTAGTGATGTCATCATGTAGTCCATGACGTCAACGTAGTCTGCAGTAGCAAGGGTAAGAGTTTTTACAAAGTCAATCTTGCGATTGAACATTGCAAATAACTCTTTTGCTCGTGCTCTATGCTCAGTGGTGGAGAGAAAGATCTCAAAGGCTTCCATAACTGGTTTCTACAGAAGGCTATGGGGAGGTTAATGCAGAAGAGGGTTTGGGAGCTCTGACTGGTCGTTCTTGGAAGAAGTGATGAAATGAGGGTGTCAGGCCTCTAATTATATAATAAAGTTCACCCTCTCTCTCTACCTCACTCTCTCTCTACCTTCTGTCTTTAACTCTCTCTCTCTAATTACGAAAACAAAATCATTGAAACCAAATTCAAAAAACCATGATTAATTTTCAACTGAGAGCTGAGAGCAACAAGAATACAAAATGAGTGTTCGAAACATCACAAAATTACAAAAGCAGGAAGAGCATCATTAGGCTCATGAAAAAGCTAGAGCACCAATCGGCCACTCTGAAGATACTGTAATTGCCTTCTCCATGCGACGCCCAATATTATGAATCGTTTTTGCGACTAGAATGTGAGAGCCAATACCTTTCTACCATTCAATTTAAAGCTTGCAGAACAGAGTCCCTCATACCCGATGTTTCCAAGGTGATCACAAACATTAGATAAGGTCCAGCTTTCTCTTGCTTGAATGAGTTGAATTCCATTAATTAGAGAACATATGTAGAGATCTAAGAATTCTTTGACCTCCTCCTGCGCTTGAAGTGGAACCCATGTATTTCTTTTCCAATGCCACCATTCATACCTAAAACAGATGCTTAAAGTAGATCGTGCTTTCAAGAATGTGAAGGAAACAGAGGAGATCACAACATTACATTTAAAATTCTCATCCTCGAAAACCCCTTCAACCATGTCCCAACCGTCTCCAAAAAGATCAGCCAATTCTTGAGCATTTGCACTCTTGCATGCAAACATGGTAGGGGTTTCTTTACAATTCATAGCATTGAACATCTAAGCAAACATGTGAGAGCCATCTTTGGCTGATCCCGACGTCCCTCCCACTTAGGACCAGAATCCCATCAGGACTCCCTTCTTGATGACAAAACCAACCTAAGGGGGTTAGAATCGTTCTTTACCACCTCACAGATTCAATCCTTATTATTTATATGCTACGATAATCATGTACTATCTACTAAGCTTACCTCCAGTTTCCCCTATCCAACCAGAGTGCGGGAAGGGGAAAAAAGGGGTTTGCGCCACCGTATGGCCCCTGGCGCACCACACTGCCCAACCCAACACTTTGGAAAGAGCACTATCGAGAGGTTGTAATACTACCTACTCAAACAAGGAAGACAGAATACAGCAAGCAGCTGGTTGTCTACCCTCGAAGGTGCTTTTTCTTGGTAGTTCCCCACCATTAATAATATTTTAATTCCTTTTTCCTATAGTATTACAATAAACTAATTATTGGCAAGCAGTCACATGTACTTCTCCAGGACCGAATCCCCCTCTCCCAGAGGCTGGATTCTCTCGTCTCCTCCGTCACGTGAAAAGATGGTGCCTGATCACATAATTTCCTTAATTACTTTCCAGATTTGGGGAAGGTCTTGCTCTTACTTTAATTCCTTTTAATTTTCCAGTCTGGTACCATTGATCAGCGGAGGAAGCTCTGCGAAGGGTGTCTTGGCAGAGGACGTCTCGGCCGATATAGTTGATCCCGGGGTTCCTACCTTCCCAAATCAGTTCCTTTTTCCCAAACAACATAAAAACAAGTTCCTTTTTAGTCACTTCACCTTCCTGGATATCCTCCATCCAGTTCACCCATAATCTCACAGTAACCATGCTGCCTCATGCGGCAAATCTACATGTCAACTTCCCCTCTCTGCACTGCCTCATGCGGCGAATCTGTGTGGGGAAATCCCTTACAGTCTTCCATTGCCTCATGTCGCGAATCTATGGACAGACTTCCCTATGCTACCTCATGCGGCAGTCTGTATAGTGTTCCCTGGACTGCCTCTAGCGGCGATCTTTCTAGTCCCTAGACTGCCTCATGCAGCAATCTGTCTAGCCAGTGATCACTTATTCCATACATAGAAAACAACTTGCTAACCTCATATGTGGTGCTGGGGAGATACTCGTACTGGTACCAGGGTTCCTTTTTATTCCTAGTGTAAAGCCTTCTAATTTCCTTGAATTTTTAATCCCTTATGTTTCCTGTTCCCTTTATTAGCTACAAACAAGATTTCCTCTTTGTTAAAAAAGATACTTCAAGTGTGGTGATAGTGATCGGCAGACTTCCTTGGTCGAGTCCTAAGTTAGTAGTGATCTGTCAAATTTGCCATTGAAATGGTTATGGAAACTTCCGTCTAGGGGCTGCTGCTTACAGAAGAGTCTTCGATGAGGATCAACCGTTGACCCCTGAAGCATCTATCTTCATCCTAATGCGTGGAATGACTACTCCATTCGTAGGTCATAACTGGTGATGGCTTCGGTGTGCCTTCACGCCTGTATTACTGAGGACTTATCTGGGTCATCCATGGTTTCTAACCGACGTCTTTTTCCTCACATTGAAGAGGCACGATCGTCAGTCGGATCCGAGGATCTAGACGCGCTAATGGGTCAAGACTCAACGTTTCTGCCATTATGTCAGGAGCAAGACCTTGCTCAACTCAACCTCTTACAGTTCCCTTCTACATCCTTACGGTCACTTCGTCGATGGTTACCTTGGTGCAGACCAACCTGGAGGGCATCTCTCCAAGGGGTATTCCAAGTCCCCATCGACCCATCGCATTCCTACCCTTAAACTTATTTACGACCCCGGTTCCCGAGTAAGTTCCATCCGCCGGAGTGAGCATAAGTGATTAGTTGATTACTAAATTTCTCGCCATAAAATTGTAGAAAATTTTTGCCAGAGTCTCCTTTGTAAATAGGAGGTTTGGACCAAAAAAAAACATGGCTTATTCTATCCCAGCCTTAAGGGTAGATTTAAAAAAACATCAAACGGGCTTTTCCCCAGCCGTTGAGGGTAAACTTAAATTGTAAAATAGTGTTCAGAGAACGGGCCTGTGTCCCGTTTATTCATTTTTTTCATTAACCAATTATCCCTGCAGTGAAATGATATTTAAACAGCAAATTCATTAGCTTGGTTTAGTGAAAAGTTTTAGGACATCTTTCTTAGGTTGTTCCGGTTACAATTTCCCAGACAACTCTTCTTTTCAGTAAAATTCTATTCCAAAAATTTAAGTGCTTAAACTACTATGTATGCCAAGTGTTCGAGGGAATTTCTAGAGTTACTCAAACCTGAACCATTCATTGTTCTAACTTCCACATATTCTTACCTGATTCGCATGCTTGGCATCTATATTAGCTGATCCATAATGAGCTTCAAAGAAGAGGTCTAATTGACAAGAATTTTGCAGATGCCTTATTACTATGTATGCAAAGTGTTCGAGAGCTACTCAAACCTAAACCATTCATCATTCTAAAATCGAACCTATTCTTACCGGATGCACATGCTTAGCATCTACGTTAGCGGATCGATGCAAAGTGTTCTAACCTGATCCATTCATTGTTCTAAAATCCACCTATTCTGGCCTGACACACATGCTTGGTATCTGAAGTAGCTGATACATAATGAACTTCAAAAAGGAGGTCTAGTTGAGAAGAATTGCACAGACGGTTTATTACTATGTATGCAAATTGTTCAAGAACTACTCAACCCTGAACTCTTCATTGCTCTAAATCCAGCCTATTCTTACCTGATGCCCATGCTTAGCGTCTGAAGCAACTGTTAGAAAAGAGGTCTAGTTGACAAGAATTACGTAGATGCTCTAATTACTATGTATGCAAAGTGTTCGAGAACTACTCAAACCTGAACCATTCATCGTTCTAAAATCCACATATTCTAGCCTGACACACGTGCTTGGCATCTGCACCATTCATTGTTCTAAAATCCACTTATTCTAGCCTGACACACATGCTTGGTATCTGAAGCAGTTGTTAGAAAAGAGGTCTAGTTGACAAGAATTATTCAGATACTTAATGACTATGTATGCAAATGTTCGAGAGTGTGAGCAACCCGTCCCGGCCTGGCACAGTCACCTTGATCCGCCCAGTCAGGAACGAGCTATACTCGGTAGTCGGCTAGCTAATAGTGGTAATCCAACAGATGCCATTCCAGTTCCAGTAATGAAGACATGGAATACAAGCCATTGACGCCTAGCATAGCTCTACCTCGCAGTCAAAAGCTATAAAGAAGAGTAAAATAATTCCCTTCACCTTTGTTCAACTCTTCAGGAAAGGTCCTGACAGGAACGCTAGCTGTTGACATAACTGGGTTATCTAATGCTTTTTTCCCATATTTTCAGGGCACAGCCATTAGACTATCAGTTCACCCCTTAAATCCAACGCTTTTTCCCTCATGTATGTTTGAGGCACAGCCGTTGTATCTCCAGGACTTTTAGTCACACGGAATAAACAAAAATAAAAGAAAACAATCTAATGCGTATTTCAATGTTTAACAGTTTTAAATTGTTGGAAAGTTCTCGACTAATCGAGTCCACCCATCCATTGAAAGGAGCCGTCGGGACAACCAATCACCCACTTTCCACCCCGCACACACCCTTTCTTTCTTTAGTGAACTAAGCTACCACACTGTTTAACATATAAAAACAGGTTTTTTTTTTGTTTCCAAACTTCATTCATTAAATCAGCCCTTCAATCAATTGAAAACAGTTGAATACAGAGACCAAGTAAAACAGTTCATTTAAAAACAAAAACAATCTTTTCCTTGTCTTAGTCTCTTTCAGACTGATCATCAAATTATTCCCAATTCAAATATTTCAATCAATTCCATAGTCCTCAGACTTTCTTTCACATAGTCTCCACGAGACTTTTTCAACATAGTCATCTTTCTTTCAATCTAGTCGGTGTATCTAGAGTCCGACCTCTCTCCTAAAGCTACCCGCAACTAGGAGAGGAAAAACCAAGGGACCAACTCAAACCTTCTTCTACGGGTGCCGGAAAATTTAATGCTCATAGCCCTTCTAAGCTTTTCCGCCCCTCCAAAGTGGTGATCATCTCTTGGGGGCACTCTTTGCACCATTGGTCTCTCAGCCCAGCAAAAACCAACAGCTTATCCACTTCATGGGGACCTCAGTCGCATGCAAGTGGGAGAAAGGAACACAGGAGAGTAGGGATTCAACTCCTTGTTCTAAACCGTCAATAATATTCCCTTCTTTGTCATAGACATGACGGAATTCATAATAATCATATAACTTTCCTTTGCCATAGACATGGCAGATTCCATATCAATTTATATCCTTTTCCTCGCCATAGACATGACGAAATTCAACTTCTTCTTACCATAACTTTACCATAACTTTTCCATCTCTTTCCTTACTCTAATTGCAAAACAAACTTGAAATCAAATAGCTTCTTTTAGAAAACAGCTTACTTTCCTATTTATGCAAGAAAATATATGCTCGTAGTTTCATGTTTGGAAGAACCAAAACTTAACCGTTCAATCCTCAGAAATCCTATTGGCAATTTTAGCATTCGTTTATGCATGCTTGCAATTTAAATTTACAACTTGAAATTACTGGAACCTGATTTCGTATGAGATTCGGTTGCACTGGAGCAACTGGTACTGGCGCTGTCGCTACGCTTCATTCGCTACTAGTTCTTGAACAATCGGGATTTCTTCTTGGTTGTTTTGCACCTCTTCTTGTACTTCGGGATCATCAACTTGCACTTGTGGGTTAGGAACGTCGTTACGGCCACCACGACCTCCACTTCCACCACGTCCGCTACGAGTACGTGCCATAATGCAGAAAATTCCATGAAAAATCCACAAAAGGAGAATACTGCAAATAAACTAGTTAGAATTCATCCAAAACACATAGGAAGGCTTGGCTTTTCATCCCCTTATTTTTAGAATTCAAAAATCCTATTTTTAGAGCTAATTTGCTCTATTTTTAGTCAAAAATACACACTTTTTACTATTTTCATACAGTAAATGAATTTTTACAGCAAGTAAAAATAATCAAAAAATTCCAAAAAAATTCCAGAAAATCACACATCTCAACAAAAATACTTGATAATTTTTCAGAATTTTTAGGCTACGGAAAAAGGTCTGGAAAAATAAAAAATGACTAAAAAATAGTAAAAAACAGGCTGTTTTGACACTAGAAAATTAATAATAAATTTTCTACCCATAAATAAATTCAAGAAAAATTATTTTCATAAAATATAGATGTAGTAATTAGGCCCCTAATTTTTCATGAATTTTGGAGTCATATAAATACAAAAAGCATCAAAAAGCAACCCCTGTTGTCCCAAAAAGCAAGAAAAAAAAAGCAAAACGGGAGTTAGGGTTTGCATCTTCATCAACATAGATCTTGGGATATGGGAGTAGCTAATGGATGTAGCTCTCCTTCATCAACAAGATTTACATAAACAAGACAAGAACTAGGGTATGGATGTGCAACAACACATGCATCAACACCAATCAACAGTAAAAAACAAGGGAGAGGGTAGAGAGAGAAGGTGGGGAAGCATACCCGGCTATGGAGAGCTTGGGGGAGAAGTCCACCGCCTTGCAGCGCTTTAGAACTTCAACAAGATCAATTGAGTTATGAGGGGGGGGGGGGTCTTGCTTCTTATATAGGCACCAGGCACTCCACAAATGGCAGGAAAAGCAAGCAGGGGGGGAGATATCAAATTTGTGCAAATTTGGGATTCTAGACCCTTCTTCTGCTTTTTTTAACTTGCCCCCCAAGTTTGATGCTTTTCTTGCACTTTTTCCTCTATTTTTGGCATAATTGACTTTTTTTTTGGCAGTAAAAATGCTATTTTTGCAATTTGGATGCTTCTAGAACATTCCAGCACACAAAAATAGTCTTCCCCTTAATTAAACACAAAATATATTAAAAATACGTGCTCTGGACTCAATTTTTACGGGAAATTAAGTCTACTGCACTCAGAAAATCCAATTCTGAATCCGAAAAATACGATAATTCAAGAAAAATAATCTTTATTAATAAAATAACTCAGAGTACAAAATTTCCAGAGTCAGGTAACTTTTACAAAATATCTTGGGATATTACAGAGAGGATTTCTAGAGCTAATCAAACCTGAACCATTCATTGCTCTAAAATCCATATATTCTAGCCTGACACACATGCTTGGCATCTGAACCATTCATTGTTCTAAAATCCACTTATTCTAGCCTGACACACATGCTTGGTATCTGAAGAAGCTGTTAGAAAAGAGGTCTAGTTGACAAGAATTATTCAGATGCTTAATGACTATGTATGCAAACGTTCGAGAGGATTTCTAGAGCTAATCAAACCTGAACCATTCATTGCTCTAAAATCCACATATTCTAGCCTGACACACGTGCTTGGTATCTGAAGCAGCTGTTAGAAAAGAGGTCTAGTTGACAAGAATTATTTAGATGCTTAATGACTATGTATGCAAACGTTCAAGAGGATTTCTAGAGCTAATCAAACCTGAACCATTCATTGCTCTAAAATCCACATATTCTAGCCTGCCACACGTGCTTGGCATCTAAACCATTTATCATTCTAGAATCTGCATATTCTTTCCTGATACACAAGTTTGGCATCTTATGTAGCTGATACATAATAAGCTTCAGAAAAAGGGGTCTAGTTGACAAGAATTACTCAGATGCTTAGCTACTATGTATGCAAAGTAAAGCTCAAACTTGATCCATTTATCGTTCTAAAATCCGCATATTCTTGCCTGATACACAAGCGTGGCATCTTACGTAGCTGATACATAATGAGCTTCAGAAAAAGGGTCTAGTTGACAAGAATTACTCAGATGCTTAACTACTATGTATGCAAAGTAAAGCTGATCCATTTATCGTTCTAAAATCTGCATATTCTTGCCTGATACACAAGCTTGGTATCTTACATAGTTGATACATAATGAGCTTCAGAAAAAGGGTCTAGTTGACAAGAATTACTCAGATGCTTAGCTACTATGTATGCAAAGTAAAGCTCAAACCTGATCCATTTATCGTTCTAAAATCTGCATATTCTTGCCTGATACACAAGCTTGGCATCTTACGTAGCTGATACATAATGAGCTTCAAAAAAAGGGGTCTAGTTGCCAAGAATTACGCAACCGTTTAAATTACTATGTATGCAAAGTGTGGTGAGGTTCTCAAAGCACAAGCATAATAGCAGCTATATTATTAATAGCAGGCCTACTTGACATGCATAATGGCAGCTATATTATACCATGGGCTGCATTAATAGCAAGCTTACTTGACAGGCGTAACCGTAGCTAAATGATACCATGGCTGCATTAATAGCATGCTTACTTGACATGCATAACAGCGGCTAAATTATACCATGGGTTGCATTAATAGCAAGCTTACTTGACAGGCATAACTGTAGCTAAATGATACCATGGTTGCATTAATAGCATGTTTACTTGACAGGCATAACCGCGGCTAGATTATACCAGGGGCTGCATTAATAGCAAGCTTACTTGACATGCATAACAACAGCTATATTGCACCATGGGTTGTAGAAGGCTCTAGACTATTTGAACAAAATGTAGTGTAAGGGGTATGCTTCGAAGTGAAGTGACCTATGCGTGCTTCCTCCAGCATGCGCTGTGATTGGAGCCATTGACAAGGGAAAAGCCCATGATAAGGGGGTGATTTGAACAAATGCAATGTAAGGGTATGCTTCCAAATGAAGTGACCTATGCGTGTATCCTCAAGCGGGCGCTGTGATTGGAGCCATTGACAAGGGAAAAGCCCATGATAAGGGGCTGATTTGAACAAATGCAATGTAAGGGTATGCTTCCAAATGAAGTGACCTATGCATGTATCCTCAAGCGTGCGCTATGATTGGAGCCATTGACAAGGGAAAAGCCCATGATAAGGGGCTGATTTGAACAAATGCAATGTAAGGGTATGCTTCCAAATGAAGTGACCTATGCGTGTATCCTCAAGCGGGTGCTGTGATTGGAGCCATTGACAAGGGGAAAGTCCATGGTAAGATATTGAGGCAAGGCAATTGGAGCATCATATTGCGCTGGGTGGTGCTGAAAAGTGAGCTGAAATGCTCTGATTGAAGGATATGCTAAAAACGGGCAAGGCCTACAGGCTTAGGACTGATTCAATCAAAGCATTCAACGCACATTGAAAAGAGAGAGAGAGAGAGAGAGAGAGAGAGAGAGTCGTGGGCGCACCTGGATGGGATGACGTGGTCGAGAGTGACATAGAGAGAGGTAATTTCCCAGGCACCTCTTTCAATTGCTGGATTTGGGATCCTTGTCAGTAACCCTGATCGTGGTACTCGTCATGACCTTGAGCATCTCCTACAATCAGCGCATTCTAGCCCACAACCATGTAAGGAGGCAGCCCATCAAGAGCTTGTTGCGCCTTTGAAAGAGTACCACACTCGGCATCCATGTCCATGGAGAGACAGAAATCTCTTTACACTTGTAGCAAGAGAGTATCAACCGTTAAGAACTCGATCCATAGGGATTTGCATCCCTTATCGAAGCTCGGAGATTAACCCGTACCGGTGCACGGAAGCTTATCCAATGATTGGAGAAAAGCCTTTGCACACACACAACTAATGACCAATCTACTCAACCACACACACACATTCACTCATGGATTCTCAACATTCCTCTCATTCTACTAAGCTAGGAGCATGCAAATCCTTCATAAGTAAACCCTAATCAAGATTACAACGCTCACCTCTCTCAATCCCGAAGCATACACACACATACAATGGAAGCTTTAATGGAAGCTCGAGCACTCAACATGCAAGCTTCAATCAAACAAATGAGAGCTAATAGAGCTTGCATAGGCTATGGAGAAGCCAAGCAAAGTGCCCAACCGCAACCCACAATGCTCAATGAGAGCTACACTCTATCACAAAGAAACATACGCGCATAGCTTGCAAGAGATAGAGAAAGAGAACACCTTGTATTCATTAGCTAAGAGAAGAGCTTGGTTGTAGCTCATACAACGATGGTAGAGTTGGAGATGGAGATGGAAGCCATAGCCAAAGCTTGGAGCTCCTCTACACTTAGAATGCACTAGTGGGAGTGAGAAATGATAAGAGAAACCTAGCTTTTTGGCCTTTTTGTCTAAAAAGAGTGACCTTGTCCACACTTGGGCGGCCAAAACTAGTCTAGCTCCACTAAAATAACTAGAGGGCTACTCCAATTACATCTGTGGAACTCCAATGAGCCCATTATACATTCCAATGCATTTACATGCCCGACACAGTTAAAATTGAGTGGTCACTTCACTCTTACATCATTATACACGGGATTTTGGCTAAAAATGCGGGAAATCCATAAATATTTGTGGGAAATTAATAAATGTCCCCGGGATAATCTTCCAGCTGGATCCATCCATTTAGCATCTTTGGCATCCGATGTCAACTTTAAATATCCGTCTGATCCTCACGGATCATTCCCCCCTGCCTGTTCCTGAGCGTCCTTGCGAAGGCATTTGTCGAAGTGGCAGCTATGATGCTTTCATTGTTGGCTTGAGTGCTTTTGCTGATGATGAAGCTCTTGTAGTTACGTACAAAGTGTTTAAGTTGAAAAGAAAAATGCGGTGCAAACACCTGATTGGTTGAGAGGAAAAAACCCTGTTGGGAGAAAAAGTGCTCTCAACTTGTAGCTCTTATTGTGTATGTACAAAGTAAGCCTATATCAGGCACTGAGGGCCAGAGTACAGCCAGCTCAAGTAGCGACGCAGGCAGGAATAAGACAAACGAAACAGAGGCCATGGTAGAGCTTATAATGAAGAGAATGAACCAAGTTTTCAAGCCGCCACCAAAGCCAATGAGATGTGAAGTCTGCGGAGGGGACCATCCAACATCACAATGTCTCCCTAGGCAGAACCCACAGCCTAATAGGGCACCTCCACGAACAGATAAATGGTGTGACTTTGAAAACAAGTGGACAAACCATGAGACAGCGGAGTGCTACCATAGAATCCGGTACTTGAGAGAGCAGGGGATGGCTCAACAGCCTCCTCAACCTCATCATCAAGGATAGGGATACGCTCCCATGAGACAACCAAACTACCCTACTCAAGGAATGGAACGTGCGCAGCCTGTCTTAGGACGCCAGCCACCTCTACCTGGCGCAGCGGTAGTTAGGTACATACAAACAGAAGAAGACCATCATGATGGGACCATGGTTCCTGTTAACTACTACAGAGAGGACGAGAACGAGTAGCTAAGTCAGCAAGCCTCAGTCTCCATGTACCCACAGGAGACGCAAACGTTTGTCCCAGAAGGGCGATATCAGATGGATCGTGCAACACTCTGTGGTTTATCGCCAACGGAATGGCCAGACCCACAGGGCCTCAAGGGCCAAGACCATACAAATCTGGACCATCTCCAGCCGCTCCTCCAGGACCATGCTACAACTGTGGAGAGAATCATTGGATTAGGGATTGCCCATATCCAAGAAAAGATAGGCCACAAACGACGGGACTGCAACCTTTGTTGAGATTCTGCAATGATTGCGGAGTCAAACACTTAGTGCAGGACTGTCCTGTGCACCCTGACAAGAAAGGCAAGACAACTCTCAATTACATTGAGAGGATACCATCAACAGGCACGCCAAGCTCATCGGAATCAGACATGGTAGTACCTCTACAAGCCATAACCAGAGCACAGGCACAAGCTATCATTGAGAAGGGAAAGAGAAAAATAGAAAAAGGATTAGACACAGAAGTCACACCGAGCGAGAACACGAAGAAATCAAAGGAAACTTGGAAACAAAGGAGGGCAAGGAGAGCTGCAAGCAAGAGAAGACAAGTGGAAAAAGAACAAGCAGCTGTCCTAGAAACAACACAACAAACACAGGAAAAACAACCAGAAAATCTACAAAATAACATGCCAAATGAGACAATAAGGCCAGACAAGGAGCTATCCGCTGGGTCAGTCCTAGTTGACAAGATCCATGAACCCTTTGGATGCTCTTTTGAAAGCTTACGAAGCAAGGCTGAAACCCCTAAAAACCATGGAGGATAGATGGAGAAACTATCCAGATGCAGCTATAGAGTCCAGACAACTAGAGCTTTACAAACGTTTAATCGAGACTCTACAAGCCATAGAGGGACATACCAAACAACTTGTGGGAGAAAGGGAAAAGCCTAATCAGGTAGAAACAGCACAACCACAAACCCTCTATGGAGAAACAGTAGAAATGGAGAGCAATAGAGCAGAACACTCTCTCCAAACACGCACCCAAAAAGAGAAACAAATTGAAACTCAAATGATTCCTAACTCCAACGTGCCCGAGGTAGACGAGGAGTGGGGAAATAAACTATGGGATGCGGTAAAGAATGCACAAAACGAAACAGATGAAAACGTCAAACCTCCCCTAATAGAGGTAGATTTTGATCAAAAAACGCTAGAGTTGGAGCTACGCTCTGACAACTACGACGGGGAGTCAGAAAAGTTAGGAAATAGCAAGGCAGAGACTTTAAAAACTCTTCCTAGCTATCAAGGAGAATACGAAGTAGCTTCAGAGGTTTGTAAGATCCCCTCTCAAAAGCTAAATTCTTCACCAAAGTTGGATATCGCAAATCTAACTGCATTAATGTCGGCACCGATCCGATGCACGCTGCCTCTCGCAGATGTGTTAAGGGTAAGGCCTGAACTTTGGAAAGAATTAGGGCTACAGTTGAAGAAACTGGGAGTGGAATTACCCATCTCTGAACGGATACCAAACTTGGACAAAATCAAGAAACAGAAAAAATACGAGCCTGTACCTCTCAACAAGGTAGGAGACTATTGTGAAGGAGAGGACAGTAACATGATGATTCCTGTAGATTTTAATGGGCAACAAACTCTTGCTATCCTAGATAGTGGAGCGGGAGTAGCCATTGCAACAAAAAGCATATGGGAATCATGGGGAAAACCAGCCATAAGAAAAACACGAATGAAATTACAACTAGCAGATGGATACATTGAGAAACCAATGGGGCTGCTAGAAAAAGTAGTGGTGAGCTCATGTGGGGTTGAATATGAACACACATTTGCCATCGTCAATTTTGGTAAAAGTCCAAACTATGATATTATCTTAGGACGTCCATTCATGCGACAACTTAAGATGATACAAGATTGGGGCTTTAATTACATCTACTTAAGACAACAACAAGCGGTCACACGCATCAATTTGAGCAACCACTCTTATCGAGACGTTGCTAGAACTCCTGTAGAAGATTTTGAGTCGGCCACGGCTACCACAAAATCTTCTAGACCGTCTTGGGAGCATTCAGGATCTCACCTATGGATGTGTGAAGCATCTAAAGAGGAGATAGAGGAAGAAGATGTAGAACCAAAACTTGATGAGGATTATATCCTTGAACCATTCCCCAATGACCAATTCATCCCAGATGCATGGCAGGATGTCCTAGCCACTGTAGATGTATGCGTAAATGAGGTCACTCCTACCGTATTTTGCGACGAGGAAGGTTATGACATTATTCCAATCCACATGGTTAGAGCTCTCCATGAAGAAACAAAACAAGAGGATGATAAGCAAGAAACCACCACCACAAACACAGAACCGCGGGATCTAAAGTTAATAGAAGAAATCTCCATCTGTGACAAAGATCCAGCAAATGAGAGCTCAGAAGATGAGTACAATCATCAGGGACATGTCTTTTACGATGCCTCAGACGAGCTAGAAGATTATAAGGAGCCAGAGCCAATTGTTGTCTAGTTAAGGGACGGAAAAGAGATCATTATCCCACGAGAGCTGACAGAAATGCAGAAGCGAAAAAGACGCCAACGGCAAACAAGAACAAAAGGGCAGAGATACGCGCCAGAATTCCATGGGAAACAACACTTTTTAAGGTCCTCACAGGCCAAGGATTGTGTTAAAGACAAGATCACTGGATGCTATCTAGTACAAGGAGAAAAACCCACGCCAAAAATTGAGACCAAAACAAAAAGAAACAAAACAAAACCAAGGGATAAGTCAGTTAAAAACCAAGAAGAGAAACCTAAACTGACAAAAACTGAAAGGAGAGCAAAATACAATGAGCTCAAGAGGGAGTTGAAACAAGTATGGTCCACGAAAATGGAAAGTGAGGGCGAAAACCAAGACAACATGAGCGTTCCCTCACACTTCAAGCGTTACACGATTCAGGATCGGAAGGTCATCGTCCAACAACCAAGGAGAACGTTGGAAGAACCCGGACAATCCTATGATGGGCCAGAAAACGCAAAAAAGATAGACCTCGCAGAATAAGGAGAGAATATAAGGATGTTTTTGCATGGTCCTACAGAGACCTGAAAGGGGTAGATCCTGACATTTGTCAGCATACTATTCCCATGAAGGAGGATGCAAGGCCAAGCAAACAACGTCCTTACACTTACAATGATAATTTTGCCAAAAGAATCAAGGAAGAGATAGAAAAACTTAAAGAAGCAGAATTTATCTATGAGATAGAACATACGGATTGGGTCTCCCCAATTGTAGTAGTACCAAAGAAAAATGGCAAACTACGCGTATGCGTCAATCTCAAGAAGGTA
Source organism: Cibotium barometz (assembly GCF_041138505.1). Lineage (NCBI taxonomy): Eukaryota > Viridiplantae > Streptophyta > Polypodiopsida > Cyatheales > Cibotiaceae > Cibotium > Cibotium barometz. Next base: position 29,023,981 of record NC_141069.1, on the reverse strand, counting down.
AACGCTGCTACCATCAGAGATAACTATCCTCTTCCAATTGCAGAACATGTCATAGAACGGGTAGCAGGCAAAGAGGCCTATAGTTTTCTAGACGGCTTCTCTGGCTACAACCAAGTATCTATAGACCCTAAGGATCAGCACAAGACGGCATTTGCCACGGAATGGGGCATATTCGCTTACAAAGTCATGCCTTTTGGCCTAACCAATGCACCTGCAACATTCCAAAGGCTAATGAGCCATGCCTTTAAGGAATATCTTAGGGATTTTGTTGAGGTATATATGGATGATCTGTGCATACATTCGGGCAAAAGAGACGAGCATATTGATCACCTACGACTAATCTTCGAGAAGTGTAGGATCTATCGAATCTGCCTAAACCCTGAAAAATGTGTATTCATGGTACGCCAAGGCAAGATTCTGGGACACATTGTATCCAAAAACGGCATATCTACAGATTTTGAGAAGATTAAGGTCATAGTAGAGCTACCAAGGCCTCGCAATGTGAAGCAAGTACAAGGTTTTATGGGGCACTGTGGATATTATCGCAGATTTATCTACATGTACGCCATAATAGCCAAGCCACTCTATGCCTTAATCACAGTCTTCATATGGACAGAGGAGTGCAAAGAATCTTTCACCAAGTTGAAAGAATGCCTCACGTCTGCACCTATCTTAAAGTCTCCAGATTGGAACGTAATCTTTCATGTCCATATCGACGCTTCGAACTTTGCTATAGGAGCTATTTTAGCTCAGCCAGGAGAGAAGAACATGGACTTTCCAATCTCATACGCAAGCAGACAGCTCAACTCAGCTGAGCAAAACTACACCACTACAGAGAGAGAAGGGTTAGGGATGATATATGCTGTGAAGAAATTCCGTCATTATCTCCTAGCCAACAAGTTTGTGTTCTTCACAGATCACCAAGCCTTACTATATCTAGTGAACAAACCATGCAATACGGGGCGCATTGTACGATGGTTCATCATATTGCTTGAGTTTGACTTCACAGTAGTAGTGAAGAAAGGCACGACACATCAAAGAGCCGACCATTTGTCGCGCTTGACTAGTGGGGAAGCACCTAAAGGAATTGAGGATGATCTGCCTGATGCATATCTCTTCAATATTGAAATAATCCCTAAATGGAGTGAGAAATTTGTCCCACTCTTGACCATAGGACAGTTAGATATTCCACTCCCCATCCAAGAGAAATATTCTCTGATTCAAAAAGCAGTATCATTTGTTATGCTTGCTGGATGAATGTATCATCTAGGATGGGATGGAATCTTACGTCTATGTATAGAGCCACAAGAAAAAGAACATTATCTGGTAGCTACACACATCACGATTGGAGGAATACACATGGCAGCAGACCAAACCATTCAAAGAATACTTTGGGCAGGAGTCTGGTGGCCCACCATAAGAGCCGAAGTCCATGACTTTGTACACACATGCCTTGAATGTCAAGAGAGACCACCAAGACCACATGCAACTCTCTTTCAAGTAGCTGTTGCACCCAAGTGGATCAAGTACATTGTTGACTATCTCGAGCATCAAAGATTGCCAGAAAGGGTCAACAAAGTAAGAAGCAAAGCTATTGAACTAGAGTCAAAGGACTACGAACTGATAGCAAATCAACTCTACAAGAGAGGTAAAGACAAGCAACTACGATTGTGTGTCACGGAAGCTGAGTACGTTAGAGTACTAGAACAAGCTCATGCTGGATTATTAGGAGGACACTTTTCTACCGATACGACTGCTAAGGCAATCATGATGGCAGGATTGTGGTGGCCTACGTTATTCAGTGATGCAACTGAGTTTGTAAAAAGATGCGACGAATGTCAAAGAGTAAAGGTACCTGTTCGTAGGGATAATATGCCACTACGACCCATGATGGGGGCACGAGCTTTTGCTAAATGGGGTATTGATTTCGTCGGACCCATTAACCCACCCCTTCATAGGACAAAAGCACAATATATTATTGTTGCTACAGATTACTTGACTAAGTGGGTTGAAGCAAAGGCCACGCACAAGAATGATGCACGAACGACGGCATTTTTTCTCTATGAATATGTCTTTGCACAATATGACTTACCTATAGAAATTGTAAGTGATAGAGGGACTCATTTTATCAATGAGGTAATTCACTATTTACTCGATGAGTTTATGGTGATACATAAGAAATCGGCTCCCTATCATCCACAAGCTAATGGGCAAGCAGAAAGTTCAAACAAAATCCTTTGCACTGTCCGTACAAAGATTGTTGGTAACTCTAGAACGGATTGGGAACTGAAGCTCAATTCAGCCTTATGGGCTTATAGGGTTGCTTTCAAAACATCCATTGGAACTACTCCATTCAACATGGTATTTGGGTTAGATGCAATTCTACCTATAGAATTTCTAATCCTTACATTAAGAGTAGCCAAAGAATTAGAGTGGACTGGACACGAACTCTCTAACAGGCTCACAGAATTGGAGCAACTAGATGAATTCCGTCTACGAGCAGTAGCTGGAATGTACGCTCAAAAAAGACGCTTGAAAAATTTTCATGATGCTCACATCATAAACAAAGAGTTCAAGAAAGGGGATTTGGTACTCGCATACACACTTAAACAACACACATCCAAGTTGAAAAAGCGAGGCATGGGACCCTTCGTAATCCATGATCTATCTGCTAGTGGGGTAGTACATCTTGCCACCATAGATGGAGAACCCATGACCAGCTGGATTAGTGGTGGCTGCAGGCTTAAAAAGTATCATGAGCCTTTGACTCAAGATATGCTTCAAAGATTACATGCCACTAAGGAGCGAACCAAGCAGAAAATTGAGCAAAAGGCTCAAGCACAAGCGGAGGCTAAAGAACGAAGAGAAAAGCTAAGACGAAAGCGAGCAGGCATCCAAGACATCACTGAAGATACCAAACGGTTACGAATATGTGCAATCCAAGAAAAGGATCACCACAACGCAGCACGAAGGCCTTACCTCTTGATAGAAGTAGGGACGGAATTCCAAACAGAATTTGCACTATTCGACACAGGAGCAGATGTCAACACGTTGAGCTATGAAGTTTGGAATCGTCTAGGTAAACCTACTCTTTGTGAATCAAAAACAACACTCACGACCTTCTCAAAAGAGACCAATCACGTAGAAGGATACTTGGAATTACCTATATATATTGGCAATACTAATGTGCATCACAGATTCTATGTCATGAAGCCAGGAAAAGCGAACACGCCTGTCATTTTGGGGCAACCATGGCAAAGGACGTACAATGGAGTACCCAACTGGAGAAGAGAGGGGATTAACTTCGAATACGATCATGCGAGATTGTTCACACCCTTTCTCAAAGACAAAGACTTTGCTACAGACACAAAATCTGATATCCCGGAGCCAAAGGAGATTCCCACTACTTCCATAAAGAAAGAAGATTCAAAACCAACAGAGCTTCCAAAAAACCCAGCAAAGAAAGAAGTTCAGGAGATTCCAACAGAGACCCACAAACAAATAGAAGAGGACAAGCCAAAGCAAACATAGCTAAAGGCAAAGAAATCAACTCAACATCACGACATATGGGTCCCTAAAAAGACAATTCAAGCACAACAAGGCTCGAATCAAATATGGGTTCCAAAAAGAGCATTAAATGAGCCATACAGCACAAAGACGAAGGCACAGGTGCCAAAAAGACAGCAAAGACGCCAAAAAGCTACAAGGAAAGCATCTCAGAAGGCGACCCACTCAAAGAAAGCAAGAACAAATGGCCAACAAAGGATATTCAAAAGCAAACCTATGTTGCCCAAATATCAACAGATATGGGTAAAGAAGACGCTGCTTAAAGCACAGGGGGAAAGCACATACAAATGGGTGCCAAAACAACTATTGAACCAACCAACCATCCCTGTGAAGCCGCCTACAACCCAGCAGCAGAGGAGCATTCGACGAATATGGCCAAAAAAGCAAAACACAAAGAAATGGATCCCTATGGATGCCCTAACAAAGCAAGGCTATTATGAAGGGGCAAGATACATATGGGTTCCTAAGACCAAGAAAAGCCAAGCAGTGCAAAAAAAGCAAAAAGCAAGCATTGACCAACACCCAGCCTACGGCCAAACACACTTAAGATGGGTGCCTAAGGGACAACACATCAAAGAAGCCATAGAGCCAAGGAAAGAAGTCCCTCAGCAATCAAACAAGCTGGCCAAGATGGTATAAAAGGCCACGGCACTAGAAAAAGGGAAGTGGGTACCAAAGGTAGTACACAACACTGCAGATTGCTACAATGAGCAGCTACCAAGTACTTCAAGCAATAAAACTACGGATACACCCATAAAAAATACAGCCACACAAAGACCAAATCAGCCATTAAGAGGTACAAATCCTCTAGATGTAGTCAAGCAACTTGTCTTCATCTTAAGGACTTTCAACAGCAAGCAAGTTGATGCGAAGTGGCAGCTGGCATCCAAGGCTACAGGAAAAGAACCCTCGTCAGCAAAAGCCCTTGGACCAAATTTGGTCCAAGACCCTCCTCTTGCACAGCATTAATTCTTCCACATGCATTGACTGTGCTGGCATATAGGGCCACATTACAAGGCCTTGCATTAGGCACCGTTACCACCACCCATGCACGCACAAGCCTTGACTAGCTACAAGGCAAGATGACTTAGAACTGGTGGGGGGGAGGCATGCCAATCCATCCGTCAGAAGCATGACAGGCTAGATAGGCATACACATGATGCGAAGGACAAAAAGAGCGACAAACGCCAAAAAATGCTAAGAAACGCTCTTTTACAACTATATTTGGGCTATAATAGGCCACACGGGACACAAAGGACCACGCTATATGAACCATAGGTGTGCTAGCAAAGCATCATAAGCAAAAGACAGCTATTTCATAATCATAACTTAAGAATTTGGCAGAAAAAGGTCAAAAAAGGGCCAAAAAGTGATGAAATGATGGCCAAATCTTAAGATTTTCAACTCTTTTGCTTAGATTTCATGAATTTTGTGCTAATTGCTAATTTTAGGATTTTTCGGGTGGGTAATAGTCAATTTATCTAATTTCTGGGTATTTTTTGCTATTTTCCGCTCAGAAATTAATAACAGGAGGCTGGATGACCGGAAAATTATTCTGACACCAAACGTCGGATCTACAACACATACCGGACCATCCAGGAAGGCGGGACTTCATTTGGTGGAAGTTCAAAAATTCACTTATTCGCCACGGCTCCGAAACGGTAAAACAGGCCTAACAGGCTCCTCAAGTGTCGAAATCACGAGCGATTCGACCCGTAGTGTAAGTATAAGGGCTAACAAGCACAATGGTGCACAAAAACACTATGGGTAGGTCGGGCACCCACATAGGTATATACACTTAGAGCCAAAATCCTAGTCATTTGCGACTAGTGAGCCTACGAGAGAGCCAGCGCACATTTCAGCTAGAGACTTCCGACGCCCACCACAGCCAGCACACCTACACCGAGCCATGAGAGGTAGGGGTCCTACACTATAAAGTGAACCTTTGTATATGCTCAAATCACGAAAGCACTAACCACAGCACATGCAATGATGAGAACTGTGCACGCACACACACACACACACAAAACACATTGCATGACTAACCAATACTAATCCAATTAACACAAAAACTTCACCAGGGGTACTATAACATGTGGGCAACACAATGATAAGGTCAAATCATGCATAGGCCAAAGTGGCCACTGATACGCGTACAAGTGGCCACCACACAGAAAATGAACTTTGACCACACAATCTTGTTCCACACACCTTCCACATCATCTTTATGCATATCATTCATAAAAGCCCTTTGATTTCATCAATTAAATGTCAAAATTGCACAAAGTGTCCAACTTGACCAAAAATGCCTTTTGCACATCAAATACGGGTTCATTTTGTGAGCCACATACATCAGGGAACTCACCAAGGCATGAGGAACACAAAAATGTACTTGCATGTTGGTTCCTGCAAAGTGGCCACTTACACGCGTGTAAGTGGCACCACTGACATATTGACATTCTGACCTGCTCATTGCATTCCACAACACTTCTGGAGCACCTTTATGCAAAAATAGAAAATTCATACATCATTTTTGCTATAGAAATCATCACTTCTCATATTTCAGAGTCTGAAAACAGTAAAATGTCTATCTCATGCATGATTTTGAAATCGTGAACTTGGGTTCATAATGCACCAAAACATCAGGCAAGCACCATACAATACTAATCCATGCTCAAACTTCACAAACAGCCAAGTGGCCACCACTGACATGCGTGTTAGTGGCCAGTACATCATATTCACATTTTGTGCATGCAAGTAGATTGCCCATGCCATATGCAACATTTTCATACACTACACCCACATCAAAATCTCAGAATCAAGACTTGCACATCATATTTTCTGCTGAGAGTGTCCAAAATTCCCTAGATTGGCCAATTCTCATCATTTATGATTTCAACTCACCTTCCAATCACATGGCCATGATGCTCAAGCCAAGTACAATGCATGCATGTGCTTAATTTGTCAAAAATGCCAGATGGCCACTGACACGCGTGTAAGTGGCCACCTCATCAAAATGACCAACTGATTGCATCAATGCATTACCCTCATCATGTACATCAATTGCTTCAATTGTACCATCATCAAATTCTCAAAACACTCATGTCAAATCAAGCTGATAGGTCTGAAGCATACCAGCAACCTCAGAAATGCATGTCTTTGCTCATCTAAGGCTTCAGCTTATGAACCATGTGCACCAACAAGATGCCAACATCATATAGAACCAAGCCATGACAAATTTTCAGCAAAAGCACAAAAGTGTCACTTACACGCGTGTAAGTGGCCACTTCATGAAAATGAAAATGTGGTCACATGGCTGTGTTCCCCATCATTTGTACATGACATTGGTGCACTCACATCACAAAATTTCATCATCAATCACTTCATTTCACCAGTTTAGCCAGAGTCAGAGTCTGCAGCAGCAAAAGTGGATAAATCTCACAACTTAGGCATTCACTTTACAAACCAGGTGCATAAACTTTATCTACAGGCTATACACAATACAATCATGGTCCAAAAACATCAAAAATGTCACATGGCCACTGACACGCGTGTCAGTGGGGACAGAGTGTGATACAGCAGGGATTTTGAAAATTTGACTTCATAGAAATGTTTGGGCACATGTCTTGAGCATACTTATTGCATTACTTCATGAAAAAGTCATGCACAAGCCCTAGAAAACAAGCTGAAACAGCTGCTGAACACTTACTGACAAACTGACATACTAATGGCTAACAGCAGGGACAGGTAATGATTTGATGACTTAGATGAAAGCACTGACATATCTTCTATCAAACATGTCACCCTACAGGAAGCATACCCACTGAAGAACCATCAAAGAAGAAGAGAATGAGGGACAGATCAAAGCCAAAGCCAGATATTGATCTAGAAGCGGAAGAGCCTTTCAAGGCTAAGGATGTACAAGTGATGGAGACTAGCTACGTGGACAAGACACCGCTGGATCTTGCCAACACCTGCATCTTTAAAGGAGATTTCTACGACCAAGACAAGAAGAAGGTGGGAATGGTGCTACTGCCAGACACGTTCTTTGATCTACATCAGGCAGAGCCCAATATGAATATCTTCAAACAGGTGGGGCTAGACGGGTACTTTGGGCTAGAACCATGGGGCATTGACATTCAGAGGGCATATGAATTGATGACCACCATCAACAAAGAAGGGGTTGCCACACTGTCTATGCCAGAGGGGGAGACTGTACAGGTGCAGATTTCAGAGTATTTAATCAGTGAAGCACTGCACCTGCCCAAGTCCAGCACGGCATATAAGATGCCATATCACCTCCCTGACCAGGGCTCGGGAAAAGGTAGGTTCACTTTATCCAAAACCTGCTCGCCATCGACATGGGCTGGTTCAATTCCGGATGAGGAGGCTTATGCCGATTGTTGATTTTTTGCCTCGAAAGGCTTTAGGCCGGTTCGCACGCGTGGGAGAAGGAAAAAAGCACTACTCATATAATTAGAGTAGGTTTTAAAAATACAATATATACTATATAATATATATAGTATATGCTATATACTATATAATATATATAGTATATGCTATATACTATATATATTATAGTATATGCTATATGCTATATAGTATATACTAGTAACTATACTATATAGTATATAGACTCTAGAGTGATTATAGTAAGCGTATCTACTATAATCACTCATATCTTACCTAGATCGCCGCCAGCCTGGCCCCCATCCCACATGGCAGGCACCCATGCACAGCCTTATCTCCATCCCGATTCCCAGCTGAGGCTTGAGCGCTCCCGACTCCCGAACGGTTAACCCTGCGCGCAGTGCGGCGTGCATGTTCATTGTTTACGCCAGCCTCCTTACTGATTCCTGAATACTGACTCCTGAGTACTCCCGAGTCCCTACATACGCTGTCTGGAGTCTGGACTCTGTGCACTCGTTGCCCTGCAGGCGACCTTTCAAGTTTCAACTTTCGACGGTTTCCACCTTTAAGTTTCAATGCAGCGGGAGGCTCTGCTTGTTGTTTGCTGGTGAAAAGCTGGGAGTTTCTAACTTTCTTCTCGTTGCACAGAAGAAGCGTGGCGGCTGCGAACAGACTCGACACTGTGACTGAACAGAGCCTATCAACTTTCAAGCCTTCAAGGTAAAATCACTTTCCTTGATCCTGTATTATGGTCCATGGAAGCGAGTTTCCTGCTTTAACAGCTGTGATGGTGGATACGACGATACGTAGGACATTGTGTATACAATCTAAGTTGTGATTGCCAGCCGAGCTAAATTTGCTGGAGCGCTCTAAGACTCAAGCGCTCCCAGCCTGGTCCAAGCGATGGATTGGATGTTGAAACAACGCTGTAGTCTTTCTGCTAAAGGGTTAGTCAAACCCCTTCCTCCTCCATGCAAGTTCACTGTTCCTAGCGCCTTGCCTTGAGGCTTGTCGGTTTGTCCACACAGCAACTCTTCAGCTCTTAAGACTTACGCATAGGTGACCTGGTGATGTGCCCCACGAGTCTGAACTCTGAAGTGAAGGATTTGCAATAGGGCCTGAGAAAGGATGGCGGCTTTGGCAGGCTGGCAGCAATGATTCATGAAGTGGAGGGTGGCTGGCCGCTGCAAGCCTACCTACTCTCACATGCACTTTTTGCCCTTGGGGCTACATAGTTTCTGTGTGCACTGTGGCACACCCGCAGCCACCTCATTGATAGTTTTTTGCGATTGAGTTTATAGCATGGGAAGTTTAAACACATAAGTTGATTTGTTTGTTATAGTGGCTTTGTGTCAATGGAGCCCAACAATGTTGAAACCGGTAAAAGACAAGGTATCAAAGATAACAAAAAAAGGCAAGGTACGCTTCTCCAGTGGGCTGGTCGGATGGCTTCAAAGGTTAATGGCAAAAGAAAGAAAGGTGATGTACAAAGTCAGAATACTAATTCATCTAAAGCAAGTACTACTGATGAGGTGTTGTCTAGTTTGTCTTTGCCAGAGAGATTAGAGCTTCAAAGGAGAATAGAAGCAAGAGCAGCTTTCCAAGAGAGTTGGCTTCAAACATTTGACTGGCTTGTCTACGACGAGGAGAAAGCTAAGATGTACTGTAAGTTTTGTTTAAAGTATCCCCATCACCATAGTGCATATTCAAAGGATGGTTCCATTAATTTTAAGTTTAGTAATTTAAAAGCACATTGTAGAACACTTTGTCATGCACATTCTATGGAAGCAGTTCTACTTGAAGGGAAGGAAACTATTCAAACTAGCATGAAAAAGGTTGAAAATTTTAAAGATGAGGCATTGACAACTCTCTTTAAAGTTGCCTATCATATGGCAAAAAAGAGATATGCTTTTGTTGGTTTTCCAGATATGATTAGTCTTTTACAGGATTGTCGTGTGCCATTCTCAACATCCTTGTATAATGATGACAAGGCTTGCGCAGAGATGGTATTTTGTATTGGTAAGTGTTTGATGAACACCACATTGAAGAAAGTGTTTCGAAGTCCGTTTTTTGGTGTTCTTGTAGATGAATCAACTGATATTTCCAAGCATGGACACTTGATTATTTATTTGTCTTATCTTATTGATGATTGTATTCCTACCTATTCTTTTTATGGTATTATTCGTGTGAGTGATGGGAGTGCAAAGACCATTTTTAACACCATTCTTTCAGAGCTAAAAAGGAGTAAGTTTGATCTAACGAAGCTAATTGCTTTTGGGTTTGATGGCTGTAGTACAATGGCAGGAAAGGAGAATGGTGTCGCCACACTTTTTAAAAAACATGTTAATCCATACTTGACATCCATTCATTGTGTTGCTCATAGGACAGCTTTGGCTGTGTCTTCTGTAGCGAAGAATTTGGAGATTTCTAAGAAAATAGAAAAATTGGTGAATTCCATTGCCCATTATTTCAATGCAAGTGGCAAAAGATTGGAAGAGCTAAGGATCATACAAGAGGAGCTTGCTTGTCCTATCTTGAAGATGGAACACACATTTGATGTTAGGTGGTTGAGCCGATCGTCGGCTATGAGCAAGGTGTGTTCTTCTCTTGATGCTATTCTTGTGGAAACCAAGGAAAATGCTCCGAGTATATTTGCAGAAATTTCCAGGTTTGAAATTATCTATTGTCTTCATTTTTTAGCGGATATTTTAAAAGGTATGGCTATTGTGAGTAAGATATTTCAAAAAGAGTTTGTAGATATGACTACAATCCATGATGTTATCCAAAAGGAGATCAATTTAATTCGGCAATATTATATTGATCCTCCTGATGTTGATTGTAATGCTCTTACTTGTGACATTGATGGTTTTGCATTTTTACCGGATCATGGACCTGAGAAGGGTCACTTGTTTACATTGCGAGGAGCTCTTCATGGCAGCATGTTTTTTGACATCAAGATAGATAGGGACATACTTGGAGAAGATCTAGCATCAGCCCTTGCCTTTCAGGTATCTTTTGCGAAAGAAATTATTGCTAACCTTGAAGCACGTTTTGCAGACAATACAATATTAAGCAGATTACGAGTACTAGTGCCTGCACAACATCCTCTTCTAGAGAAGATGCTCAAGGACTATGGTAAGTTTGAGGCTCAAGAAATAGCCTCATTCTATGGTAAGGAAAAGTCTCTGGAGGTAATGAATTTTTCTTCTATCATTGATGAGGATGATTTTATTAGTGAGTTTCGGTCTTTTAAACAGCAAGCTTCAATTAGTTGGGCACGCTACAGTCTTCCTGATGTTACAGCTGCAATAGCATGTAATCCAATGTGGCGAGACTCTTATCCTAATGTTTTAACTATGTGTCAAATTGCTTTAGTTCAATGTTCAAGTAATGCTATTTGTGAAAGAGGTTTTAGCACACGCACACTTATAAAGACCAAGTTGCGTAATAGCATGGAGTTACGGACCTTGGATGCTATTATGAAGATCAATATTGAAGGACCCTCCAAGCTATGTGACTCAGAGTTGGAGGAGAGTATGGTTTTATGGGGAGCAAAGGCTCATAGACATCTTTACACGGTGCAAGGTATTTGTAGCCTAATCATCCAATGATGAAGGTACGCTTTTTGAAGCTTAATCATTTCTTTTGATCGCTTTTTTTTTCATATTCACCTACTAACTTGTTATGGGAGTGGATGAAGTGCATTCACTTTATCCACTCCCCCAAGAGGGCTTGGTGTAGCCATTCAAAATGGTGACGGGGTTCAATTCCCCAACTCTCTTCTTGTATGTCCTCACGTGTTCAGTAATATATATTTTTTTATCATTTTGAGCATAGATCGTGATGTGAGAAGGATGTTTTACAGATCATGGATGATGCTTTTTTGTCTACAATGACCATGTGTGTTGTCATATTTCATGGCACATTGAAGGTATGGTTGAGGTTTTGGTGTTTTGAGCTTTGAGTGAGACTATAATGTTTTGAATATGTGTAATGATGATATCATTTATGTGCAGCTACATCGTGCTCGATGACAAATGCAAACTTTGTCAACCTACTCAAAGCTTGCAACAATTTACCATGTATGTCGTCTTTTTATTTATGCAAAATTTGATCAGATTCAATGCTCAATAACCAGTCTTGATTCATGGATTTGATCAATTGAAAGCATGATAATAGTATCAAACAAGCTGAGATCTCCATAGTTCATACAAAAGATTAAGAATGTATTCGAATAGTAGGAAAGAGTGAAAGGCTAAAAGCTTAGCTTGTTTGAATATGAGAAAGAACAAGATTCTATTTTTGAATGAAATAGCGATAAATTTGTCGAAAAGGAAAATTTCCGGTTCAATTCAGTTTGAAAAGGATCAAGCTTGTCCAAATTTGGCAAAGCCGGTTCATCTTTGGTCAAGGGGGATATTTTGCTGGTTCACTTTGTAGGTTTTCCCGAGCCCTGTCCCTGACCAAGAAAAGAAACAACTCTTCTTGCAGATACCCAACAAGAAAGAGACATTTAATGAGCTGATATGCAAAGAGCTAGACTTGCCGCTCAGGCTCTACAGCCAGCACTTTGTTATGGGCAAGCCGCAGAAGTACACGCAGCCATGCAAAAGGGTGGCAGGATACATGCACCGGGCACTGACCCAAGGGAAGACCCTGCCTGCTGACTTCAGTTATCACATCAGGCAAGATTTGATTGCACACAGGGAAAGCAAAAGCCTAAAGGAAAAGCCACACCTGGCAAATGGGCAGATGTTAACAAGGATTGCATACCAAGCCCTGGGCATGATTGAGGAACTGCCAAAGGCAGTCAGCCAAGAGCAGGTATCTCATGAAGTTGGGCCAATGAAGATTAAGCCCATAAGCATGATCATTCTGCCAAGGGAAAAAAGCAAGAGAACACTTTACAAGAAAGGGAGACCAGCCAGAGAAGAGGCAGGTGCAAGTGCTGGAGGGGCTGAGCAAATGCCTAAAGAGCCCAGCATCACACCTCTGTCAGAAACTTTCAAAAGAAGAGAAGTAGAAAGAGTGTACGAAGCCGTGCGCAAGGCACGAGAAATTGGGCAGGAGTCAACTTACAAGAGAAAAGAAAAGACTGTTGACCCAGAAAGGAGAACAAAGAGGAAAGAAGACCCTCGAGAGGTAGAAGCGACGAGGGGTGAGAGGAAAGAAACAATGCAGGCACAGAAAGGCTTCGAAGCACTAGGAAGAGAAGGAGTGCAAGGGGTTGATGAGCAAGAACCCAGAGGAACCAAAAGAATGCGAGAAGTTTTCACACAGAAAATGCAAGAAGCCGCGGAAGGAATTGAGAGATTGACAAAGATGATGAAAATAGGAGAACCACAAGAGTCGGAGCAGAGCCGAACGTTCGAAGAGGCTCAACAATTTGTTGAAGAACTCATCAACACTCCCTCATCACAAAGGGAACCAAAAGAAGGAGGAGATGATGACGAGGTGATGCAAGCTGCTCCCTCAAGAAGTGTGTTAGACACTGAACCAATACTTGAAAAAGATGATGTTGAGGTGATGCAAGCTGCTCCCTCGGGAAGTGTGATAGATTCTGAACCTACACAAGGAAAAGATAATGTTGAGGTGATGCAAGCTGCTCCCTCAGGAGGTGTAGAAGACTCTGAACAGCCAAAGGAAAAAGACAAAGAGACTGCCCACGAAGAAGAGAAGGTTCAAGAGCAAAAGAAGGAAGAAGAAGCTGAAAAGAAGGAAGAAGAGGGTGAGAAAAAGGAAGAAGAAGAAAAAGATGATCAGCAGCCAGCAGAAAGCATCCCACCAACTGTGGAACAAATTGTTCCAGAAGAAAAGGAAGGAGAATTAAAGGCTGCGGAGGAATTTAAAAAAGAGAAAGATGGGGATGAAGAGTTCAAGGAAATTGGACAAGAACAAACCATAGAAAAGGAAGCTGAAAAAGAAGCCGAGAAAGAAACCAAAGAACCAGAAACGGAAGCGGCAAAGGAGACTGAAAAGAAAGCTGAAGAGAGCAAGCCAAGGAGCTTGAGATGAAGGAGCTCAAAGAAGATGCAAGGGAGGCTGAGAAAGATACAGAAAAAGAGCAGTTTGTGCTCAGAAGGAAGGCTAAAAGCACAGGAGAAGCCATGGTGGTAGAGCACCCACCTGTGATTCTACTCACAAAGAAGACCTTGCAAGAAGAAGGGCACATGAAAGACAAACCCATAGAAATAGAAGAGGATGAGGAGAAGGCTGAAGAAGCAGCAGAAAGAAGGGAAGCTAAAGGCAAAGGAATAACTCAAGAAGAGGGCCAAGAATTGATGCAGCATAACGCTGGCATGAGCTCGCTGACTCCAGGCGGCTCACAAACAAGAGAGGTGCAAGAAGAGGATAGCAGTGAGGATGAAGATGAGATAAGAAACCACCTCAACACAATGCTAAAAGCCATGCAGAAGATTGACAAAGTCAATGAGGAACGGAATGTAAAATTTGACAACCTCATGGAGATATCTCTTACACAACAACAAACCAACATAAAGCAACTACAATACATAGAAGATCTGCTTATGAGAGAAGCATTAAAAGAAAGCCTTTATGAGGCTAAACAAAAGAGAAGTGGAGAGCTCAACGAGAGGCTGAACCAGGCCCAGCAAAGATATATCAAGGCTGAGAAGGAGCTGGAAGAGAGCAGAGGGGAGCTGGCGCTGCAGAGGCTTCAGAATGAGCAAATGAAGATAGCCCTACAGGCAGCTAACAAGAGGAGGACAGCGGCGGAGGAAGAATTGGACGCATTACTATCCAACCCAATACTTAGCAGCGTCAAACCGTCCACTTCCGATGAAGCCATACAAAAAGAGCACCATGCACTCACAGAACTACTCAAAGAAAAAGACCGCCAGCTTGGCCTAATTACAAACCTATTTTTGCAGAAGGAACAAGAACTTCAAAGCCAAGTCAAAGCATTACAAGCCAAGCTGGAGGAAGCTCAGAGGGCAGCAGTACTTAAAGAGCAATTACAGATAGGGGTGCCACCATAGGAAGGTCCCGTTGAGGACACAGAGTTTTCTTTTGAAGCAAAAGCTGTACAAGAGACCGAAGAGGCCGGGTCTTCTGAGGCGTCAAAACCTGATGAATGGGCCCAGTTGATCCAGGCAGAGATAGAGCTCTCAGCGCTTATCACAGAAAGCCTGGAGCCTATCCAGAAAGAGTGCATGCACTGGGAGAAAAAGATATTACACAGTGCGTCCATCTGCTTCCCAAAAGCAGGTGATGCGTCAAAGGCATATAATAGGCCCACGCTCCCGTTTCCTGTCCTGAAGCATGAATATTTAAAGACAAAGGAAAGCCTACAGCCACTCTGCACAGACAAAGAGGTTGGGGGATACCACCCAATCAACTTAGAGCAATGGCAGAGCCGTGAGAATATGCAAAACCAACCGGCTTGGAGGCTAGGATGGTTCAGGAAGTACCCACAAAGCAAAAGCGGGTACGCAAGGGCACCTCGCAATCTGCGAGTAGATCCGACTTTCTGCCCTGTACGAAGACGCAGGACATGGGAAGATTTTGAGAAGAAACTTCTAGTGCAGCCGACTTGGCTAAACTTCCCATTGCTCCTTGCGCAGCCAGCATAACTGGAGTGGGTCGCTTCCTCGCATTGATATTTGTGTTAGTGTGAAACACTATGCTATTGGACGTCCGTCGCGGCGATCCGCTAACAGAAGCCATGTTGAATGTATACATATACATACACCTAGATGAGCAGCCCAACCCAAATAAGATTACTTACCCACATTAGACAAGAAATCAACAAAATAATAATACTCCAGGTTAGAATAAATCAAACCTGTACACTGATAGATCGAGCCCACCCGTCCCATCCAAACTGGGGTGGTCCCTACCCACCCCCACACAAATATTTAGGAAAATATATTCATGTACCTAGCCTAAGGCCCCATACAGTTGCATATGAATGCACTCCCTTACCTGATACCCATGGGAAATGACTACCAACTCTACCAGCTCAATGATCAGGCTTAGAAAAAGTGTGCAAAAGAGTGATCGTATACTAGTGTAAGGTGAGAATGCAGGTGCAAAAAAAGTGCCTAAGTGCTAAAATTGGTGCAAAAAGGTGGTTGCAAAATACCTTGCCACAATGGTATGGAAGAAACCACATCCATTCATTATCTCAAGACCAATAGAAGTATATATATATATATACAGAGAGAGAGAGTGTACATGCATATATATATATACAGAGAGAGAGAGAGTGTACATGCATATATATATATACAGAGAGTGTACATGCATATATATATATATGCATGTACACTCTCTCTCTCTCTGTATATATATATATGCATGTACACTCTCTCTCTCTCTCTCTCTCTCTCTCTCTATATATATATATATATATATATATATATATATATATAAAATTTAAAATCTACATATACACTCAAGCATATATTTTTCACTTAATTTAACAAACAACACTCAAGTGAGACAGACACTATACAGCCACATTATCGATCAAGTGTCTCACTTGTAAAGAAAAATATAACACTATGTAGGCCATGCTATCAGGTGTAAGTGCCATATACAACAAAACAAAAATATGACACCATTTAGCAATACCACATTACCGATGAGTTGCATATTATGCATATAACAAAAATACATCCAATAGATGACACTGTATAGCTGTGTTATTGACAAAGTGTCGACTAAATTTAAGTCAATGAGAAAGTGAAGCCGTCTTATTGACCAAATGCCCATACAATTGAACAAGGATGAGTGAAGATACTATCACCAAGGTAATATTTGCTTGTCACATTTTTGAATGAGTACCAAAATGACGAGCCATTACTTATCAAATGACACTTACTTGCCAGTTATCAACCGAGTGTCCAAAGATAAGCACCACATGTCTTGCACATGGCCTTACACATGCAAACCAACAATTGATGTGGAAAATAATGCACATCGGTGGCACATTACAATGGTGTGCCCCTACCAACACAACCTTGTAGACACCCTCACTCTCTCTCTCTCTCTCTCTCTCTCTCTCTCTCTCTCTCAATACTTGCAAGAAGAAGGTTGCAGGCAGCAGATCTCTCCACTTCACACAAATTTCCTAGACTGCCCATACATATATATAAAATGTATCCTGCTAGGGTTCATGACAATCCCATGTGGGCCCTACTAAGAAAATAAAATCCCTGGCAGGCCCCATTAGGGATTCGAAATTCTCAACGAGGTTTTTGTGGGGTTTGTGAGTTCTTATTATTATATAATACAAAGAATAAGTCAGTGTTAGTGTTCGATTGCCTAATATGGTTGGACTAGCACATTGGGCTTTACACCCCAACACACGAGCTACTATAGATGATGCTCTGCATACCGAACTAGGTGTGTAAGCTGGGGCTACTGGCTCGAGCAACTTGCCCTTATGTTTCCCTATATTGTTCAACATCATGAGATTCTGCAGACAAGGCTCCACACACCGAGCTAGGTGCAACAGGGGTGCTGACCTGACCCCCCTCTTTAGGTTGGCAACCCCTTGCCCCCCATCAAAACTAGAAAGGCTTGTTATGCCTTGCTTGTAGAAGCTCATGCTGTTGTCGTAATTTGGTACAACATGCCACTGATGGGGGTAAATCACACCCATCAATTCAGCTTTTATCAAGGGATTTATGTATATTTTGTACAGGTGTTTTCGAAATAAGGCTGACCATATGCAGCATAAAGAGCTATTAATAATAAGGAGCGGGAACTAGGTTCTCCTAAGAGGAAGAAGAAAGCTATTCTCAAGTGGAAAGCAAGGTGGGAATGCCCCCATCCTAGGTGGCATGGTTAAGGTGAATGTCAATTACATGTGGCATGGTTTTTTCAAAAGGTAAGTGAAAGTTAAGGGAGGAAAAATCCAAGGCTTGTGGGACATGGCAAAGTAAAGCAAAATGACATAAAAGGTGAAGTTGTGGAGCAGTAGAAAGCAAATAGTAAGTGTATGAATAAATCAAGCATGTGGGTAAGGTGCAAAGAGAACAAAATGAAATCAAATGGTAAGGTAAAGCAAAGGGCAAATGGCAAAAGTCAAATGAAGGGCCAAAAGTGATGATGTAGGCAGGAGGACCCCCTTTTCAAAAATGTGCATTTTTGAAGTGCCCTCTCTCTAGCTGATTTGGTCACCTTTTCTCTCTCTACTCCACTTTCCCAACATTAGGGAAAAAGGGAGCTCATTTTGGGGCCTTTTACGGTTTGGAAAAATAAGCTCTCAACCAATGAACAGAGGGCCAACGTAACGTTGGAAATTCACAAAAATAAAAGAAAATAGATAAAAGAAACAATATTTTATGTAGGTACAAGCGTGCTACATTAATGTGGAGATTGGTTTTTTATTCTCACAAGATCTTTGGACATGAAGATAGAATCTAGTCTGACATTTTCTTTGACAAGAGCCTTCACGCTTCCACCTCCCTTTGAACTTTGAATTGTTGTGCTGCCTTTCCTTCGAAAGGTCTACCATTCTACACCACTACCTCATTGTGCAGTAACCTCTTCTTTTCCAAAACTGCTCCCTTGATCCAGTTTGGCTTAGAGTAAGATGTTTCTTGTCAACTATCTGTCTGCCTACTTTCTCTTTCTTGAAACTTCACTTTGTTATCTTGTTTACATTACTTTGCTGTGGTTACAGATTCACAAGGTATCCATGGTGAATAAAAACTATGGTCGTTCTTGTGGAAGACGTTCTGTGGATGATAATGCTATGAAGGCAGAATTATACCACACATCCTTACCCCGTCGACCTGCTTCTTCTATTTCTTCGGTAGAGAATTCAAGTACAGTCAAAACGGAAGGAACTTGGGAAAGGTTTACTGTTTCGAAAGGAGCATGGGTGCTCATGCAACCTAGTAAAAGAAAGAGACCCCAGACAAAAAATATTTTCTTGGCATCATGGAAGGGAAGAGTACGAGATTTTAAAATCACCAGAGGAAAGATATCGGTGAAAGAAGTTTTGATTCAGCATGTGTACATGCATAAAGAACTTGTCTTGCGAGACTATCCAAATGATCTTCCGCAACACAGGCCTAATTGTATATTTTTCTATTGTGGTTTGGTTCTTTATGAGGTGCATGGATTTTTAAGACAAAGCTTTCTTTCTTTGCTTATTGATATTCTTGTGATATTTTATTTCAGATTTATACCCTTCATCGTATGAGACATGGCAAAACATCGATTGTATTCTGGGATTTATAGATGTTTTGCATGGATCGATAGGAGAACAACAATACGAAGGTCGATGTGCAACAGAGCTAGCTCAATCCGGTATATTTTTTACTGATCATTTTTATCAGTTGTTGCTGGACAATGCAAACACACATGGTGTGTTAAGAAAACAAGACCTTCCAGCATGGAATTCAGTGGATTGGCCTCTCCCACATTTTAGTGTTACAGAGGCATACAGAGCCAAGCTTTTCAAAGAAGTACAGCAAGCTCTTAGGCCCAATATTGCCACAAGGATAATAAAAATTTCTTTGTGCATGCCTCTCACAGTTTTTGTAGACTTGTTTAATACCTTTCCAGTGAAGGTTTCAAAAACAATGTTCACAGTTAAAGCAACAAGTCTGGCATGCATGCCACAATTTTTGGATAAAGGTTGGGATAAGAAGACATGTAGTTCAGTGTTTTGTGAGGTTGTCCAACCTTCTATGCAACTGAAGTACATGGTTGCATCACAAAATTTCATTTTTTCTTTTTATTATAAGCGCAGTCGAATGCTAGGTACAAAACTAGTCCCTATGGATCAAGATGAAGATTCTTTTGGTGCAGAAAATAAACTTCTTGATATTGATGTTGTTGAGAATGGTGATGTGCTAGTCAATATCACATTAAGACAATGCTGCTCCCTAGCTCAATTGCGCAATGACATTCTATTTGAGACAGAAGGTTCTATTTCAAAGGACTTTTTATTTATCTACAACAATAAGAAGGTATACCATGTGACTTATCCTAGTCTCATTAAGCACTGCTATTAGTTTACTTTACCCTATTGTTTCATATTGCTTTTTTGCAGGTGCTCAAAAGAAGAGAGAGATCAATAAAATGCAAAGACATTGAAAATTTTAAAATTGAGATAACACAGACTCCATAAACAAAGGTATTATATTCAAAAATGTAAAATTCTGTACAGAAGTGTTTAATTACATATGTAGAACATATTCTTGACAACAATTTTCTATTTATCTACAGGTTGATCTAGAGGCTGCTCTACATGGTCCAACCTCACCGTATCATCTTTATTTGGAGAATCTACTTTCTGTTGCTCCATCTTGTCGTGTACAGTCTCTTGGTGCTGCTCCATTGTCTCCTCTACTATCCTTGGAGCATCTGTTTGCTGTTGCTCCATCATTTCCTCAATAACATCAGCAGCACAACAGGTCCTTGTTCTTGTGGCTTCTCCTCATCAGCACTAGGTCCTTGTTCTTGTGGCACCACATTTGCATCATCTGTGTCATCAAGGTGTATGACACCTTCTCGGACTTTAGAGCTCTCACCTAACTCGACAGTAGCTGGTACAATAGGTTTGGGGAAGGCATACTTCAAAAACTTCCAAATTATATCAGCTCTGAAACTATACACGTAGCTCGAGTTGAAGCTATCTTCTCTCATCTGCAATGAGATATGATGATTTAGAACACTTTGTACCAATATCAAATTTTTTGAAGCTAAATGAAAATTATTTTTTCTTACAAGCTCTGGCTGTCCTATCTCAAAATAGCTTGAAAGTATATATTTGGCACTAATCAGCACTCTCCAGCCACAGCTACTTGAATCATCTTGTTGTGGTGTCTGGATAGTTGGAAAGATATGTTAGAAACTGTTAATGTCTGAACAAAATAAAATTATTCAATAAGTTCAAAGGCATAGCATGAAATAGACATCAGTAGAGGGAGCAACTTTCTACCTCTAAATCTATTGGCTCTATTGAATCCAAAAGATTGACATTAGGAGGACACTGATCCAATGCATCTAGAAGTCTTCTAATACAACTGCAATACATATAATTCAGTTAGTGTGCATTAAATCCAAATAATGAAGTTTAAAGTTAAAAATAGCACACAAACCACTTACAATTTAACCTCTCTGTGTGTGTTTCTAAGAGAGTTGAATAAAAAGCATTGCTTCTGCTGGATGTCAATAGAAGCAAAGCTCCAGTGGTCACTGCATAAGGAAAAAAGCATTAAGAAATCAAAGGCTACAAGAGTACTCAATCTTGAAGGAAAATCCCAAAAGAAGCAGCCACACACATACTTGTTATGGTATGGAAGTAGCAAAATATCAACATGATCAAAATCACAGTGTCTGAACCAATTGGAAATATCCATGGGAGTTTCCTTTGGATCTCTTAACTTGAAGGAAATTGCAGGATCAATAATATAAACTGTATGCTGTACAGCATGGTTCAGCCAGCTTCTCATCATGCTACATTGGACAAAACAATAATTAAGGTAAGGTGTAAGGGAGGAGGTACAATAAGGATTGTTTTGCAAACAAATGTAAAATAAAAGACACTTACTAGAGCATTGCAAGAATGATAGTATCTGAGCAATACTCATTCTTATGAGCCAATGCTGCCAAGCATGCTCTTGTCAAGTCAAAATTATTCTCTGAAAAATCATCTTCAATATGGACAACTATGTTAGGGCCCAGCTCCTGCAACCTTCTCTGTATCTGTAGCTCCATCTGTACAGTCTCCACATTTATAGCAGACTTGGATTCCTCTATTTGCTGCTTCAGTGACTCCTCATAAGCAGCTTTCCCTCTGGTGCTCATTGAGTGGGTCACTTCAACAACCTTCACCTTGTCTGCCTTCAATTTCCTTGTAGGTGGAATTAATAATATGTCCCTCATTTTAATGTCCTGCCATTCCACAGGATGGACCAGCTTGTCATACCTCCACCTCACTCTGGACAATGTGTTGAAGTCCTTGGCCATCAGAGTTACCCTGTGAGCATGGGCTGCTACAAGCATTGCATCTTCAAAGTACTTCTCCAGGTAATCCTCTGCCATTTCCTGTAAGGAAAGAATGGCAGTCCTGTTCCACCTGAAACCAAGGTGCCAGCTATCACAGATTTCTCTCACTAGCCTCTGAAAAGGTGCCTTGGGGATTGCAAAGCCTATAGCTTTTTGCTGTTTCCTGATCTCCTTTAGCACACCAGCAGAATGCTTTAACCTCTTGGACTTTTGCTGTAGCATGCTCATTGGCTTCCCCTTCCTGCCATGTGCAACTCTTCCTTTTGTAGGCACACTAGATTCCTTGACATCAGCCCCAGCTGCTGCTGCAAGCCCTGGCCCCTTGCCAGACCTCCTTGCAGTTGCCTTGGTTCTTGCCATCACTCTGAAAAGGTCCATACAAAGCAATAGTAAAAGATAAGAAACATGGAGAACATAGAATGATTAAAGAAGGTGATGACAACTTGGATGAAGTAAAATTGAACAATTTGCAACAAAAGGCGATTATGAAGATTTGAAATTTGTAACAGCTCAGAATCGCGTTTTTCTGCAAATGCTTGAAACAACATGCTTTTACATTCATATGATGAATTCTCTATCTTTCCAACTACAAACAATATGTATTGTGTTTATAGAAGAACTATGCAGGCCTGAAATGGGTGGATAAAGAAACATTTTAAAATCTGCAACAAAATGCGATTTGCATAATCTTGAGATTTCTAAAATCCTCTCCTCGCGTTTTGCTGCAAATTCTAGAGACAACATACTTCAGCATGCCTTTAGTCATTTCAGTGTGTATGCAGCTTGGTGCAACATAGATTGAGCCTATGGACATCAAGAAGTGATCAAACTCTCATTCAACAGGGCCAAATAAAAAGTCTTCCTGCTTCTACAAGCAGTGGAGAAAATCTAAAAAATGCATATAATATTTATCATAATATGTAACCTACATCACATCAATCAATTCCTTACCCTAATATACTATTAAACAAGAAGGAGAGGAAAAAGATTTTCTTACTAACCTGGAAGCTATCTGCAAGTGTTCTGTGCTGATGATGAGTATCCTGTGCTGGGTGTGAACCTCTGCTGCTGCTGGTCTGGATGCTGATGGTGTGGAGTAGGGAGGTAGAGATGCAAGAGAACTGAGTTAGGAGAGTAGATTATTACAAAATACAAATAATGGAGTTATTAATACCACACGTGTGAGATATAGTCGTTTTTTAACACGTGTGGGTCCCACCAAATCTTTTGGGATTTGAAATTTGTGGGTCACTTTTTGCCTTGGAACTTGTGCCAATCATGATTTCATAATTAGATCCATTAACACTTTTCCCTCCCCGTATTCCATCCCTGCCAGCACCCTCCCATCATCCTCTTCTCTCCCACTTTGACCACTTTCTACCCAACACACTCCATCCACTCTGCAACCTGTCTGAAGACTACTACCATTACCAGATCTCCAGGTTACCAGTGCTACAGCTCAGTTTTGGAAGAGAGCAGGACAATCTCCAAGGCTATTCCATCAGTATGGAAGAGGAAAAGAAAGGTCAGAGATCTATACCATTTCCAATGTTTTCTGACATATATTTCTTCCATCTGTAGAATTCTTAAATCTCAGTGCCTAGAAATCTGGCAGATCACCCTAGGATTTGATTAGAGATGGATATGAGTAGGATTTAGAATTTTGCAACAAAATGCGATTAGAGAGGTTTATGTTTTCCAAATGCTCCAAATCGCGTTTTGCTGCAAATTCTGATATTTGTTTTGGTTTTTATTTTTTCTCCTTCTTTTAATCTCTTTTGCACTGGGGAATTCCTCCTTGCATCATTTACTGTCCTGAACATTGTGAGATATCCCTAACATTTGATTGGAAAAATGGATGTCAGTAGAAATTCAGAATTTGCAACAAAATGCGAGGAGAGCACTTTACATTTTTCAAATGGGTCTGCATCGCGTTTTGTTGCAAAGTCTTGTGTCTCTTCTGGTTTTTACTGTTTGCTCATTGTTTTGCTTTCTATGTCCATGGAGATGTCTTTCTTGATGATGAGAAATGTTTCTGCTTTGGAACAGTTGATCCTCAGGCCCCTCCTTTCAAGAGGAAGTTGGACTTCTCTGCTGCTATACTCAGACCACAGCAATCACCAGGTGATTCATGTGTACTGATGAAGAGTTTTGTTTGGTGATATCCTATACTTTATCTGATTGCATATGTGAGCATATAGAATTCATGTTATATAAATTTTGCTTCAGGCAAAAGCAAGAGACTAGAGCAGAAAGGTGAGTCTTCCCTTTCAAAACAAAGGGAACCAGAAGAGGACAAATCTCCAGATTTGCTCCTATTTGACTTTCTTCACAAGTGCAAGGCTCAAAGGAACTTCCACATATACCACAGTATTTTCAACAGGGAGTTCACTATGAGCTCTCTTTTGGACCATCACAGAGATTTCCTTTCAGACCATTGGGACACCTTCAAACAACTGACAGAGGCAGGAAGGATTGTGGAAGGTGAAAAGGTTTTTGTGCATTTAAATCATATTGTCTCCATTGAGAAGCTGAGGTATCATGTGAATAGAAGGTTTGGCAGCCTGCCTGAGGAATATAAATTCAGTTGTAACTTGCACACCAGAAAGTGTAGAGTGCTTGAGGAAAACATGGCATTCCTTATGTACATTGTCTTTCAACAGCAATCTCTAGAAGAGCAAGGGCAGGAGACTGAAGAAGAAGATATATCTGTGGCAGAGGTAAAAGAGGATATTCCTATGGCAACAGATATAGCAGAGCAGGAAGAAGATGTCAACCTCGAGGATGAGGGGCTGCAAGTGGCTGCTCTTGACCTTGTTCAACTAAGGACTGAGACTCTTAGGGCAGCACAGCCAGTTGAAGACTTTGATGTTCAGAGCAGCAACTATGTAGTGCCCATGCTTCCAGGTGTCTTGATTGGTGGTAAAGATTATGTTTTCCTCCATGATATAGAGTGTATGTTCAATTTGAGGGAGGACTATGCCATTTCCCTTATTGCCCAGGCTTCAAGGCTTGACAAGGAGGTTGGCATAGAGGATGACCATTCACTGCTAGCTTTGGAAACAACCTTTGATCCTGCAGAGGCCCTAACTATTTGTTTCAAAGAGGCTGAAAGTTTCCAAGAGCCAGATGAAGCTGCCTTCCAGCTCACCCAGGAAGCTATGAATCTCTCATCACTTCATAAGGAAAAACTTAAAGAAGAGGCTGGACTGGAGGGGAGAGGAATAAATCTTTGGAAAGATGAACTTCTTGTTGCTGATGAAAATGAGAGGGTATGATATTATTACTTCAAATCAAATACTTTATGTTGTGTTTAAATGTTTTGTAGTTATGTATCATTGTCTCACTATAATCTTTTGATACATGGCAGCTACAAATTGAGGATGACACATTCCTCCAGAGATCAAGTGGAAGCAGGCCAGCTGGGTTTGGCAAAATGTCAAGCCTAGCTCATTATATTCATGATCTAGGTAGTGCTAAGATCTTGATTTACCATAGGCAGTTGAGCAACAATGGAGAAGCCATTGTTTACTTCTTTAAATGTTTGTCTAGGGTATTAGGTGGACATGATCTTCCATGGCAAAAGGAAAAGATCATTTTAATAGAGAGGTTGTCCGCCATAGATATATTTGGGGATTATGTGAATAAGCAGGCCTCTAGGGCCTCTTACTTTTTGTCTTACACTTCTTATGCATTAGCATGTGGTGTTAAGGAGCCCAAATGTCTAGAGGGCTATGGAAAACACAAGCTCATAAGGTTCCGAGAGCCACCCATGATTGCATCAGGCCACACAATCCAAGAAGAAGAACACGTGGAGATAGCTGAAGACAAGGATACCCCTCTCAGACAAGCAACAGAGGCAAGCATTGATAAACAGAAAGTCGACATCAAGCCAATAAGGAAGAAAAAGAGTCCAATCAAGTTCAAAAAGAGAGTTCCGACTCGCAAGCCTTGGGAGTAATAGGATTTAGTCATCAAATATAGCACAAACATTATGTTGAAGTTGAACTGATTTGTACAAAGTCTTTGATCCTCATCAGTTCCTTGTCCGTACGGACGATCAGTACCCTTTTGCATTTGTCCCATCATTGTACGACACTTCAGTACTCTTCCCACACTCAAAAGCTTCTAAAAGTGTTTGACACTCAGTATTTTATTGGTAAGGATCAACAGTATGTCTAGCATAATTAAGTAGTATTGATTGAATTTTTTGTGTGTTAATATATGGATGTATTGATGCTTGTTAATATAGATCACATGTTTCACAAAAGACTTACTTTTGATAGAGTCTCAAAACATATAGGCATTACACCAAGAGTCACTTGTTCCACAGAATAAAAATCTATTGATTGAGTTTGAAAACATGTGGACATAATACCAATAAGTTACAAACTGCTATTCATGTTTACTTGTCCATTTATGGTTTCTAAATATCTTCGAATCCCTCCATTGTCTATGTCTCTCTGCTGCCATTGAATTGTCCAAAGTTTGTCTTCGTCTTTGCTTTTGGGCTAGAATAAAAGCAAGCTTGACTTTGGAGCTAGCAACTTTTCTTTTAGCATGCAGCCTTTGTAGAATGCCTCGGTAAAACCATTGGAAGACTTCCTTCAGACTATTTGCCTTTTGACTCCCTCCATAGTGTTGTGTGTGTCTGAAAAATGCATTACGTGCCATGTAGTGAGACTTCTCCATGCCTTGGGTAGACCAAATTGCTGGGCATCCATACTTTTTGACAAAATAGGGAAGGTGGTTGTAGATAATATGCTGTTTTCACAAAGACATAAGAATGCATAGTAAGTTATAAAAGAAAAGAGGATCACACTTAAGTAAAAGAAGAAGACATCACTTTACCATGTAGTGAGTTATATTGCAGGCTGTCCATGCGTCTTTCATTGACTTCCCAAAATGTTTTATTGCCTCTTCAAAGTTCTTGTAATCACTCTTTGTCCATGTTACATTGTCACAGAACATGAAGAGTTGATCAAGAGACCTCCACACCTCTGCCTTCACATTTCGTGCTTCCCCATCTGCCTCATGATCTTTCACGGCATTATGGACTTGCTTCCACAATCCATAACTAATCCTTGAAACTGTTTTACCTTGCCTTACTTGCTTACTATTGTGTTTGGGTCGAGACAAGAATCTTCTTGCCTTAACACCACCAATAGAGGGCTTGATTGGTACCTCCTTGCCATTGCTAGACTTTTTAAAATCCTTTGTGATATGAACATCACCTCCATGCAGACCTATATCGGATAACACTTTTTCCAATGCATGAAGAGCATCCTTTCTATTTCTTTCGGGACGGAGTTTCCAAGCAAATCCAATATACAAAAATACCAATTTCTCAATAATTCGACATAGAGCATGCAATGTGCTTATGTGAACATTACATAGTGGAATGTCAAGAATGGCCTTGAAGTCAGGGTCAACTTTATCTCTATTAGGTGCTCTCTTCCACCATTTAGAATCCATTACTTGCGCTGATTCTTTGCAGTAAAGACAAGGAGACTTTGAGTTACCTCCTTTACTAACGTTATACATGCACTTAAGTGTTTTAAGATCCCCCGCCATGTGCCACTCTACTTGAAAATCACCTTTTCCTGCAACATGGAGATTCTCTCCTTGCACCTGTCTTTTAATTATTCTTGGTATTTCCGTGTGGTGAAACACCCAATCTAGTGTTTCATGGTCTTCTGTCTTTACCTGTGATTATACAAAACAAAAGTCTTACTATAAAAGATTTGAAAACATTGACTAAAATCAAGTACGAAATAAAAAATGATCATACCTGGAATGAGCCCAACCACCATATGTGTTTCTCCGACTGCACACTAAAATACTTCGAACTCGCTTCATTCAATGATGTATCAAGTGCTCCATTCATCAATGTGATAGTAATCCTTTCCATTTTCTTTTCCTTTATAACCTCACACTCATCCAGTTTGATAACAAATTTCAAAATGCCTTTGCACTCTTCAAATGTTATTCCATAAAACTCGACCATTCTTCTTTGAAGTTGTTGTAGATCTACAAATATATTGTTCCAAGGGTCATACACAGTGGTTCCTTTAGCACCATGAAATATATCTTCAATATGGATATATGGTCCAATAAACTCATCTATACTTTCATTCAAATGACCTCTTATCTTCCACATTGTTGCTGGATTTGGCAGTAAAACTCGTTTAATCCTTTGATCTCTCAAAGTTGAGGATATCGCATGGAAAATTGAACTATATCCCTTCCTGCTAACTCCACTAACATCAAGAGCCTCTTGGATTGTAGTACCATCAACTTGATTATTGGATATAAAGTCCTCTACAACATTGCGTTTGATTGTTTTGTATTTTTTTTCTTCAATCAAACCTTTTGCTACACCACAAGAAAGCAATCCTTTCATTTGTTTAACTGGAAGAAGGTCGGGATCCATATTTTCTTTTGCAGGCTCCAATAATTTCCTATAGTAACAATATAGTAACAACACAATATGCCTATATTATTCAACACTTCCAATCCTGTTTTGCATTAATGGACAAAATACATAGTCATTTGAGAGTATTTTTGAGTTTAAAAAATAAAAAATTGCAAACTAACCTTGCTTCCTGAATTCTTCGCTTGCATCCCACCAGTTCCAGCCTTCAAATTTGCAATGTTTTTAATCTTCCTACTTCGTTGTCTGTCTCCAAGCATGGTTCTCTTCCTTCTTGATCTTGTTAACTCTTTTTTACTCTTTGAATGTTCCTCAATTTCATTCTGCAACTGCTGCTCCAATTTTGCACGAATAGCTATCTCTTGAATCCTGGCTCCCTTTTCTTGTAGGTACATTGTTTTATATGTTTCTGCAAATGCAGACTGTGCTGAAATATAACCAAGAAGTCCATTTTGTCCATCGCCCGCAAACCTCAATAGTGTGGTTGGATTGACAAATGGAGGTGTAGAGTTTTGTACTGGACATTTTGGATATATACTTCCATCACACCATAAGTCAATATGTTGGAGCCCTTCTCTTCTCATATTTTCCCGTTGTTGAGCATTTAGCACCGTAACCTTTCGTCTTTTTTGTGCTGGAGCATATTGTTCTTCTAAGTCGATGTGAAGATGATATAATCGCTTCTTCTGAGATTGTACTTCACTAGTATCGGCCATTTTTGTGCTTCTGAGGTTGCAAAGTTGGCTTCTCAATCTCATAGTCTTTTTGTAACATGAATTGTGGAAGTGTGGCGGTATCCATACAATCATTAAGTTCAGTGATGGATTCTTTATGAGAGGCCTGCACACGTCGTCAAAAGAGATGCGAAATCTTCGAGAAACAAAAAAAATTAAGGAGATATTTAATGCAAAATCGTGTTAGTTAGACAAAAGATTATCTTATTCTTTTCTGAACTGACAGTTCAGTGGTTCCTCTGACAGTTCTGAGCCACGTTTCCATATTTTATTATTTTTGAGATCTTTTAGGAGAGAAATAAATCGAAAAATAGTGAATTTCTTACAGGGCCCCAAAATGAGCTCCGTTTTTCCCTAATGTGTATCCAAAGTGCATGATGGGCTGAGGTAAGCTAATTGAAGAGTCTTCACTTTTGGAGGAGCCACACACTTGCATTCTATTGGACCACCCTCTAACCTCTTTTGACTTGCACAAGAGGTCACTTACAAATGAGCCCACCTCTTACAAAAGGTGTCCTTGGATTTTAGTTTGCACGGTTGAGAAATGAAACAATTTCGTTTCTTTCTTTTCATTTGCATTTCTTTTAAGGTAAGGTCCAAGCCCCTATTCAAATTTAGCCTACCCCACCCCCCTGCCATCCAATTTGACATACCCTCACACTAAAATGGAAAAGGCATCTTAGAGGGAAATGTGTGTATTTCCCAAATGTGAGCGACTTCTCTCACACACACACACACACACTCTAAATCAAATCAAATGCCATCCCTTTCTCTCCCAAAGAAGAAACAGAGAATAGAAAGCCTTACCTCTTCTCACCATTACCCCTATTTTAATTCACCTTCTATGCATCCAAATAATTAAAATCCACCCCCCCCCTCCACCTATAAATATAACCCATCTATGGTGTGATTTGTGTGCTTTTGTATGCTCAATTAGGGTGCTTTTGTAGAGCCACTCTATGCTCAATTAGTGTGGATTGGTAGTGTTTTGTAAGCATTTGTGAGTGATTTCTTGAGCAAAATTGGGTCACTTTGAGAGCAAATTGAGCTACTTCTTTGAGTGTGAATCATTATTAATTAATACTCAAGCCACTGGGAAGCTAGGGTTTTAATTAAAACATATTATAGTAGCTAATCTCCTCTCAATTTCCTCGACCAATTGGTGTTGTGCCGACAAATTGCACCCGTACCACGTTGCTAGCCTCGTCACAAGCGTTTCGCCATCCACAAAGCTCCAATATGGTATGCTTGATTGCGCATTATTCGCAATCTTTGTGAATTTTATGTTTTTGTGCTTATGTTGCTTATGCACTCTTTGCATTGTGGTCTACATATGTGCAATTGCTATATGAATCATTGATCAAATTAAGTTGGTGGTTGATTTCTTTTGTTGAATTGTCTATGGTGTGTGAAAGAGAGGCTAGTGTAGCCTTATGAGCAATGTTATGTTGCTGAAATTTTGTATGGAAGTGCATGTATTGTGTGGGTGGAACCGCATCTCCCACGTGTGCGTAGCCTCCGAGTCTACGACTCGTTGAGAGCGAGAATCGCCTTTCGGGAAGTTTATAATCCACCCTAGAGAATGTTAGTTGTGAAGCATGTTGATTATGTGAATGGTGCCTGAAGGTGTCCGCAATTGGTATTTTTTTTCATTTTCTTTAAAATCCTAAATTTTTGGTTGTAAATTGATTACCTAAATCCTTGCAACCAAGCATGACTTTGATTTGAGAAGAGACGTAAACATAGATAGGAAGGGTGGTTTGCATGCACATTTTATTTAAGTGTGTGTGATTGTTGCACATTCAAGACCTTGTGAGGGTGGGGAAAACTTCCATGCGAAGCCCCGCCAAAGCATTGAGCCCGAGAGGACACTAGACCGCACATGCTTGATTTGGGTGCACGGGATTAGGACCTCTCCCTTGTACGTTTATGTTGTTTGTGTTTGTGTGGATCATAAGGTGGTGAAACCGCCGCACCCACGTGCTCGTAGCCCTGTTAGCTTCGAGCTAGCATAGTGGCAATGATCTTGAGCCTTCGGGAGTTTGGCACATTCACCATCTTATGGTCTTTGTATTGTGATTACGCCGTTTGCGTACTGTGAGGATTCCACCTCGTGTGAGACTCCAACCTTGAGAGAGAGTAAGAGATAGTTTCCTTGTTGTCTAGAAAACAAGGTGGTGCCCCCCCCAATTGATTCATGAAGTGAGAGACCCCCTTGGGTTGGCAAGCGTGCACGAGCCCCGAGGTAACCCAACTGTGCGCTTGCTCTCGTCTCCCATTTTGGGGCCTCATTTTTGGTGCCCCCACTGAGGAGGGCTTTGAAAACCTCCAGTGGCACATTTGTTTTTGATTGTTTGTGATTGTGAGGAAGTTATCAATGTTGCATATCTCGTACTAAAATTTTTTTGTGCAATATTATGTGCCAAGGCTTCTTCAAGTTCAACGAAGAAGACGCGCTTGGACAGAAGTGAGTTTCGCAAGTATTGGGCCAGGAAACTTAGGATTCCATCTTTGTGTCCCAAGCGAAAGCGGTGTGTTAAGCAAGTCAATTGGAGCCTTGGTTTATACACCATTGCTCGTTTTTTGCATGGCCTTCCATCTCATGGCCCCCCTCAATGTGTAATAGAGAAAGTGTCCACATCAAAGTGTGCATTCATTATTGGTTCCACCTTACATGTGCGTGCTAATTTCTTGTGCACTAGAAATGAGTTGAATTTCATCTCATTAGTAACTCACTTTCAATTAGTTGAGGAGGTGAGAATCCACACCTTTCACCTCAAATTTTACCTCACTGCAAGAAGGGCACATGTACGCATTGAAGGTGTACGTTGGGAATTAGTGAAATTGATCTTGCAATTTGTAAAGGACCTTGGGTAGCAAAAGGGGAGAGATTGGAGAGAGCTATAAAGATTACCTTTGATGACCTTCTCAAGCCAGCAGTTGGCGGCTTGGAGAAGTGGGTTACCTTATAAAGGTTTAATATTTGACATCCCTGAGTATCAAATTGACATCATATCTACATATCACAACCTAGAGTGGGTGCATGCGGGGGTAAGTGTGTTTGCTGAGGGATACTCCACAGACTCCAAAGATGAAGTGGACTATGCAAATGAGGAGGTGGACAGCAACTCCGACGAGGAGTATGACATCATGAAGGTTGATGGATACCCCTTCTTCCTTATATCCCCTATCTAAGCTTTTGTATTTATGTTTGAGCTTTGTATTTGAGCCCTTGTACTTTGTTTCATGAATAATCAGATTGCCCTGGTTTTTCATAATTTTCATCTAACACAGCAAATTAATGTGCGTGTCACCATAAGTAGAAAGATCCACTTTATGCAGCGTATTGTGCAATTATTTGGACCAGGTGCTTTAGGGCAAGTTTTAAACTCGCCCCACCCAGTGATTTTTCCTTTCATTCTTTATGAAAACTCATTTGATGTGCATGTTTTCATCTTGCTATGAATGCTAACGATATCGCTGGACCCATAAGGCCGTCCGCTGGAAAGAAGATTCATATCTTCGGTTCCAAGCTGTTCTCAGGTACACTTTTGGTGAGCAAAGGCTAGCCGATCAACGCGTCGGTGAGCCCCTTCATCTTCCCGATGATCTACTACCGTATTTCCCTCGACGTCCACATTTTCGTGCTGCTGTAAATATCTGTGTGTGTAGTAAAAAAAAAAAATTTGGGAAAAGAAAACCAGCAATGGCTTTTCCTAGTTTCCATGGAAGGGAAAGAGAGAATGCGAGCAACTTCCTAGATGACCTAGAAATGGCATTTTTAGTGTCGGGAAGGGACGAAGATGCAGTGAAGCTTAAGGCTTTTCCCCTAGTCTTGCGGGAAGAAGCAAAGAGCTGGTTTGCGGGATTACCACCCGAGAAGAAGAAAAGCTAGGAAGTATTGAAAGATGCTTTCATGGCCAAGTTTGGTGCTGGCAACAACCCAGAGGAGTTGTGGCGAAGATTGTCGTCTCTACGGCATACTGCGCTTGATTCTTACCAAGCGTATGAGACCCATTTTCTTACCTTGTGGGCCCAATGGGAGCTTAGTTTACCAGAAGGAGAGGGAGCCCCTGATTTCCTCAAGAAAGAGAAGTTCTTGGCCGGACTGTCTCCATCTTTACAGGAGAAGGTGAAAGGCAAATTCCCAGAAAGTTTTGAAGAAGCCATGCAGTGGGCTAGGCTGAAGGATCGAAAGCTACAATTTCAAGCACATGTGATGAGGAGGGAGTCACAACCCTCTACCAATGTGATGAGTGAGCAGCAACCGCATGCACCTCCTACGACGCCGGCGGATCTGCATTTGGAGTTACTACAAAGAGTAACTAATCAGTTAAATGAATTGTCTGTTAACATGTTTCAAGGATCTAGGGTGCCAGTTCAACAACCCCCTAATGAAGAGCGAGCACAAAATGCTCAACCACCGCGAAGACCACCGCGAAGGTAGGAGTATTTCTGCTACAACTGTGGAGAAGATGGGCATGGTATGTATTTTTGCCCTCACCCAAGGAGACATCCTGGAAACGGCCAAGGAAGAGGTCCTAGAAGACAAGTGACTCCACCCAGAGACAGGCCCCAAGCACCTGCTCAACCCCAGCCACCACCAGTCGTTCAGCCTCAAATATTAAGGCAACCACAAGCAGCAGCGGCAATTCCACCTTTCTCGGAAGTGGCTGAAGAAAGGGCAGTCAATGTAATCCAGCTTGAAGCCAAAGGTAAGGAGAAGATAAAGGAACCGGAGGTGATGCCAATCAAGAAGGCACGAGTAAGTGAAGAAGTGACGGGACCACCAGCCAGTGCGATGATGGAAGAAGAAGGTACGTCAAAGGATGCAAAGAAGAGGAAGAAGAGGTTAAGTACAAGAAGGAAGATTACCATCAAGGATTTTCCCCTTGGTGAGAGAGAAGAGCCATACAACATGATTGAGGATGTGTGCAGCCAAGGACCCAAGCTTACTTGGCCACAGCTCCTTCATTTGTCCCCAAAGATGCGGCGGCAATGGTCAAAGATGGTAAGTACTCGCACTACAAAGGTGATGGGCTCAGTAGAAGCCAAGAAGGATGAGGATGTTCTGCCTGTGATAGAGGCATACATCAAGGGCCAAAGAATTCAAAAAGTGTATGTAGATGGAGGTGCTCAAGTTTGTGTGATGAGTGAGAAGATGATGAACCGATTAGGGTTGGAAGTTCACGGTAAGACATAGTTCAAGGCGAAGATGGCCAATAATGTGTCAATGAAGTGTGGGAGTTTGTAGAAATGTGAAGATTGTTGTTTGTGGGATCAAAGTTGGAGTGGATTTGTATGTTTTGCCAGCTAAAGGAGAAGGCTATCCTATTATCTTAGGTAGGCCATGGTTGATAGCAATGAATGCTAGACAAGATTGGGAGAAGGGAACTTTAGTCCTTAAGCCACAAGGGAAGGGAGACAGACCAGGACAGGTGATAGTGTATAACATGAGAGAGGGAAAACAAGAGAGTTTGGAGTTGGAGACTTCAGAGGATGAGTCGAGCATGGAGGACGACTCATCCACGGCCGAAGGTACTAGTAGTGACAGTAGGAGTGAGAGTGAGAGTGATAGCTCACTAGAGGTGTGTGGTATTGTCCTGAAGCAGTCTACTTCCAGTGATGGTGAGAGCACTAGTGGAGAACTGAAAGATGAAGAGCTGGAGAGCATGTTGGCAAAAGACCTCTCAGATGGAGAGAAGGAAGAGTTCAAGGTGATGTTGAGGAAGCACTCCCACCTTTTGAGAAAGGTAAATTATGAATGTGGAAGGCCTATCATTGTTACAGTGGATATAAGACCAACAGGAATTGGGTGTGGTATTGGATAGGATGATGAGGATGGAAATAGGTATGCAATAAGATTTGGAGCCAAAGTCTTGAGTTCTCATCAGCGAGGCTATACACAGGTGAAAAGGGAGTTGTGGGGAGTGGTGACTGCATTGAAGTGTGATAAAGAATACTTTATTGGTGCATCTGTGATTGTAGAAACAAATTGTCTACCTCTTCTTGGGATGATAGTAGTTGCTCTACTCTAGATATTACTATGTTGCGATGGATTGCTTATATCAAATCTTTGAACCCAAAGTTTTGACATATTGCAGGAAAAGACAATCCAGTTGTAGATATGTTATCAAGAGCAAGGTATGAGGATGAAGAAGACATGGTTATTGAAGGTGATGATGTAGGTACAAATTTCTACACCACTTCTTATATTGAAAGAGATCATTTTTGTTATGCTTCTTCTCTTGAGTCTTTCTTTGAAGACATGTATGATGGTGAGTGGCTACAAATTGGCCATTACTTGAGCACTTTGACAAAAGAGAAAGGATGGAGTGACCAAGAGTTCAAGAGGATTCGAAGGAAGGCATATGGATATCTTTTTGCAAAATGGACATTTATGGAAGCATCCAAAGAAAAGAAGCATGACTCCACAAAGGGTAGTATGCAACAAGGAGGATCAAAGGAAACTTATGAAAGAGTTCCATGAGAGTCTTTGGGCTGCTCATCAAGGTGTATGGGCTACATTTGCAAAGATCAAGGAAAGATATTGGTGGAAAGGTATGTATGGAGATGTGATGCAATTTGTGGAGACTTGTGCTACATGCCAGTTATATTCCAATGTGCGGTATCGTGGGACAAGCGACCAAATTGATACGGGTCTTGAACTCAAGGCTGAGAGAGAGAGAGAGAGAGAGAGAGAGAGAGAGAGAGAGAGAGAGAGAGAGAGAGAGAGAGAGAGAGAGAGATGTGTGTTGGGCCCACTTCCATCATGACTTTAAAAAAATCTAGAACTAGTGTCACCTGTGACCTAGCTTGTAATAGAGCTCGACTAGTCATGGGTGGATATCAAGCTTGAAGGGAGGCAAGTAAGCAGGTAGAAGCCATTGGATTATTGCATGCCTTCAAAGAACCCTTTTGGCTCAAAATAGTTGCTCATCTTTGGTTCAAAACAGGTAATAAATGATAACAAAGTTATACTTCTATGTTAAGAAAAAGGTGTCTTTAAAAGAAGAGACTTTTAATGGTCATGAAAAATCAAAACATGTTCATGTGCATAAATAACACCATCTCAAAACCTTTTGCTTGCCCCTTTCTGCATGCATGCAGATAGTTGATGGAGAGAATGGAGAAATTAGCCACAATGGTGGTGAGGCCACAAAATGGGAGACGAGAGCAAGCGCACAGTCGGGCTGCCTCGGGGCTCATGCACGCTCACCAACCCAAGGGGGTCTCTCACTTCATGAATCAATTGGGGGGGGGCACCACCTTGTTTTCTAGACAACAAGGAAACTATCTCTTACTCTCTCTCAAGGTTGGAGTCTCACACGAGGTGGAATCCTCACAGTACGCAAACGGCGTAATCACAATACAAAGACCATAAGATGGTGAATGTGCCAAACTCCCGAAGGCTCAAGATCATTGCCACTATGCTAGCGCGAAGCTAACGGGGCTACGAGCACGTGGGTGCGGCGGTTTCACCACCTTATGATCCACACAAACACAAACAACATAAACGTAAAAGGGAGAGGTCCTAATCCCGTGCACCCAAATCAAGCATGTGCGGTCTAGTGTCCTCTCGGGCTCAATGCTTTGGCGGGGCTTCGCATGGAAGTTTTCCCCACCCTCACAAGGTCTTGAATGTGCAACAATCACACACACTTAAATAAAATGTGCATGCAAACCACCCTTCCCATCTATGTTTACGTCTCTTCTCAAATCAAGGTCATGCTTGGTTGCAAGGATTTAGGCAATCAATTTACAACCAAAAATTTAGGATTTTAAAGAAAATGAAAAAAAATACCAATTGCGGACACCTTTACGCACCATTCACATAATCAACATGCTTCACAACTAACATTCTCTAGGGTGGATTACAAACTTCCCGAAAGGCGATTCTCGCTCTCAACGAGTCGTAGACTCGGAGGCTATGCACACGTGGGAGATGCGGTTCCACCCACACAATACATGCACTTCCATACAAAATTTCAGCAACATAACATTGCTCATAAGGCTACACTAGCCTCTCTTTCACACACCATAGACAATTCAACAAAAGAAATCAACCACCAACTTAATTTGATCAATGATTCATATAGCAATTGCACATATGTAGACCACAATGCAAAGAGTGCATAAGCAACATAAGCACAAAAACATAAAATTCACAAAGATTGCGAATAATGCGCAATCAAGCATACCATATTGGAGCTTCGTGGATGGCGAAACGCTCGTGACGAGGCTAGCAACGTGGTATGGGTGCAATTTGTCAGCACAACACCAATTGGTCAAGGAAATTGAGAGGAGATTAGCTACTATAATATGTTTTAATTAAAACCCTAGCTTCCCAGTGGCTTGAGTATTAATTAATAATGATTCGCACTCAAAGAAGTAGCTCAATTTGCTCTCAAAGTGACCCAATTTTGCTCAAGAAATCACTCACAAATGCTTACAAAACACTACCAATCCACACTAATTGAGCATAGAGTAGCTCTACAAAAGCACCCTAATTGAGCATACAAAAGCACACAAATCACATCATAGATGGGTTATATTTATAGGTGGAGGGGGGGGTGGATTTTAATTATTTGGGCCATTTGCCCTTTGCTTTACCTTACCATTTGATTTCATTTTCTTCTCTTTGCACCTTACCCACATGCTTCATTTGTTCATACACTTACTATTTGCTTTCTACTGCTCCACAACTTCACCTTTTATGTCATTTTGCTTTACTTTGCCATGTCCCACAAGCCTTGGATTTTTCCTCCCTTAACTTTCACTTACCTTTTGAAAAAACCATGCCACATGTAATTGACATTCACCTTAACCATGCCACCTAGGATGGGGGCATTCCCACCTTGCTTTCCACTTGAGAATAGCTTTCTTCTTCCTCTTAGGAGAACCTAGTTCCCGCTCCTTATTATTAATAGCTCTTTATGCTGTATATGGTCAGCCTTATTCCGAAAACACCTGTACAAAATATACATAAATCCCTTGATAAAAGCTGAATTGATGGGTGTGATTTACCCCCATCATTAGCCCAAACCAAGGACGCTAGAGGTATTTATGCCTCTAGCTCCAACGCTTCTTCATCAGTGACGTTTTTCTGCAACCTGCTTGTGCACTCATCCTCTCTATCAATGGAAAGATGCTCCATCGATGTGCCTGGTTTACAAAGAAAAGTGTCTATGCATGGCTGTGTAATTGGCCCTATACTCATGCTTGAAATGCAGGGAACATGCCGTGTAAGAACTGGGTCTTGGGCAATCAATCCCAAGGGCTGGTTGCTGTCGAGGCTTACCTTCGCTGGATCCTGCTTCTTTGGATAACACATGTGAGAACTTCCATGACAAAGTCTACATGAAAGTGTAGCTTTGTTTACCTTATCCAAGTCCTTCTTCTCATTGAAAACCTGCGAAAAATATGGCTTGAGTCGCCATCCATTTACCCTTGTTTGATGTTGCTTGCCTGAGATGTCCATCAGCTGATAGCTGCCATTTGAAAATCTTTCCAAGACCTTAAAAGGGCCTTCCCAATGTGGTGAAAACTTGTCGCTTTTGTTGTAGTCAAACCGATTGTCGTAGCGCAACACCAGAGATCCTTCCTTGATGTCTTTCACTGCAAGCTTCTTGTTGAACTTGATTCTTCTCTTGTCAGCTTCTTCTGCATAGTGTTCCATTGCTGCTTCCCTGTTCAAAGTTAGCTTTTCCAAGTCAAGGATGCGCTGTTTCAGTTTCTCCTTGACATTCCCATCTCTTTTCACTAACACCCTTAAGCTAGACAGCTCAACCTCAATGGGCAAGATGGCCTCTTGGCCATAAACTAGATGAAAAGGAGTGTAACCTAGAGATGCCTTGAATGAAGTGCGATATGCCCATAGTGCTGCATTAAGATGCTTATCCCAGGTTTGTGCTTTCTCTCCAACATGCTTAGTGATTATCTTACAAATCATCCCATTAACCTTTTCAACTAGACCATTACATTGTGGATAGTAAGGACTAGAGTGCCTTTGCTTGATTCCTAACTTGGTCATTAGTTCTTTCACTAAATCCCCTCTAAACCCAGGTCCTCTATCTGAAATGATTTCAAGAGGTGTACCAAACCTGCAACAAATGTTTTCAAACACAAATTTAGCCACATCCTTGGTTGTAATTCGGCTCGTTGGTGAAGCTTCTGCCCATCTTGTCATGTAATCGACACCCACAATGATGTACTCTTTCCCCGCAGCTGTCCTTGGGAGCGGCCCAATGACATCAATGCCCCATTTCTCAAAAGGCCCAAAGGAAGTGAGAGGCTGTTGAGGCCCATAAACAAGTCTTCTAGGTCCTGTGCGTTGGCACACATCACATGTTTTACACCAAAATTGGGCATCCCGTTGGAGAGATGGCCATATAAAACCAGCCTGCAAGACTTTCCTGCAAGTTATATCTTGAGCAAAGTGCCCACCACAAACATCATTATGACAAGAGTGAAGAATTCGATGAATATCTCCACTGGGAGGGACCTTTCGAAGCACTTGATCCTTCCCTAGACAGAAAAGGTCATCCTTAATGAGTCGATACCTTACCGCCTTTCTTGCCAACCATCCTCTTTCTCCTTTTGTAAGACCAGGGGGTGGCTCCCCTGTCTCTAAGAAACTGATCACATCTTGTAAAGACTCTTTACCTTGAAGCTTAGGCTCTTGTAGCTTGACAGCACCAATTGTAGCTTCTCTCAAACACTCGCTTGCTAGCGCATCTGCATCTTGATTCTTTGCTCTGCCCACATAGTGGATTTGCACATGTGTGATTTTCCTAAGTAGGCTCTTCACTTCTCTAAGCTTTAAAGAAAGCTTATCACTTTTGCATGACCAAATGCCCTGCACTTGTTTCACAATTAACATAGAATCACCATAGACATTAAGGCGGGTAATGCCACTTGAAACACACCATTCTAGCCCTTTGATTAGAGCTGCATATTCAGCCTCATTGTTGGAAGAGACATCGGGTAGAACCAAACCTCTCTCCATCACCTTCTCACGAGCAGGGTTGAAAACCACCATACCTGCTGCTGCTGCTCTACCGTCTTTCTTTCTATAGGCACCATCAAAATAGAGGGCAAATGCTTCCTCTATCTCCTTGACTACTGGGGGCGCTGCTGGAATCGATTGCTTTGATTCCTTCTTCTCTTTCTTTTCCCTGAATTGGTGGGTTAGGATGTCAGCTAAAGCTGCCCGTGTAGACTCTTCCACCATCACCGTGTAATCAAACTCCTGCAATTGCACAATCCACTTGGAAATCCTTGCCGAAACATCCATGTGCCGTAAAACATATGCGAAGGTATCTTCCATGGTGATAATCACAAAATGCCTAGGCAATAGATAAGAACGAAACTTTTGGGTGGCAAACATGAGAGCCAAAACCATTTTCTCCATCGGGGTGTACTCCTTTTCTGTTGTCTTTATCACTCGGCTTGCAAAATACACAGGCCTCATCAAAGTGGTCTTGGGGTCCTTCTGCAAAAGAATGGCTCCAAGAGAATCTGATCCCACACTAGGATTCACAAAAAACGGCTGGTCCCAGATGGGTGGAAGAATAGTAGGTAGAGAACCCAAAACCTTCTTAATTTCTTGAAAAGTAGCCTCACTCTCCTCAGCCCAAACCAAGGTTTGTGCATTAGTGAGCTGCTGTAGAGGAAAAGCCAACTGTGACAACTGATGAATAAACCTTCCAAAGTACCTCACCTTTTGAATGAATGAAGTAAGCTCTTTCACTGTAGTTGGGGAAGAAAGAGCCAAAAGTGCATCGACCTTTGAGGGGTCAGCTTGTATCCCAGACTCAGAAACCACATGCCCTAACAAGGCAACTTGCTTCTCTCCAATATGACACTTTGCCATGTTCAATTGGCCTCCTAGTTGTGCAGTGCACATTGTAATAACTGCTTCAACTTCTTCATTGCTTTGGTAAGAGACTCCTCCCAATGAAACCTTTTGCCTTTCCTTAGCAATTCATAAAGTGTGCGAGCATACCCGATCCTAATACAAGAAAAACATAGAGAGAAAAAGATAAAGAATCGAGCACCTCGGGCCCCGTCCTCATGGACAGTTAAAGCCCTAGTAGCCACTCACCAACTGGGTAATCCGACGGACGACAAACCGGCTCCTCACCAGAAGCACGGAATACGAGCCGTCGACGCCCTAGTGAGCTCTACTTCGCAATCCTCGGAAGCCTGAGGATCTTTCTATGTAAGCCTATGGGTTCATTTATTCCCTGTTGCTCAACTGTAAAGACAGGAACGCGAGGGAGATCTAGTTAAGGCAATGCTTTTTTCCCTGATTTCTCAAGGCACAGCCACTGCTCATTAACAGCTTCTCTAATGCTTTTTTCCTCGTATTTCAGAGGCACAGCCGTTAGATAAGGGTTTGATCAATGAATCTAACGCTTAAGAGTTATTGGAAAGTTTACTCGACTTATCGAGTCCACCCAACCACCATAGGATCAGACCGTCGGGGTCATAATCCTCCCACTTTCCTTTAAGAGAGAATAGCTATTATCTAATTACTACCACACTGTTTTACACTTAAAGACAGTTTCCTTTTCTTAATTTCCACACATTGTTCCTTAGATCAGCCCTTGAGGCACTCAATACATGGTAAGATAGCGTAGATGTCTACAAACAGTTCCTATTCAATTCTCAAAAAAGAAATTCATTACAAACTTTAAAACTAGAGGGACCTCCACCTAGCTGGTGTGATCTACACTCTGTTCCCGAGGGACCTCCACCCCTCAGATCTCGGGCGTGTGATCATCTCTCGGCCGCCAAGGGACCTCCACCCCTCAGATCTCGGACGTGTGATCATCTCTTGGTTCCTGCTGGAAGATCTAGAATCCAGCCTTCTCGGACTCCTCAGATCTCGGAGTGAGGTTCAAAAACTGCGTCTTCCGACGTCCAAAATTAGTGGCTTCCGCCCAATTTCTAGTTCCGCCCATCTGGCATGAACTAAACCTTTTAATAGGATATCCCAACATATTCACCTTAACTTGGCCAAACAAACTTTGATGCAATCTTTTTCAGCATGCAATCAACTTGAAAATGTGCACAACCATATGCTACGAGTTTCGATCGTTAGTCACGATCTTGTTTTAGGTTAATGTTTCCTTCCTTCCTAGGCTCATAGTTCTCGCGTATGCAAATGCACAGAAACCTTAAAGTACATAACTTAAATTACTCAAAAACCTGGTCGACACTCCCCCTCGAGCTCAACATCTCAAGGAGTCCAAGCATTGTACAGAATTTGCGGAGCTTCTCAGCTCGCCTTGGTGAAAATGTCTGCAACCTGCTCCTCTGTGCCAACGTAGACCAAGTCAATGTCTCCAGCCAAAACTTGCTCTCGAACAAAGTGGTAGTGGACCTCTATGTGTTTGGATTGTGCATGAAACACTGGGTTCTTGGCTAACTAGATGCTACTAAGGTTGTCACAATATATGAAAACTCCTCTATCCACATGCATCCCCATATCCATAAGTAGCTTGCATAATCAAGCTACATCACATGTTGCAATAGTAGCACCTCTGTACTCAGCCTTTGTGCTCAACAAGGAAACTATGGGCGGCTTCTTGCTGCTCCAAGTGATAGAAGCACTCCCAAGTGAAAACATAAAGCTGCTAGTAGATCTCCTGTCCGTGATACTACGAGCCCAATCTACATCTGTGTAACCATATAGCTCCACTAGCACAACTGCTGCATAAAATAATGCATAGTCCAATGTAGCTATCACATAGAGAAATGTGCATCGCATTGCATCCAAATGTGGCTTCTTTGGAGTGTGCATAATCTGGCTCTCCAAGCCAACTATGTAGCTCAAATCTGGTGGCGTGATCGTCAACTGTCACCCACAATAATCAAATCATCAACATAGATGGTAATAAGCACAATCCCAACATCACTCTTACACACATAGGGTGAATGATCTCCTTGTGACATACGAAAGTCGATATGCATAAGATAATCTGCAATCCTGTCATGCCATGGTCTAGGTGCTTGCTTCAGCCCATACAAGGCCTTACAAAGCGGACATACATAATCTGGGTGTACCATCCTTTTGCTGCTGCAGCCACTACAATGAAAGTATGTACGGTAGCCATCTTAGCTACAGGAGCAAAGGTCTCCTCATAATCAATGCCATAAGTGTGCACATAACATTTGGCGACCAGCCGTGCTTTGTATCCTTCAATACTTCCATCAGCCTTATGCTCTATCTTGTACACCCATTTACAGCCAATAGCCTTTTTGCCACTTGGCAATTGCACCAAATCCCAAGTATGATTTACATCCAATGCAGCCATATTCTCATCCATGGCTTTCTCTTAATGCACATTTCTAGCAGAACTCTCATAAGATGTGGGCTCAACATC
Organism: Cibotium barometz; assembly: GCF_041138505.1. Lineage (NCBI taxonomy): Eukaryota > Viridiplantae > Streptophyta > Polypodiopsida > Cyatheales > Cibotiaceae > Cibotium > Cibotium barometz. The sequence continues at coordinate 28,980,449 of NC_141069.1, read as the reverse complement.
CTTCTTTACTCTAGCCATATATAAATAATGATGAGACACATAGCCATCATAAGTCAACCACTGCATAGGATTTCTGACTCTTCTAGACCTGCATGGCCATGGATCACTGTTTGGAGTCCTCTCACAGCATCATGTTCTCTCCTCACCCCTGGTGTCCTGACAGCTGGAATACCAAACTCCTCATCAAGACTGTGCTCCAAACCGTCAGAGTCTACATTGAAGACAAATCGGTCATACATGGGGATTCACCATGGCTTTTTTAGGCCAAAAATGGCTCAAAAATGGTCAAAAATGTGTCATTTTTGGTAAAAATAATTTTAAAACGACACACCAAGTCATTTGGCCATGGAAATATGATAAAGGGGGACTGAAAAAAGATTCCAATGACTTACTTTTCCATAACCTCTCTTTAAGCACTCAAATCTAAGCGGTTTTCAGCCAGATTTCTCCCGAATCGAAGTTGTGAGCTTCTGAGTGATTGAGTTACGGATTCCCTACTTTAATTCAGTGTGTAAGAGTGAATTAGAATGTTTTTAAACTCTGCAAAATTAGAATTTATTCATCTCAAAGAGTTGTGAAGTTTATGCTCAAGGCTGTATGCATGAATAGGTGGACTTAATACCTATGTCAGGGACAATCTGCTACCAAGTTTTTAAGGTTAAGTAGTAGCATATCACAAAAGTTTAACTTTATTACTTACTAGCTCAAATGAAAGTTTCCAAACCAATAGTCCTATTATAAAGCTACTACCTACCACCTTGTATCACTAGCTACCACTTTTGATAACTAGAAACTTGCTACCAGGTGGTAGCTACCATGTAGGTAGCTAGTGTACCACCTATTCATGCATACACCCTCAAGTGACAAAGGCTTTTAGATTTGTATCATCAAAGGATATCAACTATGCTTTGTCTCCCCTATGCAACCAGGTTTGCTACAAACTTTTACATGGCAGAATCACTTCTACGCAATAAAAATGCTGTGATGGAGAAATTTGTTTTAGCTCCTTTTTCTGAGTGGGAAGCAGGTTAAACTGAATATGTTAAGGCAAAGATTTTGTCATTGAGAGATGGCATTGCAAGCAAGGTTTTCTGGGATGAGGTGGGAGATGCGTATCATATCAGGATGCCTATCATTTTTGCCTTACCACAACTAGATTCTAGGGCTCCAAACATTAGAAAAGTTTATATGTCCTAGTGGACTATCCAAGAAATTCTCAAGAAGCCGGAGGATCTTGAAAAATGCTTAAAATATGTGTGAGAGCCACGCCCAGCCATCCCGGCTATTTTTTACATCCCTCCCACCTGGGACCAGAAAGTCGTTGGATCCCCTTCCAAAACACTTGAAGGATCGTGGAGCAGAGCAAGCAGAGAGAGAGAAGGAGAACATAGAATGTGGGTGGGGAAGCCTCTATATGAAGGGAGTCCCCTATACACATATGTATATACATATGTGGGTGGGCACCCAAGGCATGGGCAACTGGGCAAGGCATATTCCCTTTCCCCCAACAACCTCCCACTCAAAGGCAATGTGCCTCTAAGAAAGAGAACCTAGTCAACTGACTATATACAAGTGAGAATGAGTGAAGACGACACTCATCCAATGCCCAAGGGCTCTCAAACTCTGTATGCACCTGGCAAAGTACGAAAACAATCATGAGGAAGACCCACAAAGCTATGGACCTCTTCTATATCTGATGCTCTTGTATCTGACCATACAAATGCATCACTACCAGATGTCACACGCATCCCCTAAAGGTCCTGTAGCCATCTACTGACCTCCAGCACTCTCTCCCCCTACTCCATTCCTAACCTAGCCAGAAAAGAAATTACTACTTTCACTGCCTCTGCACTCTCGGGCATCATGTGTAAGAGCTCATACATGAGTCGGCCGCATTCAGATGCAATGTTAGCAAACACAGCTGACTTGAGTGCGCTGAAAGCCTCCTCTAGACCTCCATCCAAACAGTCAATCATATAATAGGAATCACCCATATGTGGCATACATGCATCAATGTGTATGTCTCTGACTAGAAGATCATCAATGTCTTCCAGACACTGATCAATCATCATAAGAAAGTGTCACTGCATCACCAAAGAATAAGCACCTATGCAATCACTATCTGTCATCAAAACTGATTGACCAGGCAAATCAGCCCCCTGTATCTCCTGACTGTCCACAAAAGACACACAACTATGCATCCTTAGAGCCAACCTACTCTGACTCCTGTCTACACAAAGACATCTCATACAGTGTTGTACTCAGACACTCACTATCGAGCATCTCAAGAAAATCTTGTATGACTGAGTCCTCAATCATCACCATCTATCCAGTAGATGACTCGCATCGCTATGCATATCCACTAGAGCTAACTTGCTCTATCTCTCCATGCATAGACTCCTGCACAACTATCTCCTGTCGTGTCTCACTAGAGCAAGACCACTCTACCTGTCTATCTAGCATAGGAGTATTATGCACAACAAGCTCACTACTCTGCCCTATCACTAGCAAAGCATCTAGCTGTATATCCGTCACCTCAACCGGTGAGTGCTCAAGTCCTGTGTCCATAGAGCTCTCTTGCTCTCCATGTCTGACCTCAGACTCTGCATGCACACTGCATGCACAATGAGCAAAATGTCACGCTACTCATCTGCAAAGTGTACTTGCCTAGACCACCGTAAGCATCTGCATGGCAATGGACTCACATAGACTATGGCATCTCTAACACCAAAAACTGAAAGAAGGGTCAAGCAAGCACCACGGCTGTCTTGTGCTACAAGAAAACCCCTTTGTAATATGAAAGACTCATCTATCAAATAAACCTGGCACCTGTGATCTCTCAACTATGAGATGAAGATCAAACTCTGCTGAGCATCCAGCACATACTACACGTCGTGAAGCACAAGCACACTCCCACTCGCAAAGTGCAAGTGAATCTCACCCACACCATGAATACCATCCTGTCTCAAAGTAGAAAATGTGCTAAACCTCTCCCTATCTACAGTAACATGGCAAATAACACTACTATCTAGCTGCAAATTGTGAGACAAAGTCCATGTATCACTGGGAAAAATGTCACATGTAGGAGTGCCAACCACACTTGTACTCTCTGCCAATGTGTGTGCTTGACATCTATGCATCCTCTGCTATCTTCATCGCCAAAAACAGTGTCTCTTCATGTGCCTTAGTCTGCTGCCACAAAGTCAACAAACCATACATCTACACATATAAGATCTAGAAGATGCACTACCTTGTGTAGACGCCCGAGAGAGTTAAGAACCAAAAATAGAGAAGATCCAAAGTTTCAAGAGGTGAGAGAAGCACACGCAAGGGAGCTTAAAGGTAAAGAGAAGCTGCAAGCCAAGGGTGTGGAACTCGCCAAAGAGGCAGCAGCAAAACAAAGAGGAGAGAAAAGATCCTTTGAACCCTTTCAAGAAGACTTGGATGAGTATGAACAATTAATCATACTCACCAAGAGGTCAAGAATGGAAGCCTTGGAAAAGAAAAGGAGAGAAGAGGAAGCTGAGGCCATCAGGCAGCAACAACAAACTTTTGAAAAGCAGACTGGTGCTTCTAGCTCTGCTCAAGTCCACATAGAAGATTTAGCTGAAAAAGAAAGGAAAGAAAAAGAAGTTGAAGCAAAGAAAGAAGTAGAAAAGGAGGCAGCAAGTGAGAGAAAGAAGAAACTTGAGGAGAAGATGCTCAAGGAAAAGAAGGAAGTTGAAACGAAGAAGCTGACTGAAGAAGAAAAGAAGGTAATGGAGCAAGAAAATTCTTTAAGAGCACAAGCTAAAGCAAAGGAGGAAGCCATCCTCAAGAGGAGGGAAGAAGAGAAACAGGCTGTAGAAAAAGTAAAAGTTGAGAAAGAGGCTGAAGAGATGAGGAGGAGAATGGAGGAAGAAAGACTCCTAGAAGAGAAAAAGAAAGATGAGGAGGATGAAAAGAAGGAGCTAGAAGATTTGAAAGCCCAACAACAATTGGAAGAAGCCTTGGCTCAGAAAAGGAGGGAGATTTACCACAGTTATAGTGGTATGGAAGAGGCTCCAGTATCGGATGCAGAGTGGAGATCGAAGGTAACCCCACTTGTTCATCCAACACAAGAACCTTCTAGATCACAACCAAAAACCACTCAAGGAGAGCCTGGAGCTGAAACAAAAATGCCCAAAGAAGAATCTGTAGAGCCAAAAAAAACATGGCCTACATTTGATTGGAGAAGGGTATGCTGATGAAGAGGACACGCCCACTGACATTCAAGATGCTGTAGGGGCAAGTGGGGAGCAAGAAAGGGATGTAGAAGAAAGAGAGCAAATGAATGATGAGCTCAATCTGCTAGAAGAATAGTTCTTGGATCAAGATATCATCGAGTCCTTCTACAGCGTTAATGCAGAGATGATGTACTTGAAGAAGGCGATGAAGAAGCACATGGTAGATAGAGACAAAAAGGATGAGCTGATGGATGAATTGAAGAAGGATAACAGCGGGCTCATGCAAACTGTGGAAACTCTTCTTGAAGAGTTTATGCACCAAGAGAACCTACTAGAAAAGGAGATCAACAATGCCGCCACAATTAGATAAAGCCAATGAAATGGAACAAAGGACTGAGGCTACAGAGAAAAAGGTTCAAGAAAAGGATGCTCAAATCCACCAAATGCAAACTACCATCCATGCTGCCAATGAATAACAAGGTTCTATTCAAGAGGAGTTTGATATATACCTTGAAAATCAAGCTCAGTTGGGGTCAACAGGAGGCTCGGATGAGAGCCTAAGGAAAGAATGTGTGGAGCTTAGAAAGACTTTGAAGATGAAACAACTTCAAGAAGAGGCCACACTGAAAGCATTTGCAGCCAGGGAGTTGGAACTGGAAGAAGAAATACAAAATCTAAAGAGTCAAGTGGTGTCCCTCCAAAAGGCTACTGATGAGGTTCAACTTCCAATGCCTGAGGACCTCCCACTTGATCTCTCATTCATGTAGTTCGACCCTCTAGAAGAAGACACTTCCATGGAGGAGTCTCAAGTGCCAGTAGTGCCAGCACCATCAGCAGATAGAGAACTTTATTCTCCCCAAGAGCTGGATCTAATGGCCTGGATTAAAAAAGAATCCGATGAGATCACCAGGCAAAGCATGGAGTGGGAGAGAAGGATTCTCCATTCAGCTAACCTTGTTTATTTGAAGTTTGGGGATGCATCAAAATACTGGCATTAGCCTATGCTATTGTACCCCCTAATCAAACAAGAATGCTATCAATGCAGGACAAGCCTACAGATCGACTTCCCACCACAAGAAGTAGGTGGATACCACCCTGTCACACTAGAGCAATGGCAAACGAAAGGGGTAATGAAAAATCGGTCACAGTCTGGAGGAGAAACTTTTTCAAGAAATATCCAGCATTAAGGACATTCTATGCGCAAGCCCCGAGAGACTTACAAGTGGATCCAACCTTCTATCCATGGTAAAGAAGGAGAACCTAGGGAGATTTCAAGGCATATGCAAAGTTGCAATTTATGCCAACTTACTACAATGTGATGACCTTCGAAGAAGCCCATTGCACTGGATTCTTTGAAAGTAGTAGCCAAATCTTCGAGCCATTCTTGGCCAATATTCACTGCAGGTTTATGGCCTTCCAAGCTCTGGAACTGAAGAACCCACTACGGATAGTTTTGGAGACAGTTGAACAGAGAGTAAAAAGACAAAGGTACATAGATGGGCTTAAATCCATCAATGCCTTGGAAGAGGTGGATCAAAGACAATGGTAACGCCATCAAATTTTGCAAGTATCTAGGGACAGATACTTAATTAGGTGTGGGGGAGTGTTTTTGAGAACTTCCAGCGGCAAATCTCGAAGGCAAAGTAGCAGAAGAGACGGAAATTAAAGCATTATTTTATTTTTTTTGTAAATTTAATCAAGAGCCTTTGATTTGTAATGATTTCTAGTAAATTGGGGCATTGAGCTTCTAGCTTGTACTAGCCTTGAAAAAGAATTGAACCCACTTCATTTGTAAGAATATTCTTAGAGGTCAAAGTTTGTATAAGAAGGGAAACTCAAGTCATTTTTTGTAATCTTTTATCACTGTCAACTAAGAGGAGAGCTTTCAAAGAGAAGAGAAGCTTCTTGCGGCACAAATCTTGTGCCTACATTGTATTTTCTTTCTTATTCAATGAATAGTATGGGTTCTTTTCATCTCTATCTCTCTATTCATGTGATTCTTTCAAGCTTTTGGATTGATTAAGTTCATGAAAGTTTAGTGTGTCTAAGTGCTTGTTTTGGGTGATTAAGACTAGTTTTGATTAATGCTTTCATTGGGAAGTGGTATATGAAGTAGTTAAAGGGTCGTCAATAGTCATTTGTCCTCAATTTGCTGATTTTTGTGTGCTGTCATGAAACTCGCAAATTTCATGCAGTCTCCAAATTGAATTTTAAGTGCAAAAAGTTGTTCTGAAACATGTCCTAGTGCTAATGAGTAAACCCACTCGTCTAAAAACCCATGTCATATGCTTGTATTGCATTGGATAAGGTTTTGGTTTGAAAGAGAAAATCCCATGAATCTCATTGAAACTTGCATAATTGATTGCAATAGATGCATGATACTTAACTCTTAGGACTAAGGTGTGATATTGTGGTGTTTGACACCTCCACAATGTCTCCATGCACTAGCCGGGTCACTTCCCCAAATATGACATTTAACGTTTGTTTGTGAGTACTATACTATCGATGTCTGCTCGGGATGATCCGCAAACATGCTCTCTCTCTCTCTCTCTCTCCAGTGTAGATCTAGCTCTGCCCTCCTCTAGTGCAGATCCAACTCTGCCCTCCTCTAACACCACTCTCTCTTCTTTTTGCTCATTTTAGTGACGACATCCTAGCGCTGCTGCCGGCTCCCTAGCACCACCCCAACCCACCCACTCTCTCTTCTCTTTGAACTTTCTGCCCTCCTTCAGTGCCATGCCAACTGTGCCCTCCTCCAATGCCCTCTCTGCTCAACAACACCTCCTCTAGTGCCATGCCAGCTCTGTCTTACTCCAGCGCCCTCTCTCTACTCATGAAATCTCAATGCTCTCCTATCACAGCCAGCACACAGCCAGCACCTTGCAATCTCATCTTGAATGTCATGAGTATAAGAGAAGTGCCACATCCTATACTCCTCTAGTGCCATGCCAACCTCCCTCTCTTGGACTCTGACATGCGGCTATGAAGTCTACTGTCTACACTACCTCTCTCTCTCTCTCTCTCTCTTTTCCAGGTCAGTGCATATGGAGGCCTTCAGCATTACCTCCCACTCACATTTAGACAAGAGGGTAATAATTCCATGGCAAGTTTGCACTCACACTTTTCCTAGTGCAATCTCCAATCCCTCCTAGCCTCTCTCCCACCCTCTCTCTTGTACTTGCTATTCGAGCCCTCTCCCGAACCCCTCTCTCTCTCTCTCTCTCTCTCTCTCTCTCTCTCTCTCTCTCTCTCTCTCTCTCTCTCTCTATCTATCTCTCGCTCGCCACATTTTCGGCTCCTGTGTTCTCTCTTGGTTTTGATTATGTATTTGGGCTTCCTCTCGTGCACCATGAAAAAGATAATACACCTCTCACACCCATGCCAACATTGGTCGACTAATGTGCGCATGGTTATGTTTGCACGCTCATGGGATCCATCAACTAATCAACAGGTTTTCTTTCCAATTTCTCTAATTTTGTTGATTAAAGATGAATATTAATATTAATTACATACAAGTTTAATATAAACAATTTGAAATATAATGTAATTAACAAATGTAATAAACAAAAACATGAAATTTGAGCTTCACTCACTTGTGTCTATGGTCACTCCCATGTCTTGTTGATCCTGTGGTGGAATAATTGTATCGATGTCCACACCTATGTTTATGTCTTGATGCTAGCATGCTTCTTGTTAAAGCTATTCAATGATAGAATATATGTTTTGACTATTGTGTGTTATTTTAATAATATCAACTCTATGATCAAAGGACCCCTATGTTAAAGTTGATAGAAATCAGAGTCCTATTTAATGGGTATCTTATTCATTTGCCAATGATCACTACTTGACCCTATGGCTAAAGTAACTCAAGTAGATGAGACTCTTATAGAAAATGGATCTCACCTTATGGCCACATGGCCATAGAGCTCACCTTGTGGGACTGAAGTAGAAGAGACTTCTAGAGAAAATGGACCTCACCTTATATAGGTTGCATTAACCTTATATAGTTATTCCTATGGCCATGTGGCCATAGTCCCCCCTCTCAAGGATTCTTCTAGCTAAGAACATATGTTCTTCATAGTAGTTAGTAGAACTAGGATTTCTTCTCTATACCTATTTTAGGTATATTTGCATCTCTTTAAATGGTGCACTCTTTATTTGGATCTTCATTGTAGGCATTGAGAGATACCCTATGACCACCAAGCCATATGTTAACCCTTGAAAAGCATTATTCTACTTAGACTTGCATCCCTTAATATGGTGCTTAACTAATCCATGGTAACTCTTAGGAGGAATCATATGGCCATACAACCATAGGGTCTCTCCCCTCAAGTGTTACATTTGCATCTCTTCACATGGTGCACTCTTTATTTGGATCTTCATTGTAGGTATTGAGAGGTACCCTATGACCACTAGGCCATAAGTTAACCCTTCAAAAGCATTATTCTTCTTAGACTTGCATCCCTTAACATGGTGCTTAACCAATCCATGGTAACTCTTAGGAGGAATCTTGTAGCCATATTGCCATAGGGTCTCTCCCCTCAAGAGTTATATTGGTATTTCTTCACATGGATCTTCATAATAGACCTTGAGAGGCACCCTTTGGCCGCTTGGCCATAAGTTTCCTCTTTAAAAGCATTCTTCCACCTAGACTTACATCCCTTGACATGATGCCTAGCCACATGATGCCTAGACAATCCATAATAACTCATATGAGGAAATCTATGGAAACATAGCCTCCTCTGAAGTATTATACTATCTAGATCCATAAGCTCTACATGTTATCTCTTGAGAGATACCTTATGGCCAAAGGGCCATAGTCTCCCTCTCTCAAGCATTACTGTACTTGGATTCATATGATCTCCATAGTACTTCTTGAGGTAACCTATGGGAAGAGGACCACATTCTCCTTCTCAAGCATTGCTCTACTTAGATTTGTATCCCTTCACATGTGGCTTCACCATTTTGTAGCAACTCATGGGAGGTACCCTATTATCATAGGGCCATATACACCCCCTTCAAAGAATTGTTCAATATAGTTCCATTTTACTCTCCTTAGTCACTCTTGTGAGACACCCTATGGCATGAGGGGCATAAGTTTCCACTCATAAGATTTCTTGCAGCCAGAGTGCATGCCTTTGTAGGTTCATCACCCCTTCATAACCTTAGAGGAATTGCATGGCCATATGGCCATGCGGGTCCTCTTTTATAGCATGCCTCTATCTAGTTGTGCATCCATTCAAAGGGTGCATTACCCTCACATATTCATGCTTGATGAGCACCCTACAACCAAAAGGCCATAGGCTCCCCCTCTCAAGGATTTCCCTAGCACATGGCCACCATGAAACGCGTTTCGACAAGGCTGAAACCTTGAAACTTGTGAAACGTTTCGTGAAACCTTGAAACACCAATCTTGAAACAATGTTTCGTCTCTTTCAATTTCTGATCTCTAAATAGAGTATTTATGATGCAACTCTACATGTTTAGGCATTTCAGTTTGCCATTTGGTTTGGAGTTATTAGAAAGAGAAACGTTTCATTCCAAAGCTCCACGTTTCAAAGTGAAACATTTCAAGGCTGAAACATTTCATGGTGACGCTACCCTAGCTAGGGCCATAGGTTCTTTATAGTCATTAGACTTGGGATTTACTCTTTAGACTTCTTTTATGTATATTTACATATATTCACATGGTGCACTCTTCACATGGCTCTTCATAGTAGGTCTTGAGTGGAACCCTATGGCCACTAGGCCATAACTTTCCCATCTAAAAGTGCACTCTTCCACCTAGACTCACATCCCTTGACATGGTACTTAACCTATTGATAGTAATTCTTAGGAGAAACCTTATGGCCACATAGCCATGGGCCTTTAAGTATAATTCTATCTAGATCCATAAGATCTACATGTTAGCTCTTGAGAGACACCCCTATGACCTGAGGGCCATAGGCTTTCTCTGTGAAGCATGATAGGTTACATAGGGGCATAGGGCTAACTTTTCATTTTGGTAGGCATTTCTCTAACTTTATTTCCATCCCTTAAAATGTGGATTCACCATTTCATATAGCAACTCATGGCATAGTCATTCCTATGGCCAAGAGGCCATAGGCTCCCCCTCTCAAAGATTCTTCTAGCTAAGCACATATGTTCTTCATAGTTAGTAGACTTAGGATTTCTTCTCTAAAATTATTCTAGGTATATTTACATCTCTTCAAATGGTGCACTCTTTATTTGGATACTCATTTTTAATTTGTGGATGGGTGTGCTTTTTCTTCATGGCCGGTCGGCCTTTGCTGTGGGAATCGGCCCTTTAAGGCACCTTTTTCTTCACTAGGGAAGGGGGTGGGAACCACCCCTTACATCTCTTTCTTACTCAAATGGGGGGGAGTTTTTTCTCCCAGGTGCCAGTGCCCCAGAATGCATCTCCTTCACAGGCTGCACATCATCACCATAGCCCACGGACTGCACAGGCCACACCATAGCCATGGAGCTCACAAGCTCCATCATCTCCAACAAAGCACTACTGTCGGCATGTGGTAGGATGCTATCAATCCTCTAGGGTAAGACAGGTACAATTTGCTGATGATGAGGAGGGACCTCAAAGCATTCCTAAGAGCCACTACTCCAAAAGTCACTGGGCGCGAGCCACTACGGAGACATTGGTCAAGGTAGGGGATCTTGAAGACACATTTGTTGCCTTAATTGATCATGGTTCAGAAATAAATATAATGTCTAAGAATCTCTACAACAAGTGTAAATGGCCAATGGATATAGACCATGGCTGGAGGGTTGAAGTGGCAAACAATTCATTAGGTGAACTGTATGCAGCATGTCCAAGTGTAAATGTGACAATAGGAGATGTAAAGGTAGAGCAAAATTTCTTTATACAGGACACATCTTCATATCATCTTATTCTTGGGCAGCCCTACATTGCGGGAGTTCGAATGGAAACAAAGGTAATGGATGATGGTTCAGCTTATGCAAGAATACGAAGTAAAGATGGTAAACGTGTAGTTCAATTTCTCACAGTTTGTGTGAATCATGAAAGAAATCGTGATAACCTAAGAGAGCATCCTCTACCAAAGGTGAGCAAAGAGTTCCATGATTATAGGGATTTGATGGGTTTTGGCGAAGTACCATTGTAAAGCGGGATTGCAATGGTACAAAAATAAAAAGGTTCTCACTTGATCCAAAAATGGGTGAAAGTTTTTTTACAGGTTCCTTGGTTACAAGGAACGGGTCAGTATGTTTTACAAAGCTAGAGAATTTGAAGAAATGTGAGAGGTAATATTTATATAATGTGCAAGAAGGTTTGAAAAAGAGTGGGTTAATAGAGCCTAGTGAAAATGTTTTGGGTTTATGTGAGCAAGTTTCTTTTGTAGATACTATGGGTGACCTTAATGCTATAGTGGATTCTAGATTGCCTCTTGGGAATGAAATAGTGGAAGTGTGCTCTATGGAAATGTATAAAGTCATAGAAGCCTTTAAAGAAAACCAATGTTTTGAGCAAACAAATGGCCCAGAGGTGTATGTTGAGACCAAATACAAAAGTGTGGCAAAGAAGGTGAAACCAGTAGCTTCACCCTTGCCACCCAACAATAGGGAAAAAATTGAACAGGCTTCTTTGCAGCCAAGTTTGAGGAATCCTAAAAACATTGGGCACACATTCACAAAGGAGTCTTTTCAAGAGTTGCAGATTGGTTGCAAGGATTTTCTAACACAGGAGGAGACCGAATGCTTCAAAGAAATGCTTTCAAAGCATGGTAAGGCTTTTGCATTTGAGCCACATGAGATAGGATGTGTTGATCCTTCTGTTGTAGCTCCTATGGTAATTTTTACAATATCTCATGTACCTTGGAATCTACGACCTATTCCAGTCCCAAAGGCACATCTTCCAAAGCTAGTAGAGCTATTAAATGAGAAGATCAAAATGGAAATTTTGGGGCCATCTTATGCTCCCTATTCAAACAGGTGGTTCACAGTTCCAAAGAAGAATGGTGCTCTATGCTTCATTCAAGATATGCAACCAGTGAACAAGGTAACAATAAGGAATGTTGGTACAGGTCCAATTGTGGATGAGTTTGCAGAGGCTTTTGTAGGGCGGACAATCTATTCAATGGGGGATCTTTACTCAGGGTATGATCAATTTCAGCTTGCAAATGAAAGCAGAGATTTGACAACCATGAAGACACCTTTAGGTTTGGTAAGAATGTGTACCTTGCCTCAAGGAGCAACCAACTCAGTTGCACATATGATGAATGGAATGAATAAGGTCTTACGAGACTTTATTCCTCAAGTCACAATGCCTTTCATTGATGACTTGCCTATTAAGGGATGTGAAGAAGGGGAGAAAGATGAAACTTTGGACTTCAAGGGATGCCGCAAGTTTGTGGCAAATCACATAAATGATTGTGATAAAATCTTGTCAAGGTTAGAGAAAGTAAATCTTACCTTGTCAGGAAAAAAATCTATGTTTGGTGTCAATGAGGTGCTCATTGTGGGGCACATGTGTGGGCCATATGGTAGAAAACCTTGTCCAACCAAGGTAAATGCCATTCAAAGAATGAAAGAAACATGTAGTAGCATCACTGAAGTTAGAAGATTTCTAGGTGCATGTGTCTTTTATGTTATTTGGATCCCACATTATGCACATATAGCTGATCCCCTTTATCAGTTGCTTAGAAAGAATCAAAAGTTCAAATGGGGAGATGCACATGAAAAAGCCATGAAAAAGCTTAAGGAGTTGCTCCAATCAGCACCAACTTTGAGAAAGGTAAACTATGAATGTGAAAGGCCAGTAATTGTGACTGTAGACACCAGTCCCACAGGTATTGGATGGGCAATAGGACAAGATGATGCAGAGGGTCATAGGTATGTGGTGAGATTTGGAGCAAAGGTACTAAGTGTTTGCCAAAGAAATTATCCAGAGATAAAGAGGGAATTGTGGGGTATGGTTACAGCTTTGAAAAATGAGAAAGAGTACCTAATTGGTGCATGTGTGGTGGTAGAAACAGATTGTCTACCACTTCTTGGGATGGTCACGAGCTGCACAACTTCAGACATTGCTATGTTAAGGTGGATTGCCTACATCAAGTCCTTAAATCCAGAGTTCAAGCACATTTCAGGTAAAGACAATCTAGTGGCAGATATGCTATCAAGGGCAAGGTATGAAGATGAGCCACAAATGATTGATGAGAGTGAGGATGTAGGTACAAAGTTCTACTCAATATCTCATGTCAAAGGTAACCATGTCTCTATGTCTAATTCACTTGAGTTGTTCTTGAAAGAGCTTTATGAAGGTGATTTGCTTCTTATTGGAAGCTATTTGAGTACTCTAACAAAACAGGAGGGTTGGTCTAAGCAAGAGTTCAAGAGGATACGCAGGAACGCATATGGTACTTCCTAAGGGATGTCTACTTGTGGAAGCATCCTAAACAAAAGGATTCTACACCACAAAGGGTCATATGCCATAAAGAGACTCAAGTAAAGCTCATGCAAGAGTTTCATGAGAGTCTATGGGCTGGGCACAGGGGTGTTTGGGCAACTTTTAATAAATTAAAAAAAAATACTTGTGGAAGGGTATGTATAAAGATGTATCTCAATTTGTTGAGTCATGTGTGACTTGTCAAATGTATTCAAATGTAAGACATCGTGATGGGCTACACCCTACATATCCACTAGCCATGCATTATAAATGGGTTGTAGATCTAGTCACAATGCCCTTAGGACTCTGGCAGATGAGGTACTTAGTTCTTGCACGAGAGGACTTAACCAACCAGGTTGAAGGGAGAGCATTGAGAACAAAAACCACAGAAGCTATATGCAAATTCCTCCTTGATGATGTAATTTGTCGTTATGGCTGTGTGGGAAAGATCACTGCAGATAGAGGGGAGTTAGATGCCCAAGAAGCAAGGGATTTCTTTTTCAGGCTAGGAATTCAGCTTTCCCTTACTACAGCTTACAACCCTGAAGGCAATGGGAAGAGTGAACGAGGGCATCCTCCAATCATCAAAGCTTTGGCTAAGGCCTGTGAAGGAAGAGTAAGTGAATGGCCAAAATTGCTACCATATGCTTTATGGGCAGATCGTACAACACATAGCTCTGTATAACTGGCTATATGCCTACAGAGTTGATGTATGGTCAAAAACCAGTGATACCAATAGAAGAAACAATTCCCACATGGAATGTACTTCCTTGGCAAGATGGGATTAGCAGGGAAGCGCTCCTTGCATTACGAATAAGGCAACTAGAGAGGAGACCTGAAGACATTGAAGCTGCAAAAGAGAGATTGAAAAATGCACGGTTGAAGAACAAGGGCTATTTTGATAAGCGACATCGGCTCAGGAGCAAAGCAATTGAGAAAGGTGATTGGGTTCTAGTGTATGATAGTAGCCTTGATAACCAGCACACAACCATGCGTAAATTCTCAAAAAGATGGTTTGGGCCATATGTTGTAAGGGATGTGCATGACAATGCTACTTATAGCTTGTCTGAACTAGATGGGACAGAAGTTAAGGTTCCCATCGCAGGGAAAAGGATCAAAGTGTTTAAGCAAAGAAAAGACAATGCTTTGGGAGATGTTGAGGAAGAGGAGTACACAGGTGAAATTCAAAGTGAAGATGAAGCTTTGGGGAGTGATAATGATGAAAGCATCAAGCATCTACAACAGGATAGAACCTCTAAGGACTACATGTGGCACATGCCAGAGGATGCGCAGGTTTAGAGGGGGTGGATGTCGTGCTGTGGCAAGTACATAGTGGGAATGAGTACTAAGAGGTTTACTTTAGGACTATTTTATCCACAAGAGTATATCACAAAATATACATATACATAAATAAAATCTATCTACCTCATCTTACTATTTACTTCAAGGATGAAAATAAATTGCATTACTATAAGTAAGTACTATGGGTAAGAATTGGTATTTTTCTTCTATTATCTTTTATACCCTAGCTAAATACTATATCTAGAGATATTTCCAATAAATTTATCAAAACTTCTCTCTATCAAATAAGTAATCTTATCTTGTAGGCCTCTTATGTCCTACTAGATGACCCCAAATTCAATGTGATGTATTTTTATTCCAACTCATATCTTAATTTAAATTCCATGTGATGTATTTTCCTTCTTTTCCCCTTATTTCAAGGAGGAATCTTCTTTGATATATCATGCCTTCCTTGGATGCATACAAGAGGAAGGGCCTACTTGAAGACTTTCATGCAAAGAAGGATTCAAAGTAAACTTGAACCATACAACCCGAATTTTCTGAAGTAAGGGCGTGGAGAAAAGGCCAAAACCAAGTCAAGCTCCTTGAATAGGTCAATTTTACCTTTTGAAGCATGTCAATCCAAGTTACAGGTCAAAAGTTACAGCCAAAACACTGTAAAATCCTCTCACAGCTTCATTTTACAGGAAGGAAAAGTAAGCAGGTAAATCTAGGTGAAGTGAAGGTTACTTTTGGTTTTCCAAGCTACAAGAGGGTATTTAGGTAATATAGGGGCTAAAGAACACAACAATGTGAATGGGCCAACTCAAAGATGCTTTGCAGACAAAGACAGACTAGTTGAGTCACCCTGCTGGAGCCACATGGAAGGCATCTCAATGTGGGGCCCACATAAATAATGCACCCATATGGATTCCTCACGACCAAAGATGCTCAATCACATGATATTTTAATCCTAATATTGTAATTTTTAGTAATTTTTCAAATACCAATTGATTTGGGCTAAGTCTTTAGCCTAATCAAGTGATTATCTTAAGTAGGGTTTCCTTCACCTATAAAAAGGACCCTCTTCTTTGTTGAAGGACAAGCTTTTAGGAGGGATTAAATGAGTAATGCCATAGTGTATTTAGCCCATATAACTCCTTATGATGTTATGCTAGCTCTTTAAGAGAGAATAGCCCAAATTATACACATCTCTTGTAAGCATCAACCTTAATCAAAGAAGGTCTTGCATTTGGTGCATCAATCAAGGCATGGAATCTTACATCTCCTTCTTTCTTCATCAAGGAAGCAAATACATCAAAGGGTTTATGATTTAAGGTTTGATTTTCTTTATGTTTTGCTGATTTTTCTTGTTTCTTCCTTAATCTTTTATCAATCATCACCTTCATCTCTATCTCTATCTCCTAGTGTATAATCAAAGCTACTTGACATTTATCTCTAACTCCAAACTTAACATTTATGTATACAAGAATAGACACTTCTTTATAACAAATATCTCTAAAATCTCTCCCACTCTTTATAGTCTCACACTCTCTACGAGCACTAGGTGCTTGTTTCTACAGGTACATCTCTCCCCGTAGTATCCTTGTTGCCTACGAGCAACAATAGGGCTTGGGAGGGAAACTCTCTTCTTCTTCATCCTATTTCACCTCTCTCACTTCTAAGTTTTGATATATACTTAACATATCATAAATGAATAACAATAATCCACATGAGCTAAGATTCAATCGCTTTCATTTTGTACAATCTCTAACAATTAACATTTGGATTAGCCGTAAAATTCATTTCCAGCAACGTATAGTATTTCTCTTTGGTCCCGAAAGACTTGGAGAAATACTTTCTTCACCGGATCCCATCATATTACCCCTTATAGACTATAGCTTTTCTTTTAATGTTGCTATAGTTATTTTGCTATGAATCATGAGCACATATACACACAATTAATGCCAATTGCTAGACAAAACATATATGTCATAGTAAGTACAAAGCTACAATTTCAAAGAACAGTTCATAGCTTGTTTGGGCAGCAAAGATTAAATGCTATCAACTCTAATATTAATCCTTTCATTTTGCCTATGATAAGATATGAGCTAACCTTTGATGTTTTCATCTTTGTCTTATTTTGATTTCCTTTTCATTATTCTTCTATTTGTATATATGTATGTGCAAGAGAGAAAGTAGGGCTTCTTTAGCTACAATATCTATCAAGCTCTAGAATTCATGGTGTCTAAGGATTAGCCTCTTCATATAGTCTTTGGTATTTACTCACTAACTCTCATAGCAAGAGGCCCGGTGCCTTCCTGGTAAGCACACTAACTTCTCGACAACGTGCTATCATAGCACCAAAAGTGCACCTTTCTCACATGCACACCTACTTGTCCACCTCCATTCAAGCACATTTTTGCACATCCATCCCAACTGCTACTCCTACCATCTGTGGGGGCTTATTCACCTACATGCACACACCATGCATATGTACACATGTGTGCCTACATACTCTTTCCTGCTTGCAAAGTTGCAAAAGCTTATTGAAAAAAAACACCACACCTTTGCTTTGCTGGATGATTCTTAATCTTGAGATGAGTGGAGCCTTCTAATCTTGGCATTAAACTTCCACTAGCTGGTAGGATCCTGAAATGATAATCTTAGATCCTTTAGGAATCACTTGTCAATTTCCTTTGTCTAGCTTGTTAACCTTTTTCTTGCTATTGTGTTACTTGGTCATTTTGATTTCACTTATTAACTAACGGCTTTCCTACCAATAATCCAAGAATGCTTCTTGGAAAAATACCCTCCTCTTAGACATTGAAAGCAGAGGCCAATGGGCGTGCTCTCAAAACGTTTCTTCTCACTTTCCTTGCACTTTCTTTACTTGACTCGAGCTTACCCTCAGTCCCTAGATAGTTCTTGAAATTGACAAGAATGAATCTCTTTCTTAATTACCATTGCTCGAAGATGAAGGCCATTCCTCTTCTTGTTTCTGCTATCTTCTGAGTTTGCGACCCGTCCACAAAACATCCAAAGGATTCTCAAAACCCCTAATCACTGCTCGAGATTGATTCTCATAAAAAGACTATTATCTTGAATCCTCTGCTACGACCATATGCAACCTTCAACTGAATGTAACATCACTTTCGTAAGTGCACTTAATAGATTATAGGAGCACTTAAGTAATTTTTGCTAATTATGAGGTCACAAAATTGAAATATTCTAGCAAACCTCATCCTCACATAACCTCTTTTATCGCAACAAGACTACAATTTTCTCTTTTTGCTTACAAGAAGCTCTCCAACTTTCCTAACTCAGTAATCTTAGCCGACCTTAAGCAGTTTGTAACTTACTCCTTCTAACTCTCACAGTGTCCTTCAAAATCATCCCGTCAACCCAGCCTTCGGAAAGACGGATCAAGGCATCCTTGCCAGTGCATCATCATTGCGGAACACCACCCATAAGGAGCACCCAACTAGTCATTTTTTGAATCCACTAGTAAGACCATACGTAACCCTAAAGAAGACTCATTCTAGCCACATGATGTCAAGTGAAGGCCTCTTTACAAGAGCGTCTAAGCAGTTCTTGCTAAATAAACAGTCTCAAAACCTTACCCTTTCATCAAGTCCTTTGTCCTTTCACAGTATCTTTTGTTTTATAGCAAGACTTTCACTTCACTTATCAAATATTGGGAGTTTCCCCTCTCCTCCTAAAATTCCATGTCCTTGCCATCCTTTAGTAGTCTGCAACTTGCTCAAAGCCCTCTTTGACAACCAAGCTTCCGCACTTGTTCAAAACCATCCTGTGATCAGGGAAGATGATTCAATCTTCCCCACTTAAAACTATTCTTGGTACAAGAAGCAGCACATGAAATTTATTTCTCCAAATCCCCAGACCTCACAGAGTTTTTAGAACTCTACTAGACCTTCTAGAAGCCTCATAATCCTTGAACAATCATCTATGTTCCCTAGCCAATAATCAACCATTAACATCTCTTTTGGGGTGACTACCTTACTCACACAGATGCATGCTTTAAATGCAAGCCATGCAAAGTCCTAAGTGCTCCAAGCAGAGAATCCTATCAAGTCATTCAAAACATACCAATCAATTTATCCTTGAGGAGTACCATCAATTCTAATACAAAACCATTAAGAAAAATCATCACATCAAACCATACACAAGATTCCATAGCACTTCAAGCTTTCACTAGGGAGACAACCATAGGACCCTTATTTCCATGAAATTTTTTCATTGGATTCCAAAACAAAGTTTCACATGGGGAACCCAACAACCAAAGCCAATCCCATCCAGAATTTCCACATTCCAAAACCAACCAGCATCCTAGAATTCCACGTCCAAATCTCGATTCCAAATCCTCACATTTCAAACCATCCTCTTTCTATCATCCCAACCTTGAGCGGAGTAGCATCAATCCCTTTCAAAACCCATAGATCAATTCCAACCAACCAACTAACCCAGTGAGACGAGTGACTCTTGATTAGTATTGTAGGAATGGAGAAAAATAACTGATTGCCTCTATGTAACCCACTCCCAGTTTGGAAATAGACACACCAATTGATTCAGGAGACACCACCAGCCTTCGGTAGACTGGAACCACACAAACAACTTCAACAAAACCCTTTCACAAGAGAAATTTGATTACCAACACCTGCTAACCTTTAAACACTCCCCATAGAGAGAAGAAACACCTCAATTCTCTCTAGTAAGCTCACTCTCACTCACACTACTCAAACAAGATAGAGGATAATTATTTACTGCTTGGAAATCACATATAAGAGCACAAGGAACCCAAGATGCATTCACTATGATAGATGTACAAGAGGATTACTCAGAAACTGGCTATGGATAGTTCACAAGCCCGGCACATGCCTTGGGCACTCACCCACACCAATAAATGAGAAGAAAATCTCTTCGCAGCTTCAAGTCAACAGAAGAATCACCCTTTTTCTCTCAATTCTCGTCTACCCTCTTTTTATTCACCTGTAACTCTTTCCCTTTCTCAAAAAGTATGTGGGCATGCATGCACACACTTTCCTTCTTTAAGTCCGCATCGATCGGCACAAGGTTGCTCTTTCCCTCAAGATCTCTCCTCTCTCTTCAATAGCAAAGAACAAAAAGAAATTCCCCTTTTTTCCTTTTCTCCTCTGTTTTTCTCTCCTTCAAAAAGCTCTTCACATTTTTTTAAAAAGTGCTAAATATAGGTTTTTTTGCCTTTTTTTTAGAGGTAGGCGGACGCCCTTTTTTGAGTGTGAACCAGCCCCTTGGGCGTTGCTTTGTACTTCGTTGGGGAGGGGGGTGGGAAACCCCCCCTAACTTAATCTTAAGGCTTCAAAGGGGGCCCCTTAAGCAACCACGTGGGAACCACCCTTTACACCTATGGTGGAGGGGGTCAGTGATTTCGCTCACCCCCCCTCCTTCTTCATCTTCTCCTTCACGGATCCTACTGCTCACGAACCTGCTCCATCGCCATCGCAACTGTTGCACCTGCGCACGGGCCATCTCCATTGCCATCACCTCCGTCCAAAATGGCCGTCGCCGGCAGCTCAACAGCAGCGCCACAACATGCGCAACAGCCCACAGTCTGGCAACAAATGTCACCGCCATAACCAAGCTCACGAGAGCTCTCCACTCTCACATGAGTGTTACGAGAGAGATGCCACGGTTTAACATATGAAGGCCAAACTCTTGTGTAGCATTTTGTGTATGTGGGATTATTCCCTCTCTTCTCCAAGGCCACGTGGCTGCTCACCATGAGTCCTCTCCATAATACACAAAGAAACTAAATTTTTCTCCTCTTTGAGAAACCAAAGGCCAGGGCACTTTTGCTCACTCTGCCACTTGTTCCCAACAATACCAATGAACAAACAAACTTCGTGGACCTCTTGCCCACATGTTCGGCATCAATCCATCATCCCCGCTCCACTTCATGACTCTCTTCGAAGCTCCATTCTTCGTGCCAAAAGTAGGTCCCTGACAAGATTTCGTCCATTAAAAAAATTCAAAGTGACAGCTCTCCAATTGCCCCACTTTGACCTGCTGCTACTCCCTGCTCAAGAATCCAAATGACGAGCCGTTTTGGTAGGCCTTTAGCCTACATATCCAAGTACATTCCATAGGCTCTGTGCATCCTGATTCCACGTGTAAGGCCTTCATCCAAGGCGATCAAAACTCGCACTTGGCCACCTGCTTCTTCTTTCAAAAAATTTCTAAGTGCTAAGCACACATAGAAAACTATACACATTGGAGAGTCTCCAACCTGCTGCCCATATACCCAAATGAAAATCCAACCATATGGCCTTGAAGCACCTATAAGAAGCTACATTCAGGCACCTGTATCCAAGCAAATCCAGCCCCATGAGGCAATACAAAAGTCACATTAAAGTGGCCCATCATCAACCTGCTACCTGTCCAAATGAAAAGGGTACACCTTCTAGCACACATATCTCACAAACCGTAGCTCCTTTGACAAAACTTCCTTCTGGGAAGTTGTTCACATCATCTTAAACTACACTTTTCCAGTTCAGAGCATCTCCATCCGAGCTTCCCAGCTCCTGCTACCTGTCCTCCAAGATGACCTTTCCAATAGATTCCAGCTGCATCACCACCCTGTTTACTCATCTGTAAGCCACATGGGACCCTTGTAGCTCATGCACATCAACCACAGCTCCTTCATCACTAATTCCCTTGCACCTTAGCATGTCAAAATAAAAAAGAACACTGCATTGCTAGCAACTAATGCATGCAACTGTACCAAAACAAAAGTGGGGGACTTATTCTGCTACCATGCTAACACCATGCACCATCTACTCATGCAAAACACTGCTCCACTCTGCCAAAACAACTGCAAGGAGCTTATTTGAAAAAAAACACCACAAGTACCACCACTTTCAACTACTCTCTCCATAGAGATGGCCAAATATTAGACAAGTAGCTTCTCATACCAACTACCTGCTTATTTCAATATCAAAAGAATACATCGGTCATCAAGTTCGCGGTTGATCAGTCAAAGACCTCTCTTACTGACTCATTTCTTCAAAACCTATGCTCTGATAACACTTGTGAGGGCCACGTCCAGTCGTCCCGACTGTTTTCAATGTCCCTTTTGCCTGGGACTAGAAAGTTGTTGGATCCCCTTCCAACACACTAACCAGCCCATCGGGAATTTATGACAGACTATCCTTGAGAACAACTACCTAGCTACCACCTATAATAATACTTTGAGTACTACATAATCCCTATTAATTCCCTCTCTAATACCACTTCTGAGGGCCATGCTCAACCATGCCGGCTGTTTCTGGCATCCCTCCTGCCTGGGACTAGAAAGAGGATCCTTGGATCCCCTTCCAACACACTAACTAGCCCAACGGGGATTCATGATAGACTATCCTTGAGAACAACTACCTAGCTACTACCTATAGTAATACTTTTAGTACTACATAATCCTTATTCATTCCCTCTCTTTCTTGGAATAGGAGATCGCTAGGACGACCCCAACTTCTAGAAAAATTTTGGGAAAAGCGTGGGCTCAACAACCCCCTGTGCTACCACCCATCCTACTGGACCTTTTGAGGAGATCGATTTCTGGAGAGTTATTACTAGTTCACCCAAGGAGCTAACAATCCAAAAGACATTCAAGACAACAAACATCTGCATTCTTATAATCTCCAAAAATATGTCTCGTGAGAGGATCCCACCCCGTTATTTTACTTCATTGTTTCCATAGGTATTTATTTATAGTATTCTAGATTAGCTCAAGAAAACACAAAAGGTTAATGTCTACATTTAATTCCTTTTTATTCCAACTGGTACCAGTCTTGGTGGAGGAAGCTCAACCAAGGGTGTCTTAGTAGAGGGCGTCCTTGCGGAGGGATGACTCTGGGGGTTAACTCCAATTTAGGAATTTCGGGAAAAATTCAGAACTTTGGCACTAATGTGACTTTATTTGAGATTAAAATTATAGCTTGTAAAGACATATAAGTTGATCTATTTTGACACTAAAAGTTAATGTATGTTCTTGAAATGACTTTATTGAATAAAAAAATCAAGAAGAAAATGGATAAACAGCTGGAGTCTTTTTTAAAAGTAGAAATTTACTATTACATTGTTGGCATCAATACATGATAAGAAAATAGTAAATAAAATGTGAAGGACATTCTTTCCATCAATTGAAAAGGATAATTAATGGCATTAGTTTAATCCTTAAGAATGTTATCATCGCATTCTGAAGCACTTCCATCATTCACATGTCCTCCAAGGTTTAGGCTTAATTTTGCTTTCTCAACCACACTTTTTGAAATTTTTATGGTTTTGGGAAGCTTGCTCTGCCCTGCCTCTCTACTACTAGATGCATTGTTTGTTCTTGGAGTCCAACTCCAAACTATACTATTAGCATGTTCCCACCTTTGAGGGTCTTTTTCATTGCATCTCCAAGTTTTTTTCCAACAATCCTTATATACATCTACCTCATTGGCATTTTTTTGCTTTGTGATGGGAGCCCAATATTGAATCTTCACTCTTGAAAAAGTCTCTGATTCCTTTTCTTTATCCACATCAGATATTGCAACCCCTAGCCATATAGGATACATTGAGCTACTAGGCCGTACAAGAACAAAGTTACCCTTTGATACATCAATTTGAGGGTTGAACTCTTCCTTGGGTTTATTTCGTGCAGAACCACAGTAAAGATCTTCGTTCTCATTCATTCCAAAGTTATCTTCATCCTCAAATGCATCTTCAAGAGCAACAACTGGTGAGGATAAGCTTCTAGGCCAAAATTCCTGCATTACATCTTCTTGCTCCACACATGGAGTCCTCAAGGCAATGATCATTTGCTCCCAGTACTCTATTACCGGCATAATCCAATTGGCATATGCAGATTCTTTCCCTTTGCTATCAATAAAAGACTTCCACCAGTTTACAAATGTTTGCAAGCCTTCTATCACTTTCTCGTGATCTTTCATGTACTCAAAATATGGAAGAAATTTTGGAGCACCTGTAGGGAGCAATGTCTCTCCATTTTCACCTCGCTTCCATAGTTCAATTCCTTCATCTGGTGACCAGTCACGTTTTGTTGGATGTATTTTGTATTGCATCAATGGTACTCCTTCACTCATGTAGAATCTGAATTGTAAAGGTTTTGAGTGACCCACTAGCTTATCACCCCCTTCATGTAGGTAACCTTTAACAAAATCTTTGAAATTAGGAACCTTTTTGATCAAAAAAGGTGCAGGATGAGTTTGTATGAAATCATTAAAGTGTTGCATCAAGGGAGGAAATGAGAACACTTGTTCTGTTCTAATCTCTTCTGAAAAACGATTGAACAATGCATCGATGTCTTCATGTGTATGCCCCACCATAAGGAATCCAAGCTGAACAATGTCAAATACTCCCTTTGCAACAAAAGTAATGACAAATATGCAAATACATAACGATTTTTGTTTTCAGATCCACAATTGTCTAATTTTAGCAATAATGTTCTAGGCAACTTTTTGAATTCTGTATCACCATCCTGTTGTGTATTATCTTTATGAAGATGCTCCCCATTGTTTCTACATTCATCTAGAGAAACGGTCTTTGAGGTAGTATTGACATGCATTCCTCCTTGATTGCCACCATTTTTGATAGCCATATGCCTTTCCAAAGCGTGGAAAGACATAAGACTATCCAATACTGGATTTGAACTTCTCAAAGAGACATTTTTATGCATCAAATCTCCATACATGTGATTATTAGGTCTTTCCAAATTACGAAAGCACTTGGATAGAGACCCTATGGTGAAATTAGGATCACTTGGCCAGAATCCCAAAGCAAAGTGTCCATAAGCATTTTGCCCATGTCCATGTGTAAGCATTCTTGTTAGAGAAACAGGAAGAGACATTACTTGATTCAAAGATTTAGGAATTGGATTCACATGTGGTATACATGTCTTTTTCTGATCCATCTTATCATGGATAATACATAAGTATTTGGTCGGATATAGCTCAGAGTATGTCCTCCAAGCATAATAAACATTTCGACAAGTCATTTGTTGTGACATGTGTTTCCTATGAAGAATAAAGAGCTTTGCACGCTCCTCTTGCACTTTGGTCGACTCCAATTTTAGCTTTATTGTTGTGCATGTATCACATTTTGAAAATGTGCTGGTTTTTGAAAGTGATACTATTTTGAATGTTGTGTTCCAAAGATGTGAAAAGGTTGGTTGTGATAGAGTTGAATATCCAAGAGAAGCCAATGTTGCATTCACTTCACGTAGAATGTCCACTTGCTTATACATAGATGGCAAAACTAGTTGTGTTTCACGACCACCATAGGCTGAAGTCATTGACTTATGAGGCATCCTTTCTACATTCTTGTCTATGAATTCTTGAATATAGGTTTTACCCATCTCACAGTGCTCATGACTCTTGCGAATGATTGTAGTGTTTCCATGGCTTGCACACTTTGCTCCCTCAAAAAACCTCCTTTTGTATCTGTAAAATGTCGTTTTTTTGAGACACCATGTATTGTGTACCAAGCCATACTACAAATATGCATCCCATTATGCAAAAAATCTAATGTGTCTTTCTCTGAATCCTTTGTAAAAGCCATACTGATGGTATCATAAATATAGGTTGAACTTTGGGAATAGCCTTGTCCCCAAAAATTTAGCCTAGTCTCCATTATTTTTTGATGATCTACCATCTTACAACACTTTTTATTGCAACAATCAACCAAAAAACTTTTGTACATCACTCAAAGTGCACCTCTTTGAGTATGCAGGATTTTGATTTGTTTTGATAACTCTTACTCTCCTTACATATTTTCTTTTTCCAGAATCAGATGTCTGAGTGATTGCATTTTGAAGCTCATCATCTGAGAGCCTATTATCAATGTCATCTACATCAGACCCTGGGTAAAATGAATTATCAGAGTCTTCTTGAACAAGAAGATCATGAACACCTTCTTCATCACATCTGCATGCATCCACATTATGAACAAATGATTTGAGAGATTCTCCATTTTGAAATGTAAGCTGCTTGATTGGCCATGGCATCAAGCTCAAATGAGGTAAATCCATGTGGTGACCTGAGGGGTTTGCTGTAGTATGTAATGATTTTTCAAGTATTATTCCTAGATGTGACTCACCTAACTCTGTAAAGTTGATGGCCTCATATGGATGTACCAATAAAATGACTCCTTCTCCAATCTTTTGCATCCCATCTTCATCCCACAAGCAGACTCTTTTTTTTGCCATGAATCTCGAATCAAGGATGCATCCTACAATTCTAAATCAGTTTCAAAGTTGTTATGAAACTTTTCATTATCTAGCACAAGTAGATTGATTGTCCATCTAATGATGCTTCCAATCGCTGTTTCCATTGTCTTTGCTTCTATTGTTGGAAAAGGAAGTGGCCATGTGTTTTCAAAACTTTGAGTTACATGAACTGAGACACATCTGATACCAATATAGTCACAGCCACACTTTCCCAAAGGATCAACACAATGAATAACACCACATCCCTTTCTTGAACTTCCTTGAGAGAGAAACACCTTGTCTCCATTTCGCATTGTGTCTGCAAAATAAAATAAAAAATACTTCAATAAATAGGTGTTTTTTTAGTTGGTTTTCTCACTCAAGTGCATGTCTCTTAAAACTAGGAATCACAAAGAAGAAGACAACACAGCCTCTGCTTATAGCATGCATGCATGCAAGGGGGGTGCACACAGTTAATAGATATAATAAACACTTGGAAGTGACTAAGTTTCTTTAAGTGTGAGTAATGAAAAGAGATTATTCAATGTAGCAATCTATATGGTAAAGTATTAGTGAATTCAACCTATGTCATAAAGACAAAGTAGTTTGAGGCTCAAACTTTTGTTTGAGCCTCTTCTTGTACATGAGATTAAATCTCAAGTAAATTCTTTTTCTCCTAAATTAGGGTGTATCTAAATTTGAGGCTCAAACATAGGCTACATAAGGCTCAAACTTTTGTCTGAGCCTCATTTGTGGGTGCAACTAATGATGTTGAAGGGTAACCACAATGGAATTCCCAACTGGTGAAATGAGAGCATCAACTTGGAAGATGATATCAGTGAGGAATATTCCATCTCTGACTCTAATCCTTAAGATGGGGAGTCCAACACATATCAAAAGGATAGGGATCTCACCAACACAATAAATATTCTCTTAGAACAAATATCACAATTGGTAGACAAAAGGGAGATTAATAAACCTTGCAATAGTAGCCATCCATACAAATTAAGTGGAAAATCTATGCAACTACCAAGCAAGCTTTGCCAAGCATAGGTAAGACAAAGATAGATATGTATTCCCAAAACTCTTTGCCGTCACCAAGTATATCAAGGCATAACAAAAGAAAAAGAAACCAACCACTAACAAAAAAACCCATTACCAAGTACATCAAGGCACAACCAATGCAAAAGAATTCATCATTAACAAGTAAGACAACTAGGGAGTATATCAAATATACTCACATACAATACAAATGGGTGACCAACAAAACGCTATGTACTCAAGGTTATTGTAAGGGGGCATCCAAGATTTGGCTACCAAAATAATCTTGAGGATCAAAAAAGTTTCCCAGTACTAGACAACTTAGCGATCAAGCAAGTTCAAAACCTTTGCACCAAAGAGGGCAATCAAAAGTAATAGTCAATCCAAAAATAGAGCGTGAAGAGCCCATAACAAAAGAGAACAAAGCCACCAAACCCATAATAGAAAACCTAAACAACCCAAGTTGAAGAAATGGAGACGTATGATTCAATTCATACAATAAATACACCATCCCGTATCACACCGTATGGTATGTACATCGTACCATATTTTAATGAAACTTTTGTTGGTCACATAATACATTTGTCATTGCAATTTGGAAATAAGAATGAAGGTGAAGTCTTAAACAATTTTTAGTATTTTGTAAAAACAAACTATATTTACCGTACCATACGATATGAATTTTGAAATGCAGTAAGTAAATCATACCATATCGTATCATACCCTATCCTATGCATAATTATGGCTTGAGGCTCAAACTTGGGTTTGAGCCTTCTTTGTTTCACAAAAGTGAAGCCCAAGTTTGAGGCTCAAACTTAGGTTTGAGCCTTGTTTGTTTCACAAAAGTGAAGCCCAAGCTTGAGGCTCAAACTTGGGCTTGAGCTTATGGGATGAGGGCTATATATACTAAAGTGGTGCATAGCTACTATCAAAAGACCAGGACCGGGATCAGGCTTGGGCTTGGGCTTAGGCTTGGGCTTGGGCTTGGGCTTGGGGGAAGAAACCGGAACCGGAACCAATATTTTGTGCAGCCATTTCTCCTTCCCAAGCCCTTTACCTTTTGCATAGCAAGAGAGGAGGAAAATCATGCGTGCAGAGAGCATTCACGGAGAGGATGAAGATGATGTGCATAGACAAACGGGCTGCCGTGAATCGCAGCGCGATTTGCGCTGGGTTGCGGGTGCATCTGTGCAATCTGTGGGGCAGAGGAAAGCAAGACTTGCCTCCGTTTCAACTCCAGCCATGGCTGCTCTTCTTCTTTCCCCCCGATTTCACAATTTGAAATTCAAATACAAGCCCACGTTCACACTGCCCGACCGTTTAACTATATTTTGTGAATATGGCCGACGTGAACATAAAGTGGCCTTTTCATACTAGTTGTCTGAGTTAATATCACAAAACAAAACCCTATTGTGTTCATTATTGTACGCGCCCACGCAGAGAAAGTGTGCGCGGCCCTCGTTGCTCTGTGTGCAGCTGCATATCGTCGTTGTTCCTCTCCGCGCAGGTGCATACCGCCCACCACAGTACTTTGCGTGCAGACGTACAGAAAGCATGCACCTTCCTCAGTGCTCCACGCACAAACGCACATTGTCCTTGGTGCTCTAAACACAGACATAGACCATCCTATTTGGTTCTATACGCATAGGCACAGATTGTCTTTGTTAGTGCCTTCCACACACAGAGCCTTCGCGAGCGGGCTGCCCTTGCAGGCAAAGCATATAGGTATGCTTGATGTTGACTTCTTTCGTGTGTCCCTCTCTTAATTTCTCTATTTCTCATTTTGTTTTAGTGATGGGACTCCTACACAACTTTCCATTGCCTCCTATGTAACTTGAGGCTCAAGAATAAGTTTGAGCCTCTTATGCAACTTGAGACTCAAACGTGAGTTTGAGCCTCTTTTGTTACATGAGGCTCAAACTCAAGTTTGAGCCAAAGTGATTCTCAAACTCATGTTTGAGCCTCATGTAACACAAACGGCTCAAACTCACCTTTGAGACTCCTATGCAACTTGAGCCTCTAGCTCTACACGAAGCTCAAACTTAAGTTTGAGCCTAAGTGAGGCTCAAACTCATGTTTGAGCCTCATGTAACACAAGAGGCTCAAACGAGAGCTTGAGCCTCCTATGCAACTTTCTTTACATGAGGCTCAAACTTAAGTTTGAGCCTCATGTAACACAAGAGGCTCAAATGAGAGCTTGAGCCTCCTATTGGCAACTTTCTGAGTCTCAAACTTAAGTTTGAGCCTAAGTGAGGCTCAATCTCATGTTTGAGTCTCATGTAACACAAGAGGCTCAAACGAGAGCTTGAGCCTCCTATGCAATGTGCTCAAACATGAGCTTGAGCCTCTACTTCTACATGAGGGTCAAACTTAAGTTTGAGCCTAAGTGAGACTCCAACTCATGTTTGAGCCTCATGTAACACAAGAGGCTCAAACGAGAGCTTGAGACTCTTATGCAACTTGGTTTACACGAGACTCAAACTTAAGTTTGAGCCTACCTGAGGCTCAAACTTATGTTTGAGCCTCATATAACACAAGAGGCTCAAACGAGAGCTTGAGCCTCTAATGCAACTTGCTCTACATGAGGTTCAGCCAAGGTAATGGAGCTGGGATAGAGGAGCAAGACATACTCTACAAAATCTAGCACAAAATGTCACTTTCACTGAAATTTGCATAACTTTTGCTCTGAAACTCCGATTTAAAAAGTTTTTTTATCACTTTTGAGAGCGCGAGTTACTCTACAACTTCCTTTGTAAAGCAGAACAAATCAACCTAGGTAGCCTTTGGCTACCAAGGTTTATTTGGTCTAGGGTTTCAAAAAGTGACCAGAAGACCTCCATTTTTTACTCCGAAGTTTGGGCGGTCTAAAAACCAAAAATATTACAAGTGTGTATTCTATTGTATTATGCACACCGGACATAAAGGACATCATTAGAGCATCAAAAACACCTTTTTGGTGCAGGATAAGTGCATAATGTGTACCTCTCAATGTGTTTGAGTCTCACATAATGACGCTCAAACTTGAGTTTGAGCCGCGCTTATGTAAAGGACACTCTTGCCTACTTTTTCAATTTTTTTCAATTTCCTTCAAAGACTTTGTTTTTGTATGTTTTTGTAATCTTAGGCATGAAAAACATTCAAAAATCAGCTTCTCAAAGCTCAAAACCAACGGAGAAATTTTCATTGGATACAATTCTATCCTCTCCGCAGCAGCAGAAAGTAAAATACAATGCCCCACGAGTCAAAGTGGTCAAAACATTTGATCTTTCTAATCAGAAAGATATTCAATGGTTTATAGATACATACGATTTTGAAGGAACGTATGAAAGTGACTTACATCTTTATGTCAAACAAGGGGATCAAGCATATGGCAATATGGGTGCATAAACAATGCTAAAGAAGACATTAATGATGCTGCTACTCCTTGTATCACCATTACATGTGTACCCCAAGGAGAAACAACAAAGGCTAACAACATATCTTTACTTCTACTTGATTGGGCACCCTTTGACATGACAGGGAGAAACAGGTGTACAAAGTTATGGTCAGCTAGTACAGGGGATAAAGAATGCCAAGGGTATGTTGTCTAGTGATAAAAAGGCAATAGGTAAAAGAAAATCAACAAATTTGAATCTACAAAGGGAGCTTGTACAGAGTCAGGGAAAAGATCTTGTGAAGTCTGCTTTAGACCACATGGCTGGAGGACAAATTGCTACAAGCCCTCAAAATCTCTTGACTAAAGGAACAGATAATCTCAAAGACCTTGTACCATAGGTGAAAGGTGCCAAGAATCAAGGTAAACCACAAAAAGAAACACCTTCATCAAGTGGAAAATCCCTCATCAAGTCTTCACAAGAAAAGAGGAGCATGCCAATAGAAGTCAATGATGATGAAGGTAATCTAAAGAGGCAAAAGACAAATCTTCCACCAAGTTCTTTACAGCTTGCAGTTGTTGATCCCTTACCAATAGGGCTTGCAGAAGAAGAGAACAAGGCATTAGCCTCATTGGAGTCCAAAAAGACATATTATCCTTTTGGTTCTGATGTTGTTTCCAACATTGATGTCTTGAATTGCTTCCCTGCACCATCTCAGTATGTTTACAGAAGGTTGAATAGTGATTGGGTCAAAATGCTCACACTTGATATAATTAAAGATACAAAGTTTGAAGAAATACTAGGCATTGTAATGCCTTGTGATGAGCATCGCAATAATCCACTTCAAACATTTAGTAAGAAGAACATAAATAGTGTAACATACTGGATAATCTCAGGCCAACACTCTATTAGTGCAGCAAAGTGGCTACAAAAGACAAATCTTGCTGTGGTCACATCTGCCCTGAAAAGCCAATTTTGATATAGGAAGTGTAAAATCATTCTAAATTGCCCCGCAAAAATTTCTCGAGAGATATCAAAAGATGCAAACATATAAGTGGCCAAATCAATGCAATAGGAACCTTTTTTGGATCAACTACTTCAAGCACAATCACAGTGGATTGCAAACGGTTGTCCAAGTAAGCCTCCACCAGGTGTCAATATAACAAAGAAGTCATCTCAATCTTGGGAGGTAATTATCTTTAAATAACATATTCTCACATTTCATGTGTCCTTCTTTTTTACTAGAGTATATTTTGAATTGTGTTTTTTTTTTGTAGGACTTTGTGGAAACCACTAAATATACCCTTCATAAGGGTTTTATGAAAAATGACCTACACCTACTATTGTGTGATGACACTATATGGAAAAACTGGGTTTCAATCATGGATTTGTACGTACGAGGAGGACTACCAAACACAAAGGGGGTTACATCAACTCCTACTGAAGCAGAACAAAAGAGTATAGTACCCAAACTTAAGCATGGGAAGATTCAACAAGCAGCTCAGGGACTGTGGCATTAAGGCCAACATTGTTCAGATGTATTGCAGGACTTGAGTCATCTGAAGTTCTTAACCTACAACAACATATTCTTGACAAATCCATCCTTTTCAAAAAAGGAAAACATACAAAGGACATGATTGACATGGAGGAGTATGCATGGAATCTTAAGGTTGAAAGGGTACTCCAAACCGCCGTCATAGATTTCTTCAAAAATCTCTCAACAGAATGGCTAAATTGGGATATTGTTTGTGAGAAGTAAAAGCTTGGTGAATTTGAGTACAATCAACTTAAAAGCTACACAAGGACATTTGTTAAGGACTCCCTTAACAGAACAAAGAAGACTCCTTCACTTCCTCATAGTGCAATTACACCGCTACATCATCTCTATAGAGCATCCACGGGCAATGGGACAATGGAAAATTCAATTCCATGGAATATTAAGGGAGTTGTCTTGGATGCGAAAAAGATTGAAGCATTTTGTAAGCAATTTCATGTGCCATTCCAGTTAGTAATAATGGATGCTCGAGGTTTTAAAAGGGATTTGTCAGTTGAGATATTCTCCACAATAACAGCTAGTCTCAATTCTATGAACTCATGTTTGGAGTACATAATTGTGTGCTTTGTGGACTTTGTCAACATAAATTATCTTGTGGAGGGTGTTTCTTCTCAATTAGGCAAGTTGCACTATGAGGTGGGTGTAATCACCAAGGACAATGAGCAATCCTTAACATTAGGAGCATTTGCTTATGCAGTAGTCACTTTATTTGTGAGCAAAGCAAGCACCTTTGAGGCTATCGATAAAGCACCTGGTGAGAAAGTATACATCTCTACATCTACAAGTGCAAGTGCATAAGGGGACACAGTTGACAAAAACTACATCAATAATCTTATTGAAGGATTTTCTCCACAAGAAAATTATGTTTTAGATCTTTTTTCTAGTGGAATTGTTCTTCAACAAAGCTTAATGTCAAGGAGACGTTGCATTGCATTGTGCAAGGATGACCTAGAGGCAATGAATTTAGAGACAAAATGCTCTCAAATCCTTGAGGAAAACCAACAACTTTGGGAGTGGTGTGGGCATCAAACCTCTTCACAAAATCAGAAAATAGATCTAGATGATGCTCAAATAGATGCTTTGAACAACATGGAGGTTGATATGCAACCCAGTGGAGATGATGAGGATGAGGAGGAAGATCATAGCGAAAATGATAGCATGAGTAGTGATGAAGAAGATGAGATGGTAAAAAATAAGCCTACATGCAGTGATGTTGATAAGGGAAATGAAGACAAGGAGAATGATAAAGAGAACAAGGATAGTAGTAGTGACAAAGAAGAGGAGGTGAATATGGATAATCCAGAAAGCAGTGGTGTTGAGAAACAAAATGAAGATATGGATAATACTAAAGAGAATCAACACAATGATGCTGAGCAATGCAACTTAGACAAACATAAAGACAATGACGATGAGGACACTACCCATCTCCACAAAAGTCTTAATAGGGATATTAATGATAACTTAGAGATAGGTAGGTTATAGATGTAGATTGTTTTTTAATAGAATCATCAGCTTTTTTCTTATATATAAAAACATACAATCTTTATTTGTGTGCATTTTCAATCTCAATATTTTTTGAGTTGTAAGTCCATCACTTTTGTACCCACATCAATTTTTTTATAGCCTCATGTTGTACATGAGTCTCTTGCTCTACATGAGGCCAAGTTGGAGTTTGAGCCTCAATGCTACATGAGACTTGTGTGATCTAAAAGGCTCAATCTCAATTTTAGACCCTTGTAACACAAAATCCTCAAACTCTAGAGTATGCTCCATGTAGTCCATGAGATTAAAACTCGAGGCTCAAACTTGAGTTTGAACCAAATTGAAGTTTGTCCCTTGTGTGACATACAAGACTCTAATTGAGCCTTCTATACTATAAGAGTACTGAACTCTTATTTGAGTATCTTGAAGCAAATTTGGATCAAACTTCATTTCGACCTCTTGTTGGCACACAAGGCTCAAACTTCAATTTGAGCGTTATATACTACATGAGGCTCAAACTCAAGCTTGAGCCTCTTATTTTACTTGTGTGCTCGAGGAGACTCAAAGATTTTTGGAAAATCATTCTTATGATGCAAAATTTTGAGCTATCTTCAAAGGCTAAATTACATCTTAGAATTTATAGGACTCAAAGTTATAGGTGATCTTGTTCCTGAGATAAGGGAGCGCATAAGGGAAATACAAAGAGCACATGGTGGTAGAAACTGGGAAGAGTTCAAGCTCGCTTTGAAGGATGATTATTTCATGGAGGAGGTAACCAAGCATACTTTCTTTGAGTGGGTTACAAAACCCAAAATTGGAATTTTTGCCATGGAGTTGCTAAGAGAATTCAAGAAGCGCTATGCCCAGTTGTCAAGGATAGAGCACACAACCTTAGACAGGGAGAAAACAGAGCTCTTCTTGCAAGTGGCTAGCAAAGATCTCCAAGAAATGCAAGAAATTCTCCTTGAGGATAAGGATACAAAGTAGGGACTAAAGAACAATTGGAATGATGTCGAGGATGCTATAACCATGTCAGCAAAGCGACAATGATAGATGGATAAAGTGGTGATGAGCTTGATAACTCCTATAACTATTACCCTTGAGAGCCCACCAAAACCTATTGCCACAATTCCAAATGCAGAAGGGCCAATGGAAGAGCTTATTAAGGACATATGGGACCTAAAATTGAAGATGTCTAGGCTAGAAGAAAGAGGACAATCATCCAGGCAGGCTCCAATACAAAATCCCCAAAGCAAGGAGGGGTTACATACAAATATATATGGTGCAACGACATAGAATATGCAAAAAAAGATTGTGTCACCTATAAGGATGCCCTTAGAAATCAACTTGTATTTTTCAAGGATGGAAAAATCCACCTCACTAAAACCAGTCTTCCATTAAGTACAAACTTTGGGAAAGGAGGGATGAAAAAGTTGGTTGAAGATATGGCTGTCAGCCATGCCATCTCTATGGTTGAGGCAGCAACCTATGGGTTAAACCTGGCCAATCTAATCAAAAATGTGAAAAGGATGAAGATCAGGAGATGAAGATTTTTTTCCATCAACGATGGAGCTAATTGCATCAAAGAAAGTGTCTAAGCAAGCTTTGCATGAGGCGGGAGACTACATACATCTCGAGATTGGCTAGGAAGATCGTATGGATTCTCTATCTATTCATGCCTACCTTGCAGAATGTCAGAATAATGAGGCACAGGTGGAGGAAAAGCGTAATCTTAAGGGAAAATGAGGAAGGAGGGCCATCAAAAAGGGTCACCCATGGTAGTGGAAAGAAGGACAGAGAGCCATCAAAAGTGCCTTTGCCGCATAACCAACCTCCATAGGAAGTATCAATGAATGAAGCTCCAAGAAAGAAAAAGCAGGAGAAGGAGAAGATTAAAGGGAAAAGTCCACTCTACAAGCTTCATTCTGATATTGAAGCTGCTATACAGACCTCAAAAAAGTGTTGGAGCAGAGGATTTTGAATAGTAAGGTGGAATTTACACTAGGGGAAGTCTTGGGGATTGCAAAGAAAGAATTCCATGACCAAATCATTGTTATTATACGAAGGAAATGATAATCCTTGATTGAGTCCATTCCGTAACAGGGGGAGACAAGCACTTCCAAAACTCATGGAATTTGGGTACAACAAAAGGAAGAGAGAGAAAATGTAGTGGAATGCAATCAATCAACTGGAGGGGCACGACAGGTGAGATTTGTGGATGAAGATAATGAGAAGGAAGTTCTTGCAAAAAGCCATTACTCCAGGAACCATTGGGAAAGGGCCCCAACAAAAACCCTCTTCAAGATAGGGGATTTGGAAGAGCCATATGTCGCCTTGATCGATCGTGAGTTGGCGATAAACCTAATGGCTAAAAACCTCTACAACAAATATAAGTGATCGATGGATATAGACCATGGATGGATGATAAAGGTGGCAAAAAACTTATTAGAAGAGATTTATGCAGCTTGGCCAAATGTGGGGGTAACCATAGGGGATGTGAAAGACGACCAAAATTTCTTTGTCTAGGAGATGTCATCCTATCCCCTCATCCTTTGACAACCCTATATTATGGCTATAAGGATGGAGACAAAAATCTTGGATGATGGCTCCGCATATGCAAGAATAAGGAGCAAAGATGGCAAGAAAGTTGTTCAAGTTCTTTGCATCAATCACAAAGGAATCGTGAGACTCTTCCAGAACAGCCACTCCCAAAGATAAATAGAGAATTCATGAACTATAGGGAGATGGGGGACATTGTTTGCAGATCGTCGCAATGGGCATCAATAGTATAGTACTCACAAATAAATAGAGAATTCATGAACTATAGGGAGATGGGGGACATTGTTTGCAGATCGCCGCAATGGGCGTTAATAGTATAGTACTCACAAATAAACATAAGATATGTCAGATTCTGGGAAGGGACTTGGCTAGTGCATGGAAGCGTCGTGGGTGTGCCAAACACCAAAATGTCACACACAAGACCTAAGATAAGAGGACTATGTAGCAAACATATCTAAATACGCTAAACTCAATGAGATTCGTAGGATTTACTCTCTTTATCCATAACCTTATCCTATGCAAAATAAGTACATGACAAGAGCTTTTAGGCTAGTGGGTTCATTCATTGACTTAAGGACATACTTTAGAACACCTATCTGCACTTAAAGTTCAGTTTGGAGACTGTATGAAATTCAGGAGTTTCATAATAGCACATAGAAAAACTATAAATTGTAGCCAAATGACTATTACAAACTCTTAAGCAACCCCTTACATCACCTTTCCAAGGAAGCAATTGATTAACACCAGCATTAATCACTTAAAACAAGAACTTAAGCATACTAATCTTTCATGAAATTAATCAAACAAAAGCTTGAACAAACCACATGAATAGAGAGAGTGAGACAAAGGGAATCCATACTATTCATCAAGAATGAAAAATGATACAATGTGGGCACGATAGATGTGCTGCAAGATTGCTCTCTTCTCTTTGTAAGATCTTCTTCTTGTTGACTATGAAAAAGATTGTCCTATTTGGATTTAAATTCCCTCTTATACAAACTTTGACCTCAAAAATTAAGTGTACAATGAGATGGGTTCAATTCTTGTTCAAAGCTTGTACAAATTAGAAGCTTAATGCCCCATTCCATTCTAAATAATTACAAAAAGCTTTTGTTTTGACTACATGCGAAAAAAAAAATAATGCCGATCTTTATAATTCCCGCCACTTTTGCTACTTTGCCTTTGTAAATTATTGCCATTGGAGGTCTCCAAAAGCACTCCCCCACACCTATTAAAGTATCCATCCTTGGATACTTGCAAAAATCAACTGATGGCATTACCATCGCCTACGATCCACCTCTTCTAAGGCATTGATGGCCATCTATGTACCTTTGTCTCTTTACTCTCTGCTCTACAGTCTCCAAGATAGTTTGCAATGGATTCTTTAACTATAGTTCTTGGAAGGCCATAAGTCTACAGTGAATGTCTGCTAAGAAAGGCCCAAATATGCAGCTACTACTCTCAAAGAGTCCAGTGTAATGGGCTTCTTCGAAGGTCATCATATAGTAAGTCGGCATGAATTGTAGCCTTGCAAAGAAACCCATTAGCAGCTGGCTTGTCAAAAAAGACTGGAGATGCTAGCAAAGCCTGTTTTTGCCTTCAAGGAAGCGAGTTCATGGTGCCTTGTACTTATCTAAAGCTTGAGAGAATATCTCGATGCAGGTGAGTAACATCTTCATGATTTTCACTAGCATCTTGCATGTGAGATCCAAGACCCCTTCAAACTACTTTATTGTAGTTTTTGCCACCTTAAGCATATACCCTTTGGTGATTGGCTCATCCTCGTCTGGAGCATCCAATATGGGGTAGTTCAGGCATTGTGGGTGTTTGGTGCTGTAGGCTTTGTAATCCCCCCATATCCTTCTCCTTCACCATGGGTAGAAGATCAAATCTATCCTTAGTTCCCTGGGTTCTTAAGCATAAAAGTATGCATTATAATGGTTCAAACCCCATGGACACTGCTCGTAAACTTGTTTCCATTTTGTGAACCTTCAACAGTACAAAAGTTGAAGAGAAGTGGCACAAATTCATGAATAATAGGATGACAAATAGAATAACCTCTATAGTAGAAGTCCTTGGAACACATTTGCTCCACGACCCACTTCTTGCACAACACTATTTGATTTAACATGCATTGACTGTGATGGCATTCTAGGGCCACGTTACATGGCCATGCATTAGGCACTATTACCACCATCCATGCATGCACATGTCTTGACATACAACAAGTCAAGATGACTTAGGATAGGTGGGGGGAGGTATGCCAGTCATCACTGCAATAACATGGACGACCAAATGTAAATGGTTTTGTTGTGCTTTGCTACAAGTGGCCTGATTTGAGACTGGAGGAGTTGTTTTCTCTTTTGCATATTCTTGTTGGTTTTCTTTTGTTTGTTTTGGTTTCCACTTTCCCTTTTCTTTAGCAGTCGCTTTTTTGAAAGCTTTTGACACTGTTGGTTGTGATTGTGGACACTCTTGGTTATTTTTGGTGATTATAAGACATAGCTTATTTTCTTTTGGTACCCACCTATATTGAGCTTGGTGCATAGTCGCCAGGTTCTATTGTGCTGATCTTTGGTGTTGTTGACATTGTTTATTGACCGGTTTCTTTGGTGACCAAATGTGAGTTGCTCCAACAAATTAACCTTGAGCTACGAGTGCCTTTATTGGTACCCATTGCTTTGTTGTGGCCACTTTGGGATGTTCCTTGTGCTGTGGCCCTTGTGTAACCTTGGTGGGATACCTTTTATTTGATCCCATGGGTTTCAAATTTCTCTTTGGAATCCATTTGAATTGACCATTCCCTTGTACTTTGAGCTGTTGTTTTGGTATCGAAATCTTTTGACTGTCAATAATTTTTTGTTTCCTCTTAGGAAAGCTATGCTTTGCATCCATGTTGTGCATCCTTTCCTTTTTTTGAACTTGTGGTCTTGATGTTGGAGAGTAATTCTTTTCATTTACTCTTTTAGTAACCCAAATCTATGAAGAGCCCTTTTGCGCTTGTGCTAGCTTCTTTGGGATCCACTTGGTTGTGTGCCAATGTTCACTATGGTTGTTGGTTGGTGCTCTTCTTAGATTGATTTCTTCTTAAACTACCTCTATTAGGATGTCAGGTGTTGTGTGAGGCTCCAAATGGCTTTCCTCTTCCATACTCGGAATTGCAGCAGTTGGTTCTTGTTTTGTGGTAGAGTCATCATCGTTTTCAGAGCCCTAATCCATGGTAAAATCTTCATCCTTGAGGAATGGTACAAATAGTCTTGTATGGTCGTACTCAAAGTTTATACCTTCTCTCCTCCAATTGGGTATACCATTGTATGCTCTTTGCCAAGGCTACCCTAGGATTACTAGTGTGGCTACTTTACTTGGCTTCATCACATAGAACCAATGATGTACATTAGTATTCCCAATAAATAATGGTAAGTCAAGATATTCTTCTACCAGATTTGACGTAGTATTCCATGTCTTCCTACATGGTACATCCGTCCTGCTAGCATAACAAAGGATGCTGCATTTTGGACTAGAGCTTGTTTTTCTCTGATGGGAGTGGAATGTTCAATTGTCCTATGGTCATGAGTGGAACGAGCTTTTCACTCCATTTGGTGATCATTTCTATATTGAAGAGATAGGCATCTGGTAAATCATCTTCAACTCCCTTAGGTGCCTCCCCACTTGTTAGCTATGACAAGTGGTTGACTCTTTGATGTGTAGTCTCTTTCTTCACTACTACCGTAAAATCAAACTCAAGTAGGATGATGAACCATCTTACTATTCGCCCCGTATTTCATGGTTTGTTTACTAGGTAGAGTAGGGCTTGATGATCAGTGAAGAAGACGAACTGGTTGGCTAGGAGATAGTTGCGGAACTTCTTTACAGCATATATCATGCCTAGCCCCTCTCTCTCAGTGGTTGTATAGTTTTGTTCAGCTGAATTGAGCTGTCTGCTCGCATACGAGATTGGAAAGTCCATATTCTTTTCTCCTAGTTGAGGTAAAATAGCTCCTATTGCGAAGCTGGAAGCATCGATATGGACATGAAAGATGATATTCCAATGTGGAGATTTTAGAATTGGTGCTGAGGTCAAACATTCTTTCAGCTTGTTGAAGGATTCCTCACACTCATCCGTCCATACAAAGACTGTGATTAACACATATAGAGGTCGGGCTATTATAGCGTACATGTAGATAAATCTCCGATAATATCCATAGTGCCCCATAAAGCCTTGGACTTGCTTTGTATTGCGAGGCCTTGGTAACTCTATTATGACCTTAATCTTTTCAAAGTCTTCTGAAATGCCAATTTTAGATACAATATGGCCCAGAATCTTGCCTTGGTGTACCATAAATACACATTTTTCAGGATTCAGGTAGATTCTGTAGATTCTACACTTCTCAAAGATTAGCCGTAAATGATCAATATGTTCTTCTCTTTTGCCAGAATGAATGCAGAGATTGTCCATGTATACCTCCAGGAAATCCCGGAGATATTCTTTAAAAGCGTGGCTCATAAGCCATTGGAATGTTGCAGGTGCATTGGTTAGGCCAAATGGCATAACTTTGTATGCAAATATACACCATTTCGTGGAAAACTCAGTCTTATGTTGATCTTTTGGATCAGTTTAGACTTGGTTGTAGCCTGAGAAGCCATCTAGAAAACTATAGGCTTCCTTGCCAGCCACCCGTTCTATGACATGTTCTGCAATTGGGAGTGGATAGTTATCTCGTATGGTAGCAGCATTTACCTTTTTGAGATTGTCCCATACGCATAATTTTTGCCATTTTTCTTTGGTACTACAATGATTGGGGATACCCAATCAGTATGCTCAATCTCATAGATGAATTCTGTTTCTTTTAATTTTTCTATTTCCTCCTTTATTATTTTGGTAAAATTATCATTATAGGTGTAAGGTCTCTGTTTACTTGGTCTTGGATCTTCCTTCATGGGAATAGTATGTTGGCAAATTGCAAGATCTACCCCTTTCAGGTCTCTATAGGACCATGCAAACACATCCTTATACTCTTTAAGCATCTTGATCAATAACTCTTCTTCTTCAGGAAGTAAATCTGTGGCAATGTAGGCAGGCCTAGGATCTTCTCCTTCTTCTACAAGATTTATTTTTTTAGCATTTTTGGGCCCATCATACAATTGTCTTGGCACTTCCGACATTCTCATAGGCTATTGGACAATGACCTTTCTGTCTTGTATGGTGTACCACTTGAAGTGAGAAGGAACACTCAAGTTCTCTCGCTTTTCATCCTCACTTTCCATCTCAGTAGACCACACTTGTTTTAGTTCCCATTTGAGCTCATTATATTTGGCTTTTCGCTCTTTCTTGGTCAATTTAGGTTTCTCTATTTTGTTTTTATTTGATCATTTTTCTTGTTTTGTTTCTTTCTTGGTCATGGGCGTTTCCCTTTGTAGTAGATAGCATCCAGTGACTTTGTCTCTGACACAATCCTTGGCCTCAGTAGACCTTAAAAAGTGTCGCTTATTGTAATACTCTGGAGCGTATCTTTGCCCTCTCGTTCAAGTCTGTCTTTAACGTTGCCTCCTCTTTTGTATTTCTTTTGGTTCTTGAGGAATGGCAGCCTCTTTTCCGTCTCTTAGTTGTACATTGATTGGTTCAGGTTCATCAAAATCTCCCAACTTGTCTGAAGCATCATAAAAGACTTGATCCTGGCAATCAGAATCTTTTTCAGAGCCGTTACTTCCTTGGTTAAGGTCGTGGATCGCAACTTCTTCACAAAGTCTTAGAGCTTGGAGACTTGCTCTTGTGGTGGCACATTCTGGATCTTTCATATCGATGTTTGGTTCTCCTTGTAAGACTTTTACCATGTGGATTGGAATAATGTCATAACCTTCCTTATCATAGAAGACGGTAGGTGTGACCTCATTTACACATACATCCACAGTGGCCAAAATGTCTTGCCATGTGTCAGGGATAAACTGATCATTGGGGAATGGTTTGAGTATATAATCTTCATCAATCTTGGGTCCTACATCTTCTACATCAGTCCCTCCTTCAGAT
Organism: Cibotium barometz; assembly: GCF_041138505.1. Lineage (NCBI taxonomy): Eukaryota > Viridiplantae > Streptophyta > Polypodiopsida > Cyatheales > Cibotiaceae > Cibotium > Cibotium barometz. Next base: position 28,938,243 of record NC_141069.1, on the reverse strand, counting down.
GCTCCACACATCCATAGGTGAGATCCTAATTATTTCCAAGTCGGTCTAGAAGAATTCGTCGTGGCTGTTGTTGACTTGAAATCCTCTACAGGGGTCCTAGCAACATCTCAATGATTGATCCCCTAGATTGATTCTTGTGACCGCTTGTGGTTGTCTAAGATAGATGTAATTGAATCCCCAATCCTGTATCATCTTAAGTTGTCGCATGAATGGACCTCCTAGGATAATATCGTAGTTAGAATTCTTTCCAAAATCAATAATAGCAAATGTATGCTCGTACTCTACCCCACATGAGCTTACCACTACTTTCTCTAGCAGGCCTATGGGTCGTTCTATGTATCCATCTGCTAGTTGCACTTTCATGCACGTTTTCTTTATCGCAGGTTTTCCCCATGATTCCCATATCTTTTTGGTTGCTATGGCTACTCCGGCTCCACTATCGAGGATAGCTAGCATTTGTTACCCCCTGAATTCTATAGGAATCGTTGTGTTTCCATCCTCTCCCTCACAGTAGTCTCCTACTTTGTTGAGAGGGACTGGTTTGAAGTTTCTCTTTTTGTTGTTTTCGTCCATCATGGGAATTTGTTCTGAGACAGGCAGGTCTACTCCTAACTTCTTCAGTTGTTTCCCCAACTCTTTCCATAGCTTTGGCCTTACCCTTAACACATCTGCCAGAGGCAGTGTGCATGAAATTGGTGCCGACACAAGAGTAATTAGATTTGTAATATCCAACTTTGGCGTAGAGTTTACCTTTTGGGATGGAACCTTGCATATCTCCGAAGCTGCCTCGTAATCCCCTTGGTAGGAAGGAAGAGTATTGAATGTTTCTGCCTTACTTTCTTCTGATTTTTCAGAGTCCGCATCATCGTAGTCGAAGTGTAGTTCCAATTCCAATGTCTTTGGATCAAAATCAATCTCTACCAGAGGAGGTTTTTGACTCTCCTGTTTTCTCTTGTGTGACTTTCACAACGTCCCATAGTTTTTGATGACATGAAACGGGAGACGAGAGCAAGCGCACAATCGGGCTGCCTCGGGGCTCGTGCATGCTCACCAACCCAAGGGGGTCTCTCACTTCATGAATCAATTAGGGGGGGCCACCACCTTGTTTTCTAGACAGCAAGGAAACTAACTCTTACTCTCTCTCAAGGTTGGAGTCTCACACGAGGTGGAATCCTCACAATACGCAAACGGCGTAATCACAATACAAAGACCATACAATAGTGAATGTGCCAAACTCCCGAAGGCTCAAGATCATTGCCACTATGCTAGCGCGAAGCTAACGGGACTACGAGCATGTGGGTGCGGCGGTCTCACCACCTTATGATCCACACAAACACAAATAACATAAACGTAAAAGGGAGAGGTCCTAGTCCCATGAACCCAATCAAGCATGTGCGGTCTAGTGTCCTCTCGGTCTCAATGCTTTGGCGGGGCTTCGCATGGAAGTTTTCCCCACCCTCACAAGGTCTTGAATGTGCAACAATCACACACACTTAAATAAAATGTGCATGCAAACCACCCTTTCCATCTATGTTTATGTCTCTTCTCAAATCAAAGGTCATGCTTGGTTGCAAGTGGTAAAAACGCTGAAATTATTTAGACATACACACCAATTTACAATCACCCTTCAAGCAAAACAACATTCTACCATCAACCATTCATCCAATCATGCACCAAATAAACGATCCCCGACTCCCGAAAAGGCAATCCTCGCACTCAACAAGCCACAAGCTTGGAGGCTACACCCACGTGGAATCGTGATCAACGCAAGACACACTAATCAACCAAATTGCCAACACAAATTGTATACCAAATAAGGCTACACTAGCCTTACAACCACAAAACACCTTCAATTACACAATCTTCCACTCTTAATTTAGCATATTTGCAAAGGAAAATTAAGAGGAGCACCAATAACAATGATTAAAAGCAACACATCATACCATGTAAAATTACTCGTGAGAGGATTTTGCAAGGTATGAGAGCCGCCGCACGTGCAATTTGCCACCACCGTAGAGAATCCAAGGAGAATTATGTACTAGTCAAGCTTCCCAGTGGCTTGATTAATTAATAATGATGGACTCAAAGCTCTCAATAGGTGCTTAATGCAACTCTATTTGCATAGGGAAATTCAATAGGGGGGCTCAAAAATGCCTTAAGGGGACTCCCAAAATACATAAACCCAAGCTCCTTTTATAGGTGGGAAAGGTAGCTTAAGGCCTAGATTAAATTACAATAGGAAAGCTCTTAGGAGTAATTATCTAAGAGGAGATAAAGAGCTAAGTGGAGCTCTCTGTTTTTTCATGGAAGCTCAAATTGATTTTTTTTTTTTGTGTGTGTGTGTGAGAGAGAAGTCGTGCACACACTAGGAAATACACACATTTCTCAAAAGATACCCTTTCCAATTTGGTGTGAGGGTATGCCAAATTGGATGGCAGGGGAGTGGGGTAGGCTAAATTTGAATAGGGGCTTGGACCTTAGCTTAAAAAAATGCAAGTGAAAGGAAAGAAATGAAATTGTTTCATTTCTCAATCGTGCAAACTAAAATCCAAGGACACCTTTTGTAAGAGGTGGGCTCATTTGTAAGTGACCTCTTGTGCAAGTCAAAAGAGGTTAGAGGGTGGTCCAATCAAATCAAAGTGTGTGGCTCCTCCAAAAGTGAAGACACTTCATTTAGCTTACCTCAGCCCATCATGCACTTTGGATACATTGGGAAAGTGGAGTTAGAGAGAGACGATGCACCAAATCAACTAGAGAGAGGGCACTTAAAAAATGCGCATTTTTGAAAAGGGGACTCCCTTGCCTGCATCATCAAAATTGGCTTCACATTTGACTTTCATACCTTGTCCTTTGCTTCCCTTACCATTTGATTTCATTTTCTTCACCTTGCTCATCACCCACATGCTCCATTTGCTATTTATCTTCTACTTTTGCTTTCTACTGCTCCACAACCTCACCTTGATGTTATTTTGTTTTACTTTGCCATGTCCCACAAGCCTTTGATTTTTTCCTTCCTTAACTTTCACTTACTCTTTGAGAAAAACCATGCCACATGTAATTGACATTCACCTTGGCCATGCCACCTAGGATGGGGGCATTCCCACCTTGCTTTCCACTTGAGAGTAGCTTTCTTCTTCCTCTTAGGAGAACCTAGTTCCCATTCCTCATTATTAATAGCTCTTTATGCTGCATATGGTCAGCCTTATTCTGCAAACACCTGTACAAAATATACATAAATCCCTTGATAAGAGCTGAAATGATGGTTGTGATTTACCCCCATCATTAGCCCAAACCAAGGACGCTAGAGGTATTTATGCCTCCAGCTCCAACGTTTCTCCATCAGTGACGTTTTCCTGCAACCTGCTTGTGCACTCATCCTCTCTATCAATGGAAAGATGCTCCACTGATGTGCCTGGGTCACAAAGAAAAGTGTCTATGCATGGCCGTGTAATTGGCCCTATACTCATGCTTGAAATGCAGGGAACATGCTGTGCAAGAACTGGGTCTTGGGCAATCAATCCCAAGGGCTCGTTTTGGTGTCGAGGTTTACTTTCTTTGGATCCTGCTTCTTTGGATAACACATGTGAGAACTTCCATGACAAAGTCTACATGAAAGTGTAGCCTTCTTTACCTTATCCAAGTCCTCCTTCTCATTGAAAACCTGCGAAAAATATGGCTTGAGTCGCCATCCATTCACCCTTGTCTGATGCTATTTGCCAGAGATGTCCATCAGCTGATAACTACCATTTGCAAATTTCTCCAAAACCTTAAAAGGGCCTTCCCAATGTGGTGAAAACTTGTCGCTTTTGTTGTAGTCAAAGCGATTATCGTAGCGTAGCACCAAACTTCCTTCTTTGATTTCCTTCACTGCAAGCTTCTTGTTGAACTTGATTCTCCTCTTGTCAGCTTCTTTTGCATAGTGTTCCATTGCTGCTTCCCTGTTCAAAGTTAGCTTTTCCAAGTCAAGGATGCGCTGTTTCAGTTTCTCCTTGACATTCCCATCTCCTTTCACTAACACCCTTAAGCTAGACAGCTCAACCTCAATAGGCAAGATGGCCTCTTGGCCATACACTAAATGAAAAGGGGTGTAACCTAAGGATGACTTAAATGAAGTGCGATATGCCCATAACACTGCATTAAGGTGCTTATCCCAGGTTTGTGCTTTCTCCCCAACATGCTTAGTGATTATCTTACAAATCATCCCATTAACCTTTTCAACTAGACCATTACACTGTGGATAGTAAGGACTAGAGTATCTCTGCTTGATTCCCAACTTGGTAATTAGTTCTTTCACTAAATCCCCTCTAAACCCAGGCCCTCTATCTGAAATGATCTCAAGAGGTGTACCAAACCTGCAACAAATGTTTTCAAACACAAATTTAGCCACATCCTTGGCTGTAATCTGGCTCGTTGGTGAAGCTTCTGCCCATCTTGTCATGTAATCAACACCCACAAGGATGTACTCTTTTCCTGCAGCCGTCCTTGGGAGCGGCCCAATGGCATCAATGCCCCATTTCTCAAAAGGCCCAAAGGAAGTGATAGGCTATTGAGGCCCATAAATAAGCTTTCTAGGTCCTGCGCGTTGACACACATCACATGTTTTACACCAAAACTTGGCATCCCGTTGGAGAGATGGCCACACAAAACTAGCATGCAAGACTTTCCTGCAAGTTATATCTTGAGCAAAGTGCCCACCACAAACATCATTATGACAAGAGTGAAGAATTCGATAAATATCTCCACTGGGAGGGACCTTTCAAAGCACTTGATCCTTCCCTAGACAGAAAAGGTCATCCTTAATGAGTCGATACCTTACCGCCTTTCTTGCCAACCATCCTCTTTCTCCTTTTGTAAGACCAGGGGGTGGCTCCCCTGTCTCTAAGAAACTGATCACATCTTGTAAGGAATCTTTACCTTGAAGCTTAGGCTCTTGTAGCTTGACAGCACCAATTGTAGGTTCTTTCAAACACTCGCTTGCTAGTGCATCTGCATCTTGATTCTTTGCTCTACCCACATAGTGGATTTGCACATGTGTGATCCTCCTAAGTAGGCTCTTCACTTCTCTAAGCTTTAAAGAAAGCTTGTCACTTTTGCATGACCAAATGCCCTGCACTTGTTTTACAATTAGCATAGAATCACCATAGACATTAAGGCGGGTAATTCCATTTGAAACACACCATTCTAGCCCTTTGATTAGAGCTGCATATTTAGCCTCATTGTTGGAAGAGACATCGGGTAGAACCAAACCTCTCTCCAGCACTTTCTCATTAGCAGGGTTGAAAACCACTATACCTACTACTGCTTTGCCTTCTTTCTTTCTATAGGTACCATCAAAATAGAGGGCAAATGCTTCCTCTATCTCCTTTACTATTGGGGGCGCTGCTGCAATCGATTGCTTTGATTCCTTCTTCTCTTTATTTTCCCTAAACTGGTGGGTCAGGATGTCAGCTAAAGCTGCCCGTGTAGACTCTTCCACCATCACCGTGTAATCAAACTCCTGCAATTGCACAATCCACTTAGAAATCCTTGCTGAAACATCCATGTGCCGTAAGACATATGTGCAGGTATCCTCCATGGTGATAATCACAAAATGCCTAGGCAATAGATAAGAATGAAACTTTTGGGTGGCAAACATGAGAGCCAAAACCATTTTCTCCACCGGGGTATACTCCTTTTCTGCTGTCGTCATCACTCGGCTTGCAAAATACACAGGCCTCATCAAAGTGGTCTTGGGGTTCTTCTACAAAAGAATGGCTCCAAGAGAATCTGATCCCACACTAGGATTCACAAAAAACGGCTGGTCCCAGATGGGTGGGAGAATAGTAGGTAAAGAACCCAAAACCTTCTTAATTTCCTGGAAAGTGGCCTCACTCTCCTCAGCCCAAACCAAGGTTTGTGCATTAGTGAGCTGCTGTAGAGGAAAAGCCAGCTGTGACAACTCATGAATAAAACCTTCCAAAGTACCTTACCTTTTGAATGAATGAAGTAAGCTCTTTCACTGTAGTTGGGGAAGAAAGAGCCAAAAGTGCATCGACCTTTGAGGGGTCAGCTTGTATCCCAGACTCAGAAACCACATGCCCTAACAAGGCAACTTGCTTCTTTCCAATATGACACTTTGCCATGTTGAATTGACCTCCTAGTTGTGCAAGTCGACTCAAGCCTTCATCTACCTTTGCTAGATGCAATGCTCGCATGCTGTAGATACAAAAATCATCTATGTAGACCCTAATGGACTTACCAAAATAGGGCTGAAAAATATGATTCATGAACCTTTGGAATGTTGTTGGAGTATTAGTGAGACCAAAAGGCATCACTCTATAAGCAAAACATCCCCATGGAGTAACAAATGTCGTCTTCTTCTGATCCTCCTCGGCTATGCTGATTTGGAAATAGCCTGAGTAACCATCACACACTGTGTACCTTTCATGACCTGCAACCTCATTTAAAATTTCATCTTGAAAGGGAAGAGGAAAATGATCCCTCTTTGTTGCTGCATTTAGGGGCTTGTAATCCACACAAACCCACCACTTGTCGTTCTTCTTCGGGGTCACCACCACAGGGGACACCCACTCTGAATCTTCCACTGGATAAATGAAGCCAGCTTGTAGTAGCTTCTTCACTTCCGTCAATAGAGCTTCTTGTTGCACTATACCGAGTCTTCTTAGCTTCTGGGCCACCGGCTTACAATTCGGCTTCAAATTGATGTGGTGCTCTATCACATTTACACCTGAAATCTCACGGTAATTAGAAATAAAAAGGTGGGAGTGCTTCCTCAACATCACCTTGAACTCTTCCTTCTCTCCATCTGAGAGGTCTTTTGCCAACATACTCTCCAGCTCTTCATCTTTCAGTTCTCCACTAGTGCTCTCACCATCACTAGAAGTAGACTGCTTCAGGACAATACCACACACCTCTAGTGAGCTATCACTCTCACTCTCACTCCTGCTATCACTACTAGTACCTTTGGCCGTGGATGTGGAGTTCTCCATGCTCGACTCATCCTCCGAAGTCTCCAACTCCAAACTCTCTTGTTTTCCCTCTCTCATGCTATACACTATCACCTGTCCTGGTCTGTCTCCCTTCCCTTGTGGCTTAAGGACTAAAGTTCCCTTCTCCCAATCTTGTCTAGCATTCATTGCTATCAACCATGGCCTACCTAATATAATAGGATAGCCTTCTCCTTTAGCTGGCAAAACATATAAATCCACTCCAACTTTGATCCACAAACTACAATCTTTACATTTCTACACACTCCCACATACTTCACTGACACATTATTGGCCATCTTAGCCTTGAACTTTGTTTTACCGTGAACTTCTAACCCTAAACGGTTCATCATCTTCTCACTCATCACACAAACTTGAGCACCTCCATCTACATACAACTTTTGAATTCTTTGACCCTTAATGTATGCCTCTATCATAGGCAGAACATCCTCATCCTTCTTGGCTTCTACTGAGCCCATCACCTTTGTAGTACGAGTACTTACCATCTTCGACCGTTGCCGCCGCATCTTTGGGGACAAATGAAGGAGCTGTGGCCAAGTAAGCTTGGGTCCTTGGCTGCACACATCCTCAACCATGTTGTATGGCTCTTCTCTCTCACCAAGGGGAAAATCCTTGATGGTAATCTTCCTTCTTGTACTCGACCTCTTCTTCCTCTTTTTCGCATCCTTTGACGTACCTATTTCTTCCATCATCGCACTGGATGGTGGTCCCGTCACTTCTTCACTTACTCGTGCCTTCTTGATTGGCATCACCTCCGGTTCCTTTATCTTCTCTTTCCCTTTGGCTTAAAGCTGGATTACATTGATTGCCCTTTCTTCAGCCACTTCCGGCAAAGGTGGAATTGCCGCTGCTGCTTGTGGTTGCCTTAATATTTGAGACTGAACGACTGGTGGCTGGGGTTGAGCACGTGCTTGGGGCCTGTCTCTGGGTGGAGTTACTTGTCTTCTAGGACCTCTTCCCTAGCCATTTCCAGGATGTCTCCTTGGGTGAGGGCAAAAATACATACCATGCCCATCTTCTCCACAGTTGTAGCAGAAATACTCCTGCCTTCGCGGTGGTTGAGCATTTTGTGCTCGTTCTTCATTAGGGGGTTGAGCTGGCACCCTAGATCCTTGAAACATGTTAACAGACAATTCATTTAACTGATTAGTTACCCTTTGTAGTAACTCCAAATGCGGATCCGTCGGCGTCGTAGGAGGTGCATGTGGTTGCTGCTCATTCATCACATTAGTAGAGGGTGGTGACTCCCTCCTCATCACATGAGCTTGAAACTATAACTTCCGATCCTTCAGCCTTGCCCACTGCATGGCTTCTTCGAAAGTCTCTGGGAACTTCCCTTTCACCTTCTCCTATAAAGATGGAGATAGTCCAGCCAAGAACTTCTCTTTCTTGAGGAAATCAGGGGCTCCCTCTCCTTCTGGTAAACTAAGCTCCCCTTGAGCCCACAAGGTGAGAAAATGGGTCTCATATGCTTGGTAAGAATCAAGTGCAGACTGCTGAAGAGATGACAATCTTCGCCACAACTCCTCTGGGTTGTTTCCAGTACCAAACTTAGCCATGAAAGCATCTTTCAACACTTCCCAGCTTCTCTTCTTCTCGGGTAGTAAGCCCGCAAACCAGCTCTTTGCTTCTTCCCGTAAGACTAGGGGGAAAGCTTTAAGCTTCACAGCATCTTCGTCCCTTCCCGACACTAAAAATGCCATTTCTAGGTCGTCAAGGAAGTTGCTCGCATTCTCTCGTTCTCTTCCATGGAAACTAGGAAAAGCCATTGGTGGTTTTCTTTTCCCAAAATTTTTGATTTTTTTTTTAAGGTACTTACACAGATATTTACGGCAGCACGAAAATATGCACGTCAAGGGAAATATGGTAGTAGATCGCCGAGAAGATGAAGGGGCTTACCGACGCATTGATCGCACCTAGCCTTCGCTCACCAAAAGTGTTCCTGAGAACAGCTTGGAACCGAAGCTTAGTGCAAACCCAAATATGAATCTTCTGTCCAGCGGACGGCCTTATGGGTCCAGTGATATCATTAGCATTCATAGCAAGATGAAAACATGCACATCAAATGAGTTTTCATAAAGAATGAAAGGCAAAATCACTGGGTGGGGTGAGTTTAGAACTTGCCCTAAAGCACCTGGTCCAAACAACTGCACAATACGCTGCATAAAGTGGACCTTTCTACTTATGGTGACACGCACATTAATTTGCTGTGTTAGATGAAAATTATGAAAAACCGGGGCAATTTGATTATTCATGAAACAAAGTACAAGGGCTCAAACATAAATACAAAAGCTTAGATAGGGGATATAAGGAAGAAGGGGTATCCATCAACCTTCATGATGTCATACTCCTCGTCGGAGTTGCTGTCCACCTCCTCATTTGTATAGTCCACTTCATCTTCGGAGTCTGTGGAGTATCCCTCAGCAAACACACTTACCCCCGCATGCACCCACTCTAGGTTGCGATATGTAGATATGATGTCAATTTGATACTCAGGGATGTCAAATATTAAACCTTTATAAGGTAACCCACTTCTCCAAGCCACCACTGCTGGCTTGAGAAGGTCATCAAAGGTAATTTTTATAGCTCTCTCCAATCTCCCCCCTTTGGCTACCCAAGGTCCCCTATTTACAAATTGCAAGATCAATTTCACTAATTCCCAACGTACACCTTCAATGCGTACATGTGCCCTTCTTGCAGTGAGGAAAAATTCGAGGCGAAAGGTGTGGATTCTCACCTCCTCAACTAATTGAAATTGGGTTACTAATGAGATGAAATTCAACTCATTTCTAGTGCACAATAAATTAGCACGCACATGTAAGGTGGACCCAATAATGAATGCACACTTTGATTTGGACACTTTCTCTATTACACATTGAGGGGGGCCAGGAGATGGAAGGCCATGCAAAAAACGAGCAATGGTGTATAAACCAAGGCTTCAATTGACTTGCTTTACATGCCGCTTTGGCTTGGGGCAAAAAGATGGAATCCTGAGTTTCCTGGCCCAATACTTGCGAAACTCACTTTTGTCCAAGCGTGTCTTCTTCGTTGAACTTCAAGAAGCCCTTGCACATAAGATTGCACAAAAAATTTTAGTACGAGATGTGCAACAATGATAACTTACTCACAATCACAAACAATCAAAGACAATTGTGCCACTGGAGGTTTTCAAAGCCCTCCTCAGTGGGGGCACCAAAAATGACGACACGAAACGGGAGACGAGAGAAAGCACATAATCGGGCTGCCTCGGGGCTCGTGCATGCTCACCAACCCAAGGGGGTCTCTCACTTCATGAATCAATTAGGGGGGGGCACCACCTTGTTTTCTAGACAACAAGGAAACTAACTCTTACTCTCTCTCAAGGTTGGAGTCTCACACGAGATGGAATCCTCACAATGCGCAAACGGCGTAATCACAATACAAAGACCATACAATGGTGAATGTGCCAAACTCCCGAAGGCTCAAGATCATTGCCACTATGCTAGCACGAAGCTAACGGGGCTATGAGCACGTGGGTGCAGCGGTCTCACCACCTTATGATCCACACAAACACAAACAACATAAACATAAAAGGGAGAGATCCTAGTCCCGTGCACCCAATCAAGCATGTGCGGTCTAGTGTCCTCTCGGGCTCAATGCTTTGGCGGGGCTTCGCATGGAAGTTTTCCCCACCCTCACAAGGTCTTGAATGTGCAACAATCACACACACTTAAATAAAATGTGCGTGCAAACCACCCTTCCCATCGATGTTTACGTCTCTTCTCAAATCAAAGGTCATGCTTGGTTGCAAGGCGTTTAGGTGGTCTAATCGCTGAAATTATTTAGACATACACACCAATTTACAATCACCCTTCAAGCAAAACAACATTCTACCATCAACCATTCATCAAATCATGCACCAAATAAACGATCCCCGACTCCCAAAAAGGCGATCCTCGCACTCAACAAGCCACAAGCTTGGAGGCTACACCCACGTGGGATCATGATCAACGTAAGACACACTAATCAACCAAATTGCCAACACAAATTGTATACCAAATAAGGCTACACTATCCTTACAATCACAAAACACCTTCAATTACACAATCTTCCACTCTTAATTTAGCATATTTGCAAAGGAAAATTAACAAGTCTAGGTCGGTAATGGGTCGAATATTCGACCTGGGTCGAATATTCGACCTGTTAAGTAATGATATTCAAGGAATATTTTCTCAAATATTAATTGACATTTTAATATGTTCTAAATTGATAAATGTTAGACAACACTTGAAAAAAACTTGGAATTTTTTTGGGTTATCGATTCGACCTCCAACATTATGTTTTGCAAAGATTTCCCAACCTAAACTGTGTGAAAAAATGTGTGCTGTTTTTTGCAATTTTTCTCAAATATGAGATAAACAGCACTTAGAAATCATTTCACTGTGCTCTATAGTGACTCAAAACTATATCTTGTAGTTGAAGACATATTTTCATTGTTTTTATGGATGAAGCATGTTTATATTGAAACTTATAGACTATATAAATATATTTACCCATGCTGATCTATTAGTAAAATTTGTGCTTAGCTAATTTTTTTTACAATCTAGACATCCTTGAAATGGGGATTTCCACGTGGGCATGGATTTGACATTCTATAACCTTTCTTTCTTTAGTTTTATAGCACCTAACATGCTAAATAACCAACAATATGACATCGTAATATTTTTTAGCCTGTAACCAAATCATGAACATTCCAAGATATGATTATATTCTCTTTGATATGTGTATTTTGACATGAGAAAAATGATAAAACTTTATCTTCTATTATAACTTCATGATAACATGTCAAATAGGCAATGTCTAGATAGTCCTCAAAGGGATTGTACAAGCCAATTTATGGAAACCAGTTTGCTCCTCTGATCAGATTTAGTATGTCATAGTAAGGTTCTAAGTTATGCTAGTGAGACACCTTTAATTCTTTGGGTGCTTTCAATAATGATTGATGAATGTGGATTATCAAATTCCAACACAAAATTGTGTATTTTTAGTGCCTATTTTGAGAGTAGTTAGGAAAACATCGCATAGAGTAAATTTGACCATTGTGTCTTAGTGAAATTCTAGAGAGAAAAGTGTATTTTTTTAAAACATAGAAACTATTTCAATGTTCAATACACTATTGAAGATGTTAGGAAAAAATTGCATACTATGCATAATAATTTTTTTCATCACCTAATCTATCAAAGAGTACTCAAAGATCCTATTTTTGAAGAAGCCAAAGGATGCAAAGAAGAGGAAGAAGAGGTCAAGCACAAGAAGAAAGATTACCATCAAGGATTTTCCCCTTGGTGAGAGAGAAGAGCCATACAACATGGTTGAGGATGTGTGCAGCCAAGGACCCAAGCTTACTTGGCCACAGCTCCTTCATTTGTCCCCAAAGATGCGGCGGCAATGGTCAAAGATGGTAAGTACTCGTACTACAAAGGTGATGGGCTCAGTAGAAGCCAAGAAGGATGAGGATGTTTTGCCTGTGATAGAGGCATACATCAAGGGCCAGAGAATTCAAAAAGTGTATGTAGATGGAGGTGCTCAAGTTTGTGTAATGAGTGAGAAGATGATGAATAGATTGGGATTGGAAGTTCACAGTAAGACAGAGTTTAAGGCAAAGATGGCTAACAATGTGTCAGTGAAGTGTGTGGGAGTGTGTAGAAATGTGAAGATTGTAGTTTGTGGAATCAAAGTTGGAGTGGACTTGTATGTTTTGCCAGCTAAAGGAGAAGGCTATCCTATTATCTTAGGTAGGCCATGGTTGATAGCAATGAATGCTAGAAAGGATTGGGAGAAGGGAACTTTAGTCCTTAAGCCACAAGGGAAGGGAGATAGACCAGGACAGGTGATAGTGTATAACATGAGAGAGGGAAAACGAGAGAGTTTGGAGTTGGAGACTTCGGAGGATGAGTCGAGCATGGAGAACTCCTTGTCCACGGCCGAAGGTTCTAGTAGTGACAGTAGGAGTGAGAGTGAGAGTGATAGCTCACTAGAGGTGTGTGGTATTGTCCTGAAGCAGTCTACTTCCAGGGATGGTGAGAGCACTAGTGGAGAGTTGAAAGATGAAGAGCTGGAGAGCATGTTAGCAAAAGACCTCTCAGATGGAGAGAAGGAAGAGTTCAAGGTTATGTTGAGGAAGCACTCCCACCTTTTTATTTCTAATTACCGTGAGATTTCAGGTGTGACTGTGGTGGAGCACCACATCAATTTGAAGCCGAATTGTAAGCCGGTGGCCCAAAAGCTAAGAAGACTTGGTATAGTGCAACAGGAAGCGCTATTGACAGAAGTGAAGAAGCTACTACAAGCGGGCTTCATTTATCCAGTGGAAGATTCAGAGTGGGTGTCCCCTGTGGTGGTGACCCCGAAGAAGAATGGCAAGTGGCGGGTTTGTGTGGATTACAAGCCCCTAAATGCAGCAATGAAGAGGGATCATTTTCCTCTTCCTTTTCAAGATGAAATTCTAAATGAAGTTGCAGGTCATGAAAGGTACACAGTATGTGATGGTTACTCGGGCTATTTCCAAATCAGCATAGCCGAGGAGGATCAGAAGAAGACGACATTTGTTACTCCATGGGGATGTTTTGCCTATAGGGTGATGCCTTTTGGTCTCACTAATGCTCCAGCAACATTCCAAAGGTTCATGAATCATGTTTTTCAGCCCTACTTTGGTAAGTCCATTAGGGTCTACATAGATGATTTTTGTATCTACAGCATGCGGGCAGTGCATCTAGCAAAGGTAGATGAAGGCTTGAGTCGACTTGCACAACTAGGAGGTCAATTGAATATGGCAAAGTGTCACATAGGTGAGAAGCAAGTTGCCTTGTTAGGGCATGTGGTTTCAGAGTCTGGAATACAAGCTGACCCTTCAAAGGTCGATGCACTTTTGGCTCTTTCTTCCCCAACCACAGTGAAGGAGCTTACTTCATTCATTCAGAAGGTGAGGTATTTTGGAAGGTTTATTCATCAATTGTCACAGTTGGCTTTTCCTTTGCAGCAGCTCACTAATGCGCAAACTTTGGTTTGGGCTGAGGAGAGTGAGGCCACTTTTCAAGAGATTAAGAAGGTTTTGGGTTCTCTACCCACTGTTCTCCCACCTATTTGGGACCAGTCGTTTTTTGTGAATCCTAGTGTGGGATCAGATTCTCTTGGAGCCATTCTTTTGCAGAAGGACCCCAAGACCTGTGTATTTTGCAAGCCGTGTGATGAAGACAACAGAAAAGGGGTACACCCCGGTGGAGAAAATGGTTTTGGCTCTCATGTTTGCCACCCAAAAGTTTCGCTCTTATCTATTGCCTAGGCATTTTGTGATTATCACCATGGAGGATACTTTCACATATGTTTTACGGCACATGGATGTTTCGGCAAGGATTTCCAAGTGGATTGTGCAATTGCAGGAGTTTGACTACACAGTGATGGTGGAGGAGTCTACACGGGCAGCTTTAGCTGACATCCTAACCCACCAATTCAGGGAAAAGAAAGAGAAGAAGGAATCAAAGCAATCGATTCCACCAGCACCCCCAACAGTCAAGGACATAGAGGAAGCATTTGCCCTCTATTTTGATGGTGCCTATAGAAAGAAAGAAGGCAGAGCAGTAGCAGGTATGGTGGTTTTTAACCCTGCTAGTGAGAAAGTGATGGAGAGAGGTTTGGTTCTACCCGATGTCTCTTCAAACAATGAGGCTGAATATGCAGCTCTAATCAAAGGGCTAGAATGGTGTGTTTCTAGTGGTATTGATCGACTAAATGTTTATGGTGATTCTATGCTAATTGTGAAACAAGTGCAGGGCATTTGGTCATGCAAAAGTGACAAGCTTTCTTTAAAGCTTAGAGAAGTGAAGAACCTACTTAAGAGAATCACACATGTGCAAATCCACTATGTGGGTAGAGCAAAGAATCAAGATGCGGATGCGCTAGCAAGCGAGTGTCTAAGAGAAGCTACAATTGGTGCTGTCAAGCTACAAGAGCCTAAGCTTCAAGGTAAAGAGTCTTTACAAGATGTGATCAGTTTCTTGGAGACAGGGGAGCCACCCCCTGGTCTTACAAAGGGAGAAAGAGGATGGTTGGCAAGAAAGGCGGTAAGGTATCGACTCATCAATGATGACCTTTTTTGTCAAGGGAAGGATCAAGTACTTCGGAAGGTCCCTCCTAGTGGAGATATTCATCGAGTTCTTCACTCTTGTCATAATGATGTTTGTGGTGGGCACTTTGCTCAAGATATAACTTGCAGGAAAGTCTTGCAGGCTGGTTTCATATGGCCATCTCTCCAGCGAGATGCCCAATTTTGGTGTAAAACTTGTGATATTTGTCAACGCACAGGACCTAGAAAGCTTGTTTATGGGCCTCAACAACCTATCACTTCCTTTGGGCCTTTTGAAAAATGGGGCATTGATGCCATTGGGCCACTCCCAAGGACAGCTGCAGGAAAAGAGTACATCCTTGTGGGTGTAGATTACATGACGAGATGGGCAGAAGCTTCACCGACAAGCTGGATTACAGCCAAGGATGTGGCTAAGTTTGTGTTTGAAAACATTTGTTGCAGATTTGGTACACCTCTTGAAATCATTTCAGATAGAGGACCTGGGTTTAGAGGGGACTTAGTGAAAGAACTAATGACCAAGTTGGGAATCAAGCAGAGAAACTCTAGTCCTTACTACCCACAGTGTAATGGTCTAGTTGAAAAGATTAATGGGATGATTTGTAAGATAATCACCAAGCATGTTGGGGAGAAAGCACAGACCTGGGATAAGCATTTTAATGCAGCACTATGGGCTTATCGCACTTCATTTAAGGCATCCCTAGGTTACACCCCTTTTCATCTAGTGTATGGCCAAGAGGCCATTTTGCCTATTGAGGTTGAGCTGTCTAGCTTAAGGGTGTTAGTGAAAGGAGATGGGAATGTCAAGGAGAAACTGAAATAGCGCATCCTTGATTTGGAAAAGCTAACTTTGAACAGGGAAGCAGCCATGGAGCACTATGCAGAAGAAGCTGACAAGAGGAGGATCAAGTTCAACAAGAAGCTTGCAGTGAAGGAAATCAAAGAAGGAAGTTTGGTATTGCGCTACGACAATCGCTTTGACTACAACAAAAGCGATAAGTTTGCACCACATTGGGAAGGCCCTTTTAAGGTCTTGAAGAAATTTGCAAATGGCAGTTACCAGCTGATGGACGTCCTCGGCAAACAACATCAAACAAGGGTAAATGGATGGCGACTCAAGCCATATTTTTCGCAGGTTTTCAATGAGAAGGAGGACTTGGATAAGGTAAAGGGAGCTACACTTTCATGTAGACTTTGTCATGGAAGTTCTCACATGTGTTATCCAAAGAAGCAGGATCCAGAGCAGGTAAGCCTCGACAGCGACGACGAGCTCTTGGGATTGATTGCCCAAGACCCCGTTCTTGCACAGCATGTTCCCTGCATTTCAAGCATGAGTATAGGGCCAATTACACGGCCATGCATAGACACTTTTCTTTGTAACCCAGGCACATCAGTGGAGCATCTTTCCATTGATAGAGAGGATGAGTGCACAAGCAGGTTGCAGGAAAATGTCACTAATGATGGAGAAGCGATGGAGCTAGAGGCATAAATACCTCTAGCGTCCTTGGTTTGGGCTAATGATGGGGGTAAATCACAACCATCATTTTCAGCTCTTATCAAGGTATTTGTGTATATTTTGTACAGGTGTTTGCACAATAAGGCTGACTATATGCAGCATAAAGAGCTATTAATAAAAGGAGTGGGAACCAGGTTTCCATAAGAGGAAGGAGGAAGCTACTTTAAAGAGAAGGTAAGGTGGGAATGGCCCCCATCCTAGGTGGCATGGTAAGGGTAAATGGTAATGACATGTGGCATGGAATTTCTCCATGAGTAAGTGCAAAGGTAAAGGAAAAAATCAAAAGTTTGATTTAATCTATGCAAAGTGAATTTGTAACTTCAAATGTGAATGAGGAAAGTTGATGGGAAAGTCAAAGATGAGTGGGACCCAAGAAGTAAAGGGCAAAAGTAGAAGCAAAATAATATCAAATGGTAAAAGGCAAAGTGGAAAGTCAATTACTTTTTCAAAGCTTCCAAATGCAAATGATGGGCTGAGGTAAGCAAAATTGAAGAGTCTTTACTTTTGAGGAGCCACACACTTGATTTTCATTGGACCACCCTCTTACATCCTAAGACTTCAACAAAAGGTTCTTACAAGTGGAGCCCACCTCTTACAAAAGGTGGCCTTGGAGTTTTGTGTGCACGGTTGAGAAAAGAAGCTATTTCATTTCTTCTTTTCATTTATTTTTCCTTTTAGGCTAAGCTCCAAAGCCACATTCAAATTAGCCTACCCCACTTCCCCTTTCATCCAATTTTGCATATCTTTTCACAAAATTGGAAAGAGCATCTAGAAGGAAATGTGTGTATTTCCTTTTGTGTGAGCGACTTCTCCCTCACACACACACACACACACCAAAAAAATCAAATGCCATTCTCTTCTCTCCCAAAAAAAAAAGAAACAGAGAATGGAAAGCTTCACCTCTCCTCACCATTACCCTATTTTAATTCATCCAAATTATTAAAATCCACCCCCCCTTCACCTATAAATAGAGCCCATCTATAGTGTATTTTGGTGTGCCTTGTTGTAGAGCCATTCTATGCTCAATTGATAGTGCTTTGGAAGCACTTGTGAGTGAGTTTCTTGAGTTAATTTGGGTCACATTGAGATTAAATTGGGCTACTCCTTTAGTGTTAATCAATATTAATTAATATCCAAGCTACTGGGAAGCTAGGGGTCTTAATTATATATCATATAGTAGCCAATTTCCTCTTCAATTCCTTGACAATTGGTGGTCGTGCCGACAAACGGCACCCGTACCACGTTGCTAAGCCTCGTCTCACAAGCGTTTCGCCATTCACGAAGCTTCAATATGGTATGTTTGATTGCATATTACTCGCAATCCTTGTGAATTTATGTCTTTTATGCTTATGTTGCTCATGCACTCGTTGTATTGAGGCTTACATATGTGCAATTACTACATAAATCAATAATCCAATTGAGTTGGTGGCTAATTTCTTTTGTTGAATTGTTTATGGTATGTGGTAGGGAGGCTAGTGTAGCCTTGTGAGTGATGTTATAATGCTGAAATTTTGTGTGAAATGCATGTGTCGTGTGAGTGGAATAGCACCTCCCATGTGTGCGTAGCCTCCGAGTCTACGACTCATTGAGAGCGAGAATCGCCTTTCGGGAAGTTTGCAATCCGTTCTTGAGGGTATTTGTTGTGAAGCTTTTAATTATGTGAATGGTGCGTGAATGTGTCCGCAATTGGTGTTTTGTATTTTCTTCGAAATCCTAAAACTTTGGTTGTAAATTGACTGTCTAAATCCTTGCAACCAAGCATGACATTTGACTGAGGAAGGACGTAGACATAGAAGGGAAGGGTAATTTGCATGCATGGTTTAAGTATATGTGATTGTGCACCATCAATACCCTGTGAGGGTGGGAAAAACTTCCACGCGAAGCCCCGCCAAAGCATTGAGCCCGAGAGGACACTAGACCGCACATGCTTGTTTGGGTGCACGGGATTAGGACCTCTCCCCTTCTTACGTCTATGTTGTGTGTGTACTTGTGGACCACAAGGTGGTGAAAACGCCGCACCCACGTGCTCGTAGCCCGTTAGCTTCGCGCTAACCTAAGTGGCCATGATCTTGAGCCGTCGGGAGTTTGGCACCTTCATCACTTTTGTGGTCTTTGTGTTGTGATTACGCGCTTGCGTAGTGTGAGGATTCCACCTCGTGTGAGACTCCAACCCTGAGAGAGAGAGTACGGTGTAGTTTCCTTGTTACCTAGAAAACAAGGTGGTGTCCCCTTTCCAAATTGATTCACGAAGAGAGAGACCCCCTTGGGTCGGTGAGCGTGCACGAGCCCCGAGGCAGCATGACTGTGCGCTTGCTCTCGTCTCCCTATTTTGTGCTTTCATTTTTGGTGCCCACACTGAGGAGGGCTGTGTGAAGACCTTCAGTTTTGAGCCTTGGTTTATGAATTATCAAGCGGCTCCGTTTTTTCACAATTTTCATTTAACACAGCAAATTAATGTGCGTGTTACCATAAGTAGAAAGGCACTTTATGCATCGTATTGTGCAATTGTTTGGACCAGGTGCATTAGGGCAAGTTTTAAACTCGCCCCACCTAGTGATATTGCCTTTCATTCTTTATGAAAACTCATTTGATGTGCATGTTTTCATCTTGCTATGAATGCTAACGATATCGCTGGACCCATAAGGCCGTCCGCTGGACAGAAAATTCATATTTGGGTTTGCACTAAGCTCCGTTTCCAAGTTGTTCTCAGGAACACTTTTGGTGAGCGAAGGCTAGCTGCGATCAATGCATCGGTGAGCCCCTTCATCTTCCCGGTGATCTACTACCGTATTTCCCTCGACGTGCACATTTTCGTGCTGTTGTAAATATCTGTGTGTGTTTTAAAAAAAAAAATCAAAAAATTTGGGAAAAGAAAACCAGCAATGGCTTTTCCTAGTTTCCATGGAAGAGAGCGAGAAAATGCGAGCAACTTCCTCGATGACCTAGAAATGGCATTTTTAGTGTCGGGAAGGGACGAAGATGTAGTGAAGCTCAAGGCTTTCCCCCTAGTTTTGCGAGAAGAGGCAAAGAGCTGGTTTGCGGGCTTACTACCCGAAAAGAAGAGAAGCTGGGAAGTGTTGAAAGACGCTTTCATAGCTAAGTTTAGTGCTGGTGGCAACAACCCAGAGGAGTTGTGGCGGAGATTGACGTCTCTACGGCAGACTGCGCTTGATTCTTACCAAGCATATGAAACCCATTTTCTTGCCTTGTGGGCCCAATGGGAGCTTAGTTTACCAGAAGGAGAGGGAGCCCCTGACTTCCTCAAGAAAGAGAAGTTCTTGGCCGGACTGTCTCCATCTTTGCAGGAGAAGGTGAAAGGAAAATTTCCAGAGAGTTTTGAAGAAGCCATGCAATGGGCAAGGCTGAAAGATCGGAAGTTACAGTTCCAAGCACGTGTGATGAGGAGGGAGTCACCACCCTCTACCAATGTGATGAGTGAGTAGCAACTGCATGCACCTCCTACGACGCCGGCGGATCTGCATTTGGAGTTACTACAAAGGGTAACTAATCAGTTGAATGAATTGTCTGTTAATATGTTTCAAGGATCTAGGGTGCCAGCTCAACCCCCTAATGAAGAGCGAGCACAAAATGCTCAACCACCGTGAAGACCACCGCGAAGGCAGAAATATTTCTGCTACAACTGTGGAGAAGATGGGCATGGTATGTATTTCTGCCCTCACCCAAGGAGACATCCTGGAAATGGCCAAGGAAGAGGTCCTAGAAGACAAGTGACTCCACCCAGAGACAGGCCCCAAGCACCTGCTCAACCCCAGCCACCAGTCGTTCAACCTCAAATTTTAAGGCAACCACAAGCAGCAGCGGCAATTTCACCTTTGCCGGAAGTGGCTGAAGAAAGGGCAGTCAATGTAATCCAGCTTGAAGCCAAAGGGAAAGAGAAGATGAAGGAACCAGATGTGATGCCAATCAAGAAGGCACGTGTAAGTGAAGAAGTGACGGGACCGCCAGCCAGCCAAATGATGGAAGAAGAAGGTACGTCAAAGGATGCAAAGAAGAGGAAGAAGAGGTCAAGCACAAGAAGAAAGATTACCATCAAGGATTTTCCCCTTGGTGAGAGAGAAGAGCCATACAACATGGTTGAGGATGTGTGCAGCCAAGGACCCAAGCTTACTTGGCCACAGCTCCTTCATTTGTCCCCAAAGATGCGGCGGCAATGGTCGAAGATGGTAAGTACTCGTACTACAAAGGTGATGGGCTCAGTAGAAGCCAAGAAGGATGAGGATGTTCTGCCTGTGATAGAGGCATACATCAAGGGCCAGAGAATTCAAAAAGTGTATGTAGATGGAGGTGCTCAAGTTTGTGTAATGAGTGAGAAGATGATGAATAGATTGGGATTGGAAGTTCACAGTAAGACAGAGTTTAAGGCAAAGATGGCTAACAATGTGTCAGTGAAGTGTGTGGGAGTGTGTAGAAATGTGAAGATTGTAGTTTGTGGAATCAAAGTTGGAGTGGACTTGTATGTTTTGCCAGCTAAAGGAGATGGCTATCCTATTATCTTAGGTAGGCCATGGTTGATAGCAATGAATGCTAGACAGGATTGGGAGAAGGGAACTTTAGTCCTTAAGCCACAAGGGAAGGGAGATAGACCAGGACAGTTGATAGTGTATAACATGA
The DNA here is from genome assembly GCF_041138505.1 of Cibotium barometz. NCBI lineage: Eukaryota > Viridiplantae > Streptophyta > Polypodiopsida > Cyatheales > Cibotiaceae > Cibotium > Cibotium barometz. The sequence continues at coordinate 28,916,969 of NC_141069.1, read as the reverse complement.
GAGAGGGAAAACAAGAGAGTTTGGAGTTGGAGACTTCGGAGGATGAGTCGAGCATGGAGGACTCCTCGTCCACGGCCGAAGGTTCTAGTAGTGACAGTAGGAGTGAGAGTGAGAGTGATAGCTCACTAGAGGTGTGTGGTATTGTCCTGAAGCAGTCTACTTCCAGGGATGGTGAGAGCACTAGTGGAGAGTTAAAAGATGAAGAGCTGGAGAGCATGTTAGCAAAAGACCTCTCAGATGGAGAGAAGGAAGAGTTCAAGGTGATGTTGAGGAAGCACTCCCACCTTTTTATTTCTAATTACCGTGAGATTTCAGGTGTGACTGTGGTGGAGCACCACATCAATTTGAAGCCGAATTGTAAGCCGGTGGCCCAAAAGCTAAGAAGACTTGGTATAGTGCAACAGGAAGCGCTATTGACAGAAGTGAAGAAGCTACTACAAGCGGGCTTCATTTATCCAGTGGAAGATTCAGAGTGGGTGTCCCCTGTGGTGGTGACCCCGAAGAAGAATGGCAAGTGGCGGGTTTGTGTGGATTACAAGCCCCTAAATGCAGCAATGAAGAGGGATCATTTTCCTCTTCCTTTTCAAGATGAAATTCTAAATGAAGTTGCAGGTCATGAAAGGTACACAGTATGTGATGGTTACTCGGGCTATTTCCAAATCAGCATAGCCGAGGAGGATCAGAAGAAGATGACATTTGTTACTCCATGGGGATGTTTTGCCTATAGGGTGATGCCTTTTGGTCTCACTAATGCTCCAGCAACATTCCAAAGGTTCATGAATCATGTTTTTCAGCCCTACTTTGGTAAGTCCATTAGGGTCTACATAGATGATTTTTGTATCTACAGCATGCGGGCAGTGCATCTAGCAAAGGTAGATGAAGGCTTGAGTCGACTTGCACAACTAGGAGGTCAATTGAATATGGCAAAGTGTCACATAGGTGAGAAGCAAGTTGCCTTGTTAGGGCATGTGGTTTCAGAGTCTGGAATACAAGCTGACCATTCAAAGGTCGATGCACTTTTGGCTCTTTCTTCCCCAACCACAGTGAAGGAGCTTACTTCATTCATTCAGAAGGTGAGGTATTTTGGAAGGTTTATTCATCAATTGTCACAGTTGGCTTTTCCTTTGCAGCAGCTCACTAATGCGCAAACTTTGGTTTGGGCTGAGGAGAGTGAGGCCACTTTTCAAGAGATTAAGAAGGTTTTGGGTTCTCTACCCACTGTTCTCCCACCTATTTGGGACCAGTCGTTTTTTGTGAATCCTAGTGTGGGATCAGATTCTCTTGGAGCCATTCTTTTGCAGAAGGACCCCAAGACCTGTGTATTTTGCAAGCCGTGTGATGAAGACAACAGAAAAGGGGTACACCCCGGTGGAGAAAATGGTTTTGGCTCTCATGTTTGCCACCCAAAAGTTTCGCTCTTATCTATTGCCTAGGCATTTTGTGATTATCACCATGGAGGATACTTTCACATATGTTTTACGGCACATGGATGTTTCGGCAAGGATTTCCAAGTGGATTGTGCAATTGCAGGAGTTTGACTACACAGTGATGGTGGAGGAGTCTACACGGGCAGCTTTAGCTGACATCCTAACCCACCAATTCAGGGAAAAGAAAGAGAAGAAGGAATCAAAGCAATCGATTCCACCAGCACCCCCAACAGTCAAGGACATAGAGGAAGCATTTGCCCTCTATTTTGATGGTGCCTATAGAAAGAAAGAAGGCAGAGCAGTAGCAGGTATGGTGGTTTTTAACCCTGCTAGTGAGAAAGTGATGGAGAGAGGTTTGGTTCTACCCGATGTCTCTTCAAACAATGAGGCTGAATATGCAGCTCTAATCAAAGGGCTAGAATGGTGTGTTTCTAGTGGTATTGATCGACTAAATGTTTATGGTGATTCTATGCTAATTGTGAAACAAGTGCAGGGCATTTGGTCATGCAAAAGTGACAAGCTTTCTTTAAAGCTTAGAGAAGTGAAGAACCTACTTAAGAGAATCACACATGTGCAAATCCACTATGTGGGTAGAGCAAAGAATCAAGATGCGGATGCGCTAGCAAGCGAGTGTCTAAGAGAAGCTACAATTGGTGCTGTCAAGCTACAAGAGCCTAAGCTTCAAGGTAAAGAGTCTTTACAAGATGTGATCAGTTTCTTGGAGACAGGGGAGCCACCCCCTGGTCTTACAAAGGGAGAAAGAGGATGGTTGGCAAGAAAGGCGGTAAGGTATCGACTCATCAATGATGACCTTTTTTGTCAAGGGAAGGATCAAGTACTTCGGAAGGTCCCTCCTAGTGGAGATATTCATCGAGTTCTTCACTCTTGTCATAATGATGTTTGTGGTGGGCACTTTGCTCAAGATATAACTTGCAGGAAAGTCTTGCAGGCTGGTTTCATATGGCCATCTCTCCAGCGAGATGCCCAATTTTGGTGTAAAACTTGTGATATTTGTCAACGCACAGGACCTAGAAAGCTTGTTTATGGGCCTCAACAACCTATCACTTCCTTTGGGCCTTTTGAAAAATGGGGCATTGATGCCATTGGGCCACTCCCAAGGACAGCTGCAGGAAAAGAGTACATCCTTGTGGGTGTAGATTACATGACGAGATGGGCAGAAGCTTCACCGACAAGCTGGATTACAGCCAAGGATGTGGCTAAGTTTGTGTTTGAAAACATTTGTTGCAGATTTGGTACACCTCTTGAAATCATTTCAGATAGAGGACCTGGGTTTAGAGGGGACTTAGTGAAAGAACTAATGACCAAGTTGGGAATCAAGCAGAGAAACTCTAGTCCTTACTACCCACAGTGTAATGGTCTAGTTGAAAAGATTAATGGGATGATTTGTAAGATAATCACCAAGCATGTTGGGGAGAAAGCACAGACCTGGGATAAGCATTTTAATGCAGCACTATGGGCTTATCGCACTTCATTTAAGGCATCCCTAGGTTACACCCCTTTTCATCTAGTGTATGGCCAAGAGGCCATTTTGCCTATTGAGGTTGAGCTGTCTAGCTTAAGGGTGTTAGTGAAAGGAGATGGGAATGTCAAGGAGAAACTGAAATAGCGCATCCTTGATTTGGAAAAGCTAACTTTGAACAGGGAAGCAGCCATGGAGCACTATGCAGAAGAAGCTGACAAGAGGAGGATCAAGTTCAACAAGAAGCTTGCAGTGAAGGAAATCAAAGAAGGAAGTTTGGTATTGCGCTACGACAATCGCTTTGACTACAACAAAAGCGATAAGTTTGCACCACATTGGGAAGGCCCTTTTAAGGTCTTGAAGAAATTTGCAAATGGCAGTTACCAGCTGATGGACGTCCTCGGCAAACAACATCAAACAAGGGTAAATGGATGGCGACTCAAGCCATATTTTTCGCAGGTTTTCAATGAGAAGGAGGACTTGGATAAGGTAAAGGGAGCTACACTTTCATGTAGACTTTGTCATGGAAGTTCTCACATGTGTTATCCAAAGAAGCAGGATCCAGAGCAGGTAAGCCTCGACAGCGACGACGAGCTCTTGGGATTGATTGCCCAAGACCCCGTTCTTGCACAGCATGTTCCCTGCATTTCAAGCATGAGTATAGGGCCAATTACACGGCCATGCATAGACACTTTTCTTTGTAACCCAGGCACATCAGTGGAGCATCTTTCCATTGATAGAGAGGATGAGTGCACAAGCAGGTTGCAGGAAAATGTCACTAATGATGGAGAAGCGATGGAGCTAGAGGCATAAATACCTCTAGCGTCCTTGGTTTGGGCTAATGATGGGGGTAAATCACAACCATCATTTTCAGCTCTTATCAAGGTATTTGTGTATATTTTGTACAGGTGTTTGCACAATAAGGCTGACTATATGCAGCATAAAGAGCTATTAATAAAAGGAGTGGGAACCAGGTTTCCATAAGAGGAAGGAGGAAGCTACTTTAAAGAGAAGGTAAGGTGGGAATGGCCCCCATCCTAGGTGGCATGGTAAGGGTAAATGGTAATGACATGTGGCATGGAATTTCTCCATGAGTAAGTGCAAAGGTAAAGGAAAAAATCAAAAGTTTGATTTAATCTATGCAAAGTGAATTTGTAACTTCAAATGTGAATGAGGAAAGTTGATGGGAAAGTCAAAGATGAGTGGGACCCAAGAAGTAAAGGGCAAAAGTAGAAGCAAAATAATATCAAATGGTAAAAGGCAAAGTGGAAAGTCAATTACTTTTTCAAAGCTTCCAAATGCAAATGATGGGCTGAGGTAAGCAAAATTGAAGAGTCTTTACTTTTGAGGAGCCACACACTTGATTTTCATTGGACCACCCTCTTACATCCTAAGACTTCAACAAAAGGTTCTTACAAGTGGAGCCCACCTCTTACAAAAGGTGGCCTTGGAGTTTTGTGTGCACGGTTGAGAAAAGAAGCTATTTCATTTCTTCTTTTCATTTATTTTTCCTTTTAGGCTAAGCTCCAAAGCCACATTCAAATTAGCCTACCCCACTTCCCCTTTCATCCAATTTTGCATATCTTTTCACAAAATTGGAAAGAGCATCTAGAAGGAAATGTGTGTATTTCCTTTTGTGTGAGCGACTTCTCCCTCACACACACACACACACACCAAAAAAATCAAATGCCATTCTCTTCTCTCCCAAAAAAAAAAGAAACAGAGAATGGAAAGCTTCACCTCTCCTCACCATTACCCTATTTTAATTCATCCAAATTATTAAAATCCACCCCCCCTTCACCTATAAATAGAGCCCATCTATAGTGTATTTTGGTGTGCCTTGTTGTAGAGCCATTCTATGCTCAATTGATAGTGCTTTGGAAGCACTTGTGAGTGAGTTTCTTGAGTTAATTTGGGTCACATTGAGATTAAATTGGGCTACTCCTTTAGTGTTAATCAATATTAATTAATATCCAAGCTACTGGGAAGCTAGGGGTCTTAATTATATATCATATAGTAGCCAATTTCCTCTTCAATTCCTTGACAATTGGTGGTCGTGCCGACAAACGGCACCCGTACCACGTTGCTAAGCCTCGTCTCACAAGCGTTTCGCCATTCACGAAGCTTCAATATGGTATGTTTGATTGCATATTACTCGCAATCCTTGTGAATTTATGTCTTTTATGCTTATGTTGCTCATGCACTCGTTGTATTGAGGCTTACATATGTGCAATTACTACATAAATCAATAATCCAATTGAGTTGGTGGCTAATTTCTTTTGTTGAATTGTTTATGGTATGTGGTAGGGAGGCTAGTGTAGCCTTGTGAGTGATGTTATAATGCTGAAATTTTGTGTGAAATGCATGTGTCGTGTGAGTGGAATAGCACCTCCCATGTGTGCGTAGCCTCCGAGTCTACGACTCATTGAGAGCGAGAATCGCCTTTCGGGAAGTTTGCAATCCGTTCTTGAGGGTATTTGTTGTGAAGCTTTTAATTATGTGAATGGTGCGTGAATGTGTCCGCAATTGGTGTTTTGTATTTTCTTCGAAATCCTAAAACTTTGGTTGTAAATTGACTGTCTAAATCCTTGCAACCAAGCATGACATTTGACTGAGGAAGGACGTAGACATAGAAGGGAAGGGTAATTTGCATGCATGGTTTAAGTATATGTGATTGTGCACCATCAATACCCTGTGAGGGTGGGAAAAACTTCCACGCGAAGCCCCGCCAAAGCATTGAGCCCGAGAGGACACTAGACCGCACATGCTTGTTTGGGTGCACGGGATTAGGACCTCTCCCCTTCTTACGTCTATGTTGTGTGTGTACTTGTGGACCACAAGGTGGTGAAAACGCCGCACCCACGTGCTCGTAGCCCGTTAGCTTCGCGCTAACCTAAGTGGCCATGATCTTGAGCCGTCGGGAGTTTGGCACCTTCATCACTTTTGTGGTCTTTGTGTTGTGATTACGCGCTTGCGTAGTGTGAGGATTCCACCTCGTGTGAGACTCCAACCCTGAGAGAGAGAGTACGGTGTAGTTTCCTTGTTACCTAGAAAACAAGGTGGTGTCCCCTTTCCAAATTGATTCACGAAGAGAGAGACCCCCTTGGGTCGGTGAGCGTGCACGAGCCCCGAGGCAGCATGACTGTGCGCTTGCTCTCGTCTCCCTATTTTGTGCTTTCATTTTTGGTGCCCACACTGAGGAGGGCTGTGTGAAGACCTTCAGTTTTGAGCCTTGGTTTATGAATTATCAAGCGGCTCCGTTTTTTCACAATTTTCATTTAACACAGCAAATTAATGTGCGTGTTACCATAAGTAGAAAGGCACTTTATGCATCGTATTGTGCAATTGTTTGGACCAGGTGCATTAGGGCAAGTTTTAAACTCGCCCCACCTAGTGATATTGCCTTTCATTCTTTATGAAAACTCATTTGATGTGCATGTTTTCATCTTGCTATGAATGCTAACGATATCGCTGGACCCATAAGGCCGTCCGCTGGACAGAAAATTCATATTTGGGTTTGCACTAAGCTCCGTTTCCAAGTTGTTCTCAGGAACACTTTTGGTGAGCGAAGGCTAGCTGCGATCAATGCATCGGTGAGCCCCTTCATCTTCCCGGTGATCTACTACCGTATTTCCCTCGACGTGCACATTTTCGTGCTGTTGTAAATATCTGTGTGTGTTTTAAAAAAAAAAAATCAAAAAATTTGGGAAAAGAAAACCAGCAATGGCTTTTCCTAGTTTCCATGGAAGAGAGCGAGAAAATGCGAGCAACTTCCTCGATGACCTAGAAATGGCATTTTTAGTGTCGGGAAGGGACGAAGATGTAGTGAAGCTCAAGGCTTTCCCCCTAGTTTTGCGAGAAGAGGCAAAGAGCTGGTTTGCGGGCTTACTACCCGAAAAGAAGAGAAGCTGGGAAGTGTTGAAAGACGCTTTCATAGCTAAGTTTAGTGCTGGTGGCAACAACCCAGAGGAGTTGTGGCGGAGATTGACGTCTCTACGGCAGACTGCGCTTGATTCTTACCAAGCATATGAAACCCATTTTCTTGCCTTGTGGGCCCAATGGGAGCTTAGTTTACCAGAAGGAGAGGGAGCCCCTGACTTCCTCAAGAAAGAGAAGTTCTTGGCCGGACTGTCTCCATCTTTGCAGGAGAAGGTGAAAGGAAAATTTCCAGAGAGTTTTGAAGAAGCCATGCAATGGGCAAGGCTGAAAGATCGGAAGTTACAGTTCCAAGCACGTGTGATGAGGAGGGAGTCACCACCCTCTACCAATGTGATGAGTGAGTAGCAACTGCATGCACCTCCTACGACGCCGGCGGATCTGCATTTGGAGTTACTACAAAGGGTAACTAATCAGTTGAATGAATTGTCTGTTAATATGTTTCAAGGATCTAGGGTGCCAGCTCAACCCCCTAATGAAGAGCGAGCACAAAATGCTCAACCACCGTGAAGACCACCGCGAAGGCAGAAATATTTCTGCTACAACTGTGGAGAAGATGGGCATGGTATGTATTTCTGCCCTCACCCAAGGAGACATCCTGGAAATGGCCAAGGAAGAGGTCCTAGAAGACAAGTGACTCCACCCAGAGACAGGCCCCAAGCACCTGCTCAACCCCAGCCACCAGTCGTTCAACCTCAAATTTTAAGGCAACCACAAGCAGCAGCGGCAATTTCACCTTTGCCGGAAGTGGCTGAAGAAAGGGCAGTCAATGTAATCCAGCTTGAAGCCAAAGGGAAAGAGAAGATGAAGGAACCAGATGTGATGCCAATCAAGAAGGCACGTGTAAGTGAAGAAGTGACGGGACCGCCAGCCAGCCAAATGATGGAAGAAGAAGGTACGTCAAAGGATGCAAAGAAGAGGAAGAAGAGGTCAAGCACAAGAAGAAAGATTACCATCAAGGATTTTCCCCTTGGTGAGAGAGAAGAGCCATACAACATGGTTGAGGATGTGTGCAGCCAAGGACCCAAGCTTACTTGGCCACAGCTCCTTCATTTGTCCCCAAAGATGCGGCGGCAATGGTCGAAGATGGTAAGTACTCGTACTACAAAGGTGATGGGCTCAGTAGAAGCCAAGAAGGATGAGGATGTTCTGCCTGTGATAGAGGCATACATCAAGGGCCAGAGAATTCAAAAAGTGTATGTAGATGGAGGTGCTCAAGTTTGTGTAATGAGTGAGAAGATGATGAATAGATTGGGATTGGAAGTTCACAGTAAGACAGAGTTTAAGGCAAAGATGGCTAACAATGTGTCAGTGAAGTGTGTGGGAGTGTGTAGAAATGTGAAGATTGTAGTTTGTGGAATCAAAGTTGGAGTGGACTTGTATGTTTTGCCAGCTAAAGGAGATGGCTATCCTATTATCTTAGGTAGGCCATGGTTGATAGCAATGAATGCTAGACAGGATTGGGAGAAGGGAACTTTAGTCCTTAAGCCACAAGGGAAGGGAGATAGACCAGGACAGTTGATAGTGTATAACATGAGAGAGGGAAAACAAGAGAGTTTGGAGTTGGAGACTTCGGAGGATGAGTCGAGCATGGAGGACTCCTCGTCCACGGCCGAAGGTTCTAGTAGTGACAGTAGGAGTGAGAGTGAGAGTGATAGCTCACTAGAGGTGTGTGGTATTGTCCTGAAGCAGTCTACTTCCAGGGATGGTGAGAGCACTAGTGGAGAGTTAAAAGATGAAGAGCTGGAGAGCATGTTAGCAAAAGACCTCTCAGATGGAGAGAAGGAAGAGTTCAAGGTGATGTTGAGGAAGCACTCCCACCTTTTTATTTCTAATTACCGTGAGATTTCAGGTGTGACTGTGGTGGAGCACCACATCAATTTGAAGCCGAATTGTAAGCCGGTGGCCCAAAAGCTAAGAAGACTTGGTATAGTGCAACAGGAAGCGCTATTGACAGAAGTGAAGAAGCTACTACAAGCGGGCTTCATTTATCCAGTGGAAGATTCAGAGTGGGTGTCCCCTGTGGTGGTGACCCCGAAGAAGAATGGCAAGTGGCGGGTTTGTGTGGATTACAAGCCCCTAAATGCAGCAATGAAGAGGGATCATTTTCCTCTTCCTTTTCAAGATGAAATTCTAAATGAAGTTGCAGGTCATGAAAGGTACACAGTATGTGATGGTTACTCGGGCTATTTCCAAATCAGCATAGCCGAGGAGGATCAGAAGAAGATGACATTTGTTACTCCATGGGGATGTTTTGCCTATAGGGTGATGCCTTTTGGTCTCACTAATGCTCCAGCAACATTCCAAAGGTTCATGAATCATGTTTTTCAGCCCTACTTTGGTAAGTCCATTAGGGTCTACATAGATGATTTTTGTATCTACAGCATGCGGGCAGTGCATCTAGCAAAGGTAGATGAAGGCTTGAGTCGACTTGCACAACTAGGAGGTCAATTGAATATGGCAAAGTGTCACATAGGTGAGAAGCAAGTTGCCTTGTTAGGGCATGTGGTTTCAGAGTCTGGAATACAAGCTGACCATTCAAAGGTCGATGCACTTTTGGCTCTTTCTTCCCCAACCACAGTGAAGGAGCTTACTTCATTCATTCAGAAGGTGAGGTATTTTGGAAGGTTTATTCATCAATTGTCACAGTTGGCTTTTCCTTTGCAGCAGCTCACTAATGCGCAAACTTTGGTTTGGGCTGAGGAGAGTGAGGCCACTTTTCAAGAGATTAAGAAGGTTTTGGGTTCTCTACCCACTGTTCTCCCACCTATTTGGGACCAGTCGTTTTTTGTGAATCCTAGTGTGGGATCAGATTCTCTTGGAGCCATTCTTTTGCAGAAGGACCCCAAGACCTGTGTATTTTGCAAGCCGTGTGATGAAGACAACAGAAAAGGGGTACACCCCGGTGGAGAAAATGGTTTTGGCTCTCATGTTTGCCACCCAAAAGTTTCGCTCTTATCTATTGCCTAGGCATTTTGTGATTATCACCATGGAGGATACTTTCACATATGTTTTACGGCACATGGATGTTTCGGCAAGGATTTCCAAGTGGATTGTGCAATTGCAGGAGTTTGACTACACAGTGATGGTGGAGGAGTCTACACGGGCAGCTTTAGCTGACATCCTAACCCACCAATTCAGGGAAAAGAAAGAGAAGAAGGAATCAAAGCAATCGATTCCACCAGCACCCCCAACAGTCAAGGACATAGAGGAAGCATTTTCCCTCTATTTTGATGGTGCCTATAGAAAGAAAGAAGGCAGAGCAGCAGGTATGGTGGTTTTTAACCCTGCTAGTGAGAAAGTGATGGAGAGAGGTTTGGTTCTACCCGATGTCTCTTCAAACAATGAGGCTGAATATGCAGCTCTAATCAAAGGGCTAGAATGGTGTGTTTCTAGTGGTATTGATCGACTAAATGTTTATGGTGATTCTATGCTAATTGTGAAACAAGTGCAGGGCATTTGGTCATGCAAAAGTGACAAGCTTTCTTTAAAGCTTAGAGAAGTGAAGAACCTACTTAAGAGAATCACACATGTGCAAATCCACTATGTGGGTAGAGCAAAGAATCAAGATGCGGATGCGCTAGCAAGCGAGTGTCTAAGAGAAGCTACAATTGGTGCTGTCAAGCTACAAGAGCCTAAGCTTCAAGGTAAAGAGTCTTTACAAGATGTGATCAGTTTCTTGGAGACAGGGGAGCCACCCCCTGGTCTTACAAAGGGATAAAGAGGATGGTTGGCAAGAAAGGCGGTAAGGTATCGACTCATCAATGATGACCTTTTTTGTCAAGGGAAGGATCAAGTACTTCGGAAGGTCCCTCTTAGTGGAGATATTCATCGAGTTCTTCACTCTTGTCATAATGATGTTTGTGGTGGGCACTTTGCTCAAGGTATAACTTGCAGGAAAGTCTTGCAGGGTGGTTTCATATGGCAATCTCTCCAGCGAGATGCCCAATTTTGGTGTAAAACTTGTGATATTTGTCAACGCACAGGACCTAGAAAGCTTGTTTATGGGCCTCAACAGCCTATCACTTCCTTTGGGCCTTTTGAAAAATGGGGCATTGATGCCATTGGGCCACTCCCAAGGACAGCTCTGCAGGAAAAGAGTACATCCTTGTGGGTGTAGATTACATGACGAGATGGGCAGAAGCTTCACCGACAAGCTGGATTACAGCCAAGGATGTGGCTAAGTTTGTGTTTGAAAACATTTGTTGCAGATTTGGTACACCTCTTGAAATCATTTCAGATAGAGGACCTGGGTTTAGAGGGGACTTAGTGAAAGAACTAATGACCAAGTTGGGAATCAAGCAGAGACACTCTAGCCCTTACTACCCACAGTGTAATGGTCTAGTTGAAAAGATTAATGGGATGATTTGTAAGATAATCACCAAGCATGTTGGGGAGAAAGCACAGACCTGGGATAAGCATTTTAATGCAGCACTATGGGCTTATCGCACTTCATTTAAGGCATCCCTAGGTTACACCCCTTTTCATCTAGTGTATGGCCAAGAGGCCATTTTGCCTATTGAGGTTGAGCTGTCTAGCTTAAGGGTGTTAGTGAAAGGAGATGGGAATGTCAAGGAGAAACTGAAACAGCGCATCCTTGATTTGGAAAAGCTAACTTTGAACAGGGAAGCAGCCATGGAGCACTATGCAGAAGAAGCTGACAAGAGGAGGATCAAGTTCAACAAGAAGCTTGCAGTGAAGGAAATCAAAGAAGGAAGTTTGGTATTGCGCTACGACAATCGCTTTGACTACAACAAAAGCGATAAGTTTGCACCACATTGGGAAGGCCCTTTTAAGGTCTTGAAGAAATTTGCAAATGGCAGTTACCAGCTGATGGACGTCTCCGGCAAACAACATCAAACAAGGGTAAATGGATGGCGACTCAAGCCATATTTTTCACAGGTTTTCAATGAGAAGGAGGACTTGGATAAGGTAAAGGGAGCTACACTTTCATGTAGACTTTGTCATGGAAGTTCTCACATGTGTTATCCAAAGAAGCAGGATCCAGAGCAGGTAAGCCTCGACAGCGACGAGCCCTTGCCCAAGACCCAGTTCTTGCACAGCATGTTCCCTGCATTTCAAGCATGAGTATAGGGCCAATTACACGGCCATGCATAGACACTTTTCTTTGTAACCCAGGCACATCAGTGGAGCATCTTTCCATTGATAGAGAGGATGAGTGCACAAGCAGGTTGCAGGAAAATGTCACTAATGATGGAGAAGCGATGGAGCTAGAGGCATAAATACCTCTAGCATCCTTGGTTTGGGCTAATGATGGGGGTAAATCACAACCATCATTTTCAGCTCTTATCAAGGTATTTGTGTATATTTTGTACAGGTGTTTGCACAATAAGGCTGACTATATGCAGCATAAAGAGCTATTAATAAAAGGAGTGGGAACCAGGTTTCCATAAGAGGAAGGAGGAAGCTACTTTAAAGAGGAGGTAAGGTGGGAATGCCCCCATCCTAGGTGGCATGGTAAGGGTAAATGGTAATCACATGTGGCATGAAATTTCTCCATAAGTAAGTGCAAAGGTAAAGGAAAAAATCAAAAGTTTGATTTAATCTATGCAAAGTGAATTTGTAACTTCACATGTGAATGAGGAAAGTTGATGGGAAAGTCAAAGATGAGTGGGACCCAAGAAGTAAAGGGCAAAAGTAGAAGCAAAATAATATCAAATGGTAAAAGGCAAAGTGGAAAGTCAATTACTTTTTCAAAGCTTCCAAATGCAAATGATGGGCTTAGGTAAGCAAAATTGAAGAGTCTTTACTTTTGAGGAGCCACACACTTGATTTTCATTGGACCACCCTCTTACATCCTAAGACTTCAACAAAAGGTTCTTACAAGTGGAGCCCACCTCTTACAAAAGGTGGCCTTGGAGTTTTGTGTGCACGGTTGAGAAAAGAAGCTATTTCATTTCTTCTTTTCATTTATTTTTCCTTTTAGGCTAAGCTCCAAAGCCACATTCAAATTAGCCTACCCCACTTCCCCTTTCATCCAATTTTGCATATCTTTTCACAAAATTGGAAAGAGCATCTAGAAGGAAATGTGTGTATTTCCTTTTGTGTGAGCGACTTCTCCCTCACACACACACACACACACCAAAAAAATCAAATGCCATTCTCTTCTCTCCCAAAAAAAAAGAAACAGAGAATGGAAAGCTTCACCTCTCCTCACCATTACCCTATTTTAATTCATCCAAATTATTAAAATCCACCCCCCCTTCACCTATAAATAGAGCCCATCTATAGTGTATTTTGGTGTGCCTTGTTGTAGAGCCATTCTATGCTCAATTGATAGTGCTTTGGAAGCACTTGTGAGTGAGTTTCTTGAGTTAATTTGGGTCACATTGAGATTAAATTGGGCTACTCCTTTAGTGTTAATCAATATTAATTAATATCCAAGCTACTGGGAAGCTAGGGGTCTTAATTATATATCATATAGTAGCCAATTTCCTCTTCAATTCCTTGACAATTGGTGGTCGTGCCGACAAACCGCACCCGTACCACGTTGCTAAGCCTCGTCACAAGCGTTTCGCCATTCACAAAGCTTCAATATGGTATGTTTGATTGCATATTACTCGCAATCCTTGTGAATTTATGTCTTTTATGCTTATGTTGCTCATGCACTCGTTGTATTGAGGCTTACATATGTGCAATTACTACATAAATCAATAATCCAATTGAGTTGGTGGCTAATTTCTTTTGTTGAATTGTTTATGGTATGTGGTAGGGAGGCTAGTGTAGCCTTGTGAGTGATGTTATAATGCTGAAATTTTGTGTGAAATGCATGTGTCGTGTGAGTGGAATAGCACCTCCCATGTGTGCGTAGCCTCCGAGTCTACGACTCATTGAGAGCGAGAATCGCCTTTCGGGAAGTTTGCAATCCGTTCTTGAGGGTATTTGTTGTGAAGCTTTTGATTATGTGAAGGGTGCGTGAATGTGTCCGCAATTGGTGTTTTGTATTTTCTTCGAAATCCTAAAACTTTGGTTGTAAATTGACTGTCTAAATCCTTGCAACCAAGCATGACATTTGACTGAGGAAGGACGTAGACATAGAAGGGAAGGGTAATTTGCATGCATGGTTTAAGTATATGTGATTGTGCACAATCAATACCCTGTGAGGGTGGGGAAAACTTCCACGCGAAGCCCCGCCAAAGCATTGAGTCCGAGAGGACACTAGACCGCACATGCTTGTTTGGGTGCATGGGAATAGGACCTCTCCCCTTCTTACGTCTATGTTGTGTGTGTACTTGTGGACCACAAGGTGGTGAAAACGCCGCACCCACGTGCTCGTAGCCCGTTAGCTTCGCGCTAACCTAAGCGGCCATGATCTTGAGCCCTCGGGAGTTTGGCACCTTCATCACTTTTGTGGTCTTTGTGTTGTGATTACGCGCTTGCGTAGTGTGAGGATTCCACCTCGTGTGAGACTCCAACCCTGAGAGAGAGAGTACGGTGTAGTTTCCTTGTTACCTAGAAAACAAGGTGGTGCCCCCTTTCCAAATTGATTCACGAAGAGAGAGACCCCCTTGGGTCGGCGAGCGTGCATGAGCCCCGAGGCAGCCCGACTGTGCGCTTGCTCTCGTCTCCCTATTTTGTGCTTTCAGTAGCTTGAAGCCTAGATTAAATTACAATAGGAAAGCTCTTAGGAGTAATTATCTAAGAGGAGATAAAGAGCTAAGTGGAGCTCTCTATTTTTTCATGGAAGCTCAAATTGATTTTTTTTTGTTTGTGTGTGAGAGAGAAGTCGTGCACACACTAGGAAATACACACATTTCTCAAAAGATACCCTTTCCAATTTGGTGTGAGGGTATGCCAAATTGGATGGCAGGGGGGTGGGGTAGGCTAAATTTGAATAGGGGCTTGGACCTTAGCTTAAAAAAATGCAAGTGAAAGGAAAGAAATGAAATTGTTTCATTTCTCAACCGTGCAAACTAAAATCCAAGGACACCTTTTGTAAGAGGTGGGCTCATTTATAAGTGACCTCTTGTGCAAGTCAAAAGAGGTTAGAGGGTGGTCCAATCAAATCAAAGTGTGTGGCTCCTCCAAAAGTGAAGACACTTCATTTAGCTTACCTCAGCCCATCATGCACTTTGGATACATTGGGAAAGTGGAGTTAGAGAGAGAAGATGCACCAAATCAGCTAGAGCGAGGGCACTTCAAAAATGTGCATTTTTGAAAAGGGGGCTCCCCTGCTTGCATCATCAAAATTGGCTTCACATTTGACTTTCATACCTTGCCCTTTGCTTCCCTTACCATTTGATTTCATTTTCTTCACCTTGCTCATCACCCACATGCTCCATTTGCTATTTATCTTCTACTTTAGTTTTCTACTACTCCACAACCTCACCTTGATGTTATTTTGTTTTACTTTGCCATGTCCCACAAGCCTTTGATTTTTTCCTTCCTTAACTTTCACTTACCCTTTGAAAAAAACCATGCCACATGTAATTGACATTCACCTTGGCCATGCCACCTAGGATGGGGGCATTCCCACCTTGCTTTCCACTTGAGAGTAGCTTTCTTCTTCCTCTTAGGAGAACCTAGTTCCCACTTCTCATTATTAATAGCTCTTTATGCTACATATGGTCAGCCTTATTCTGCAAACACCTGTACAAAATATACATAAATCCCTTGATAAGAGCTGAAATGATGGTTGTGATTTACCCCCATCATTTGTTCCCCAAATCCTCATCCACTTCAGGTACGTTGGAGTTTGGTATCATTATTGGCGGTTGTGGTTCCAAGTTGTGAGTGTCCGTTTGAAAGGAGGTTGGTTTCCCGTTGCTTTTTCCATTTTGAATCTCTTGTTTCTTGGTTGGAGTGTTTTCTTGGCTAACTGTTTTCCTTTCATTAGCCAATTGTTTCGTATGTTGGTCAATCTCTTGTAGAGTCTTTATTAATCTCTTGTAGATCTCTAAACGTCTAGACTCTATGGCTGGATCTGGGTAGTTCTTCCATCTGTCCTCTAATGTTTCCAATGGTTTTAGCCATGCTTCATAGGCTTTTAGTAAGGCTTCTAGAGGTTTGTGAATCTTGTCTGCAAGAACTGATCCTGCTGATTGTTTTTCACTTTCCCGTTTGGTTTCGGTTTTAGTTTCTGTTTGTCTGTCTTCAAATTCTTTTTCAATGTTTTGTTTTTGCTTCTTTTCGGCATTAAGTTCTTGTTCAGCCCATCTTTGCTTGCTTGCTGTCCGTCTGGCTCTTCTAGCCTTCCAGGTTTCCTTTGTTTTCCTGCTATGCTCGCTAGGGGTTGTTTCAGTTTTATCTTCCTCATTGAGCTTTTCCTTTCCCTTGTTAGCATTGGCTTGTGCTTGGGCCCTAGTGATGGCTTCTAGGGGTACTACAATGTCAGATTCTGAAGAATCGGGCATATTAGAGGTGGGCAAAAGTTCAATGTAATTGAGTATCACCTTCCCCTTATTATCCAGATTCATTGGGTAGTCCTAGATCAAATGCTTGATTCTGCAATCATTGCAAAATCTAGTCAAGGGTTGCAACCCTGCTACCTAAGGCTTATCTTTTCTAGGGTAAGGGCAGTCTCTAACCCAATGGTTTTCTCCACAGTTATATCAAGGTCCCACAGGAGTGACTAGAGATGGCCCAGATTTATATGGTCTAGGCCCATGAGGTCCTGTTGGTCTGGCCATTCCGTTGGCAATGAACCATAGAGTATTATGATTCATTTGGTATTTCCCCTCTGGTATGAATGTTTGTGCTTCATGTGGATACATAGAGATTGAAGCTTGCAGGCTTGGCTGCTCATTTCCCTCTTCTCTGTAATAATTGACTGGAACCAAGGTCCCTTCATGATACTCATCCTTTGGTTGCATATATCTAACTACAGCTGCTCCAGGTAGTGGTGACTAATGTCCCAAGACTGGTTGTGCATGTTCCACACCTTGGATATCGGGTAGTTTGGATGTCTTATTTGTGGTGCATATCCTTGACTTTGAGGATGCTATTGAGGAGACTGTTGAGCTATCCCTTGCTCCCTCAAGTATCAAATTCTATGGTAGCACTCGGTGGTCTCATGGTTGGTCCATTTTTTTTCAAAATTGCACCATTTGTCCATTCGTGGTGCTCTATAAGGTGGTGGGTTTTACTTTGGGAGACACTAGGATGTGGGATGGTCCCCTCCGCAAACCTTGCATCTTACTGGCTTTTGTGGTGGCTTGAAGACTTGGTTCATTCGTTTCATGATTAATTCAACCATGGCCTCTGTCTCATCTACTCTATTCCTACCTGTTTCACTTGAGCTTGCTGCGCTCTGGTTTTCCGTGACGGATATAGGCTTATCTTTCCCATAGATGTCACAGTTGTCATCTAGATCAATTGCATCAGCGATGCATTCATTCAGAGTCTTATGATTTTTGGCATATAGGTCCGCATGAAGCTCCTTGTCTCTTAGTCATTGTAAGAAGATTGAGACAGCCTTCTCTGCTATTGGAAGCTCTCTTTCTGGAAATCTTGCAATATACTGCCTAAGCCTATTTGCGCAGTCTCTAATAGACTCCTTTTCTTCTTGTTTGAAGTCCGTGATTAGGGAGTTGATGCTAAGTTTTATCCCTGTTTTAGTGAATGCCCCTATGACATCTCTCTTGAGGGTTTCCAAGTCATAGTAGGCGGCTATATCAAGGGTTTGAAACCATGACAAAGACTTTCCTTCCAAGGTGAGCCCAAATCCCTCTTTTAGGACATGAAGATCTGTGACCTCTTCATCCCTAACTACTTGTCGAAAAGATGCTAAGTGATCATAGGGATCACCTATCCCATTGTATTTCTTTACCCATTTCTGAAAGTGTGATGGTCGTGTTTTGCCTCTCATGGGTGCACCCATTGCTCTTGATGGTCTGTAGCCCATTGTTATCAAGGGTGTATGCAATGATGATGTTGGTGGTGGCCATAATGGCACTCTATTTTCCTGATGACCACTGGATCCATGCATGATTCCTGATCCCATTGGTTGAGGTCCTTGATCTGCAAATGATACTCTTTGCGTGCTTGCCACAGGTCGGTGTGTGGTAAAGGAAGGTGTATTCAAAGGTGGCATGTAGATAGGACCAGGGTTACAATACATGAAGTTTGATGGACTTCCCATATTGTCCCCATTTCTAATTATAGGCATACCCTGAAACGTTAATTCCCTTTTCTCACTGGCAAGTTTTAGGTCCCATTCTAGATTATATTTATTCAAAAATACCACATCTTTGTAGGCTCCTAGATTGGTATCCAAAAATACGTAAAGTGCTTTGTCCTTAGTGATGGTATGGTCAGGAGGGCTACTCCTTAAATAGGAGAACTCAGTCCTTGACTCTACTCTTTTATACAAAACCTTGTTTGGGTCACCTATGAGGACTCTTCGAACCAATGTAGAGTTGATTGGTTTTAGCCCAGGTCTGTCAATCACTAGGGGATTCTCCTTGATAAGTCTCTCTTTCCTTGGAATGGGATTTCCAAGTCAATCCACATTCTCAGGATTTTCTATTAGCAAATACATGCTACCATCCTGTCCCATATATCGGTCTCCTTGAAAGTTTACCCATGGTGTTGGGTCAATGTCCGAGGGGTGATCCTCAACCTTAACCGCAAATCGTTGGATAACATCTCTATAAATCTTGGCACCATGTGCATTTTCCATGTGGAAACGCAGCCTACCATCATATTCCAATTCCATGCCAATGGATTGGGATTGTTAAGACGAGGTAGTGTCCATACTTGATTCAGAGAGGTGGTCAGGAAGTCTGTCCTCTACTTGGTGGGGTTCTAATCCTGGAGTCCTTGCTGTGCTCTCTTTAGTGGATACTCAGCTTACATTTTCTCGTGCAACTGGGTTTCCTGATCTGTAAAAAGCTCCTGATCTAAGGTGCATAGAGCAAAGCTGTAGTCTTAAATTCCAAAAAGTTTATCAAGGAAGAGATTGACCTGCCGGTACGCTTGAAGTTGATGCTCCAATTGTGTCAGCACTTGATCTATGTCCTGATTCCTGTCACGGAATGCACGCAAAATTTGTCAATTCTCTTGGTTGATAAGCTTTTCTGATTTTGACTGGACAGATGTGTTCACACTTCCTGCTCCAAGATTTTTGGAAGCGAGTTTGGTGAAATCTGAGGCTTCTAGCTAGTGTGCCCCAAACCCACGTGTCTCAAGAATTTTTAGCCAAAATTGAACTACAACTAGGTGATTTATAAACTTGCTAGTCTTCAGAATTTTGATGTATACTATACAACTGGTGTAAATCACCCTGGTCACCTCAAATTCCTGAAATCATGAAGATGCCTAGGACACGCGTGTTTCAGGAACTTTTGAGTTTTTTGAGTTTTTGAGCTTTCCAGCTTGAAGATCTTGCTTTGTGGGTTTCCAAAACCTGGTTATTTTCTGTGTAGGGTTCTGTTTTGAGCCTAAAAGGTCAGATTCAGAATTGCAAGAGTTTGAACCGCCCAAAGTATGATGATTTTATGATTTCCTTTTTCCCAAATCTTGATGTCAAAATGGTATCCCAGAAGCCCAGACTAAGGCCAATCCACCCAAGCAGCAGTTTCAACTTTCTGGCACAAGTGCCTCGGACACGCGTGTCTTAGGCACTTTGAAGAATTTCTGGGATCTGGCTGGTGCAACTTGTTTTCCCCTGTGTTTAGGTTTCTATTATGTGATTTTGCACTCAATGGTGATTTTTCTTTAGCTCAGACATCACTTTTAGCAATTTCAGACTCTGAATTCACTAAATCAGTTGTATCTTGGGTTCTAGAGGTCCAATTCCAATTTCCAAGACATATATGTGATGTACAAGAAGCCTGCTATACAACCAGGTAAAAAGTTTTTGTTTTGGTCCAGATGCCTGGGACACGCGTGTCTCCGGCACTTTGAAGAGTTTGATGACCTTGACCCTTGCAGGTTGTAGCTGGTTGTCTACTCTTTCTCTTGGTATATCAAAATCTCAGTTTGAACCAGATTTCCCTAGTCAAATGACCAATTTAGTGTTTCAAAAGTTCTTCTATGATTTTAGTTCCTGTTTCCACTTTTTATGTCCCAAGTCATGCAAATTGTGACTCAAAGCTGAATGTGAGTATGGACAGGTGTTGTACAGGCCCTAAAGCAGCTATGACAAAGTTTTGACCCAGTTTTGAGCATGTGCCTAGGACATGTGTGTCTCAGTCAGAGACTAAAAATGAGGATTTTTCAAATTTTGGCTTTTGCAGGTTCTAGACCTTGTTTCTAGCTCTCTATTGACACCTTGATCACTGAATTTGGAGATCGTTTTCTCATCCAAACATCCGCTTGAAGGTTATGGTCAAAATGATGCTATGAGCAAAATGCAAGCGAATGAAGGGATACCAATGGGGATAGGGATGGTGTCTACTTACCCTACTCCTAGAAAACATAAATGGACATCTAGTCTATGAAAAAAGAATATCAAAAGATTACAAAACACAAAAACAAAGCGTAAAAAGAATTCTCCAAAGAGCTCACAGAAAACTAAATCCTAAATGATATATGCATGTAAGGTGTTATCAAGAATGTAATGAACGTCAAACATTCACACAATCCAAACCCACTACCTAAGTCCTAAATGAGAGCCCTTGGTAGTCCCTGACCCCCGGCTACCCTCGAGAGCCTTGGAACCCCGTTCCAACCTCTCCTACACTATATGAATGAAGGTAAAGTTGGTGAATCAACCCACCGGGAATATAGAATAGTTCTAATGCAATGGCTACCTATTCTAGGAACTCTTCCCCGGCAGTGGCGCCATTGTTAACAGATCGCCGTGACGGACGTCCATAGCATAGCTATTCACACTAACACAAATGTCAATGCGAGGAAGCGACCCGACTAGTGCATGGAGGCGATCATGAGTGTGTCAAGCTCATGGTAATCATGCATTAATGAGCAGAAGAATGCTACCACTTCCAAGCCAATGTACACAACTACACTATGCCAAAGAGAGCATTACCTATCTATTAACTCTCCAAATGGATGCTATTGGGATAAAAGGGAAGATTAGAGTGTTATGGGTCAATCTAATGATGCATTAACCACATTGGAAGCTTCAATGGAAAACTTATTCTTAATCATGAGAGGGGTTATGCATACACACACCTCCACAAGCAAGAAATCAATGCTACCATTACATATAGCATGCGTGGGTTACACCAATGGAACATTGCAAGAATTAGCATCCACATTAATAAAGGATTAATCACACTCTTAATCACTCTTCACCTAGAGTACACACACACTTAAATCATTCATTTCTTCACCAAAAGCAATGAAAGAACAATGGAAAGAGAGACAATAGAATGGGAGAGTACAAATGGCGCGAGGGAAGCACCACCTCTTCTTTTCATTAGAATCAATGGGAGAGTACAAATGGCGCGAGGGAAGCACCACACATGAGCTCTTCTTCTTCTTCAAGCTCTTACATGTTCACCTCAATACTCATGATTATCCTCCTCCAATAATTCCTCCTCTTTTAATCTAAGGGCTTCTAAAAATTGGCCTTTCACATTGGGTGGACCTAATTTTCAAAGCTCACTTTGTACAACTTGGAAGCCCATGGCCCCTTATACTCATTTATATAAGACTTTTTTTTTTAATAAAAAGGGTTTTTTTACAAGGCTTGTATTACAACAACTTTTTTGGGTGTGGCAAATAATTATAGGCAAAATTTGTGGGACTCCCGCTTTGCCGCTTCGCTTCCATGTGCTCCTTGTGCTTTCCATCTTTTTTCTGCTGCTTTATATTCCCTAAAACACAGGGGACATGGAGGAGGCACCAGCTGGACAGGGAGGGCATAGCATGCTTGTGGACAGAGAGAGAACAAGGGCCTATGGTCGTGATCTGGCCGAGAGAGAGAGAGAGAGAGAGAGAGAGAGAGAGAGAGAGAGAGCCTTATTGGGCAACACTTCCATGGATGCACAGAGAGGGGTGCAACACAGAGCACACGGTAGGTCTGTCATGATGTAAAGAGAGATAGATGGCATGGTTATCCGGATGAGAGAGAGAGATAGAGCTAAAACTTTTCATTAACTTCTTTATATTATTATTATTTTTTTGTTTTTGTTTTTTAAATTAACTTTCACTATCTCCACCCTTAGACTTTGCATTCTAAAAAAAGAGAATCTTTCATTCAAACTAATTGAATTAATTTTTAAAAAAAATTGGTTCTGCTTTCTCAAAGCTAACAATTGTGTCAAAGATGAAGTGAAATGAAGATAGGCTTCCAATTGGTACGAATAGCCAACCAAAATGAAACTGCAAATCCCAAAAAAATGAAAAGGAAAATTAAACCCAAATCATTCTCCTTATCTTTTGGAAAGATGAAAAGAGGTACCATGAAAGGTGGAGTAAAAGGCCTTATTGCAAGAAAAGAAACAAGTGATTAAAGCTACGTGGTCATCTATGAGTGATGATTCTAACAATGAAGAAGACACTACAATTGTTCCTACTAACTTCAAGAAATTCACCATACAAGATCGAAAGACTGTGTTGCAATAGCCTATTAGACAAAAATGAGACAAATCAAGAGTGTCCTATGACGGTCCTAAAGATGCAAAGCAAGCAAACATAGCAGAGCCAGGAGTAGAATCAGGGAATGTGTGGATAGCCATAGGTTTATCACTAGATGCAGAAAACTTGTTGATTGCTACTCTCAAGGAGTACCAAGATGTATTTGCTTAGAGATATAAAGAACTCAAGGGGGTAGATCCAGAAATCCCTATGCATGAAGATGCAAATCTGTCAAAGAAGTATCCATACACCTACAATGAAAATTTTGGTAACAAAATCAAAGAGAAAATTGACAAGCTGCTAGTGGTTGACTTTATCTATGAAATTGAGCACACTGAATGGGTTTCACCTTGTGGTAGTGCCCAAGAAGAATGGAGAGCTCTGAGTATGTGTAAATTTAAAGAATCTCAATGCTACGATAGGGCGTGACAATTATCCTCTTCCAATCACTGACCATGGGTTAGAGAGGGTAGCACAAAAGAAAGCTTATAGCTTTCTCAACAGATTTTTCAGGCGAGATAGGAAACCAAAATTTTAAATTAATTAATCCATTAATTAGTATGAAAGATTCCCTGTTTTGAAAATATGAAAATGTGAATGGTATGAATGAAGCACATTTTTAAACCTTAAAGAGTTTGAGAATTAGAATGTTGAAAATATGAAAATGTGAATGGTATGAATGAAACACATTTTTAAACCTTAAAGAGTTTGAGAATTAAAGGCATTCTGGAAAAAAAAAGCCTGCCGCATCACCATTTTCCTCCAGCCTGCTCTCTGTCCATCGGCATCACGATCCTTCAATACCTATGCAGCCCACTGTCCCCTTCCATCAGGTCCACACTCTCTCTCTCATACGCCTTTTAATTTTTCGAACCAGGTAGGGGGCCAATGGGCCATTATCAAGCCTTGCGCTACGCAGGATTCAAAAGAACCAAATTTCTAGCCTTTCACGATAGTGAGCGAGAGAGAGAGAGAGAGAGAGAGAGAGAGAGAGAGAGATTGCATACTTATGCGTGACAAAGAGAAAGAGGCCGTGCCGCCGCAGAGAGAGAGAGAGAGAGAGGTGATGACACATGGAGGGGGAGAGAGAGAGAGAAGGGGAGACGTCACAAGAGAGAGAAATAATAGAGTGGGAGAGAGACGTGTAGATATGTTAATATATATATGTATATATATATATATATATATATATATAAGTATTCCATTTACTTTTCTAATTTGTGGGCACTTGGGAGCTTGTGGTGAGGGATGTATTGATTGGACCGGTTGATGTCTGGGGTGGTCCGTAATCCAGGGAGAAAATTATGAGTCCACTGCGATTTTCTGCGCAAAAAATTAAAAATACCTATGGAACCGGATTTGGGTTTGTGCACACCGTTCCCGAGCTATGGATTTAGGGAGCATATAGGTGAGAAAGCAAACCAAATTTTTTAATTGGTAAATGCATTAATTAGTCAGATTCCTTTTTTTACCAAAATGCAAAGTGTAATGGTCTAAGTAATATTGAAAGTCAAATGGGTTTTTAATAAGCCAAAAAATTTGGGGGATCTAATGGAGGCATTTTATTTCCTTCTTGCTCATGCCATCATGCCATCGCCTGCAGGTCTTCTTCGCAGCGCTCTCTCTCTCTTTTGTGCAGGCAACGCGATCTCTGGCCATAGCAGGGCTGCTCTCCATTCCCTCGCCCGTTGACCATAAGGTTTTTTTCCCCCTCTTGTTCATTTAAAGGATTAAAAAAAAATTTTCAAGCCTTATTAAGGCTGCTGCTGACCTGCGAGAGAGAGGTTCTGCAGCGCCACGAAATCGGCTCTGTCCCAAAAAAAATTGCAAGCCTAGAGAGACATTCTGCAGCGCCAGAGAGAGAAATAGAGAGCGAAAGAGAAGAGAGAGAGAGAGAGAGAGGCGATGACACGTGGGGGCAAGAGAGAGAGAGGCAGACGTCACCCGTGTATGTATGTATATATATATATATATATATATATATATATATATATATTTATATTTATATTTATGTTTTAAGCCTTTCATTTACATTTCTAGTTTGTAAGCTCATGACGAGGGATGTATTGGTTGGACCAGGTCCTGCACGGGGTGGTCCATGGCCCGTGGGAAAAATTATGAGCCCATAGCAATTTTCTACGGGAAAAAAGAAAAATACTTGCGGAGCCGGATTTTGGTTACGATGCACCGTTCCCGAGCAATGAATTAAAGAAGCAAGTAGAGCCATAAAGAAGCAAGTAGAGCCATAAAGAAGCATATAGGCGAGATAGGTAACCAAATTTTTTAGTTAACTAATTCATTAATTAGGAGGGAAGATTCCTTTTTACATAAAAGCAAAAGTTGAAGGGTGGAGAGAAAATAAAATTTCAAAATATAAAAAAACAAGGGATCTTTCATTTCTCTCTATGTCTCTTCGCGATGGCGGCAGGCTACATAGGATTTTATCTCTCTCTCTCTCTCTCTCTCTCTCTTTGTGATCTCGTGATGGTGGCAGCCTTGATTTTGTCTCTCTCTCTCTCTCTCTACAACACCCGAGTGCGGCAGGTTCTCTCTCTCTCTCTCTCTCTCCCCCTAACCCTATCAGTGCCATCCTTATGAAAGTTAAATTTTTTTTTGTCTTGTTCAGAAAAGAAACTCTGCACATGTCGTGCCCATGACTCTCTCTTCTAACCCTATCAGTGCCATCCTTAAAAAAGTTCAAATTTTTTTTTTGTCTTGTTCAGAAAAGAAACCCTACACATGTGCTGCCTGTGAGAGAGAGAGAGAGAGAGAGAGAGAGAGAGGTTGATGATGTTTCTTTCGTGTGGCCACGGCTGAGCACACACACAGAGAGAGAGAGAGAGAGAGAGAGAGAGAGAGAGAGATTTGTGTGTTGGACACATCAGAGAGAGAGAGAGAGGGATAAGATCATCATGTTAGATAGAGAGAGAGAAGAAGAGATAGAGGTGCTTCAATAAAATAATTATTGAGGTTAGTGTAATATACATTGTAATATATATATATATATATATATATATATATATGAGAGAGAGAGAGAGACTAATGTTTTTTCTTCCCCTGCAGGCCACAACTGAGCACAAAGAGAGACATGTGTATTGGATATGTCAGAGACAGTGAGAGAGAGAGAGAGAGAGAGAGAGAGAGAGATGTGTGTGTTGGACATGTGAGAGAGAGAGGGAGAAGTTTGACACGTTAGATAGAGAGAGAGAAGGAGAGAGATAGAGGTGCTTCAATAAAAAAATTATTGAGTTTAGTGTAATATACATTGTAATATTTATATATATGTATCCATACATACATATATATATATATATATATATATATATATATATATATATATATTCATTCATTTGGAGAACCACTTGACTTTCAAAGTTGATGGTTGTAGGTGTGTACTCAAAGTATTGCTTTTTCGAAGAGATGTGTTGGGCGGGGTTGCAGGGAAATACAAAAAAAAGGAGGGATCCATAGTGATTTAGCATGCGGAAAATAAAAAATATTTGTGGAGTCAAAATTGGATTTTGGCAAGCCGTTTCCAAGCGTTGAATTTAGGAAGAAAGTAGAGCTTGATAATAGGCTATAATCATGTGTCTATTGATACTAAAGACCAACATAAGAAAACATTTGCCGTTGAGTGGGGAGTGTTTGCTTATAGAGTCATGCCTTTTGGATTGACAAATGCTCCAGCCACATTTTAGCGCCTGATGAGATTTGCATTTAAAGAGTACCTTTGATTATTCCTTGAGATCTTCATGGATGATCTTTGTGTGCATTCTATAAATAGAGAAGATCAAATTGAGCACCTAAAGCTAGTCTTTCAAAAGTGTTAAGTGTATCCCATTTGCCTTAATCCTAAGAAAGGAAAATTTCTGGTTAGGCAGGTCAAAATACTGGGCCATATATTGTCTAGAAATGGAATATCCATCGATATCGCCAAGATAGCAGTCATTGTTGATTTGCCATGACCTTACAATGCAAAAGGAGTTCAGATTCTTATGGGCCATTGTGGCTTTGCCATAGATTCATCTACATGTATGCTTCCATAGCCAGAACCTTGTATGCTTTCCTTGTTTTCTTTGAATGGATAGATGACTATGAGAATGATTTTGAAAAGCTTAAGCATACATTACTGTCCAGCATATATCCTTCGCGCATCAAATTGGAATACTATTTTTCATGTGCATATTGATGCATCTTCTTTTGCCATAGGTTGTGTTCTTGCACAGCCAGATGAGGGACAAATGGAAAAGAATATGGACTTTCTAGTTTCATATGCCAATCGTCAATTGAACAATGATGAGAAAACTAGACCACCACAGAAAGGGAAGGTTTAGTAATGATCTATACAGTTAAGAATTTCAAGCATTACCTTTTGGCAAATAAATTTGTCTTCTTTGTAGGTCATCTGGCATTACTTTATCTAGTTAACAAACCATGCACAATAGGACAAATTGTTAGATGGTTTGTTATTCTACCTGTGTTTGATTTTGAAGTTGCTGTCAAGAAAGGACGTACCCATCTAAGGGCTGACCGTCTATGTAGAATCGCTTCTAGAGAAACCCCATGTGGTGCAAATGATGATATTTATGATGCAACTCTTTTTCAAATTGAGACTGCACCTAGATAGGCTAAGAAAATCATTCAAGTGTTTACTATAGGCTTTACGAGCCAAGGAGGTTTAACCATAGAAGGAATTGAGGAGTTAGCACATTGTGCTATTCTTGGGACATCTGTACTATGGTAGGGTTTTTTGCAACTAGCTTTCTACACCATTTTAGCACATTAGGCACTTTTGTGGAACCTACATTGGCACCTTACACTAGTGCACACCCACCTTTTTACACATTTTTTTCCTGCCTGATCATTAGGCTGTTAGGGATGGCAGTCATTGACCATGGGTATTGGGCACTCATGCATGCAAGTTTATAGGGCACTAGGCCAGGACCATTAAATTTTTCTCTAAATATTTGTGTAGGGGTGTCTGCTGACCACCCTAGAATGGATGGGATGGGCGGGCTTGGTCGGTCGGTTAGTTTATTTTAATTATGGTTATGGTATGTGTGTATGAATATATTTATTTTTTCCCATAGTTTACATGTAGGTATACACTTATATAATGCTATATATAAATGTATTATAAAAGAAAAAAGACAAAAAGAAAAGAAAAAGAAAAGAAAAAAGAAAAGAAAAGAAAAAGAAGAAAACAAGTAAGAAGAAAAGAAAATAAAAAAACAGGTACAGGTACAGGTACAGGATGGAAGAGCACCAGAAGGGTGCCTAGCAAGCACTTGATTGCTATGAGGCTCCCTAACCTCACTTAGGGAATAGCACCAAAAATCTTGTTAAAGACACCAACATACATACATGGGGATCATTCTGCAAAGGGGGTTACTTTGGAAAGTGCTCACATGTTCTAGTGATCATGTATGTGGAAATGTGGTGAGTTTAGAGAGGCAAAAGAGTTATTGGACTTGCATAAGAGCAGCAAAAATGTTGTTACTTGGAGTGCATTGATTGCACAATATACACAAGAGGGTTAAGTTGAAGAAGCAATCAACAGTTTTGAACAGATGCCGGGTAGGGAAATCCTTCCAAATGAAGTAACCTATGCATGTATCTTGGGAGCATGTGCTACGATCTGGAGCAGATGACAAAGGAAAACAAATCCATGACGAGATTGCAAGGCAAGGGGTTGCGTCAGAATGACATTGTGCTGGGAATCACCCTAGTGGACGTATTTGCTAGGTGTGGTGCTCTTTCATCGGCACCATGAAAGACTGTGGGTTCGCCTTGGGAGCTAGTAGGAACTCCCACTAGCTCACACACTAAAAATCAAAATTATATTTTTAAAAAAAATAAAAAAATTCCTTGTAAAGAGCAGCTGTCGATGACCATGCAGACCCCCCTCCCCTCCTTATCTCACGAGCTCCCTCCCTACCTCCCGCCAGCTGGTGCTGCCACGGGCACCATGGCCCCACGGGGTGCTTACCCATCCCTCACCCTTTGACCATCAATTTTCCCCCTCACTCCTGTGTGCGGAAACCAATAAACAAGCAAGAGAGATTGCTCTCTCTCTCTCTCCCCTCTCCTTCACGGGTGCACAGACCAAAACACTACTCTCTCTCTCTCTCTCTCTCTCTCTCTCTCTCTCTCTCTCTCTCTCTCTCTCTCTCTCTCTCTCTCTCTCTCTCTCTCTCTCTCTCTCGTGATGACCGGTAGCAGGCATGAGAGAGATCTCAAACTTTCTCACTTCCCCTCTCCTTCTCGGGTGCATGGAACATACGGATGTTCACTTTCTCTCCACTCTCCCTCTCGCGTGGTGAGCAGACCGGTGGCCAGCAGTCAACCTACATCTCTCCTCTCCCTTGCATGCGTGGTGCAGAGAGCATCATCTCTCTCACTCTCAAAGCTCTCACTCTCCTCTCTTTATCGCGGTCGGACAGGTGCAGAGAATAAAAAATTTTACTTTTTTTTGCTCTCTCTCTCTCTCTCTCCCTTAACCCCTATTCCCACCCCCTTCACACACACACACTATACACACATACATACACTATATACACATGGGCATACATATCCACATGCCCATATCCACATGTTGATGCATATTGATGCAAATCCACCTATTTTGATCTTGCACACCTACACATGTGCATGTATTTTTGCATCCACGCATACATGGCATAGCATAGATGTATAAGCATCAATAAGGCAAAGAAGGGCGGCCGTAGTGGAGCCTTGTTTGAGCAAGTTCTGCGAGGTATTTTCTCACTCATGCGCAGGCTAGCCTTGCCAAACAACCCCCTCTTTTAATAAAAGAGGGTGACAATATAGTCACCCCCCCATTTCCCCATTCACCTTTGTACATACCCACTTCTCTCTCTCTGTCTTACATCCACATTCTACACCCTAAGGCTTAGGCATTATGTTCCATTACCTCACTCTCTTAAGCCAGCTTTGGAAGTGAGAAACCAAGGATTCTCATGCCATTTAGGGTTTACTAGTTATCATGGGTGGCTATATTTCACCTTTTTGAGGGTAGTTTAAGTCTCATCTACAAGAAGATCTCTATCCACACCCCCATCCTGCACTACTCTAGTCTTTGCATAGATCATTAAGTAATTAGTGCCATACATCTCTACCTAATAATTATCT
This sequence comes from Cibotium barometz, assembly GCF_041138505.1. NCBI lineage: Eukaryota > Viridiplantae > Streptophyta > Polypodiopsida > Cyatheales > Cibotiaceae > Cibotium > Cibotium barometz. Next base: position 28,887,467 of record NC_141069.1, on the reverse strand, counting down.
TCATTCCACATGTGTACATCCACCCTCCATTAATAATACACCATTCCCAAATTCACAAACTCCTAGACCGATCTCTTTTTGAGTGACAACCTATTTGGTGGTATGGCAGGCTTGTATCTGGCGACGAATCTACAACAATAGAAAAGGTCTTTTGGGGTGGTAATCATCAATATTTTTGCAGTGTTGTTCTCAATTTTCCTTCTTACATTTTGGTGTAATGAATTACGTTAAAACTTGTTAAAAGGAAATCTCTAAACTATGCATGCTCTTTCCCCTCCCCTAAAATCTCTACTCCTATCTTTTAGCTAGTAGTTTCCTCCTTTCCTTCGTAGGAGCCTTGGTTGAGAGCCATGGGTCCTTAAGGAAGGGAACTGGTTCCTCCATTTATGCGTGCATGCCATTCCTTTTGTCCGTAGGACCTTGGGTTGAGAGCCCTTGTGTCTTTGAGGAGAGGAAACAGCACACTATCTTGTCATGAAAGCAACATTTTACATTGATCCTTGGTTTGAATTTGTGAATGAAAACTCTTATCGCATCATGCTTAGGAATATGTAATTGTCTTTCTGTCATTTAATCGACACATTATTTATAAAGGAAAATGAAATGCATGTCTTTTGTTTTGAACAAAGTTTGGTAGTTCTTTCATGTGCATAGCATAAGTTCGTGATTAAGGCTGCATTATCTTGAGTAGTTGATCACCCGTAGGAGAACCAGTGACCGGTGTGGGTGTCCTAGTCCACCAAGCTCCACGACAAGGTGGTGCCCCCCCTCTTCCCTCGGTTGTTGGAGTAGGCTTTTCCCTCCAGCAACTCCTTAGTGAGTTCGGAGGTTGGTCCTGGGTGTAGAGGCCACTCAGCCCAATTTTTCCCCTCTCATAAAGTGGTGCCCCCACTGAGGGCGGTTTTTGACTCAAGACCTTCAGATTACAAATTTCTATCCTGTAAGCTTATATATCATATCCTTGTTCTATGTTGCCCCATGTTGGAGCTTTTATTTCAATTTACACTTTTTCTTTTTTTAGCATAATGGGTAGATTTTCAAGACACTTTTTCTTTGATTTAGAGTCTTTTGTTAGTGTATCTCTTTGGTTATTTTAGCACTTTTTTGCAATGGATTTCCCAAGGTTTTATGGGAAAGGGCATGAGAATGGCCGAGACTCCATCGATAGCTTTGAGCTATCATGTCTATTAATAGGGAAATAGGACCCGTTATTTCTGATAAAGTTGTTTCCTTTATCCTTGCGAGGGGAAGCCAAAGAATGGTGCAACAATAGTAAGTTCATCCAATATGATTGGAAAGAACTCAAAGAGGCTTTCCTTGCAAGATTTATCCCTAAGCCCACCATAGAGGATCTTTGGAAGAGATTGCAAGAACTTTTTCAAGATGATTTAAGAGGATATGACTCGTATGAGCATAGTTTTCTAGGAATCTTAATGTAGCTACAGACCTCGTGGGAGGGAGAAGGAAAAGTGTCCGATATTTTGGACTTTTTAAAACTCTCCAGGAAAAGGTACGCTCTAAATTTCCTAGCACATTTGATGAAACTTTTCAAATAGCACGAGCAAAGCATAGGAAGTTAATGTACCCTTTAGTAAAGTTAGGAGTTGTGAGTGAGGTGCTACCCTCACAGGCTTCTTATGACTTTTGTTCTAGCCATATGTCACTCCCAAGTTGTGTTACTACTAAAACAGAGCCATGTCATGTTGAGAGGCCTCAACTTTGAGACATTGAGGATTCATCTAAAATTTTTTCAAATCAAAGTTTCATCCAAGGTCCTCTACCACCAGGTGCAGAGGAAGTCGAATGCATCAAAGAGGTCATTCTTGAAGAGAAAAACCCAGTTAAAGTTCCAAAAGAGGGACAAATAGAAGTACTAGGGTCCTTGATAGAGCCCTTAATCAAAGAAGGAATGGATGACGAACCCGTTAGCCATCAACAGGTATGTCATGATGAAGAAGTAGAAGTCCAAGTTGAGGGTACGATAGATTAAAATTCTACGTGTGTGATTGAGAATATAGAGAGCTTTGAAAGCAAAGGGTTGGGTTTATTGCCTGAGATCTGTAGTGAAGATTTAGCACACAATGATGTTGTTTTGCTTGATTTGGTTAGTGATAGTGGTAATGAATGCACACTCTTAGAGATAGATTGCAATGTGGAAAATGTTTTTGAAGTTGACAATGTGAAGCTAGATATGGCACTGATTTTGAATGACAGGCAAGGTTTAGTTTAGTTTTCATTTTTTGTTGGTGATGACCTAGAGATAGGTGATTCCTCCGGTCCACCATTTCAAGTTTATGAAGGCCCAGAGATGTGTGATTCCTCCCGCCTTGTTTTTGTAGATAGTAGTTTTGCCATGTCACAGAAAGCAGTGTCCATGGAAGCCAAGGTTTTTCCTTCACGGGTGCGCAGACCAAAAAACTGCTCTCTCTCTCTCTCTCTCTCTCTCTCTTTCCCTCTCTCTCTCTCTCTCTCTCTCTCTCTCTCTCTCTCTCTCTCTCTCTCTTGTGATGACCGGCAGAGCAGGCATGGGAGAGCTCTCAAACTTTCTCACTTCCCCTCTCCTTCTCAGGTGTGTGGAACCAACAGATGTTCACTCTCTCTCCACTCTCCCTCTTGCGCGGTGAGCAGGCCGGTTGAGTACACTGGTGGCCAGCAGTCAACCCACATCTCTCCTCTCCCTTGTGTGCATGGCGCAGAGAGCATCATCTCTCTCACTCTCAAAGCTCTCACTCTCCTCTCTTTGTAGCGGCCGGCCAGGTGCAGAGAATAAAAAATTTTACTTTTTTTTGTCTCTCTCTCTCTCTCTCTCTCCCTTAACCCCTATTCCCACCCCCTTCACACACACACTATATACACACATACATACACTCACACCTCCCCCGTATCCTCTACACACACACCCACTCTCATGCTCACTTTTCCCCATACTCATACATACTCACACACTTCCCCTCTCACGTACACACTCTTCCCACTTCTCATACCCACTCTCATGCACACTTTTCCCGCCCCTCGGCCGCACAACCATGACGGTGCACACACACACTTACTTACATGCACACGCCCACACACACACACACGGGCAAAGGAAAAAAAAAAGAGAAATAATAAAATAAAAAATAAATAGTATATATAATGTGCACCTTATACTCACACATAGGCACACACACATACACACACGGGTGATATAATAATAATAATAATAATAATAATAAATATAGTGTATATATTCCCTATTTCTGCCCTTCGTGCACACTCTCTCTCACACACATCCACATGCATGGTGTACCCACATCCACACGGACGCCAAAAAGAGAAAAAATATATATACATATAGTTATACATATAAATATACGCATATAGGTGTACATGCCCACAACTCCCATCGGGGCAAAAGAAAAAATAATAATATACATATATTTGAAAAAACACCTATACATATGTTTATTCATGTGCACCTACATAGCTCCTCATTTATGCACATGTATACACATATATGTACACATACATACATGCACCAATACATATGCATGTGTACACATCTCCTCACTTTCATACATAAGCACATATGTGTATATGTATTGCTCCATCACAAATAATTGTATACACCCCCCCCCCCCCGCCCCCCCCCCATACACAAAGAGCATGCACATTTGCACTCATTCTACACATACACACCCCTGCACATTTTAAATACATAAATATATGCACAGGCATACATATCCACATACCCATATCAACATGTCTATGCATATTGATGCACATTCACCTATTTTGATCATGCACACCTACACATGTGCATGTATTTTTGCATCCACGCATACATGGCATAGCATAGATGTATAAGCATCAATAAGGCAAAGAAGGGCGGTCGTAGTGGATCCCAGTTTGAGCAAGTTCTGCGAGGTATTTTCTCGCCCACGTGTAGGTTAGCCTCGCCAGCAACCCCCTCTTGTAATAAAAGAGGGTGACAATATAGTCACCCCCCCATTTCCCCATTCACCTTTGTACATACCCACCTCTCTCTCTCTCTCTTACATCACCTTATCCTCTCCTTGGTTCTATTCTAAGAGTCAAGGGTAGGGGACCCCCCCTTGCCTAACCACTTGTGCACTCACAAGGCACCTCATGCTCTCTTATTTTAAGTGGTAATAGCACTATTAGTGGTAATCCTAAACCTAACCACCCCCTCCCCAAAATACTATATAAACCCCATCATTCTCAAGGTTTGGGGGGGATCCATCCATACATTCTACACCCTAAGGCTTAGGCATTATGTTCCATTACCTCACTCTCTTAAGCCAGCTTTGGAAGTGAGAAACCAAGGATACTCATGCCATTTAGGGTTTACTAGTTATCATGGGTGGCTATATTTCACATTTTTGAGGGTAGTTTAAGTCTCATCTACAAGAAGATCTCTATCCACACCCCCATCCCGCACTACTCTAGTCTTTGCATAGATCATTAAGTAATTAGTGCCATACATCTCTATCTAATAATTATCTTCATTCCACATGTGTACATCCACCCTCCACTAATAATACACCATTCCCAAATTCACAAACTCCTAGACCAATCTCTCTTCGAGTACCAACCTATTTGGGGTGGTAATCATCAATATTTTTGGAGTGTTGTTTTCAAGTTTCCTGCTTACATTTTGGTGTAATGAATTTTGTTAAAACTTGTTAAAAGGAAATCTTTAAACTATGCATGCTCTTTCCCCTCCCCTAAAATCTCTACTCCTATCTTCTAGCTGGTAGTTTCCTCCTTTCCTTCGAAGGAGCCTTAGTTGAGAGCCATGGGTCCTTAAGGAAGGGAATTGGTTCCTCCATTTATGCATGCATGCCATTCCTTTTGTCCGCAGGACCTTGGGTTGATAGCCCTTATGTCTTTGAGGAGAGGAAAGAGCTCACTATCTTGTCATGAAAGCAACATTTTACATTGTTCCTTGGTTTGAATTTGTGAATGAAAACTCTTATCGTAGGTACGAATCATGCTTAGGAATATGTAATTGTCTTTCTGTCCTTTAATCCACACATCTTTTATGAAGGAAACTGAAATGCATGTCTTTTGTTTTGAACAAAGTTTTGTAGTTCTTTCATGTGCATAGCATAAGTTTCGTGATTAAGGCTGCATTATCTTGAGTAGGCAGTCGCCCGTAGGTGACTAGTGTGGGTGTTCTAGTCCACCAACCTCCATGACTAGGTGGTGCTCCCTTCTTCCCTAGGTTGTTAGAGTAGGCTTCTCCCTCCAGAAACTCCCTAGTGGGTCCGAAGGTTGGTCCTGGGTGTAGAGGCCACTCAGCCCAATTTTTCCCCTCTCAGTACAAGCTAGGTGAGAGGGAGTCCTATGCACATGTCCTGACCTGTATCAATACGATGATATACTAGATTACATGCACATTAGTGTAGGGGGATTTCATGTTTCAAGCAAGGAGACAATAAGAAGAGTACTTCTAGTAGATGGCTATTGGTGGCCTACCTTGCATGAATATGCGAAAGGTTATGTACATAAATGTAGAGTTTTCTCTCTAAGTATTCATATTGCATATGCTACACTATTCCACAATTCTCCAGTACCAAAGTGGAGCTCTTACATCAAAAACTATTTGACCCATGGTCACACTGATGAGAAGCTATGTGCTCACAGAAAGAAGTCTCTGGAAGTTGAAGCTTCAAGTTATCAATTTATTGAAGGCCAACTCTACAAAAGAGGCAAGGATGGCAACTTGAGAACCTGTGTTTGTGAATCAAACTTTTTAAGTGTTCTAACAAAGTGGCACATGCGGGGATTGGAGGATTTCTCTAGAGAAATCACTACCAAAATCACTTTATGGTCAGGACTCTAGTGCCAAAAACCTTTCATGATGAAAATGAATATGTAAAACGATGTGATGAATGTCAAAGAACAAAACCATGAATAATGAGTGATAACATGCTGTTACAACCCATTATGGCTCGTAGAGCATTCGCTAAGTGGGTCACTGATTTCATCAGACCAATCAAGCCACTAGCATGCCACATGCATGCTGAGTACATAATTGTAGCAACAGATTACCTCACAAAATGAGTAGAACAAAAAGTAACCACAAAGAATGCTGCTAGAACCATTGCAAAATTTTTAGTGACCAAGGTATGCACTTTATAACCTACATAATTGAGTTTCTCTTGGATGAGTTCATGATGATTCATAGAAGATATGCACCTTGCCATTCACAAGCTAAAGCATAAGTGAAAGTTTAAAATGAGAGGACTTGGTCCATTTGTGATCAAATATCTTAAGTCCTAGTGGCGCAATGTGACTAGAAACACTTGAGGGTGAATAAATAACCAATTTCATTAATGAAAGAAAAGTCAAAAAATAGGAAGAGCCACTCACCCAGGAGATGGTTGAAAAACTCCACAAAGCAAAAAGGAGGTGAGAAGGTTTAGAGAGGCTTAAAAATGAAGCTCAAGAAGAAGCACGCTTGCATGTGGAAAAAGCTACGCTCAAATGGAAACAACACCTTGTACTTGATTTATCAGTAGCAAATCAGGAGAAACACAATCGATTCATTGAGCCATTCACGATAGACATGACATTTGAAACAACAAAAGCGTCATTAGTAGTTCCTACATTCATAGATGCGGGTTGTGACACTAATATTATGTCATTTGAAACCTGGGAAGAAATTGATAAACCTAAACTCAAATCTACGAGCTTCTCTTTCAAAAGCTTCAACAATACAAAGAGCACAAGCATAGAAAAATGTTATGTAAAAATATGCATTCAAGATGTACCTATGTACCAGTTGTTCCATGTTGCCAACAAATGAGAAATGATGGAATGAGTAGTTTTAGGAAGGTATTGGATGTGGTCAACCAAATGCATTGTGGATTGGGAGTCACATCAATACACCTTGAAGGTGAAATCTGCACCAATTACAAGAAAGAGTTCAATAAAAGGAGAACTATCCTATTGTGAACATTGGTGAGACGAATGAAACTCAACCACAAACATCCAAAACATCAAACACTATTCTTATCCATGAAGCTTATACTGTTAGACTAATGCTATGATTTATGAATGAATACTAATGGAAGTTAATCATCATCATGCACACTTAGCATAGCTTAAGAATTAAGCACTTAAGATAAATGTCTTAGCTAGAGTGCTAAGCAACATGGAGCTCATAGATTCAAAGGAAAAAACAAGTGTATTATCTTCTAGTTGAGAGTACAAGAGAAATGAGACTATTGTATAGGCTATGCAAGTGGGCATAAGAGAGTTGTGAGCTAGAGAGAGAGTGAAAGAACCAGCTATAGATAGAAGCAAAAATGCGCCTCTTGGAAGTGATGTAAGCTTTGATGTCTGGAGCTCTAGTGTATGCATGTGGAAGGGTGGTCAAAGGTAAAAAAGCCCAAGGGCAAAAAACACTTTGATATTTATGGGTGGTAGCTGCTTAGAGTAGGTTTCTATGTGCATTGGATGAATCCCCAACAAACCCTCCTTTCATTCATGTACATATTTCTGCCCTCCTTAACCTAATGTCACTTAATCTTTGAAGATTATCTACCTTAGGTCTTACATTTCTAGATTCATCTCTAAGATTAGAGGTGATTACAAATTGGATGCATACTATAAGTTTACTAATGAAATTTTGGGTTTGAAAAGAATTTCATCACTTTAAAAAGCCCATTCTTGGCTAGCCTCATCAAGAGAGGCTACTGTAACAATGATAGCCTCATTGGATGTTTCTAGTTCATCTTCATATGCTTCTTCGTCTTCGTCTTTGATACTTGCAAAATAGGCTTTTTGAGCGTTTCTTTTGTGGAAGAAATCCTCCTCCTTGTGATTTTCTTTGTTGCAAAATCCACATCCTTGTTTGCTTGGTGTGCCTCCCTTTTTGTTGTTGAAGCCTTTGTTGAATTTATGTTGATTCTTTGAATAGTAAGCTTGATATCCAATGAAGACCCTTCCTTGTCTTTTCTTGTGTTCATCCATAAGTGAGGATTCCACTTCATGAAGTTTTAAATTGGGCATGTTTAAGAGAGTTGTGATCATGATGTCATACTCTTCTGGCATGCTTTTCAACAACAATGCAATACAATCATCTTCATCCATAGGAGCTTTAATGGATGATAATTGGCTTAGAATACTTTTAAACTCATTAAGATGAATAGGAAATGAATCTCCAGGGTTCATATTAAGTTTAAATAGTTGCTGCTTACGATTGATCTTAGCATTCTTACATGTAGCCCCAAATAATTGATCCAATGTTTCCCAAGCCTTCTTAGCACTATCTAGGTTAGATATATGATGTAGATATTCATCCCCTAGATTTAAAGTAATAATAGATAGTGTCTTTGTGTCTGCTAAATGCCATTGTTCTTTTGCATCTCTAGTTGTAGGAATTTGTGATGCATCACTTGTTATAAATTTCCAAAGTTCCTTCTTTTGCAACAAGAATTTGAGTCTTGTTTGCCAAGTGTGGAAATTTGCACCAATGAGTCTATCCATCGGTTCTTTCTTACCCATTTAGTTTGATTAATAGATGAAGTAAGGCTTAGATGAGTCGTTAGGAGAAATACACAACCATCTATGATTAGGCACAATAATCTTTCTTACTCTAAGTTTCTTTCTAATGGTTATATAAGAGATAGCCACTGAAGAAACTTGTTTCTCACCCATATGATATTAGTAAGGAAGTAGCCCATCCCCATATAGATGTATAATATCCATGTATGGCTTGACTACTTTTCTTCTTTTAGGCTTGATGATTTTTGTATGCTTGACTTGGTTTTTCTTTGGCTTAGGTTGAATAGGTTTAGATGATGACTCTTCAGTAGATGATGGAATATTAATCACTTGAACTGGCTTAGACATGATGTCATACTTTAATGAATAGAAGAATTTATACCTTTCAATAAAAGACTTCTCTGTATTCTGCCTGTTAAGAAAATTAGAGGAATTATTAAGTAGCAATTGTGATGCATGCAACAAGAGGAGATATCACGCATAAGAAAGAGAGAAAGAGAGTAGAGAATTTGACACAAGATATACGTGGTTCACCAATATGGCTACGTCCACGGGAAAGGAGCCACTTAGTGGCTTTAATCTTCAAATTGGATTGGTTACAATGAGCCTTGAAGCATCCTCTATGCTTCACCTTATCTTGTACTCTATGAGCTCTCACAATACATCTTTCATGTGAAGAAGAGGCCTCCTTTTATAGCAAAAAGAGGCTCCCTACAAGTCAAGGGAAAACCGCCCCATGTGTGGAAACCGCCCATGTGTGGAAATCACCCATGCGCCCATGTGTGAGAATCGCCCACCTTCAGCCGTCCATTGACTGCCGCCCGCGGACCCGTCCACCGGCCACCGGCCACTGGCCACCGCCCGCTGACTACCGGCCACCGTCTTTTGACCTTTACCGTCAAGCTACTTCCGGCTAACCATATATTCCGGCAAGGAATATTCCGTCAGAAAAGGAATATTCCGGCGAAGAATATTCGGGCTCTCGACCGGGGCCCGAAGAATTTATTTTTCCGGCGAACATTTTATTTTTCGACGAGCAATTTAGGGTTAATGCACATGGCTTCTCCTCATAACGGGGGCCTTACAAGTGTGCATCTATAGAGGTGAAAACAAAGGATAAAAATACATTTACATAGAGTAAATCAGGCTCCATACATAACACTGCCTATGGGAGCCACCACTTAGACTAGCATCTTCTTCTTTAAAAGATTTGCACTCGGCGTCAAGGAAACCGCCTCTAGTCCAATCAGCAGCAAACGGACCAGTCACCAGTGAGTTGGCAACCACATGACCAAGCCTTTAATAAGGATTTAATTTTACTTACTATAAAAATTAAGTTGCACGTGTTGAGCCCGTCACCGCATGCTACACAACGAGCGACCAAACCGCTGTGATATTCACGCTACTTGTCAACAAGAGTAGAGCCTGCATTATATAAGCTATACCCTGAGTGCCTAATATGATATAAATTTAGCTTAAGCACTCAAGCTCTATAAGCATGATGACTCCCTTAATAAAGATGCCTCAGAGACTGCAGGGACAACAAAATGAGCAGAGAATTAATCCCATTAAATTAATATCTTACACACTTTGTCCAAGAAGAGTAGTGGCACTAAGAGCTTGTTCTCAAAGTACTTGCTCAAAGCTTGGATTAGTGTAAAAGAGATTAAAAGAACTAGGATCAAAATATGAAGGAGAACCTAATGGATCTACATGCTTTGATACCATGTTAGATTAATGCTATGATTTATGAATGAATACTAATGGAATTTAAACATCCTCATGCACACTTAGCATAGCTTAAGAATTAAGCACTTAAGATACATGTCTTAGCTAGAGTGCTAAGCAACATGGAGCTCATAGATTCAAAGGAGAAAACAAGTGTATTATCTTCTAGTTGAAACTGCAAGAGAAATGAGCCTATTATATAGGCTATGGAAGTGGGCATAAGAGAGATGTGAGCTAGAGAGAGAGTGAAAGAACAGTAATATCCCAAGAACTTTTGTAAAAATTATCTGACTCTGGAAATTTTGTACTCTGAATTATTTTATCAATAAAGATTTTTTTCTTGAATTATTGTATTTTTTGGATTCAAAATTGAATTTTTTGAGTGCAGTAGGCTTAATTTTCCGTAAAAATTGAGTCCAGAGCACGTATTTTTAACATATTTTGTATCTAATTAAGGGGAAGGCTATTTTTGTGTACTTGAAGGTTCCAGGAAGGTCCAAATTGCAAAAATAGAACGTTAACCGCCAAAATTAGGTCAAAAATTGCAAAAAAGCTTCAAACTTGGGGGGCAAGTCATGTGGCATGTTAAAAAAAGCTGCAGGGAGCCAGAAAAAGCAAAATTGCACAAATTTGAGATCTCCCATCCGCTTGGCTGTTGCTTTATTTTTATAGTGGCCCGGGGCCTAGGCCTTTCCATTTGAAGGGCCAAGAGAGTATTAGAGATCCTATGGCTAAAGAGGAATAGACCTTTCTAGTCAAAGGGCATAGCGTTTTCCATTTGAAGAACTATCACATTTGTTGAAACCCTATGGCCAAAGGGCCATAGACTCCTCATATGAAACATTATTTTATGGATATTTGGGAGATTCTATGGCCCAATGATCACATACCTTTCCATTTGAAGGGCTAGGAGAGTTGGTGAGATCTTGAAATGACCATAAACTCCTCATATGCAACATTACACTATGGAGAGTCAGGAAATGCTTTGTCAAAAGGGTCATAGGCTTTTGCATTTGAAGGGCGAAGAGAGTTCATGATACCCTATGGCCAAGGGGTCATAGGCTCCTTCTATGAAACATTCTTTCAAACGGTGGTATGTCTTTCCATTTGAAGGCCTAGGAGAGCTCATGAGACTAGTATGGCTAAATACCACTACATAAATATGTGTATACACACTGTATGTATGTATGGATGTATTTTTATGTATATATATATATATATATATATATATATATATATGTATGTACATATGTATATATGTATTGATATATTTGTATCTATGTATACATGTACGTACATATGTATGCATATATGTATGTGTGCGTGTGTGTGTGGATGTATGTATCTGTGTATGTATGTGTGTGTGTGTGTGTGTGGATGTATGTATCTATGTATGTATGTGAGTGTGTATATATACATACATACATAGATACATACATATTAATATAGCCACATATATATAAATTGGGTATGTGTGTGTGGATATTATATATATAAATATATTATATTATATATATACAATATATATTATATATATAAATATATTATATTATATATATACAATATATATTATATATAATATATATAATATATATTATATATTATATATAATAATATATAATATATATTATATATAATAATATATAATATATATTATATATATAAATATATAATATATATTATATATATAAATATATAATATACATTAAATATATAATATATATATATATAATATATATATTATATATATACATATATATATATATATATGTATGTATATATATATGTATGTATGTATGTATGTATGTATATATATATATATAATATATTTATATTATATTATAATATTGAACTACAACTTTGTTAAATTCGAGTGCTAAATAATTGACATTATAGTAGACTGATCACCAATGTGGGTGGAGCTCCCACAAGATTTTGAGTGGGTGGTCTAGATTTTGGGCAAACCGACCACGAGCTTGAGTGGACTGGCCACAACTTTGAGTGGGTGAAACACCCCTTAAAATAAGGCTCCAACCATTCAAGTTTCAAATTTTGAAATTTGAATGGTTGGAGGCAAGATGGAGTGGTGGGTGCCAGCTCAATGAAAAGGACATCCATACACATTTTCTCTCTCCCTATGACACCCTCATCTCTCTCCCACATACACTTTCTCTCTCCCATTGTCCCACGCACATGATCTCTCTACCCAACATATTCTCTCTTCCCCACTATCCCACATAGAGACGTAGCTCATGGGCATCCTTGCCATTGCTCAATTATGCTCTCTCTCTCTCTCTATCATACACAGTTCCCCTCTCTCTCTCTCTCTCTCTCTCTCTCTCTCTCTCTCTCTCTGCAGGCTACTGTGATAGTACTCTCTCTCTCTAATACAATACACACACACACTAGCGCTCTCTCTCTCTCTCTCTCTCTCTCTCTCTATGCCTTTGCGAGGGCTATGGATTTCACCTGCTCTGCCTAGCTACACGGCGAGGTTCTCCTTCTTGCGTCATTATTCCTAATTGCGCCTAGCAACTTTGCCCACCTTGAAGGGAAGCTGCAGCTCCTCTGTTCTTGCTCTGCCTAAATGCACAGCCAGCAGTTCTCTCCTTGCGCCATTGTTCCTGGTTGCGAATTTTGCCCAGCTTGAAAGGAAGCTACAGCTCCAAAGCAGCTGACCAATTTGTGGAGTCAAAGTGCTGATCATACAAAGGGACCGGGGACACATCATTGGGAACCACCTGTGATTGCACTCCATTCATGAAAATGTGTGGGTGGGGACCGGGGTGGGAGACAAGGATCTCTGTGAAAGCTGCCGATGGGGAGGAGAAGCCAGGGGGGAGTGCGGGTGCAGCAAATTGGGCTGCTGATATGAAGTCGGGAGGAGGGGGTGATCTGCAGTAAATTGGGCTACTTACCTACACAAATTGGGTTGCTTACCTGCAGCAAATTGGGGTGCTTTCTTTCCACCCGACACACACCCTTTCTTTTTTTAGTGAACTAAGCTACCACACTGTTTGACATATAAAAGTAGCTTCATTATTTATTTCCAAACTTCATTCATTAAAATCAGCCCTTCAATCAGTCCAAGTAAAACAGTTCATTTAAAAACAAAAGCAATTTTTTCCTTGTCTTAGTCTCTTTTGGACTATTCATATCATCATATCATTCTCAATTCTTGTCATGTCTCAATATTTCAATCAATAGAAAATCCTTTCAATCAATTCTAGTCTCCGCAAGATTTTTTCAACATAGTCGGTGTATCTAGAATACGACCTCTCTCCTACAGCTACCCGCAACTAGGAGAGGATAATACCAAGGGACCAACTCAAACCTTCTTCTACAGGTGCCCGAAAATTTAACGCTCATAGTCCTTCTAACCTTTTCTGCCCCTTTAAAGTGGTGATCATCTCTTGGGTGCACTCTTTGCACCATTGGTCTCTCAGCCCAGCAAAAACCAACACACAGCTCATCCACTTCATGGGGACCTCAGTCGCATGCAAGTGGGAGAAAGGAACACAGGAGAGTAGGGATTCAACTCCTTGTTCAAAACCATATTCAATAATATATTTCTTTACCATAGACATGGTAGAATTCATGACAAATCTTATAACTTTCATCACCATAGACATGGCGGAATTCATATCAATTTATATCTTTTCCCTCGCCATAGATATCACGGAATCAAATACTTCTTGCCATATCTTTACCTTATCTTTACCATATCTTTCCTTATTCTAATTGCCAAAAAAACTTGAAATCAAACAACTTCTTTTAAGAAAACAACTTACTTTCCTATTAATGGGAGAAAACATATGATCGTAGTTTCGTGTTTGGAAAAACCAAAACTTTAACGTTCGATTCTCAGAAATCCTATTCGCAATTCTAGCATCCATGCATGCAATTTAAACTATGAACTTAAAATTTGTTGGAACCTGATTTTGTATTTTACTCGGTTGCAGTGGAGCCACAGTCCACCACCACTGGTACTGGAGCAGCCACCATCGCTTCATTCGCTACCGCTTCTTGAACAATCGGGATTTCTTCATGGTTGTTTTGCACCTCTTCTTATACTTGGGGTTTGTTAACTTGCACTTGTGGGTCAGGAACGTCGTTTCGGCCACCACGACCTCCACTGCCCCCACGACCGCTACTACGAGTACGTACCATAGTGATGAAAAATTCTTGAAAATTTCTCAAAGGAGAATACTACAAATAATTTAGTTAGAATTCATCCAAAAACACATAGGAAAGCTTGGATTTTCATCCCCTTATTTTTAGAGCTTAAAAATCCTATTTTTAGAGCTAATTTGGTCTATTTTTAGGCTAAAAAACACACTTTTTACTATTTTTAGGCAATAAATGAATTTTTACAGTGGCAAAAAGTGATCAAAAAATTTGAGAAAAATCACATTAAATTACACATCTCAGAGAAATACGTGATAAATTTTTTAGAATTTTTGGGCTATGGGAAAAGGTCTGGAAAAATAAAAAACGACGCTTGTTTTGACACAAAAAAATTTATAATTATTTTTCTAACAACAAATAAATTCTTAAAAAATTATTTTCATAGAATATAAATGTAGTCATTAGGCTCCTAAATTTTCATGAATTTTGGAGTCAATTAGATATCAAAAGCATCAAAAAGCAAATCTTGATGTCTTAAAAAGCAAGAAAAAAGCAAACGGGAGTTAGGGTTTGCATTTACATGGTCATAGATCTAGGGATATGGGAGTAGCTAATGGATGTAGCTCTACTTCATCAACAAGATTTAAATAAACAAGACAAAAACTTGGATGTTGATGTGCAACAACACATGCATCATACACCAACAACTGTAAAAAACAAGGGAGAGGGTAGAGAGAGAAGATGGGAAAGCATACCCGGCTATGGAGAGCTTAGGGAGGAGAAGCACAACTTGCAGAGCCCTTGGATCTAGACTTCAAGAATAAGTGAGTTATGAGGGGGGAGGTGCTTGTCCTTTTATAGGCCCAGAACACTCCAAAAATAAAGCAGTTGCCACATAGGGGGGGGATGCATCAAATTTTCTTTTCTGGCTCCTTGCAGCCTTTTTTAGCATGCCACATGCCTTGCCCCCCAAGTCAGGTGCTTTTTTGCACTTTTTGACCTATTTTTGGAAAATTTGACCTATTTCTAGCAGTAAAAATTCTATTTTTGCAATTTGGATGCTTCTAGAACGTTCCAGCACACAAAAATAGCCTTCCCCTTAATTAAATACAAAATATATTAAAAATACGTACTCTGGACTCAATTTTTACGGGAAATTAAGCCTATTGCACTCAAAAAATCCAATTTTGAATCCGAAAAATATGATAATTCAAGAAAAATAATCTTTATTGATAAAATAATTCAGAGTACAAAATTTTTCGGAGTTTGATAATTTTTACAAAAATTCTTGGGACATTACATTTCTTAAAGCAGTGGATAGCTCAGGCAAGATTTAATTTGGAGCATACATAGCTGAACTCATTAGTGAAACAATTCAAAAGACTGGTGCTTCCAATGTCGTGCAGGTTATTATGGACAATGCCAAGAATTATAGAGCAGCCGGTAGAATTCTAGAGAAAAAAATTCAAGGCCTTTATACGTTTGGACTTGTGTTTGACTTGACAAAGTACAAGCTAAAAGAAGGTTTATTCAGCTCAAAGTTTGTTCAAAACTTGGTAGCAAGATAGACGGCATGGAGATGGTGGCTCATGAATAGGGCATCAACAGCTACACTACAACAACTAGCTGTTAGGGTGCTTGCACAGTGTGCTATAAATTCTAGTCCTGAGAGAAATTGGAGCACTTACAAATATGTGCACTCCACATTGCATAATCTCTTTCTTAGTACATGTGCAGAGAAACTAGTCTATTTGTATTGTAATTGTAGGCTCTTACGCAGGATTCAAGTAGAAGATTATGATGAGGGCAGGGCTCAATGGATTTTAAATGACAATCTAGATGATGATGAGTTGGCCAGTGATGTCAGTGTTGAAGAGCTTGAGTTTTTGGAGCTGGGTGGGTGTAGCCGGATTGAGCTCATGGAAAATCTTAAGGTAGATGACTGTGGCATCGTTTCACACAGAAGATTATTGCATTTTGTAGGAGGTGGGATTTACGTGTGATGTTAAACAATGAAATGTGTCTCGTGATGTGTTTTGACAACCCTTGTGACACTCTTATATCTTGGCAACATTGCTGCATCACTTGTGTGTTTTATGATTTAGGGTGATGGAATTGACATGTGATGTCAAACAATGAAATGCATCTCGTGATAGAATTGTGCCCTTATAACACTCTTATTCTCTTGGTAACGGCATTCCATTTATGTGTTTTATGATTTAGGGTGGTGGAATCGACATGTGATGTGCTTCAATTAAATGCAACTCGTAACAGAATTGTGACCTTATAACACTCTTATTTTCTTCATAAATGTGTTGCATCATTTGTGTGTTTTATGATTTAGGTTTCATTCAAAATGTGGGTTATTATACTAGAGAGAGAGAGAGAGAGAGAGAGAGAGAGAGAGAGAGAGAGAGAGAGAGAGAGAGAGAGAGAGAGAGAGAGAGAGAGAGAGAGAGAGAGAGAGAGATTACATTCTGACATGTCACGAGACAAAGAGAGAGAGATAGAGAGAGAAATAAATACACCATAGACTTTCAATATTACAATTCATAGACTATCACACAACTTTGGGACTATCAAACATAGACTTTCAAATTTGCAAATCATAGACTGTCATAAGCTTTGGGGCTATCAAACATACACCTTCAAAGTTCAAATATAAAATTCACAATGATAAATTGAGACTGTCTATTGTAGCGTCTCTCTCTGCTACCATGACGTCCTCCAAGTGCTTGTAATCTTTCTCCATCTTGAACATCTCATATACCATCTTTGATATTGGGCCATGTAGATCTCACAGGCAGCCCTATTCACCATGGTTTGCATCAAACACATAAGGTGATACATGTGTCCACAAGCTATCTGATAGTGTCCACTCTAGTCATGGAAGAAGTGTCCACACACCGGGCATGGTCCAACGGAATCTATAGTCTAGATCGGTGGTGGCTGAAATGAGTTGGGGTGCTCAATTAAAGTCATGACAGATTGAGGAGCTGCACGGGCCTCCATGTCTTGTAGCTCTCTCCTGAGTAGCTTTATATCTCTTTTCAAATCTTTCATTTTGTATAGGGAATCAGAGGTGCTAGCACCTTGTGGTATAGTCTGTTGTAGCTGAGTTTGCAACTCTTGTATCTGATCATGTGTCTGCATAGCTGCACCTGCCAAGGCGTAGCAAAGCTCTTCTTGGCTCACTATCATAGTCAATGATCGGATGTCAGCCATAGTCTTGATGGGCTCTCAACTACTGAAATCCAGTGGCCACCCTAGCACATAGTGCATATATAACATTTTGTCAAACCATAATGGACAGTCTGTGTGAAACAAAGTGGTGCCAGAGATTGCTAGGTAGATAGCCTCTATATTTTGGCATATATTTTCCACAATGCACTTATCCACCTTCAGTCTCCCCTTGAGGATTTGTTCATCCAAAACTGATGGCCACCCTTCCTTCACCATTTCTGTGGTAAGGGTGTGTTGAATGTCTTTCTAGAGCTTGCTATCTGCCATTGGAGGCCCACTCAGATGTTCGAGCTACGAGCCGTGCCTGCTCATTTGGTCCGACGGCATCTACCATCATGCATAATCTATCATATGCCTTCCTAGCTCACTCACGCTCATCCATGTCAGCTTGTTAAAAAAAAACACACTAAATTTTCTAAATTAAAATAGTGTGCGTGGAGATTATTCATTGTGAGTCTTAAATGTGAACCAAGAAGCATCTGAGGTATGATTTCAAACATGTTATAATGGAGAGAGAGACATAGATAGAGAGAGTGTAAGGGGCCTCCCCCACTCCTTTTTAGTCCTAAATTATGCCAAGACTGAGTTCTTCCTCTACCCCTATAATTAGATTAAAAGCGAGAAGCTCACCCTTGTGGATAAAACTTTTTGAAGGGAAATAAATCTTCGCCATAGAAACCTTTATGGAAGAAGTTAAATTCCGTGGGAAAGCCTCTTACAAGATTTTTATGCATAAAAGTGGCAAGAATCATGTGTTAAAAAGTAGCATGTGTTCAACTAAGCTAACTAAAAAGTTAAATGGATTTGCTCCTTTAACTAGAAAATTGAATTGAATAGAATGTTGAATCCTTGACTTTGATAAGTAAAGACTACCTATCCGACCCAAGTGCAAGTGCATAAAGTCTATTTTTGGGATTTTTTTTTTCAAAAAATCAAGTTTTTTTTGTTTGACCCATAATTTGCCAAAACATATTTGAAGCCTATTCTAATAATTTGAAACCAAAAAATAGCGTAATTTTTTTTACC
This sequence comes from Cibotium barometz, assembly GCF_041138505.1. Taxonomy (NCBI): domain Eukaryota; kingdom Viridiplantae; phylum Streptophyta; class Polypodiopsida; order Cyatheales; family Cibotiaceae; genus Cibotium; species Cibotium barometz. The sequence goes on along the minus strand of NC_141069.1, from coordinate 28,868,825 downwards.
AAAATTTGACCAAAAAACACAATATTCCCATACAAGTTCACTATGGAAAAATTGACCCGAGACCAAAATTTTCAATATGGGTCTCAAAAGACTCATCTAGATGTGAATCTTACACTCGCAAAATTTGGGACCAGAAATTTTTTTTTTCCATATTTCTTTTTTAATTTTTAAATATTTTTTTTGCTCTCGTACCTTCTTTCTCTTCCCCTCTTCTTTTTCTTTTCCCAATTTTTCCCTTTTTTTTTTCCTCCCTTTCTTTTTCTCTTTTTCTCTTTTTCTCTTTTTCTTTTGTGTTCTTTTTAATTTTCACGGTTTGTGTGTGTAGGTGCCTAGTTTTGTGGAAAGTGACTTTTCAAAAAGTGTGTGCCCTTAAAAGTAGCACCCTCACTCACTTCCACTCACCACCCTCACGTTTTAGGGCTTTTCTTTCTCTAGAATTAGGGTTTCTTGTGTGTAGATTATGGTTTGGTAGTAATCGCAATTCTTTTTTGCTAACCCTAAAATTTGCATTTTTTTGCAAAACCCAAATTTTGCAACCCTAATCTTTTCTAATCCTATTTTTTGCCAATCCTAATTTATGCAATCTTACTTAACTCTCTAATTAGGAAATTTTCAAACTTGATCAAAGAATTAAGTCATGCAAAAATCATACCATTAAAATCAGTAAAAAATCAGACCTTGATTAAGCAAAATTAGAGTGAGATAGTGTACTTACATACTAATCAAGTCACAATTAAGGTAGAGAAGAAGATGATGGCTGATTTGCAAGCTTTCTGAGTCTACCCACAAAAAACACACAACAAATCACAAAAAAAATAAGGTTATGTTAGTGTGTGGTTAGTGAAAAACACATGCAAAACACAACAAACACAATGCAAAAAAAACACAAGAATTGGTGATATTACTCAACCCCAAAAAGGGTTTGTTAATCTATGCTAATCAATAACAAAAACAAGAAACACAAATCCTAAATGTAAATCTAAGGTTCCCTTGGGATCACACACTCAATGCTCTTGCTTAATCTAATCTAGGCCTAATCCAACAATTTTGCAACCAACGGAGATTAGTTAGCATTTACTAACTTAGGTTATCATCCCCGACAGTAGCGCCATTGTTGGAGCATCATAACATAGTGCATATCCATCCAACAGATTGTCAATCTTGGTATATAACTTGGTTAGTGCATGAAGACTGTCCCGTTAGGGAGAACACCCCTTAATCACTCACTAATGACTAACTAATCAAATCTGACTTTTCTCAACAACACTAAATCATGCATTCTCTTCCTTCACAACTAATCAATCATCACCATCAACACAATACGATTAAGCTTAAGCACAAAGATCCAGCTTACACAACAAACCTAGCATACAAAGAGCTATCACACAAGCCTCAACTACACACCACTTCATGCAGAAGATTATTCATACACAATCATCAACTAAAAGAGAGAATTTTAGCACTTAAACATGATTACAAAATCTATAAATTAACATAAAATGCTAAAAACACAAAACACAATTAATGCTTAATCTATCATCATTAGCAAGAGCTTAATCACATATGTTGATTAGATAAAGAATAGATGTAAGAGAGAATGTACCAAGAGAGAAGAAGGAGATGAGAGCTTGAGAAAGAGTTATGGAGAAGCACTCTCAAAGAGCCTCTAAATCAAACGAACAAAAAGTGAGTTTCTTACCCTAGAGACACCTATTTATAGGCACTTTAGGGTACATGTTCAAACCTAACCCTAAATACAAAAACGCCCAAAAGTCAAAAATGCCCTCAAATCCTAACCATACAATTTGAAACTTTTGTGAGCCCTTAACCATAGATGGTGAATTAAATCTTAAAACTCATTCTACTCTTCCAACCATTAATGTGCAGTTAACACGACCCGGGCCTGGAGAATTATGTGTGTTTGTTTGTGATAAACTAGAATATGGTAGATAAATATATATGGGAGCAATGAAGTAAAATATTGGGTTAGGATCCCCTTAGGATATATATTTGTGGAGATTATAAGAATGTAGATGCTTGCTATCTTGAACATCTTTTGGATTGTTATCTACTTGTGAAAATTATAACTAGTTCTCTAGAAATAGGTCTCCTCAAAAGGTCTAGTAGGGTGGGTAGCGGCACAGGGGGTCATTGGGCCCGCGATTTCCCAAAACTTTTCTAGAAGTTGGGGTTGTCCTAGCTATCTCTTGTTCAATAAAGAGAGGGAATTAATAAGGATTATGTAGTACTCAAAGTATCGTTACAGGTAGTAGCCAGGTAGTTGTTCTTAAAGATAGTCTATCATGAATCTCTACTGGGCTAATTAGTATGGAAAAATTTGAATTCATCACCTTTCTATTCCTAGGCAAGAAGGATGCCAAGACGGCTAGGCATGGCCCTCACAGTTTCATTGAAGTACTCAAGAGACTCTCTTATATCTTGTAGTGTCTGGTCTGATGTTATTGTAAGGATCCTAGTCTCAATGAATGGATGGACTATGATTTTAAATTCAAACTCTGGAAAACTTTCCTTTGAATCAAGAGGGACTCAGTTACCTAACTTTCTTCTCCGTATCCTATAGTCATAACCTAGACCTAATGAATGATGACATAGTTGGCACGAGATAAACATAGATTTTGGGCTTAATCTATAACTAAGAGTGTCACCAATATGGAATGTCTCCTTGGTCTTCCATCCTTATCCAAGAAAAATGTCAAGAAGCTAGTCTTTTATTGAGCCATATTGTCCTTGTCATCTCCACAACCAATGTTACACCCTACTCTACCTAAAATGTGCTTAACTCATGTGAGAAATACTCACCCCCACCATCTAAATGCAAACATTTAATATACAAACTTGTTTCTTTTTTAACCATCTTCTTGAAGCTCCCAAACACTTCTCCTTTTGACTTCATGAAATAAACCCATACCTTTCTTTTATGGTCATCCAGAAATGCTACATATACTTGTTTTCTGCCAACGATATATTTTCTATAAGTCCCCACACATCAGATTGTATTACATCTAGAGTTCTTTGACTCACATTTCTTTCCTACAGAAATACATGTCTTGCCTATTTTCCAAACTGACATGCTTCACAAACCTTTTAGCCTTGAAATTTGGCAAACATGTAACCACATTCTTGGGCTGCATTAACTTCAGTTGTTGCAGATTTACGTGGCCTATGCGTTTATGCCAAAGTAGACAACTAGAAAAATACAAGAAAGAAAAGAAGGGGTAGAGACAAAAATAATTACAAAAAGTTTGATTTTCCATTAGATTTAATGAAAGTACATCAAAATTCATAGAAGCATAACAACTCTTCTCTAATACTATTACCTTTGGTTGCATGAATTGTAATGTGCCCATACTCTTTACTATCAACTAGATCTTGCTTGAAGTTTTTCCAAGGTGGGATTCTAGGGTAGAGCTCGTACTCCACATTTTCTCTATGTCTGCAATAAATGGAACTATTGATGTACCTTGCCATATTCCCCATATTTAAATCCTTATAGAAATAAAAAAGATCCTTATTTCTTTTAATGGTAGGGTCCTCAACCATTGAGTAAACTTTGACTCTTGGATTTTTCCACACATAATCTTCCACAAATCATAATATGGCTTTATACCAATGTAGTACATCAAAAATTTGGAGGCCTCAATATTGTCTTGTGTAAACAAGCCCTATCTAGAATTTGGCATTACTGAAGTCTTTATCTTATACTTGATCCCACCTATTGTGAGCACTGTATCCAACGGCAGGGATTGGAACATGTTCCAATAGCCTCTTGAATCTAACATAACATAATTAGGAGTAGGGCTTTTAAATACTTTTCTCATGTTTCTTTTCTATCCTGAAAGAATTAAATTTTCTAGTTGACTACTTAAACAATTTCAATGAAGTGATGATGATCAAATACAAATCTTTCTCTAATAGCCTTGTAAGACATAAATGATCATAAAATCTTGCAATAATATGTTCAATAAGCATTTTTAAAAAATACATGGATCTAGAAAATGTATCTTCTCAAATAAGCCCCACAATGAAAGAAAAAAGGCAACTTAAAAGATGTATCTTGCCATTTCCTAAGGATTGAGACTCTTGTGTTATAACAGGTTAAAACTCAACTCTAAGCCTCTTTTGATGCATGTGCTTTATATTTTACTAGAATTGCACATTGGTAGAGTCAAAACTTCAACTTCCACAAAGATATTGAAAGTTCAAGCATCAGCTTCAAGATGTTTAAAGCAATATTGCTTTTTATTATTAGTTCTACAAGTATACAAGTAATGAGGTCAATGAAGAGAGCACAAAAAGGTATGGCATTCCATCAATTATAATGAAGTGTGAATCCACACATCCCTTCAAAGATAATTTCTCCAAAATATACATGAATCTTGTATCAATAGTTTCTCCTTTGTTTTCTACATGAGTATTGAATCAGGTTGAGACATTTGAAATTCAAAGAGCTGATTCCTCTCAATATACTTGGAACTTTAACTTGATCCACAAATAAATGTGTATTCTTGGATCTTATTGGAATTTTTCTTTGACCTACAATAAAACCATTCATTTAATTAAAAATATTGAGCATGTGAATTAGTCTATGGTTTAGATAATTATTAACTTTTCTACCTAGGAATTCAAAAAAGCATTTTGTAGCTTTGAAATTTATGCTTTTGTTACACCTCCACTTATGAAATTTCCTTGATCATATCCAAGGCAACTAGCATATACAATAGCATGCTCCCAAGCTAAACTTTTTATATTTGCAATCACTCTTAGAAGTTTTAGTTGGCTTGGTGATAATTGTGGCACATCAAAGACCTTTGCAATTGTAAAAGGATCTTTTGATTTTGAATATACTTCTTGTTTTTTCATCTTATTAGAGATATACTCTAGCTTTTTGGTTTTCCTATATAAGTGTGAAGATGCACATGATGAGACCTCTTTAGTACTTGAATAATCTTCAAGCTCTACATGAAGAAATTGGAATATGAATGATTGCCACTCATCAATGATGTCATTAGCAAAACTTAAAAAGAGTTCATGACTTTTTGTTATTGGATCTTGCCCAAGCCAATCGATTGATATAAAAGATCTAACTTCATTGTTTTGATTCAATTTCAAAAGATATGGAAGAAGCTCATCATGTAGCATGTTATTGGCATGACCTTGAAAACTATACAGATAGATACAATTACTTGGAGGATTGATACATCCCCCCCTTACATAGACTATCATCAAGTAATATTGTGTTTTTTCTATTGCAAGAAGGCATAAATTGATTCCAAACTCTTAACAAAGGCTTTAACATAGCATCAACACATGGCTTGTTAGGCCCATGAACTTTTTAAGAGCCCATGTATATAACAATGTTCTTAACCTCACACCATAAAAAAAAGGGTACAATTGTTTTGCATATTATTGAAGTGCATTCACATGAGAACACACATTTCTATGTAGCATAGTTGACCATATTCCAACATGAAATTGTCTACAAAGATCTTCCAAAAACTCTAGGCATCCTGGTCGAATTACCACTTTGTAGCCATCAAGGAAAATACACACACAATTTGAGCTTGAACCATTTGGATCTTTTTTGGTGAGTAGAAGTCCATTAAGATAAAGCATAATTGCATGTTTCTTTACTTTATTTTCATGTGGAAAACATTATTCATACAAAAAGAAAAACTCATTACAAAACAAAAGTGCATATCCACTTGAACACTAAAAGTAATCATTTTATAATATCTATTGCTAATGTAAACTAACAAAAACCAATAAAGAGATATTTTAATTTCATGCTTCCATACTTATCTATAATAATTTCTCGTAGACCTAGTTGTAAGTCTCTATTACTTGGTGAAGATTTGTATACTAGTTTATTACCAATTATCTCAAACAAATACAAGCTTACTAGCAGCCTACTTTTTTAAGTGATAGAACATAAATCTCCAACTTGCTCATCAATTTTATTCACCTTGGTTTCAACATCAACTGTATTTGCACTTGCAACACAAGGATTTACTTAGAAAAAAATTGAATAGTATGTCCTATAAATCCAATATCTAGATGCATAAAAAAAAATATAAAGACATACCTTTTTCTTTCTCTATATCTTCTTTGTCATGTTATCGATCTTGTGTTTATCTTTGTAAGATTATTTCATCACCATATTTTTTTTCAATACTATTTTCTTTCCTTTTAGAATTCTGATAAACTAAAGCTTCTTCAACACTTGCCTTGACACTCTTTGGTTCTACTTGAATGTCCTTGTCTTCCATTTGTATTGAAGCTTTGGGGGATATGTGAAATTTACTAGCCACAATATTTTGAGTCACTTCTATAAAAAATAACATTATTAAGTTTTATTTCTATATTCCACTTCATCATATTCTCGATATCAAATTTTATCTATATTCTATCACTATTGTGAAATCAAAGCAAACTTCATTCTTGGATTACCTATAGCTTGAGTCTTATAAATTCCAAGATGTGATGTAGCCTTTGAAGATAGCTCAAACTTGTGTATCATGAGAATGATTTCCCAACAATCTTTGAGTTTCCTATAGCACACAAGTTAAAAAAATGGCTCAAGCTTGAGTTTGAGCCTCATGTAGCATATAATTCTCAAACTAAAGTTTGAGCCTTGTGTGCCAACAAGAGGCTCAAAATGAAGTTTGAGGTACATATGCCTCAAGAGACTCAAATAAGGGTAATCTTATAGTATAGAGGGCTCAATTAGAGTCTCTTATGTCACATAAGGCTCAAACTTCAATTTGATTTAGACTAAATTTTGAGCCTCCAGTTTCAATCTCATGGGCTACATGCATCATATTCTAGAGTTTGAGGATTTTTTAGCTACAAGGGCTCAAAATCAAGTTTGGGACTTTTAGGGCACACACGGCTCATGTAGCATTGAGGATCAAACTTTAATATGGCCCCACGTGGAACAAGAAACTCATGTACAAAATGAGGCTAAAAAAAAAACTGATGTGGGTACAAAAGTGATGTACTTACAACTCAAAAGATATTGTGATTGAAAATGCACACAGTTAAAGATTGCATGTTTTCATACATAAGAAAATAGCTGATGATTCTATCAAAAAGTAACCTACATCTATAGCATACCTATCTCTGATCTATCATCAATATCCCCATTAAGAATTTTGTGGAGATGGGTAGTGTCCTCCTTGTTATTATCTTTGTGTTTGTGTAAGTTGCATTGCTCAGTATCATTGTGTTGATTCTCTTTAGTATTCTCTACCCTACACTCTTTTTCTCAACATCACTACTTTCTAGCTTATCCATATTCTCGGGGGGGTCACTATGTGTAAACCTTATATAGCATATGCGTTCAAGGCCTATTTAGAAAATCCCTTATCTGTGAATTTTTCATGTATAAAATAAACCCTTTTTCTATTCAACTGTGAATACCCCCTTTAAATGGCACCCTTCTGTATGTAAAAAATGTGTGAAAAAGGGAATTAAAAAATCCCTTCTGTTGAACCCACGTGATACACTTACATATTTATGAGTGACCCCCCGAGTCCATATTCACCTACTCTTATTTGAAGTTTCTACTATCCTTGTTCTCTTTATCATTCTCCTTGTCTTCATTTCCCTTATCAACACCACTGAATGTAGGATTTTTTTAATCACCTTGTCTTCTTTGTCACTACTTGTGCTGTCATTTTTGGTATGATCTTCCTCCTCATCCTCATCATCTCTCCTGGGCTACAAATCAACCTCCATGTTGTTCAAAGAATCTATTTGAGCATCATCTAGATCTAATTTCTGAGTTTGTGAAGAGGTTTGATGCCCACACCACTCCCAAAGCTTTTGGGTTTCCTTGAGGATTTGAGAGCATTTTATCTCTAAAGTCATTGTTTCTAGGTCGCCCTTGCATAATGCAATGCAACGTCTCCTTGACATTAATCTTTTTTAAAGAAAAATTCCACCAAAAAGAAGAACTAAAACATAATTTTCTTGAGGAAAAAATCCTTCAAAAATATTATTGATGTAGTTTTTGTCAATTGTGTCTCTAATGCACTTGCACTTGTAGATGTAGAGATGTATACATTCTCACAAGGTACTTTATCGATAGCCTCAAATGTGCTTGCTTTGACCACAAATAAAGTGAATAATACATAATAAAATGCTCCTAATGTTAAGGATTTCTCAATGTCCTCGGTGATTACCCCCATCTCATAGTGTAGCTTGCCTAATTGAGAAAAAACACCCTCCATAAGATAATTTATGTTGATGAAGTCCACAAAGCACACAATTATGTACTTCTTCATACCATTGAGATTGGCTGTTATTGTGGAGAATATCTCAACTGACAAATCTCTTTTAAAACCTCAAGCATCCATTATAAATGACTGGAATGGCACATGAAATTGCTTACAAAATACTTCAATCTTTTTCACGTCTAGGCCAACTCCCTTAATATTCCGTGGAATTGAATTTTCCATTGTCCCTTTGCCCGTGGATGCTCTATAGAGATTATGTAGCAATGTAATTGCACTATGAGGAAGTGAAAGAGTCTTCTTTGTTTTATTAAGGGGGTCCTTAACAAATAACCTACATAAACACCATATTAGATAATTTGAAAAAGTCTTGCTTCCTATTTTGAAAACTTTTCATTTCATAAAGTTTCAATACTTTGTATGTTCTATTGCATTAATAGTCCTTGTTTTTTGCATTTGAGAAATATTTATAAAAACCTTGTCCTAGGACCTTCCTAGGACTACATAGTCATAGGTTTTTAGTACCATATAATTAACCTACATGGGTAGAAAACACATTATGAGCATTATAAGATGAAATCCATATGAGAATGTATATCTAAAAGCATCTTTCAAAGGTAATCTTCCTAGAGATCCATTGGATCCCTACTATGCTACAAAAAAGTTTGGAGATGGTTTATGTCATTTGTGATGATTGCATGACTTCACTTGCTTAGATTTTTACTCCCCAAGCATGCACACAAGATGAATCGCAAACAAGTTGGTTTTGTTTAGAAATACCCTTGAAGGATTTAATATCATAATAAATCTTTCAACAAAATCTACAATCCATGGCTAAGTTCTCACATTTATGAAAGAGTACATGTATCAAAGGATTTTTTAGTGTTTAGAAACACCCTATAAAGCCTTGAGGATACAAATTTTATCAAAATCAAAATTAAGATAAATAATACAAAGAAAGTCTATTTAAAAATTTAAAACAATTTATGAAATATACTTCAAATAAAATTTTGATGTTAAAACACCATTATTCTTCAATATCACTTAAGTTAGTAAACCCTCAAGTAAAATTAATACATAGTTATCATCCATTGTCACAATTGAACATAATTAACAATAAATCACCATATCTTGGGGGACAAACTATAACACTCACAATAGACAATTTTCATGATATAAAGTGAAAGCAATGTATGACAATTTCACTCCATAATATGTACAACTTGAAATTTCATGAATGTTGAACATTATATAAGCAACTTTAAATCTCCATGAAAGAAATAAATATCACCAACAAGTTCAAATAGATTAAGTTTGTAATCCACAACACATAGGATCATCATAAGACAACACTAAAATACCACCAATAATATATAAACAACTATGTAGCTTGTGAATACCCTGTTTTACTTCCACTTGCACATCACTTGAGAGATCAAGAAGAGGCCTATGATTGTGTGGCCATAATGCTAATAGAAGATGTATCTCAAAAAGAAAAATTGTATTTAGAAATAATTTCTTTTAACACTAGGTCGATAATGGGTCGAATATTCGGCATGTTAAGTCAAGATATTCAAGGAATTTTTTCTCAAATATTAATTCACATATTAATATGTTCTAAATTGATAAATATTAGACAACACTTGAAAAAAACTTGGAATTTTTTTGGGTTATCAATTCGACCTCCAACACTATGTTTTGCAAAGATTTCCCAACCTAAACTGTGTGAAAAAATGTGTGCTGTTTTTGCAATTTTTCTCAAATATGAGATAAACAACACTTAGAAATCATTTCACTATGGTGTATAGTGACTCAAAACTATATCCTGTGGTTGTAGACATATTTTCATTGTTTTTATGGATGAAGCATGTTTATATTGAAACTTATAGACTATATACATATATTTACCTATGCTGATTTATCAGTAAAATTTGTGCTTAGCTAAATTTTTTTACAATCTAGACATCCTTGAAATGTGGATTTCCATGTGGGCATGGATTTGACATTCTATAACCTTTCTTTCTTTAGTTTTATAGCACCTAACATGCTAAATAACCAACAATATGGCATCACAATATTTTTTAGCCTGTATCAAAATCATGAACATTCCAACATATGATTATATTCTCTTTAATATGTGTATTTTGACATGAGAAAAATGATAAAACTTTATCTTGTATTATAACTTCATGATAACATTTCAAATAGGCAATGTCTAGATAGTCCTTAAAGGGATTCTACAAACAATTTATGGATACCAGTTTGTTCCTCTGATCAGATTTAGTATGTCATAGTAAGGTTCTAAGTTATGCTACTACTAGCCTAGTGAGGCACCTTTGATTCTTTGGGTACTTTCAATAATGATTGATGAATGTGGATGATCAAATTCCAACACAAAATTGTGTATTATTAGTGCCTAATTTGAGAGTATTTAGGAAAACATCGCACAGAGTAAATTTGACCATTGTGTCTTAGTGAAATTCTAGAGAGAAAAAAATTTCAATGTTATATACACCATTAAAGATGTTAGGAAAAAATGGCATACTGTGCATAATAATTTTTTTTCATCACCTAATCTATCAAAGAGTACTCGTAGATCCTATTTTTGAAGAAAAACCTGAGTATATCTAAATTGGGAGCTTACAACTTTTAGATTTTATAGTTTTTTACCTCCACTTTAATTTTCCCATTATAATATGGTGTTGAACTTTAAGCCCAAGAAAGGATTTCATTAGATTATCGTGCATTTAAGAATATAATTTTTTTTAAAGACCATAAAAAGGTCAAATTTTTGACCCATAAGGTTACCATCCTAGTGTTAAGCTTCAACTCACATGGGTTATCAAGACTATAAGTTAAAAAATACCACCTATTATCAAAAGTGACTATCAAAAATCACTTCACTCATCAATAGAAAGTTCATGATTTGAACTTAAACCAATGTATTATAAATTCATTCAATAATACATACTACTTTAAATGACTACAAATCCAATTAGAATACCATAAATACAGTCGAATTAGAAAACCATAAACATGCTCTAACCAACTTTCAATGTCCATGAAATCAATCAACATCACCAAGTTGTAATTTGTGAAATTTGTAAATCACAAATTAACAAATAGAACTCCACAAATATGGTGTAAACAACTATGTCACTTATGCTGTGAGGCATGTGACTATGTCAGCATAATGGTAACAAAAGATATATCTCAAAAAAAATTTGGGTGTTAGAAAAAACTTTTAGGCTTCTTCTATATCACTTGAGTTATCAAAACAAAAATAAAATAAAAATCAATACATGATTGACACCTATTATTACAAGTGAAAAACATTTTACAATAAATCACCATATCTTGTAGGAGAAACTATGACACTCATGTCACTCAAGATAAGTTTCATAAACTAAACTTAAATTTATGTTAATTCCATTCAATTGAAGCTTATTTTTTTTCAAAATGACTATAGATAGAATATCATGTCCTTCAACAAGAATTGATATATAATACCATCAACAACGATCTCATGTAATCAAAGGTCTTCATATCAAATACCTTTAAGAAAAAACATACTATAGTCTCAATATAGTAGAGAATTTCAAAGTCTTTGAAATAAGATATATGATTGGGGGTATCATTGGCTTTCGATTCAGATGATTTGGGGGTCAAAGTCTTTATTACATGACTGGTAGGTCATTAGATTTCTATGAATATATATTTGTCTAGAAAGACATAGCGGCTTGCTGCCTCAATTTTGTAAGAAGATGAATTATTCATATAGTGTCATTTCACAACATGCCTCATGACAAAGGGGCCATAGGTGTGTAAAATGATATTTGAAGTGGTGTATGCATGAGAGAAAAAGGACAATGACCAAGGAGCCATATGAGTGTACACATGGTTGCAAAAGGATGTACACATGAGAAAAGTTTATGGGCTTGGCACTTCCCTATACATTGAGTGCCAACTCTTGTTCACCGCATCACTCCCAGGGGGGATTTGTTGATATGATATGGTAGTGATGTGTGTGAACACACTTAGGACTGCCAGGGCCACTTTTTCCCTCACTAGGAGGTTTTTTCCCTTGTGCATTGTATATACGCCCATCCTCATTCTAGGGCTTCTTATCTTTGTATTTGCACACTAAGTAATATACTTTTGTATTGTGTGCTTCTAAGCTTCTTCTCCTTCAAGCTTTCTGTGCATTCTTGCAACCCTAATTCCAAAATTTTTCACCAACTGAAATTCCAAAATCTCGGCTAAATTTCAAGATTGTCTTGAAAAACCTGACAAAATTATACATAGTTTAGTGTAAAAATAGATAAATCCCTCATATATTGTCCAAAAAATTGAGAGATTTTTATCCCTATCATTTTTTTCACTACTTGGAAAAAATGGTTTTATGTGAACAATCTAGATTGTAGAGAACAAGAGCACAATCCAATTCACAATTGGTAGGGTAAAAGGTGCAATTGACATTTGGGAGGCTTGATCAATGCATCGCTTGACCTATTTGAGTGTAAAATAGTGCAATCAAGAGGTGATTAGGAGGACATTAAGTTGGAAAGGAGGCATGGGTTCTATTGATAGAGAGAGTGTGCACAAGACCATTTTTTTTCCCATGTAAAAAAAACACATAAAGTCAATATTAGATAAAGTGGAAAAAATCCCATTCCCATTAAAAAAGTGGGGGCATGGTAAACTTATCAAACAGTTTTTCAAAACCCATACATGTAACATATCGTTGGAAAGCTCTTGAAAAGTAGAATCTAGATCTATATCGTCTGACAAATTTGGAGCTAGCATGTTAAAGCTATGGCCAAAATGGTTTTATAAATTGATTCCCATTTTGTGATATTTCTTCCACTTTACCTAATAATGACTTTGTACCAAAAAGGCAGGCCAAGGGCACTCCAATAAAAGTACTACCAAGCATGGGTTTTGAGCTCGTCCCCCAACCAAAAGCACAACTCAACATCAAACTAAGTAAACCACTCCACAATCCACAACATCCTTGATTTGGATTGTGTTCATTGTTCTCTCTAAACTAGAGCTATTGGGGCTTTTACCCTAGTGCCTTCTACAAAAAATGAATGTGGATGTACATTAGTTATATTAATATCTTGATGCTTGAAGCCTCTAAACTCATTTGTTTGGGCTAGACCATAGAATCAAATCCACATTCGATAAGAGGGTTGTTTAAAAGGGTCGTTGAAATAATCACTTTTATCTACTAGGGGCCTTTGGTGGATTGCAAATATATCTAGAGAAAAGATGGTGCCCTTGACTTTCTTTGTATTTACACTATTTCATCTCTAAGAACTAAGTTGCATATAAGTAGTGCTCACATGCTCAAGAAGTGCTCTTCTTTTCCAACTAGAACATTGGGCATATGATCTCCACATTGGGCAAAGAAACCCAGATTGCAGACATCTCACAATTAGTTGGATTTTGATCCAAGCTTCTACTTGGGCCTTTCGCACTCTACATTGGAAGAAATGGCAATTGTGACATCGTGTGTAGGAGGGAGGTTTCCTGTACTTCTTTGAGTCCACATGGCCCGAGGTGCGGCTTGCACCTCTGACCATGTGGGAAATTGAGGTTGTACCGGCCTCCAGAGTACCTTATAGATGAATTACAGATTCAAAAATGCTATCCCTAAGAGGAAAATAACCAAATGATAATTGGTAGAAGTAGGTATATAAATAGTAAACCTCAACAAAAACCCTTTTAGGAGTTTTGAGAGGTATTAAAGCGCTTTCAAGTGCTCCATGTGCTACATTTACTCCTAAGAGCATCCTTCTTTATTCTTTTCTTTCACAACATATTGTTTCTATTGAAAATCCTTTGCAAGAATATTGGGCGTTTCACTCTTGAATACATGCAAGACACACTTCTTTGCTTCAATCCATGAAAAAACACACAATGTAATAGACTTTGAAAAACATCACCACCAACTCCATACAAGTCAAGGGTACTTGTCTCCCATAGGGTTTTTCCCCCTTAACCATATTGGTGTTGAGAGCACCACAATTCACTTTTCCTTTTCAATAAAACGCATTGATCAAGCACAAGAAGAGCATTATAATAACTCAAGCTTCCATCATTGATCTACATGAAGCCTCATATTTACTACTACAGGCACACATTGTTGATATGATACATTAGTGATGTGTTTGAACACACTTAGGACCATAGGGGCACTTTTTCACTCACTAGGAGGTCTTTTCCCCCATGTATAGTATATATGTCCATTCTCATTCTAGGGCATCTTTGTGTTGTGTGCTCTTAGGCTTCTCTTCTTCAAGCTTTGTGTGCATTCTTGAGATCCTAAATCCAACATTTGGTATCAGAGCAGGCTTGTTCACCTTGAGCAAGACTACCTACACCGTCCCGGAGCAGTTCTATCTTCATCATCTTGAGGAGTCCTCTTAGGTGAGGATAGATCTAAGTATGTGTGCCATTTTGGGCACATTTTGAGGGTTGTTCATATACAACAAGGTTCCAGAAAGCTTTTTGGAGCTCTTAATTTTGCTTATTATTCATCGAAATCATTAGATTTCACACAGACTTGTTGTTTTGACACTATGTGTGCCCCTATAAATTGCATCAATGCTTTTCATTTCTTTGGAAAGTCGTTGCTTTGGTCATTACAGGCTTTCGTCAACAATGTCTGACAATGATATATTTTGCATGTTGTCTACTGGTAATGATAAGCTTGATGGCAATAGTTATCAATTATGGGCATACACGATACGTCATGTACTAGTTTCCAAAGGTTTTTGGAACATTGTGCAAGGTATTGATGTACGTTCAAGATTTGTGGCAGATTCTGGTACAATTGAGGATGTCATATATGTGCTAGCACATATATTGTTGTAGTCTTACCCACTATTGAGCAGGTTCATTAGGATGGTAGAGATGTATAGACACATGCCTTGATTGCATAATCTATTAAACGTACCATTTTTCCACACATTTGCTCAACAAGGACAACTAAGCAGGCTTGGGACATTCTTGCACATTTGTATGCAGGGCGGAATGAGGTACATGTTGCATATCTTAGAAAATAGTTAGAGTCTATGCATATGAAGGAAGGAGACTTTATGGAAATTTTCCTTACAGAGATTAAGGATCTCAAATAGAAGTTTATTGCTATAGATGAGATCATACGTGATAGTTCACTTGTGCAGACATTTCTTGATGGCTTACTAGATTCTTATTAGAGTTTTGCTTCTACTTTCAGATTTGTGATGAAGGGAAATCTGAATGCTATCAAGTTTGATGAGCTCATTGCTATACTCTTACAAGAAGACCAATCCAGGAAAAATAGGTCTGAACAACGTGTTGCAAATCAGGCCTTTGTTGCTACTCAAAGAGGCAATGCAAATACCTCTTTGACCAACAAGCCAGAAGCTGCACCTTCCAAGAGTAATGCTAAGTCTCATAAGTTTACTAAAAAGTCCAAGAAGAAGCTGTGATGCAACTACTATAAGGCTAATGATGATCTCATTAAGGATTGATGAAGAAGGAGGAAGAAAAAGAGGAGTTTGCTATGCTATTGTAGATGCCTCTCCTTCTAATTTTGAATCTACAAATATGGTATAGGATATAGAATGGGCTTTCAATGTACACTATAGTTATAATCCATCTTTGCATGATGCATGTATGTCTGTTGTGAATTCTCATGTGTGGTACTTTGACAGTGGTCCCACAAAGCACATTACTTTGCAGCATGATATATTTAGTTTTCTTGAGTCGAATATCCCTACATGGAATACTGTCACATGCACAAATGACTCCTTGTATTCAATGAAAAGGGTTGGTACCATTGTGTTTACTACTATAAATGGTAATGCTTTTATATTGAATGCCTTTTGTTCTTGGGATTAAGAAAAATTTGTTGTCAATTTTTGCACTTACTATGTTTGGCCTAGTTGACAAATTTGTGGATGATAAATGTACAATTCATGATATCAGTTTTGGTGATACAATTGTGGCATCTGGTTCATTAAACCATGGGCTTTGTAAGCTGAATGCTTATGTAAAATGTGTGGAAGATGTAGCATATGCAGTTACAGATTTAAAGACTATTTCATATGCAAAACTTTGGCATGCATGTTTTGGTCATCTGAATTTTGCTAGTTTGTTGTACCTGCAGAAATATGAAATGGTGTCTTCATTGCCTACTTTGCACACACCTGCTAAACATTTTTGTGACGGCTACATATTGGGTAAAATGCAACATTCTTCCTTTCCCAAGGATGGTTCAGTGAGAGCTGTGCGCAAGTTGTAGTTGGTACATAGTGATGTTTGCAATCCAATGCAACCTTTGGTAATTACATGTACTTTGTGACTTTCATTGATGAATACTCTAGGCATGCATGGATGTATCCTTTGAAGGCAAAGTTTGAAGTGTTCTTTTGCTTCTAGTAGTTTGTATGTATGTCTGAAAAATTGTCAAGATATAAAGTGGGCACTCTCCATTTTGATTGAGGGGGAAAGTATATGTCAAAATAGCCTTTTAATGCATTTTTGGCTGAACATGGGATAAAATACCAATGTACAATGCCTTATGTACCACAACAAAATGGTGAAGTTGAGAGAAAGAATAGGTCTCTCATGGAGATAACATG
Source organism: Cibotium barometz (assembly GCF_041138505.1). Lineage (NCBI taxonomy): Eukaryota > Viridiplantae > Streptophyta > Polypodiopsida > Cyatheales > Cibotiaceae > Cibotium > Cibotium barometz. Next base: position 28,851,934 of record NC_141069.1, on the reverse strand, counting down.
ATGTATGGTCAAGAAGCAAGCATTACCTCATGATTTTTGGCTTGAGGCTATTATGTGTGCCACATATGTACTAAACAGGTGTCCAAATAAAGCATTGTAGTCTATCACCCCATAAGAAGCTTGGCATGTTGTTCTTTACGTTGATAACACATTGCTCACTAGTACTAGTGAGATGCATATTGCTAAGTTCAAGGCTGAATTGAATGCATATTTTGAGGTGTCAAATTTGGGGCTTTTGCATCATTACTTGGGTATTCAATTTAAGCAACGCGATGGAGGGATTGCTCTATGTTAGAAACAATAGGTCGAGACATTATTATAGAGATTTGGCTTTGAGAACTACAAACCTATTACTACTCCTATGGAGACAGGTTTGAAGTTGAGTCTTCGTGATGCTCAAGATCACTATGATGTCACTCTCTATCAGCAGGTTGTGGGGTGCCTTATTTATGTATATATTACGAGGCCAGATAATCAGATTGTGAGTCTCATAGGTGAGTAGTTTTTTGCTTAGCCAAGGGTCTAAGCATTGACAAACAATTAAGCGGATTTTTCACTACTTGAGTAGCACTACACATCTTGGGTTGTTTTATCCCAAGGGGAGATCATTGCCACAAATTTGCATGCATTTTTGAACTTAGATTGGACTAGTTGCAATGACATTCATGTGTCCACAAGTGGTTTTTGCTTCATGCTTGGGAACTCATGCATATTGGGGTTGAGCAAGAAGAAACTTGACCACTTCTAGCTGTGAAGTTGAGTATAAAGCAGCTTTCATAGCTACGGTTGAGTGTGTTTGGCTCAGATGCCTTATGGGGCTATTTTGGGTGTTGGAGAGGAGATGACCACCACCATCTACACTAACATTTAAAGCACATTGGTAATGGCAAGAAATCTAGTTTTCCATGCTTGCACAAAGCACATTGAGGTGCATTATCACTATGGTAGGGAGAGACTCTCATCAGGAGATATCATCTTAGCTTATGTGCCAACATAGGACAACCTCACTAATCTTTTCACAAAGGCCCTTTCTCATGAGAAGTTTGAAGCTTTTTGGGCTCTCTTTCCTTTGTGGATTGATCATACTTCATAGGGCTTGGCACTTCCTTGTACATTGAGTGCCAACTCTTGTTCACCGCATTATTCCCAAGGGGAATTTGTTCATACGATACGGTACTGATGTGTTTGAACACCCTTAGGACCGTTGGGACACTTTTTTCCCAACTAGGAGGGTTTTTCCCTCGTGCATTGTATATATGCCCATTCTCATTCTAGGGCATCTCTATCTTTGTAATTGCACACTAAGTAATACTACTTTGTGTTGTGTGCTCTTGAGCTTCTTTTGCTCCAAGCTTTGTGTGCATTCTTGCAACTCTAAATCCAACACACATCCACCAATGATCTTCAAGTCTTCAACAAATTGGAATCTCCAATCAACTCTCATAAAAGTCATCGGGATCCAATACTTCTGCAAGACGGCACTCGAGGACAATCTCCATTTTAGGAGGGAGGAATGTTCTAGGAGTGCAGGAACAAAGATGCCAAAGTCAAAGTTGGGAATGCGAGAATGTGTAAATGAGCGGTGGAAGGTTTTGTAATTACAATGGCTTAGTGAAATGGGCTTAATTGAGTTCCAAGTTGTATTTGAGAAGTGTAGTTTCACATGTTATTTATCTTTTAGCATTTGGGCAGACAATAGGCATGCCAACCAACTGTTTAAGGGTTTCACTATAAATGTCACTTTTGCTAAAGAGATGGGGTCCACTTGTTCATTCTTGTGAGCTACACTCTCCTTGAGATCTCTAGCCTCTTGTAACCTCTTGAGAGCAAAAAGCTTTCCTTTGAACACTCATAGTAATCATATATTGGTAAATTTAGATACCTTGTGAATGTAAGTGCAACTCTTAGATATCTAGATTCTATTGTGGCCACAACGGGAAAGATTACAAATTGTTGAAGCATGTTTGTTGATAAATTTCAAAGCCTCTTTCAACATTGAGTGGGACAATATTGTAAGATGTTTGTGACCTTATGGTCATATGGCCCAAGAGTCATGTGCTCTTTTGGTAGAGCATAACAGACTTGTGGTTATAAGATATCAATATATTATAACACCAAGAAATTTTTTGCCTTTGGGTGAAAGATTCAGTTTCATTATGTCAAGAGCTCTAGAGACTAAAATTTATAACCAACCTCATGCATGTTGGAATTAGAGTTGCAAGAATGCACAAAAAGCTTGAAAGAGAAGAAGCTCAAGAGCACACACCACAAAAGTAGTATAACTTAGTATAACTTAGTGTGCAAGTACAAAGATAAGTAGCCCTAGAATGAGGATGGGCATATATACAATGCACGGGGGAAAAAACCTCCTAGTGAGGGAAAAAGTGCCCCGGCGGTCCTAAGTGTGTTCACACACATCACTACCGTATCATATTAACAAATCCCCCCTAGGAGTGATGCGGTGAACAAGAGCTGGAACTCAATGTATGGGGAAGTGCCAAGCCCACAAGGTGATCAATCCACAAAGGGAAGCAAGCCCAAAGCTTTGCGAAAAGCTTCAAACTTCTCACAAGAAAGTGCCTTTGTGAATAGATCGGCGAGGTTGTCCTGTGTCAGCACATAAACCACGCTAATCTCTCCTGTTGAGAGTCTCTCCCTGACATAATGATAATGCACCTCAATGTGCTTTGTGCGAGCATGAAATTGGGTTTCTCGCAACTGCCAGTGTGCTCTGATTGTCAGTGTAGATGGTGGTGGCAATCTCCTATCCAACACCCAAATCAGCCACAAGGTATTTGAGCCAATCACACTCAACCGTAGCTGTGAAGGCTACCCTGTACTCAGCTTTACAACTGGAGGTGGCCACATTAGGTTGCTTCTTGCTCAACCACAATATGCATGAGCTTCCAAGCATGAAGTAAAAACCACTAGTGGACACATGAGTGTCATAACAACCAGCCCAATTTGAGTCCAAAAAAGCATGCAAATCTGGCGGCAATGAACCCCCCTTGGGATAAAACAACCCAAGATGTATCATGCCATGTAAGTAGCAAAAGATCCACTTAACTACCTGCCAATGCTTAGACCCTGGGCTATGTGTGAATTTGCTCACCTGTGAGACTGCAAAATGAATATTTGGCCTCGTAATGCATATGTAAATGAGACATCCAACAGCCTACTAATAGAGGGTGATGTCAAAGTGATCTCCAGCATCATGAAGACTCAATTTGAAACCTGCCTCCATTGGAATAGCAATAGGCTTGCTGTCTTCAAGGCCAAATCTCCTCAATAATGTCTCTACATAGTGAGTCTCACACAAAGCAATACCTCCATCACACTGCTTGAGCTGAATGCCCAAGTAATGATGCAAAAGTTCCAAATCTGACATCTCAAAAGAGGCATTCAAATCAGCCTTAAAATCAGCAATATGTGCCCCATTAGGACCAGTGAGCAGCATGTCATCAACATAAAGAACAATGATCAGAAATACATCACCCTGGCATTTGACATACAAGGTGCTTTCAGTTGGACTTTTTTGAAAACCATGTACAGCCGAATAAGCATGTATCTTCTCATACTAAGCACGAGGTGCTTGTTTCAAACCATACAAAGCCTTTTTCAGCGTGCACACTTTGTTTTCTTCCTCTTTTTGCACAAAACCATGAGGTTGCACTACATAGACTTCTTCATGCAAATCCCCATTCAAGAATGAAGTTTTAATGTCCAACTAATATACATTCCAACCATTATGAGTTGCTAAAGCACAAATGTTGTGAAAGTGGTCATACGACAAGTGGGAGCTATTAGGGTAAAGGCCAAAGTGGCCGGCTGCCCATCTAACTCACTAACCCTAATACATGTGTACACTCTATACTCATTCTTTTTAGTAATAGAGCAATAAAGTGTGGCTCATACATTGTGAGCTAGGAGTACCACAAACCTTGTGTGTCTTCATCTCCTTCTTCTCGCACACACCACACACCGCATAGCTCTCACAACTGGTATCACAGCAGGTGGGAGCCTCAGCACAGCGCCGCAGGTCCGTTCCTCAGTTTGCCCTCAAATTTGGTGTGCATGTAGAGAGGGGTGTAAGGTCTGTGAATAAGCCCGTAGGGCTTGTCTGCTATGAGATTTTTAGTTTGGGCTCATTTCTACCTCCGCTCGGGGCCGCAAAGCTCAAAATAGGTCATTTTGCTACTTCTACTACAGGTCAACTTTCTGCAATTTCTGCAGATTTGGGATTTTTTGCCTATTTAACAGGTGTTTGGTGACCGAATGCTACATTAGCATTCTTGTCTACACAGGTTACAACTTTCCCATTTGACATTGCAGATTTGGTGGTGTTGCAGGTTATAGTAGGGTGTGCATATTTGCAGATTTCTCAACATCTGCATTTATGTTCAGCATATGCATGAACAATTGATGTATTTGACATTGTGGGTACACTTGTTGGACAAACCACTGCTATGGTTCATAGTCAAAACTATTGTGGAGATGTATACATAATGTGGTATTGATGTATTATGGCACATATATGCAACCGTCTATGAGGGTCGTTGTGAGGTTTTGTGATGCTGGCTGGTATCCAAGGTGTGGACCAGTTTGGTGGATTAGGTATTGGAGCGATCCCTCAACTAGCCTCTCCAAAGACCTCACATGCTCTATGCTGTGAGATGAGGATGTATGATATTGTGGACATGACAGTTTTGGTGTGCATCTTGCTTTCTACCATGTGGCATTGTTTCAGAGATGCAGTCACTATCAGATGCCTGTCAATTTTTTGTCAGTGATAGTTTATGTGTGAGAGATAGTCGTTTATACCCTATACAGTCTATTAGTTTTGCATATATAGTTTTATGCCTATTTTTAGGTGAGATTTTATGACAATTTTTTGATTTTGGGTGTCATTTTACTGCCAGGTTGCTGCCAAAATTTTGTCATATTTTTGCGTATTTGCGGCCATGTCTTCTTCAGGTGAACGTGAGCTCTACAACATTAGGAAGTTTGATGGAACAAACTTTAGCTTGTGAAAAGAGAGCAGATTAAGGATGTTCTGGTTCAGAAGAATTAGCTGAAACCTATTTCAAGGCATACTATTAAACCTGTTGACATGTCAAAAGAAGATTGGGAAGAGTTGGATGCGTTGGCAAAGTCAACAATCAGGTTACACCTAGTAGAATCAGTCTACTTCATAGTGGTGAGCGAGACATCATCATTCAATCTGTGGAAGAAATTGTGTAGTACTTACAAGAAGGAGACTGCCTCAAACAAAGTGTACCTAATGAAGAGGCTATTGGAGCTCCAAATGAAGGAAGGTACTTCCGTGGCCTCGCACCTGAATGAGTTCAACAACATCTTTAGTCAGATGCAAGCACAGAAATTGGAATTTGGTGATGAAGTCAAGGCAATTTTCTTGTTATGTTCATTGCCTACATCATGGGATACTTTTCGTACAGCGATCAGTATTCTATGCCAGGAACGCTGGCATTCAACGATGTTGTTGGAAGCTTGCTTTGTAGAAGAGATACACAGAAAATCAATGGATCAAGGTAAGAATGACCAAGCATTAGCAATGCAGGAAGAAAGAGGTAGAAAACAGTATCAGGACAAGAATCAGGATCATGGCAGATCACGCAGCAAGTGTAGGTCCAAGAAAGATATTGAATGCTATTGCTGCGGTAAACAGGGACATGTGAAGAAAGATTGCTTCAAGTGGAAGAGCATGCAAAAAAAGAAGGAAGGAAAGGGGGAAGAGAAGAAAGACAACAACAAAGGGAAAGAGAAGGTGAAAGAGGTAAATGCAGTTACTTACAAAGATGATGGTGAAGTGCTCTTCACATCAAGTCTTCCTACAAATGTGTTGGTGGCAGCAGATCAAAATTGTGGTCAAGAGTGGATTCTTGATTCTGGCACCTCGTTTCATGTAACTCCTCATAGAAGTTAGTTCTCTACCTATGATAGTAATAGGCGTGGATCTATTCACCTTGGAAATGACTATGTTTGTGACATAGTTGGTGTAGGAGATGTGCAGTTTACCTTTCCAAATGGCTCTTATGGCATGGCCAATTAGCCCATATGTCTTTGAAAGGAATGGAAACATTGTCTTGTTTGGGTTATTTGCATGTGTTAAATTTTTCACATTTTTTTGTTTGTGAGCATTGTATTTATGGTAAACATGCTTGTTCAGCCCATAAAAGATTGTCAAATAAGAAGAAAAGTGAACCTTTAGATGTGGTTCATAGTGATGTTTGTGGACCTATGCCAATTAGATCGCTAGGGGGAGCATCATATTTTATCACGTTCATTGATGATTCGACCAAGAAAGTGTGGGTGTATCCTATGGCTAGGAAAGATGATGCCTTTCAATGCTTTCAAAAATTTCTTGCATTTGCTGAAAACATGTCAGGGAAGAAGCTTAAATGTCTTAGAACTGACAATGGTGGAGAGTATGTCTCTCATGAATTCAAGAATTTCTATGAAATGCGTGGTATCAAAAGAGAACTCACTGCACCTGGTAATCCTACACAAAATGGTGTAGCAGAGAGGATGAATAGGATGATAAATGAAAGGGTGCTAAGTATGCTTTCTAATACGGGTCTTACACAAGGGTTTTGGGATGAAGCTATGGTGACAGGGCTGAAGCTATGGTGATGGTTGTACACTTGATTAATAGGTCACCGAATTCAACATTGGATGGTGGAATTCCTGAAGAGGCTTAGATAGGAAAGAAGCCTTTGTATGACCACTTAGGTGTGTTTGGCTGTGAAGCTTATGTGCATGTTCCTAGAGAGAAACATAGTAAGCTAGAACCAAAGTCTAGAAAATGCATTTTCATGGGCTATGGAGAAAGTGGCGAAATGGGATATCGTCTATAGGATCCAGAAGCTAGGAAAATTTTTCACAGTAATGATGTTATTTTCAATGAAAAGAAGATGCATAAATAGCTTAGAAAAGTGGAAACACGGAAAGTATCATTCCAGGATATCATGCCACCGATTGTCTTGCCAAGAAGGGCAAATGTTGAGTCACAAAGTGTGCAGAGAGAAGGTTCTAGCAATGACCATTCTAGTCCACAAGAGGAAAGGACTGTTGGTTCACAAGTGTAGAGCCGAACGGTGCCAAGTGACAGAGTTGAGGCTGAAATTCCAACTCAAGAGCAGCCAGTGGTACTCAGAAGGTATACTCGTGTTTCTCATCCCCCTGAGAGATTTATACTTGGCTTAGATTATGTCATGCTAATGGATTGTGGGGAGCCATCTTGTTACAACGATGCCATGAGCAGAGATGACAAGCTTAAGTGGGAGCAAGCTATGGAGTCAAAAACGGATTCTATTGAGAAGAATCAGACTTGGGAGCTAGTTCCTTTACCATAGGGTAAAAATGATTTTCCATGTAAGTGGATCTACAAGTTGAAGGTCACAAGTGATAATGCAAAACCAAAGTACAAGGCTCATTTGGTAGCTAAAGGTTTTAAGCAAGAAAAAGGTGTTGATTTTGATGAAATCTTTTCACTTGTTGTGAAGATGACTACTCTTAGTACAGTGCTTGCCTTGGTAGCTAAAGAAGATATGGATCTTGTGTAGTTGGATGTCAAAACAACTTTCTTGCATGGTGACCTACATGATGAGATCTACATGCAACAGCCAAGGGCTTCATAGAAAAGGGCAAAGAAAAGCTTGTTTGTAAGCTTAAGAAGAGCTTGTATGGCTTAAAGCAAGCCCCACATGAATGGTACAACAAGTTTGATGCCTTTATGCAAACGCAAGGTTATGCTCGAAGTGAGACAAATCACTGCTTGTACACTAAAAGGGCCAAAGATGGTAGCCTTATTGTGTTAATCCTTTATGTGGATTATATGCTAATTGTAGGGAGAAGTGGTTATGAGATTGATGATCTTAAGAAGAGGTTAATGGATGCATTTGAGATGAAAGATTTGGGAGATGCAAATCATATCCTTGGTATGTGAATAATCAAAGATAGAATAAAGAGAAAGATTATCTCAGAAAGATTATGTCAGCAAAGTCTTGCAACATTTCAATATGGAGGGGGGAGAGACAAATAGCACTTCATTGCCTCCATATGTGAAACTTAGTGCAAAGGATAGTTTCAAATTTGATATGGAAAAGGCTGAAATGACCAAGGTTCCATATGCATCATGCATGGCCAGTCTCATGTATGCCATTGTTGCTACTCATCTAGACATTGCATTTGCAGTGAGAGTTGTGAGTAGATTTATGTTAGACCCTGGAAAGAAGCATTGGGAAGCAGTGAAAGGCATCTTGAGGTACTTGAGTGGTACAAAGGACATGTGCATATGCTTTGGTAAAAGCAACAGTGGTGTACTTGGTTACACAGACTCGGATTATGCAGGGAATTTTGATAACAGAAGGTCAACGACAGGATATATTTTCACATTGTATGGTGGTGCAATATCTTGGATGTCACATTTACAGGGTTTATGGATGATTATACAAGGAAAGTATGGGTTTATTTCATTAAGTCAAAAGGAGAAGTGTTTGGGCACTTCAAGAGCTTCAAGCAAATGTTTGAGAAAGAAATAGATCTACATATTAAATGTTTACGTTCAAATGGTGGGGGTGAGTACTTCTCACATGAGTTTAGTAGGTTTCTGGCAGAGCAGGGTGTGAAGAGACAATTCACATGTAGATATACTCCACAATAGAATGGAGTGGCTGAAAGAAAGAACAGGCACATAGCTGAAGTTGCTCATGCATTGATGAGTGAGAAAGATATGCCAAAGTACTATTGGGCAAAAGCTGTACATACAGCTGCTTACATCATGAATAGGACCCCGACTGCAGGTATACATGATATGACTCTAGAAGAATGGTTCACAGGGATAAAGAGTGATGTATCTCATTTGAAGGTGTTTTGGTGCATTGCTTATGTACACATACCAGATGAGCTAAGGACTAAGTTAGATCCTAAAGCTGAGAAATATATTTTCATTGGGTATTCATTGGAGCAAAAAGGGTATCGCTATTATAACCCTATCACATGCAAAATTAGGGTAAGCAAAGATGTAGTTTTTGATGATTTGAGCAGTTGGTATGGTACATAGAAATTTATGTAGGTTGATGTTGAGAAAGAAGAAGTGCAAGAAAAAGGACAACAGCAGGAATCTTGCAAGAGAGATTGATTTGGTGTATGTGAATACACATGAGCAGGTAGTTGATATCTTTACAAAGTCTTTTGGAGCTGAGAAGCAGTACAAGATCAGGAGCATGATGGGAGTACAGGACATTCGTTCGAGCTTGAGGGGGAGTGTTGAAATGTCAAGCTCGAAGGATGATCCATCGGGATGATGGGTCGACTACACTGACTATGCATTGACTAGCTGGAGCTAGTGTGATTGATGGGATCCACTGGAGATACTCATTTACAATGAGGAGGATGACTACACATCATCTACAGCTCACATACTCACTTAGCCAATTTTAGTTTCTAGATTTATTACACACCATTGTTTTTAGGGTTTCTCCCTTCTCATATTATTATGGATGTAGATTCATTTATAAAGTGTTGAGCTATTAGAAGAAGAAGAAGTGTTGAGACTTTGCAAAATCATCTTCAAAACCAAAAGTAAACAAGGCTTTGAGTAGATCTTCAAGTGGTCTCCAATGTGTTGATCGAAGCTCTTTGATACAACTCTCTCTCTTCCTCGAGGGGGGCACCAAAAGATGTGAAGGCTTTAGGGGGTGGCCTCTATAACACCTCCTATCACAATCACAAAAAGAGGATGAAGAAAGTAGCTCTCTCAAAATGTTGCAGGTTGATCTCTCCTCACAAATCTCTCTACTCTTCTCACAAAACACCCTCGCCTTAGCTCGACTAGCTTCCCTCTACACGATCACAACTCCCACTATAATTAATTGTATTTTAGGAAGCCAAGGGATCACTAAAACCAAGAAAAAATAAGAAAAAAAGTGATGAAAATCTCTGCACTTTTGTACGTAAAAGCTATGGACTTTACTCTTTTCACTTGCCCTTACATACCCTTGTAGGGACTCCTTAGGCACTCAGATATATACACACAATTTGATCCAAATCCATTCAAAACATATATAACTTCAAACATCACTAAGATCAGAAAAAAAACTCAGAAAAAGTGATGGAAACTTGTAGAAAACCTTGCCCATTCATAAGCAAATCATAGGGCTTTTGCTGCGTGAAAACCTACACACGATAAGAGCAAATAAGAGAGCTCTACTTCACGTAGCTTTCAACACCAAACCAAACACAAAGAGGGGTGAATATGTAGAGGTAAATCAACATGTTCATGGTCTTCTTGATGAGGAACACACCCTTTAAGAAAGCTCCTTGGCCCTTGCATAGACTCGTGGGCTTGTTTTACCCTTGTTTTGTCACTTTTTTCCTTTTCCTTCTATGACCAAGGGTGCTCTCTAGCACCCGTTCCCACATGGGGCCAAGCCCTGAGTCAATCCTTGCTATTAGAATATTAGATGTCC